>NC_057345.1:133405898-134061453 GCF_016509475.1 Prionailurus bengalensis
CAGGAATTAATATGGTATTTTGGGGGACTAGAGAAAGCCCACTAGAGCACAGGGAAGAAAGTGGAGAGGTGAAGAAAAAACTTAGGAGAAGCAAGGCAGGACTGGATGGGCCATGTGAGGCCTTATAGCAATATCAAGATGTTCACATTCTGTTTTAGGTTTGATAGGAAGCCGCTGATGGGTTTTAAGCAAAGAAATATCATAATCTGATTTACGTCTAAAGAGATGAACTTAGTTAAGCATTTCTAACAAGACATGTCAGAAAAAAAATCCAAAAAACATGGGGTGAGAAGGCGGTGAACACAGCTTTATTGGATGGATTTGGCTATAGAACATAGCGGCATACCTAGGAGAGTTACCCTACCAATAATTAGAACACATTGAGGAGGGAGTCTACTTCTTGAACTAAGTCATTTCCTAGTGCAAAGAAAGATGCGATATTATCACCTCAATATTTCCCCACATAGTACTGACTCTTTAATTTAACCTCTAAACCTGAATGAAACCTATATGTCTGTTTTCCAAGGAGCTCCTGACATACCAAGCTTTTTTCATATAACATATTAACATAACTTGGCCAATATCTCCTTTTCAAATTGTATTACTACAGACTAAATAGCATTGATATGAATGTTTACAGCTTCATAAAATTGACTGTGTCATGTACAATGGAAGCTATGGTTGCCTGCATATTGTAATATTATTGCATTACAGGAAGGTAATTGATTTGCTTAAAATGTTGCAACAATAAACCATTTCTCAGAAAAGATTGCTGCTTAACCAAGAGCACACCAAAGTCAATATAGAAAGACAATTTAAAGAAATTAAATTTTGATCTGTTTTGCAAAGCAAGCTGGTCATGTTACATAAGGGTGAATTAGACAATGTAAATGATTCAACATGGTCAAACCATTATGCACCATTTCTGTTCTGACATACTGAGGTTTATAATTAAAATCAAATCTAAAGAGAATAAAACCTATTCAGTATAGAGATGTCAAATTTTTTTGTGGAGCATAGGATAAGTGCATGAGGTAGAGACATTATAGATCTTACATTGACATTCCACTATACTTAATTATGTTCCTTCTTTTGGAAACTGGAATTATAACTGCTGGTCCCTGACTGGAGTGTAACAGACTAGAAAAGTCACTGTTTGTGCGGCCAATTTTATCCTCAGCCATTCACCCATAAGGTATACTGGCTGATAGAAGAAAAAAAAAAAAAAAACAAAAAAAAAAAACACATTTGCTTATTGGACTAGCTTGGGAGGAATAAATTCACAGTGTTTAAAATATCTGTATCATTTCCCTTGTGATCATGTAAATACCTTTAAAAGAGCTCAACTAGTTGAATGGTCATAATCCACATATTCACTGGCCAAAGAGATGATCATATCAGTAGCATTGGTTTCACATTTAAATAAAAGCCATCTGTTCAGAAATCAAATAGAATTTGTAGGTTTCAAGATGTAGCCATTTTGGGGACTCATTTTCCCAGATGTATTTTGGGCTCCTGATAGTTTATTTTGAACTGAATATTGCATTAGTCTTAAGCTCAATTAAGCCATCCTACTAATCAATGATACAGGCCTAACCAACCATTTTCTAGTCTAGGAAATAACAAGAATTAGAGATGTGATTTGAAAGATACATTTTCATTACTATGTCCAAGTGAGAAGATAGAAGACTCATTTTAACTACTCACTCTAATTCATTTTCCTTTTTTTTTTCCCCTAGCATGAACAGTATTGGTCTTTTAAGTAATATCAGAGAACAGATAAAACAGTATTAACTTCTGACACAAAGGATGAGTGTTCATATGCAAAGATGAATGTAACTCTTTACTCTCAATAGGGCACTGAATCATTCTTTCATATTAATGGATTTTCTCTAGAACAACATGCTACCTTTTCTGGGACCCTTCATATCTAACGACATAAATTTTCAGAAGAGCTATTTAGGATTAGAAGAGATGGTGAACAGCCCACAGTCAAAAAATATTGTAAAGGTGTGGCATATACAAAAATCATCTTATTAGATGAGTGCCTAAATCAATTGAGCTTCCTCCCCTCAGACAAACATGAAGACTTGACTTACCCACAGTCCTATATCTAAGAGGGCAAATGTACATTAACAAGAAATAAAATAAGACTCCGAAGCTTCATAATAACCATCTGACACTTTAATTGAAAACAAAACCTGTGAAAATTTCGATATTAGGATTATTTTCTTGGAAAGTGTTGATTAATACTTTCACAATCCATTAGTATAAAATAAAAGAGCATATTTTTTATAGAGAGAAAGAAAGCAAATAGACTTGTCTTTATGTTTTCTTCCTTATAATTATATGTAATAATATTCCGACCTGTTTCTATCTTTTCATGAGAACCAAATGCTGAGAGGAAGCATTCTCTGTTTTGGTACACAGGTGCATTTATGTAACTATATGTTCATACATTTATTTGATAAACCAATTATGGGTAAATGCTATTTGCAACTTTAATAAACAAAATTAAGTCAGCCCTGAAAATGAGTTTGTTTTTCTTTTTCTCACCTGAAATCCAAATTTTAAACCACAATGTATGAGAATCCCCTATTCAAATGAGGGTACCATTAACTGATATCATCACAAGTGACTACAGCTACATGACTGTGTTAACTACTTGAAACCTCTTCTACTCAGGATGAGGTCCACATAGCCAGGCTGTCATCTGCTTGTCATTGTTGCAATAGATCAAGGTTTAAGGATTTGGGTTCCTAACTGCTTGCCTGCTTCTATCATCAATATTACTTCATGACTGTGAAAGATATCTTGATTTTCACCTACCATTTGCCAGGAAAACAGATTTAATGTTTGTTTTCTACCCAGATTTATGCTTTATGCTATAAAGGCATCAAAGGTATGCATTTTTTTCCTTTTTAAATTCTCAATTTGTATCTTATATCTTAAGATGATAGGAGCAAGGCATATATATTCAAAAGTGGTTAGTCATTCTTCAGTGTATATGCTCACTCTTGCTTTCTCTCACACTCTCTCTCTTCTGGCCCTCCACAAACACAAACAGAAATTTATCATAACCTCATTAGGTCCCAAACATAGACATGTGTTTTCATGTACTTTCTGAACCAGAAGATTAAAAGAGAATTACAGGGTAGTCCTTCAAAGAACAGATCTTTGTTCTTTGAATGCATCACACACACACACACACACACACACACACACACACACACTTATATGATGAAGCTGGTCATTGAGAGTTCAAGTGGAGACTGAACACAAACCAGAAACTATGAAATGGACCATAAAATTGTGCTGATTGATGTCGGGTATTATATACATTCAAAGTTCTTTTAAAGCTCATCTAAATGATTTGTAGCTTTCTATTTCTATCAGAAGATTCACATCAGTCCTTCATATATTCAAATATGAAAACATTACAAAGGCTTCTGACAGTGCATTTTTACTCTTTTAAAAGGCTGGTAAGTAAATAACCCAATGGAAGAAACATTTGGTGTGTCTTCAGAGTACCTACATTTATCTTGGTATGAGCATATTAATTTTAAACTCCCTCTTAGACAACAGAAATTATCACTCCTGAGGTCTAAATATTCCACTATATTTCTAACTCAACACACACAAAACAAGGAAACAGATTTGCGTAAATATAAAAGTCCTAGTCAAGGTTTTCATTTGTACTGGCTACCTATTTCATACCAGAATTATATACCCTGAGATAGGGAGCTTTTTACTGGTGGTTGGCAGGTGCCCAGAGGCTGCAACTAAAAACAGAAGAGGAAATGCTGCACTGCATTTTAATTCCCTTCAGATTTCAAATAGGGCATTTTCTTTTTGTTCCTAAAGCCAGTATACTTCAGGGCATGGAGCTAAAAAAGAAAATCTATGACCTCCTCACAGAGACTACACTTTCCATTTTTTTCTACTCCCTTTTTGTCTCCTGGTGGTTAGGTATATCTTTTTTTGAACACCAACACTTTCCGTTTAGTTTCTAAAATTGGTTTCTAACATTATGACTTCCCTTTTCAAGGCCTGGGTTGCTTCTAACTTTTATACAGCCGTCAATTCGGGCCAAGTCTCTCTAGCATGGACTCATTTTTGCTAGTCCATCTTCTAATAATTATCTGGCTGCTCTATTTTCTTGTGAATCATTCCCTTTAGTGTCTGGTGGTAACACTTTAAATATGCAGACTTGACCGAGCAGACCTCTCTGTGACCCACAGTTCTTCCTCTGCTTGGCCCATGTTTTCTAATACACATCTCTGAAAGCAATCTATTTTCACGTTGTTGAATACTTCCCTTTCAACTCTTTATGCACACAAAATCTAGCAAAAGTCACTATCTATAAACTCTGCAGTACGGTATTAGTTTGTGGCTAAAATAAAAGCTGCCACAGAGAAAAATCATGGGGTAATACCTAGACTATTATTGTTTTATAAATATGTTAGAGCTCAGGGAGATAAGATTCCAGATTCTCCATTGAGCTTTTCTACCCAACGGAACTGCCATTTCTCAGATTCCTGAAATTGAAAGGGTAGTAAAGAAGAACGAAGCACATTGGACTGAGATGTAGGACTGAGGCTTTTGTAACGCTGTGGTGAAAAAGGAGGGCAGATTAATTGATATCAAAATGAAAGAAGAATTTTTCCTGTTAAATAAGCTATTCTCCAGGCCTAAGTTTGACATTTACACACACACACACACACACACACACACACACACCACAAAACAACCTTATATGCTTCATAGCAGCAATTTAAAAAAACTCCCATTCTTGAAACACTTAATGATGTCCCAGTAGTCTAAAAAGATTAACAAACCAATGGTATCTATTTCATCACTTCAAAACCCACTTGGAGAATTTTTAAGAAACCCCCTTAAAGAAAAAGAAAACTTGAACATGCCGATAATCAGAAAAGAAATTGAATCAGTAATAAAAAATCTCCCAGCAAACAGAAGTCCAGGGATGCATAGTCTCATACATGAATTCAGCCAAACTTTTAAAGAAGATTTAGTACCTATTCACAAACTATTCCAAAAAATAGAAAATAAAGGAAAACCCCCAAATTCATTCTATGAGGCCAGCATTGTCCTGATATCAAAACCAGACAAAGACTCCACTAAAAAAAGAGAACTACAGGACAAAATCCCTAATGAACATGGATGCAAAAATTATCAATTAAATACTAGCAAATTGAATCCAACAATACATTAAAAGAATCATTCAACATGATCAAGTGGGATTTATTTCTGGGATTCACAGCGGTATAGTACTCACAAATTAATCAATGTGAAACACTATAATAAAGCAAAGGATAAGAACAATATGATCATTTCGATAAATGTATAAAAAGCATTTGACAAAGTACGCTATCCATGCATGATAAAAAACTTTCAAAATTAGGTTTAGAGGAAAGATACTCCAACATAATAAAGGCAACATACAAAAAGTCCACAGCTAATATCATCCTCAATGGGGAACTCTATAGTCAAGAACAAGATAGGGATGTCCACTCTCACAACTGTTATTTAACATAGTACTGGAAGTCCTAGCCACAACAATCAGACAACAAAACGAAATAAGAGGCATCCAACTAGCAAGGAAGAAGTCAAACTTTCACTTTCAATGCAGGTAGCATGATACTTTAATTAGAAAACCTGAAAGACTCCACCAAACAAATTGCTAGAACTGATACACAAATTCAGTAAAATCACGGTATACAAAACAAACCTATGGAAATCTGTTTCATTTCTATACACCAGTAATGAAGCATCAGAAAGAGAAATAAAGGAATCAGTACCATTTACAATTGCATCAAAAACCCATAAGATATCTAGGAATAAACCTATTTAAAGAGGTGAAAGGCCTGTCCTCTGAAAACTATAAAATACTGGTGAAAGAAATTGAAGAGGACACAAAGAAATGAAAAGACATTCCATTCTCATGGATCAAAAGAACAAATACTGTTAAATGTATATAATACCCCAAGCCATCTGCACATTTAATGCAATCCCTATCAATATACCAACAGCATTTTTTCAAAGAACTATAACAATCCTGAAAACTATATGAAACCACAAAAGACCCCAAGTAGCCAAAGCATTCTTAAAAAAGAAAAGCAAGCTGGAAGCATTACAATTCTGGACTTCAAGTTACATTACAAAATTGTACTGATCAAAATGGTATGGTACTGGCACAAAAACAGACACAGATCAATGGGACAGAATAGAAAACTTAGAAATAAACCCACAACTATATAGTCAATTAATCTTTGACAAAGCAACAAAGAATATCCAGTGGGAAAAAGACAGTCTTTCAACAATGGTGTTGGAAAAACTGGACAGTAACATGCAAAAAAATGAAACTGGACCACTCTCTTACACCATACACAAAAGTTCAAAAATGGATGAAAGACCTAATTTTGAGACAGGAAACCATTAAAATCCTAAAGGAGAACATAGGTATTAACCATATTTATACCAGCCACAGCAATCTCTTACAAGATGTCTCCTGAGGCAAGGGAGGCAAAAGCAAAACTAAACTATTTGAACTTCATCAAAATAAAAGGCTTCTGCACAGTGAAGGAAATAATCAACAAAACTAAAAGGCAACGTAGTGAATGGGAGAATATATTTTCAAATGACATATCTGATAAAAGATTAGTATCCAAAATATAAAAAGTACTTACACAACTCAACACCCAAAAATGAATAATCTAGTTAAGAAATGGGCAGAAGACATGAATAGACATTTCTTCAAAGAAGACATATATGTAGTCAATAGACACATGTAGAGATGCTCAACATCACTCATTATGAGAGAAATACAAATAAAAACTACAATGAGATATCACCTCAGGAGTCAAAATGGCTAAAATCAATAACACAAGAAACAACAGGTGTTAGAGAAGATATGGAGAAAGGGGAAATCTCTTGCATTGTTGGTGGAAATGCAAACTGATGCAGCCACTCTGGAAAAGAGTGTGGAGGTTGTTAAAGTTAAAAATAGAGCTATGCTATGATCCAGCAATTACACTACTAGGTATTTATACAAAGGAAACAAAACTACTAATTCGAAGGAATACATACACACTGATGTTTATACTAGTATGACCCACAACAAATTATGGAAAGGGCCTAAATTTCCATCATCTGTATGTATGTATGTATGTATGTATGTATGTATGTATGTGTGTGTTTATACACACAATGCAATATTACTCAGCCATAAGAAAGAATGAAATCTTGCCACTTGCAACTACATGGATGGAGCTAGAGAGTATTATGCTAAGCAAAATAAGTCAGAAAAAGACGATGAGAAATGAGATTTCTCTCATATATGGAATTTAAGAAATAAAAAAAAACTGGGGCAAAAATTGACCAGGGTGAAGTGGGACAAACCAAGAAACAGACTCTTAACTACAGACAACTGATGGTTACTTGCAATGGGGGCAGGGATGGGGATTAAGGAGAAAACTTGTGATGAGCACCCGGTGTTGCATGTAAGTGTTGAATCACTAAACTGTACACATGAAACTAATACTACACTGTATGTTCACTAACTGAAATTTAAATAAAAATTTTAAAAGAAAGAAGCATATGGGAAAACAAAGAAATTCCCTTTAGATGTGAAACCATTGGACGAGTTCTAAAAAAACACTTCTACATCTATAATCATTCAGTATCAAATTTGACAATTGCATAGCCTTAGTATATACCTAATACTTACAGAAAATCTACTTAGTTAGACATAGTAAGTTATAATCCCAATAACACATACAAAAATAGAACTCTTACTATAAATGCAAGATTGTTTAAAATTCAGTGTAGTAATACTTCCTTATAAAAAGCAAATGTTGAAGAATAAATAGATCAACCTACATTTGATACAAAAGCACAACACTTCCTAACTTTTATTAAACCATTTAATGAACTGGGAGTAATGTTTCATAAACAACTAGTTTAATTACTTTAAGTCATATGAAGCATTTGATCATTCATTTTGGTAACCTGAAGGTTGAACTATATTTCCCTACATTTTGCTCAAATGGCTAGAGTTTTAAGATACATTAACCAGCACTAAAGTAAGTTAAAATTCCATAAAGCATCAAAGATAATTTTAGTGAACAAGTCTGAGAAAACTCTTTTTTTTAATTTACATGCAAAAACTTTATTAGTGACTACCACACTACTTCCAAAAGGAGTCAACAAATTTTTACATTGTTATTAATTTCAGCTTGTGGTCATTAAATGGGCCCTTGACTATTTCTTCATTTTTTTTTGTTTAAATGTTTATTTATTTTGAGAGAGAGAGAGAGAGAGCACATGTGAGTGGGGCAGTGCCCAAGAGAAAGTATCCCAAGCAGACTTTAGGTTCAGTGGGGAGCCCGGCACTGGGCTTAATCTTACAACTATGAGGTCATGACCTGAACAGAAATCAAGAGTCAGATGCTCAACCAAATCACTCAACTACCCAGGTGCCCCCACATGGGCCTTGCTTCTTTCTAAAGAACATTATAAGCTTCCATAATGGAATTATAAAAAAAATGTTTTGCAAATGCTCTACTGAAACTAACACTGAATCAATAATTACAAAAGAAGTGAAGACACAGTGAAGCTAGATGGCCATACAGGAGATATAAAGATAACAGAAATTACCAATAAAATATTACTTGCTAAAAGCCCATGGGAGACACAAGTTTGACATCCAGTCATGCTGATTGGAAGCTCCTCTAGAAGATAAAAAGTTTATTTTGAGAAGAACAATGAACACTTATAGACTTATTTGATCAACACTGTAACAAAATTAATTGCAATTTAAGACATCAATTGAAGGAAATGTGACAATATTTTTTTTCTCATGCTATAGAAGAGGGAAGAATGTCAGTAAATTATGAACCTGACCTTTAATTGGAGTCAATGAAAATACATGCCCAAAGTATCTGTGCCAGAGACCAGGAAATTAAGCTGCCAGGAGGACACACATTTTGAAATAGAAGATCTTGTCACCAATTCTCCTCATATGCATGCTCCTGCTATAGTGTATACAGACATATCTTGGAGATATCATGGGTTCAGTTCTACACCACCACAGTAAAGCAAATATTGCATTAAATCAAATAAAATTTTAGTTTCCCAGTGCATATAAAAGTTATGTTTACACTGTACTATGGTCTGTTAAGTGTACGATAGCATTATGTATAAAAACAGACTCCACATAGCTTAATTTAAAAAAAAAAACTTTACTGAGAGAGGAGCCAAGATGGTGGAACAACATGAAAGATTTTTTTTTTGTTTTTTGTGTTTTTTTTGCATCTCTCATCCCTGAATACAGCCAGATCAACACTAAACCATTTTGCATACCCAGAAAACTGATTTGAGGATTAACACAAAAATCTCCACAGCCTGAACCACAGGACTTGGCAGATACACAGTACAGAAAGGTGAAAAATGGGAGAGAGAAGCCACGGAGGGCAAAGAGCTATTTTTTCTTGTGGAGAGAGGATGGAGACAGGAGTTGGGGGGGAGTAAGAGAACAGCACCCCCGCCAAAAAAAAAAAAAAAACTTCTGGAGAGAAAGTGAAAAAGTAGAAACAGCTGAATAGACTGAACAAAAAAGGGAGAAAGGAGAAAGAAGAGCGTTTCAATCCCATTAAAACTCTATAAACAGGGGTAGTGCAGAGTCTGGAAGTCTGCAGCTTGATACCTGTTGGTGCTCTGCTGGGAAGGGTGAATCCCCAGGATCAGATAGCAAGGTCTGAGGGGTCCTCAGGCCACATGAGGAGTGGCAGATTCCCTGATGGGAGGACATTTGGTAGAGGCTGTGTGGCCATCTCACAAAGGTCCCACTGGACCCTGGAGAATAACCACATTCACTGGTACTAGAACAAGGACAGTAAGAGGAAAGCCTGGCTCCAGATGTGTGTTGTGATTTTCCATAAATACTGAAACACTGCTGCTACAAGATTGTGTGAACTTTTTCTGGGGCAGGCTGGCACCCAGCCGCAGTCTCTGAACATCTGCAGCATTGCAGTATTGCGAACATTCCTAGGGGTGGGCCAGCACCTGGTAATTGCTCAGCGAGACCCTTCCCCAGAAGGTTGGAGCAAGTCAAAGCCACAATCCCTCAGAAGTGTGGGGTTGGAAAACAAAACCCCATTTGAGATAAAACTAGGTGGAGGTGCCACCTGGCAGCTTGGTCACAGATGGTGTAGAAGCAGGGAGTGGACAGAAGCTAGAGACAAAGAAGAGGTGAATGATTGCCAGTCGTGGAGAGAACAGAGTCCCTATACTAGACACTGGGTAGCTGGGTGATGCCATTTTCACCCCTCCTACGATGTGCATACACACCTACATGCACCACAACAATCCACCCCAGTGAGCGAAGCAGTGCCATCTACTGGAAAATGGAACTGTTACACTAAGCTCTGCCTAACTGGGCCAATTGCACTCTGCAGGAACACCACAGGTCTCTCCGCCTGTTTAGTTTACAGACCAAAAAGTGCTTAATACCTTGACTTCTACGGGAAATCAGATGTAATTTCAATCATATTTCATTCTGTTTGTTGGTCCTTTTATTCAACCTTTTTTCCCCTTTTCTTATTCTTGAATAAAGAGAAAATCTGTATTTACCATTTTTATTAAAAATTTTTTTAATATTTCTATATTTTTTATTTTATAAATTTTTAAAATTCTATTTTACTTTCATCATTTCATCTTACTCTATTTTATTGTATTCATTTTCAAATTTCAAACGTTTTTTTCTTTTTCTTTGTTTTTTTTCTTGTATCTTTCCCTTTTGTTCTCTAATATATCAAGCTTCCTTCAACAACCAGACCAAAACACACGTAGGAGGTATCATCCTTTATTTGATTTCTTTGTGTTGTTTTCATTTTTAATTTATTTTATTTCATTTTACTTTAATTCTTTTTCTTCCCGCAAAATGACAAAATGAAGGAATTCACCCCAAAAGAAAGAACAGGAAGAAATGACAGCTAGGGAATGAAGCAACACTGATACAAGCAAGATGTGTGAACCAGAATTTTAGAATCATGATAAGAAGAATACTAGCTGGGGTTAAAAATAGATTAGAATCACTTGCTGTAGAGATAAAACAAGTTAAAGATAGGACGAAATAAAAAAATGCTATAACTGAGCTACAATCTCGAATGGTGGCCACGGTGGCAAGTACGGATTAGGCAGAGCAGCGAATCAGCAATATACAGAACCTATGGAGAATAATGAAGCAGAAAAAAAGAGGGAGACTAAGGCAAAAGAGCATGATTCAAGAATTAGAGAAATCAGTGACTCATTAAAAAGGAATAACATCAGAATCATAGGGGTCCCAGAAGATGAAGAGAGAGAAAAAAGGATAGAAAATTTATGTGAGCAAATCATAGTGGAAAACTTTCCTAACCTGGGCAAAGACACAGACATCCAAATCCAGGAAGCACAGAGGACTCCCATTAGATTCAACAAAAACTGACCATCCACAAGTCATATCATAATCAAATACACAAAACAGTCAGGCAAGGAAAAAATCATGAAAGCAGCAAGGGAAAAAAAAGGCGTTAATCTCCAAGAGAAGACAGATCAGGTTTGCAGCAGAATCTTGGCAGGCCAGAAAGGAGTGGCAGGATGTATTCAATGTACTAAATTGGAAAAATATGCAGCCAAGAATTCTTTATCCAGCAAGGCTGTCATTCAAAATAGAAGAAGAGATAAAAAGTTTCCCAGACAAAAATCAAAGGAGTTTGTGATCACTGAACCCAGTCCTGCAAGAAATAATAAGGGAGGTTCTGTGAAATGAGGAAAGATGTAAAAAACAAACAATCAAACAAACAAAAATACCAAAAGCTACAAAGACTAGAAAGGACCATAGAGCACTAACAGAAACTCCGACTCTACAGACGGCATAATGGCAATAAATTCATATCTTTCAGTAATCACTCTAGATGCCAATGGTCTAAATGCTCCAATCAAAAGACATAGGGGACCAGAATGGATAAGAAAACAAGATCCATCTATATGCTGTTTACAAGAGACCCATTTTAGACTTACAGACACCTTCACACTGAAAATAAGGGGATGGAGAACCATCTATCATGCTAATAGTCACCAAAAGAAAGCCAGAGTGGCCATACTTATATCAGACAACCTAGATTTTAAAATAAAGACTGTAACAAAGGATGAAAAAGGGCATTCTATCATAATTAAGGGGTCTATACACCAACAAGTTCTAACAATTATAATCATTTATGCTCCAAAAATGAGGCAACCAAATTTATAAATCAATAATCACAAACATAAAGAAACTCATTGATAATAATACCATAATAGTGGGGGACACCCCACTTACAACAATGGACAGATCATCTAAACAGGAAATAAACAAGAAAACAATGGCTTTGAATGACACACTGGACTGGATGGAATTAACAGATATATTCAGAACACTTGATCCTAAAGCAGCAGAATACACATTTTTCTCAAGTGCACATGGAACATTCTCCAGAATGGATCACATACTGGGACTCAAATCAGCCCTCACCAAGTATAAAAAGATTGATACTATATGGTACTTATTTTCAGACCACAACATTATGAAACTCAAAATCAACTATAAGGAAAAATTTGGAAAGATAACAGATACTTGGAGACTAAAGAACATCCTAGTAAAGAATAAATGGGCTAACCAAGAAGTTAAAGAGGAAATTCAGAAGTATCAGAAAGCCAATGAAAATGATAACACCACAGCACAAAACCTCTGGGATGCAGCAAAGGTGGTCATAAAAGGGAAGTATATAACAATCCAGGCCTTCCTCAAGAAGGAAGAAAGGTCTCAGACATACAACCTAACCTTACGCCTCAAATAAATATTGCTTATACAGCAATTAAAACCCAAAACCAGCAGAAGACAGGAAATAATAAAGGTAGAGCAGTAATCAATGCTATCGAAACCAAAAAAAAAAAAAAAATCAATGCAACCAGGAGGTGATTCATTGAAAGAATTAACAAAATTGATAAACCACTAGCCAGTTTGATGAAAAAGAAAAAGGAAAGGACCCAAATAAGTAAAATCAAGAATGAAAGAGGAGAGATCACAACCAACACTGCAGAAATACAAACAATAATAGGAATATTATGAGCAATTATACACCAAAATAATGGGAAATCTGGAAGAAATGGAAAAAATTCCTAAAAACATATAAACTACCAAAACTGAAACAGGAAGAAATAGAAAATCTTAACAGACCCATAACCAGTAAAGAAATCGAATTAGTAATCAAAAATCTTCCAAAAAACAAGAGTCCAGGGCTGGATGGCTTTACACGGAATTCTACCAAACATTTAAGGAAGAGTTAACACCTACTCTATTGAAGCTGTTCCAAAAAATACAAATGGAAGGAAAAGTTCCAAACTCTTTCTATGAAGCCAGCATTACCTTGATTCCAAAACCAGACACAGACCCCACTAAAAAGGAGAAATACAGACCAATTTCCCTGATGAACATGGATGCAAACATCCTCAACAAGATACTAGCCAACCGGATCCAACAATACATTAAAAGAATTATTCAACACAAGCAAGTGGGACTTATATCTGGGATTCAGGGCTGGTTCAATATCTGCAAAACAACCAATGTTATGTATCACATCAATAAAAGAAAGGACAAGAACAACACGATCCTCTCAATAGATGCAGAGAAAGCATTTAACAACATGATAAAAACTCTCAAGAAAGTAGGGATAGAAGAATCATACCTCAAGATCATAAAAGCCATATAGGAAAGACCCACTGCTAATACCACCCTTAATAGGGAAAAACTGAGAGCTTTCCCCCTAATATCAGGAACACGATAGGGATATCCACTCTAACTGCTGTAATTCAACATAGTATTGGAAGTCTAAGCCTCAGAAATCAGACAACACATAAAAATAAAAGGCATCCAAATCAGCCAGGAGGAAGTCAACCGTTCACACTTTGCAGATAACATGATACTCTATATGGAAAACCCAAAAGATTCCACCAAAAAAACTGCTAGAACTGATCCATGAATTCAGCAAAGTTGCAGGATATAAAATCAATGCACACAAATCGGTTGCATTACTATACACCAACAATGAAGCAACAGAAAGAGATATCAAGGAATCAATCCCATTTACAATTGCACCAAAAACAATGAAAGACCCAGGGATAAATCTAACCAAACAGGTGAAAATTCTATACACTGAAAACTATAGAAAGCTTATGAAAGAAATGGAAGTAGACACAAAAAAATGAAAAATATTCTATGTGTCTGGATAGGAAGAAAAATATTGTTCAATTGTCAATACTACCCAAAGCAATCTACATATTCAATGCAATCCCTAACAAAATAACACCAGTATTCTTCACAGAGCTAGAACAAATTATCCCAAAATTTGTATGGAACTAGAAAAGACCCCGAATAGCCAAAGAAATCTTGAAAAAGAAAACCAAGGCAGGAAGCATCACAATCCCAGACTTCAAGCTGTAATCATCAAGACAGTATGGTATTGGCACAAAAACAGACACTCAGATCAATGGAACAGAACAGAGGACCCACAAACATATGGCCAACTAATCTTTGACAAAGGAGGAAAGAATATCTAATGAAATACAGACAGTCTCTTCAGCAAGTGGTGCTGGGAAAACTGGACAGCGACATGAATAAGAATGAAACTGGACCACTTTCTCACACCAAACACAAAAATAAATTCAAAATGGATGAGTGACCTAAATGTAAGACAGGGAGCCATCAAAATCCTGGAGGAGAAAGCAGGCGAAAACCTCTTTGACCTTGGCCACAGCAACTTCCTACTCAACATGTCTCTGAAGGCAAGGGAAACAAAAGCAAAATTGAACTCTTGGGACCTAATCAAAATAAAAAGCTTCTGCAGTGAAGGAAACAATCAGCAAAACTAAAAGGCAACTGATGGAATGGAAGAAGATATTCACAAATGACATATCAGATAAATTGCTAGTATCCAAAATCTGTAAAGAATTTATGAAACTCAACACCCAAATAACAAATACTCCGGCAAAGACATGGGCAAAAGATATAAATAGATATTTCTCCAAAGAAGACATCCGGAGTGCAAAGAGACACATAAAAAAATATTCAACATCACTTATCATCAGGGAAATACAAATCAAAACCACAATGAGATACCACCTCACACCTGTCAGATTAGCTAACGTTAACAACTCAGGCAACAACAGATGTTGGTGAGGATGTGGAGAAAGAGGATCTCTTTTACACTGCTGGTGGGAATGCAAACTGGTGCGGCCACTTTGGAAAATAGTCTGGAGGTTCCTCAAAAAATTAAAAATAGAACTACCCTATGATCCAGCAATTCCAATAATAGGTATTTATCCAAGGGGTACGGGTGTGTTGTTTCAAAGTAGCACATGCACCCTCATGTTTATAGTAGCACTATCAACAATAGCCAAAGTATGGAAAGAGCCCAAATGTCCATCAATGGATGAATGGATAAAGAAGATGTGGTGTGTGTGTGTGTGTGTGTGTGTGTGTGTGTGTGTGTGTGTACGCAATGGAGTATCACTCGGCAATCAAAAAGAATGAAATCTTGCCATTTGCAACGACGTGGATGGAACTAGAGGGTAATATGCTAAGTGAAATTAGTCAGAAAAAGACAAATATCATATGACTTCTCTCATATGAGGAATTTAAGATACAAAACAGATGAACATGAAGGAAAGGAAGCAAAAAGAATATAAAAACAGGGAAGGGGACAAAACATAACAGACTCTTAAATAAAGAAAACAAACAAAGGATTGCTGGAGGGGTTGCGGGAGGGGAGATGGTCTAAATGTGTAAGGGGCATTACGGAATCTATTCCTGAAATCAGTGTTGCACCATATACTAACTTGGATGTAAATTAAATAATAAATAAATTTAAAAAATAATAAACTTACATAAAATTTAAAAAAACATTTTATGGATAAAAAAATGCTAACCATCATCTGAGCTTTTAGTGAGCCATTACCTTTTTGCCGGTGGAGAGTCTTGCCTCAACGGGTGCTGACTGATCTGGGTGGTGGTTGCTAAAGGCTAGGGTGGCTATGGCCATTTCTTAAAATAAGATAACAATGAAGTTTGTTGCATTGAATGATTTTTCCTTTCACAAAAACTTCTCTGTAGCATGCAGTGCTGTTTGATAGAATTGTACCCAAAGAGGAACTTCTTCCAAAATTGGAATCAATCCTCTCAAACTCTTCTGCTGCTTTATCAATTAAGTTTATGTAATATTCTAAATCCTTTATTGTAATTTCAGCAATCTTCACAGCGTCTTTATCAGGAGGATTCCATCTTAAAAAACCACTTTCTTTGTTCATCCATAAGAATCAAATCTTTAGCCATTTAAACTATTATGAGATTGCACCAATACATCACATCTTCAGGTTCTCTTTATAATTTTAGTTCTCTTGCTATATCTACCACATCCACAGTTGCTTCCTCCACTGAAGTCTTGAAGCCCTCAAAGTCACCCAGGAAGGTTGGAATCAATTTCTTCCAAACTGCTGTGAATGCTTATATTTTGACTTCTTCCCATGAATCATGAATTTTCTGAATGGCGCTTAGAATGGTGAAAGGTTTCAATGGACCTTGCCCAGATCCATCAGAGAATTACTGTCTATGGCAGCTATAGCCTTATGAAATGTATTTCTTTTAAAATTTTTCAACTTAATTTATTTGAAAGAGGTGGGGGAGGGGGAAGAGGGAGAGAGAGAGGGAGAGAGAGAGAGGGAGAGAGGGAGGGAGAGAGGGAGAGTGAGAGAGTGGGGACAGAGTGGGGACAGGGCAGAGACAAAGGAAGAGACAGAATTCCAAGCACACTCAACACTATTCAGTGTGGAGCCCTATGAAGGGCTTGAACTCAACTGAGTGACTGCCCAGGCACCCCTGAAATCTGTTTCTTAAATAATAGGACATGAAAGTTAAACTACTCCTTGATCGATGGGTTACAGAATAGATGGTGTGTTAGCAGACATGAAAACAACCTTAATCTCATTGTACATCTCCATTAGAACTCTTGAGTGACCAGGTGCATCATTGACGAGCAGTGACTTTTTTTTTTTTTTTTACAAGAAAGAGAGACAGAGACAGAGAAGAGATCATAAGCAGGGGAGAGAACAGAGGGAGAGGGAATCCTAAGCAGGCTCAACACCCAGCACAGAACCCAATGTGGGGCTCAATCCTATGACCCTGGGATTATGACCTGAGCCAAAATCAAAAGAACTGACTAAGCCACCCAGGTACCCAAAGCAGTGCTATTTTGAAAAGAATCTTTTCTCCTGAGCAGGTCTCAACATTAGGCTTAAAATACCCAGTAAGCCATAATGTAAACAAATGTGCTGTCCAGGTTTTCTTATTCTTTTTATAGAGCACAGAGTAGATTTAGTATAATTCTTAAGGGCCCTAGGATTTTGAACACTGGCTTTAACTGAAAGACACCAATTATATTAGTTCCTAATAAGACAGCCTGTCCTTTGAGGCTTTGAAACCTGACATGGACTTCTCCTCTCTAGCTGTGAAAGTCCTAAATGGCATCTTCTTCCAACAAAAGGTTGTTTAGTCTACATTTAAAAACCTGTTATTTAATGTCACCACCTCTATCAATGATGATCTTAACTAAGTCTTTTGGATGACTTGCTGCAGCTTCTACAACAGCCCTTGCTTCTTCACATTGTACTTTTATGTTAGGAAAATGTCTTCTTCCTTTAAATCTCATGAACCTCCACTCACTTCAAACTTTTTTTCTTTAGCTTTCTCACCTCTCTCAGCCTTCACAGAATTGAAGCAATTTAGGGTCTTACTCTGGCTTAAGGCAATGTTGTGGGTGGTTTGATCTTCTATCTTACAGACCACTAAAACATTCTCCCTATAATAAGCTTGTTTCACTTTCTTCTAATCTGTGTGCTGAGTAGCTTTTTTTCATTTCCTTCAAGAATATGTCCTTTGCATTCACAACTTGGCTAACTGTTTGACACAAGAGGCCTAGATTCCAGCCCATCTTGGCCTTCAGTGTGCCTTCCTCATGAAGTTTAATCATTTCTAGCTTTGATTTAAGGTGAAGGATGTAGGACTCTTCCTTTCACTTGAACACTTAGAGGCTATTATCAGATTATTAATTGGCCTAATTTCAATATTATTGTGAATTAGGAAATAGGGAAGCCCAAAGAGAGCAAGAGAGATGTGGTAATGGCTAGTCTGTAAAGCAGACAGAACACACCCAACACTTCTTAACTAAGTTTGCCATCTTATAGAAGTGATTTCATGGTGCCCCAAAATAATCACAATAGCAACATCAAAGATCATGTATCACAGATTACCATAACAAATATAATCATAAAAAAGTTTTAAAATATTGAAAGAACTACCAAAACGTTACACACAGACACAAAGTAAGCAATGGCTGTTCGAAAAAAAATGGCACCAGTAGACTTGCTTACTGCAGGGTTGCTACAAACCTTCAATTTAAGAAAAAAAATAAAAACTCCACTTTTCCAAGGAAACTGGTAAATGATTGCTCCAAAAGAATCATAAACTGTTAGGAAAAAGTATCTTCAGTCTTATTTAAAATATTGCTTTTCACTGAGTTACAAAAATTAACTTCTTTGAGTACAGTGTGGATTCATTTGGATATAATCTGATATATCAATATGCTGGAAGTACATGTGGGTGAAACTCAATGAATGAAAACGTGCATTAGAAGACTACATATCAAAATTCTGGTTATCTTGCTCAACAGTTTATTGGGATTTTAGGTAAATAAAACATAGCAAGATGTAGCATCATTATTTATTTGGAGCCATGAACGTAATTGTTATTGTAATAGTCAACAACATGAGAAAAGAAAATGGAAAAAGTAGATTTCACTGGCTTTTGATTATCTCTATGTAGATAGATGCGAATCAAGATTTTAAAAAGGAAAAATAGACTTTAATCATTGTTTTATATTACAAAGAACATTAGTCAAAGAATAATTAATTTGAATGTCAGTTCTACATGAAAGTGTAATTTCAGGTACATCACTGGATCTATTTGAATCTTAATAGTAAAGCATAAATATTTATTGTCATTATAATGTATCTCACAGGCTTTCAGTGAACTTAGTATAGTCACAAGTATTTTGAGAATCATCACATTATATTAATAAATGTTGGTATTACTGCCACTGTGACAAATAAAGTGAGAGAGTAAGAGGTTTCTGTTGTATTATGGAAGTGTTCTTGAACTTCATTTATCTGGAGTGGGGACACTGTTTGTGTAGACCTAGGTCCAACGTCACTCACTAGACATAATACTTTTTCAGATTGCCCTTTGTGGAATTCCATCCCTAACACTGTGGCTCTTCAACATTAGGCATCCACACCCCACTGCAGGAACCCTCTAAAATAAAAGATGTCTCGGAAAAATGTGTCCTATGTCCTGAAGTCAGAGTAGTCTATTTTCTCTTTTGGTCATTCATTAAATTTTAATGGGTTGTGCTGATATATAAATTTATTTCTGTGTTTACTGTACACACATATCTGAGCGTGTGTGTTACTATACATAGGATGAAGACAAATCCTGGTGTGCCTGTAAAAGAAGTCCATGCAACCACCATTTTCTTGTTGTTCTGAGTATGATTTTTGCAGGCTCTAGTATCTCAGGGAATCCCAAAGATGTTCTGTCAAACAGCAGAAAAAGGGGAAAGTATAGGATATAATAATTTGATATGTCCATTTGTCTTCAATTATTATTGTTATGTGAGCTTTCGTTAAAAAATTCCCTTCCTAGCTTCTATAGTAAATGACAAGAATTTGGTACAGTGCAAAGCTTTAACATCTCTTTCCTGGAATCACCAGTCAAAAGCCTTTTTAGGTTTTTTAATTCCACCAAATCATCACTCATTACTCTAGCAACCTATTACAACTGAGTTATGAACCTCAAATCATTTAGACTTTGGAAATATGCTTCATTTAAAACACTAAGTTCAAGTGGGCAAGTGATGAAACCACATCTACTCACAATGTCTTTCATCCATTAGTGTCATGGATTAAAGAAATAAGACTTTGGTGTGAACATACAGTTATGTTCAATAAGCCACATGTTCCTGGCATTCAAAGTTAGATTATAAAAACAATACATCTAGAGGAGTTATAAGCCTAGTTGAATTATGATCACAAGAGTAAAAAGTTATCAATAATTATGTTATGCAAACATTCCTAAATCGAAACACTAACTGTTTCTTAATATCACAAATTTGGTGCAGAGAGATAGTGGTGACTCAGGATGTTCTCAAAGATTTAGGTGAGGATATAGCCCTACAGTAGAACTGGATGTGTTTCCATTATGTAGAGAAACAGGTAACATATATATTACAATTCGGCTTTCCTTCAGATCTTTTGAAAGCAGGCATATTTCCAAAGTAATTGATGACAAGAATTACAAAGTGTGCATGATCACACCATTACTTGTACTACTTGTGATTTTCTCAAAACATATTACTAATTTCATTGTTACCATCTTCTAATTCTCTACTTATTTTTTATTTTCCCAACTGAAGCCTATAAGTAATTTTGTGCTCCTAACTTCTAATCTTTTTGGTATTTCTTTTCTACCAAAACCTATAAAGGAAATTTGCCATTTCCATATTCATGTGTAGCTTCTAATTAAGATGATAGCTATAGGATTAGAAGAGCAGTCTGCAGCCTTTCCCCTTAAGAGCTAGATAGTAAGTATTTCAGGCTTTGTAGATCATCCATTCTCTCTAAGGCAACTGTTCAATCTGTCATTATAGCATGAAACCAGTCATACACATTATGAAAATAAATGTACTCCTGACCCAGTAAAACTTTAAAAATAATGAAATGTGAATTTCATAAAAGTTCATGTCACATGATATTTTGATTTTTTTCAAGCATTCAAAATATAAAAACTATGGGTCTTGACGAAAGTAAGCCACAGGCCAGATTTGGGCAGCAGACCACAGTTTACCAAGCCCTAGGTTAGGCAAACACAAAATTACAGAAATTAAATGAGCCCTCTGGACAAAAAGATTATGTTACCATAACAAAAGGGTCCTTGTGGGTGCCTGGGTGCCTCAGACAGTTAAGCATCCAACTTCAGCTCAGGTGATGATCCACGTTGGGCTCTGTGCTAACAGCTCAGAGCCTGGAGCCTGCTTTGGACGGACTGACTCTCTCTCTCTTTTCTCTCTCTCTCTCTCTCTCTGTCTCTGTCTCTCTCTGCCCCTCCCCCATTTGTGCGCGCTCTCTCTCTCTCTCAAAAATAAATTAAAAATTGAAAAAAATATTTTGAAAGGGTCTTGGAAAAAAATATGTTATATATTTTTAGCCTCTAACTTAAACTAGCCTGCTCAAATAATATTTAAATCTTGTTTTTTGTTTAATAGATTGTCAACAATTTAGCACATACATTATTTCTTCCACTCCTCTCTTTCTAGAGATGGAAAAATGGAGACACAAAATCTTTAAACAAGTAGTATCTACCACAAACCTTGGAGGGGAAACAAGCCAAAATTCTATGGAAATCTGACATGTAGGGGATTATGCAGATCATTTTTGTATAAAAAACACACAAAGAGGGGTGCCTGGGAGGCTCAGTAGGTTGTGTCATTTTCTTGATTTCGGCCCAGGTCATGATCTCACAATTTGTGGGATCAAACCTATGTCGGGCTCTGCGTTGATAGCATGGAGCCTGTTTGGGATTCTCTCCCTCCTTCCCTGTCTGCCCCTCCTCTACTCTCTTTCTTTCTGAAAAAAATAAACTTAAAAAAAATTTACCCTCATATTGACTAACAGATACAAAATTGGTCATTTCCAAGTATTATGGATTATCAGATATATTTATAAGTGTATTAGTGTGCACCCTCTAATTTAGGTTCTCTTAAAGGAATATTTAAATGTGCCCATATTTGGCTAGCTTTAAGTTTTGAATTTTCAAGAGTATACTTTCAATGACAATTGAGTTAGTAAAAAAAAAATAAAAAATAAAAAATTTGGTTATCTACACTAATAACTGAAGCCCCATAGAAAACCAAGTTAGTTTCATTATTGAGGTCTTATTGATATTTCTTAAGAGGGCAACTCTGTTATAAAGTAGCACTTGACTTCTAATTCAACAGCAATTTGAAATTTCTAACTTGTATACCAAAGGATTTAATGTCTTTTAATTTGAAGGAAACATTATTGTAATAACAGCCATGTTATTATGATAAACTTGTGCCATTGTGAGATTGTTAAAATATAGTTATTACCTGGATTCTTTCTACTTTTTCCTAGTTTCCTATGCAAAAAAAAAATCACACATGCTTATACATTAAGTTGCCAGTACTATTCTTCTAAAATTAATATTAGAATTAGTTGTCAGAGGTGGAGAATCATTCTCTGAGTTTTTAGTGCTCACAAAGAGAAATACTGAAGTAAACTTTGGTAATTGGTGTAAAATGAAAACGTGTACAGGACATCCTATGTAGCTACTCAACAGCATGACATTAAAAAATATATATTTAATAAAGCACTTTTAATTTCCAAAAGGCAGTCATTCAAGCCAACCTTTTCCCTCAACTCAAGGAACTTTCTGATTATAAAACATAAGGCATAAGTTTACCTAGTCTTTAAATATTAAAAGTCAGTGGTTAGGTGAGGGAAAAATTATTATAATCCAAATAATGTCCACTCCTTCTACAAAGTTACTATTAGGTCCCAGATATTTTGTTATATTTGGATAGAAACATAATCAAGAGAGTAGATCTTGCAGTCCAGAAACTCATCTCTTGTTGAGACTTGAGATGGATCTACAAACAGATTTAGGTTCCAATTTTAACATGCTCTGAAAGAAGAAGACAGATGACTAACTCTGCTTGTGGCCCTTAGATAAAATGACATTTGAGCTACATCTTAAAACCAGTAATTCAGAAAGACCTATTCAACCTAAAATATTCATGTTTATAGTAGCTATCACCACAACCTATGTCCAGCAGATTCATAAATGTTTGTTGGTGGTGAAAATAACCATATCAAATTTCATCTCTTTTGTCCCTTTTTGCTACAAAACATTCACACATCCAGATTGAGCACAATCCTGATAGTTCAATTTTAATTCTCAGTCTTTGATATTCAATAATACACATGTGGCAAGTGTTAGAATTCAAACAAGATCTACTTGTTCTTCCTTGCAATCTATAATGTGGAGTTACCTTGGAGTACTTCTGTGGCTAAAGTAAATGCATACTACTTTTAAAAATAGAATAGAATACATGCATAGACATTTAGAAATAGTCAAAGATAATGGTCAAAGGCATTTTATGTAAAATGAATATAATAATACTACTCATCTTTCAAAACTTTTCTCAAGATTAAATGCAAGAGTTTAATTAAAAAATTTGGATGGATTCTCACACATACTAGACACTCTGGTTTTTACTGTCAACTTTTTCATCCTATTATAATTTCATATTTAGAAAGACTGTTAAAGACATCTATTCAAACCTTTTTATCATTCTTAACAGAAGATATTGTAGCTGAAATATGTCATTTTCCTTGTCTTCATACAATCTCTAAGCAAATGAATACCATAACTTTTTGAAATAGTATATCTTTATACTAAAGGATTTTTACCCTATCTCTGATATAGATTACCATATCTCTATTTTTTGTTTTGTTTTTACCTGATGTTTTTTCCTAAATAAGACATTATAAAAAATAGATCTTCCAAGGACTGCACTATAATTTGAAATAGAATATTGCTAATCATCCAAAGGTCTACAATTAAAATAGAATTAGCAGTGCATTTGGAGGAGGTAGAACATCTTCAAACTCTGTTCTCTTTCTTTCAGTTCGAGGCAGGAGAGTATGGAATGACTTTTTTTCCCCTTTTATTCCTACTAACTGAGATAGAATAGCTCTGTTAAACAAGCATCCCCCTCTTAGTGCCTATTTGTGGCCCTGCTGAAAACAAGGACTTACATGGAAAAGGTTAAAAAGTCCCAGATTACCCAGATTAGCTAGCTTTTATTTATATAAAATAGAGGTAGTTCTTTATATTCTGTTAGAGACATATTTCTAAGCTACTTTATTAAGTGAAGAAGAAAAAAAAAACAAGTTACAGAACAGTGTATTTTGTTACTATTTGAGTAAAGATTAAACATATTACACACACACACACACACACACACACACAAATATATGTATATTTGCCATCTCTGTAAAGAAATATAAGAAATTGGTAAGACTGATTGTGTCCTGGAGAGGAGTCTGGATATTCAGGAAGAACTCTGACAACAAAGGATCAAGGAGGCATGTCACTGATAGCTTTGGAGAGAGAGGAAAAGACCCCAAGTGAAGGAATTGTATGCAGTTTCCAAAAACTGGAAAAGCCAAGAAAACAAATTCTCCCTTTGATCTTGTAGAAGGGAACACATCCTTGCTGACACCTTCATTTTTAGCCAAGTAAGACCTATGTTGGACTTCTTAGACAACAGTAAAATAATACATATGTGTTGTTTACTTCTCCAAGTTTCTGGTAATTTGTAACTGCAACAACAGAAAATGAATACAGATAGACATCTCAGTCATGCCTCCCTTCACCTCTTGAGACACCCACCATTCCACACTTCAAATCTAGGTAAGTTCTACTCTGTGCTGACCCTGACACCATCAAGGAGGAATCTGATAAACTTGTTATCGTTACACCTATGCCAATACCATCAAAGTTTGTGGTCGCTTGTGGCTGATCTCACTCCTGATATAATCACTTACTGAGCTAACCGTCATCTCTACAGCCCTCTGGTATAGGAGCCATTATAAAGCACCACTTCCTAGGTGAGGAAACTCATGCTCAGAGAGTTTGAATAATTTGTTCATGGTCACAAAGATAGTAAATGTGGAAGCAGAATTTAAACCCAAGCTGTCACACTCCTGATCTTAACAGTGTCTCCCCTCAGAAGTATTTTGTCTCTTTTGTACTGCTACCTGTTCTGGCTGTATCATGGATCCCATGATCTCTTGTCTCTTATTGTCTTTTCCTCTCATTCAGTGTCTTCAAATTAATTCAGCCACTCTAAATATATATTGAGCACCTACTATGTGTGAGGGATTATGTATCATTTGCTAGACACATAAACCATAATGAAAGAGAAAGGAGAGCAGATCCCTTTTCCTAAGTAGAACATCTGTATCTTAAAAATTAGCACTGAGGTCTGAAGCACCAAATTTTATAGGCTCTTTTCAGTTTCGCTCATTGATATCCCAAGTTCCAACAACCTTTATTTTCAAACAGCTCCCAAGTGGAACTCGGTACTTTTGACTACTTTTGTTTAAATTTGAATTTCTAATATGCCCAGGGGAATACCTTATGGTTGTAAAGTAGCACAACAAAATACATCCCAAATGATACAGTTTAGCTCTCAAATTGATGCTTTACCCAATGTTTTTGATCAGTGGTATCATCATCCAGAATGGACTAGGTTATTTCAGAGATATTTTAAATGCATTCCTCTCCTTACACATGCCATTGATTTCACCTCTGTAATGTCTCTCAGATCAATTTAATCCCTACATCTTCATGTCTAGTGCTTTGGTTCCATCTCTCAATTTCTAGTCAAGAAAAAGAAAAAGAAAAAGAAAAAGAAAAAGAAAAAGAAAAAGAAAAAGAAAAAGAAAAAGAAAAAGAAAAAGAAAAAGAAAAAGAAAAAGAAAAAGAAAAAGAAAAAGAAAAAGAAAAAGAAAAAGAAAAAGAAAAAGAAAAAGAAAAAGAAAAAGAAAAAGAAAAAGAAAAAGAAAAAGAAAAAGAAAAAGAAAAAGAAAAAGAAAAAGAAAAAGAAAAAGAAAAAGAAAAAGAAAAAGAAAAAGAAAAAGAAAAAGAAAAAGAAAAAGAAAAAGAAAAAGAAAAGAAAAGAAAAAAACTTTTACAGCAGTCTGCTAATTGGTCTCCCAATTTGCTTTAATTCATTTTTTCCACATTGCAAGCAAAGATAATCTTAAAACAATTATCTGAACATGTCTTTTTCGAACACAAAACTCTTTGATGATTGCCATTGCCCACATAATAATGCTCCAATTCTTTAGCCTGGCACGTAAGTTCTTTTAGAAGCAGATCCAAGCTACTTTTCCAGCTCTACTTCTTAGAATTCTCATTTTCATCAGTCTGCTTCTGACTCTAATCACCAAAGACTACTTAGCACTTGTCAAGCACAACATATTCTCAAGATCCTAGGCTTTCGTTCATGTGTTCCATGTAGCTCCTGTGCTTGCCTTCCTACCTCAACTTCCCTGTACCTTTACCTCCATGCTCTTCTCAAGGCTCTGTTTAAAACAGACCTTAACTCCTCCACTCTAATTACTCTTCATCCATTCTTTACTTATAGTAACTAAAGATCAAAGATAAGAGATGGTCCCTGCTTTCAAGGGACCTGTTTAGTAGAGAGATAGAAGTGAAAAATTATGTCTCAATATACAGTATATTTCCTAATATCAGTATGTATTAGGAACAAAGAGCACAAAAGGTGAGGAATAGGGCAGTTCCCATAATAGAAACCTAAAGGAGAGATTAAGGAAAACTTTATAGAGTAGATAATATTTGCTTTCATGTCTTGAATATACATGAAAGAAAAATAGATACAAAGTCACACACAGGAGGACTGTATTTGAAATCCAGCTATGGTACATATTAGCTATGTAGTCTTAGGCGAATTATTTTATCATTACTAAACTCAATTTTCTCATAAATGTGATGATAATAATATCTGTCTTTTAGGTTGTTATGAAATTTCCATGAGACGTTGTGTTGCTTTGCAAGCATCTGGACTAGTGCTCAAAGATGTGGGTTTATATTACTGTTATAGTCATTATTATCCCTATCATATTGTTACTATGACTGAAGGATGACTGGGAATTAAACAGGTGAATAAAAAGGAGGGGACTCTGTCTCATGCAGCATGTGCAAAGGCACTTAAGCATAATGAATTAGATGTGGATTAGATAGGGTCATGCTTTGGAGCCATCTATCTTGCTTCGGAAATGCTTACTTGCTTGCTAGCTACCCAAAAGACATGCTGACCTTTGAGGTTTTTGTCTTGTGTTCATTGTTAGTGCACTGCTGAGATAACAAAATTCAGTGAAATCTTTCAGCTCAGTATTTCCAATAAAGATCTTTGACCTTGGATAGGATTTCTTTGGAACATGACCCCAGACTTGTTCTGCCTGATTGTTAATCCATATCACCATGCTGACTTAGCAAGCCATATTGTTTAGGTACCAAAAGGGTGCATTCATTAGATAGGTACATATATAAATACTTCTTGATAACGGTGCACATGCTATTGCTGAATAATAAGGAATTCTGTATTTATGGACTTGTTTACAGCAGCAAAGAAATAACATTTTTGGACTGAACGCCCTAAAATCTTAGAAATTTCTGTCCAGTCTTTAAAATGATACTCCATAATCTACTAAAAGATGAAGTATTTAGTATCCTTTAAAGCACTGATGGGTTAAAAAAGAAAAAAAAAGACAGCATGTAATTAGAAAGATATAGGGCACCTGGGTGACTCAGTTGGTTAAACATCTGACTTCAGCTCAGGTCATGATCTCACAGTCCCTGAATTCAAGCCCCAGGTTGGGTTCTGTGCTGACAGCTCAGAGCCTGGAGCCTGCTTCAGATTCTGTGTCTCCCTCTCTATCTCTCTCTCTCTGACCCACCCCCACTCACACTATGTCTCTATCTCTCAAAAAAATTAATGTTAAGAAAATAAAAAACAAAGAAAAAATAAAAATATATAGTTACCAACTTTAACAGTAGGACATGGTATATTGCAATGATTCATCTCAAATCATGTACTTGAGAAAGATGTAACAGCACATATTCAACGGGAAAATATGTTATATAGCATCAGTTGCTTCATTTAGAAGAAGTAATATAGTAAGGTCGTTAAGAGCACAAGCTTTGGAGTTCAACAGAAATGGATCAAATTTTGATTACCTTACTTGGTAGTTAAGTGATCTTGGGCACCAACTCTCAGTATCCATCTGCCCCGAAATGGGCATGATAATAATGTCAACTTCATGAGGCTTTTATGAACATAAAATGAGACATTACATATTACACCCCTAGAAAAGAATCTGGCATAGAATAAGCCCTCAATATTAGCTAATGCTATGACTAAGGCAAGATATATAGAAATAGAGTACTATCACATTATACATTTAACAGAAGGCAATAATTACAATTGTTAAAACTTACTTTGGAGAAATCCCCAAGGAGATCATATTTTTAACCCCAAATGACTGATATATCAGATGCTAATTTGCAAGATCCTGACCAGACATTTGTGTCTAGATTATGTCTTTCCCAGTCCTTCATGCTAAGTACTTTTTTCCAACAACTGCATGCCTCTTCTTTGATGTGGATATTCTAGTTAAAATTTTACAATGTGGTAAGAAACTACTTCTAAACTCTAACATTTCCCTTATTACATATTTTCATTTTTTTTTCATTTTTATCTTTTAATCTAATTGTTCAGTGAGGAAGATACAGTAGAAATGACATCTTGGCATCATTCACCTTCTACTCAAAGTTGGGCTGTTTTGGGAGAGAGTGTTTAAAAATTATATTGTCTTCAGGCAGTAGCAGTTTTCAAGTCAAGGAGCATTTCTAATATTGATTATTATTATTTTACTAACAAAAAAGTAAAAATAAACTACTTATGTGAGTTGAACATTTTTGAACATGTACTTAATTTTTGAATTATTTCAGAAGTTTAGTGTTCCTTATTTAATTTATGGACATTTCTTTCCACTAGACATGCAGGTAGATTTCTCTCTTTCTCATTTTAGTTACATCTTCAACATTAGCACAATCTTCTGATAGTTTTATCTTTTTCTATGCAATTGGACTCCCTTGTTTTTCTTTAATCTTATGACCAGTCTCCGTAGCTATTGTTTGAGACTTCAAAGCAAGGGAATGCCATCATTTCAATAAGCAAAAACAATGTTCTTTCCTACCTTATGTGAACTACCTTTAAATGCACAAATTTGAGTTAAAACTTAAACAAGACAATACTTGTACATATATTTTGTCCTTGACTACTTGATGTGTGTTTTGTGTTTGGCTTGAAATGAATCTCCTCATTCAATACTGACTGTCAAGCTCTAACCTAAACCTATTCTGAATTGTGTGATTATAAGACATTTTAATTTATTAATTTTGAATTATCTATGTTTTATAAGTTTCCATAACCATGTATGGTTATGAAATTTTTATAACAAAAAAAAAGGACAAAGATAGTCAATTTTTTAAAAAAAGTACTTTTAACATTCCTAAAAGTCTTTAGAAGTGAATCTTCCTCATTTCACCTACTGGAAAAAATTCTTTGAATCCAGAGTTTAATCCTTCTCATTTTATACTATTTAGAAACATTATCATTTGTAAACAATTTTAGCTCCTCCACTAGAGTATCATATGCAAAATTTTTTGGAATTTCTCACAATATTTTAAAGAGTGGTTCACTCTTTAAAATATTGTGAGAAATTCCAAAAAATTTTGCATATGATATATATATATATATATAGAGAGAGAGAGAGAGAGAGAGAGAGAGAAAGAGAGAGAGAGAGAGAGAGATGGAGAAGAGTGAATCTAGAATTAGAATTAATGGCTCTATATTTTCCAAAAGCTTTAAATTACCCTTCAGTATGGATGTATTCTGGGTCTTCTTTCAACCTCTCCAACTCCATAATTTTCTACTTTTTAAATTAGATATCCAGTTGCTTTTTTTTTTTCTAAATTGCCTGACAATTTTCCCTTAAACCTCCTGATGCTTAACATACAAACACACACATATTAAATTTAAAGTGGTTGTTTATCCCAATAAAATTAGAGTGTATAATCTAACTCCTCTAACAATTTTTCTCTGTATTATATCCATTCCCTCAAATTCCAGAAACAAGTCCTGACCCATATGTGCCACTTAGAGTGCTTTAAAGGTATGATCTATTTCATGTCATACTTTATTAATTTACCCTTTGGAATAGAATTTTGCCAGGAGAATGTGTTATTCATCAACACACAATCTAATACAGCAGAAACATACTTCCTATTAATATTCTCACACTGAATAACTAAATTTTACCTACAAACACATTGCAAATACTTTTTTATATTACTTTTAAGCTTCGGTGCTGGAGACAGCAAAAAAGTTACAGTTTGAAATCTTAGCAATTATATGCTACTTTCAGATAAATATTACATAGCTCTTTATTTGTTGATAAGGGTGCCCTTGGACACTGTAGCTAGTAGTTAACTTTGAGATTTGAAATAAAAACAAGTGTATAGACAACACATATTGAGAGACTTTTGTTTTTTTTCTTAAGTGTGGCTTCCAATAAGCTAAGGCTAATTCATGGTCAATAGATACCCAAAAGGTTTCTAAAAAGCTTGTTCAAATTTTCTCTTTCTACAAACTGCCAGCGAATGATACTGTTATGCACTAGATTTAGCTCTTGATTATCCACTGTAGAAATGAATAAATACCATCCAAGTTAATACCAAAAATCTCTGTTAAATGAGTTCATGTTATTGAATTCTTCATTAAGAATTTTTTTTCATATATCAGAAGTCCCCAAATCACCAAAATACAAACTTACTGGTTAAAAATTTTTGTTCAGATTAAGCACAACAAAAGATGCCTGTGTTGCTTTCCCTGGAATATATCCAAACCTCCACTGTACCATACTCGTAATTGGCTAGAGCACTTTCAAATGCACAGAAAGAAGCCACATAGCTCGTAACAACCCCTGAACCCTAGTTTGACTCCCAGAGTTTACCCCTATTAAAAATACCTAAGTGAAAAATGACAATCCCATGGAAAGATACTGGTTATTCAATCTGAGGACTGATATATCCTAATGCTCTCATTTAATAAAAATGACAAACACGCCATTATCTTTCTGAACCAATTTATTATTCATGAATATCCCTCAGTTTTTTTCATTATAGATTTCATGCACTTATAAATAATTAATAAGTACTTAAACTTAAGAGGTCTGTGCCCTTTAAATAGTTCATTATTTGACTATTGGCACCAACTGGGTTTCCAATGTATTTTATAATTATTGTGAGTCTAATCACAGTATGATATTTAATAAAAAACTCTAAGTCTTATTTTTAATAAAAATATCAGTAATTCATTAGAAACCTATCATCAGGATAACTACATTCCTATCATTTTTTTTTTCTTTCTCAGGAATACATTATCATTGTTATCAAGGAAACCAATCAGGCTAAAGGACAAAGATTTTTTTTAATTTCCCCTAACTATACTTAAGTCCTAGATTGGTGCCAAGAATTATCTCTTCTAGAAAATAAAAATCCCTTCATTCCCTACCACTTACATTTTTGGAGCCTAAGAGGACCAGTGTCTCAGCATCTCTGAGTGACACAATGCATTCTTGCATTGTCAGTATTTAGTGAAACACAGTTTTATGAATTCAAGACAGTCTTGATAATGTGTTTAAAAATTCAAATTTAGAGAGGTGGTGTGAAGATGGCGACATAGGAGGACTCTTGACCTCACTGTGTCCTGCTGATGGCTTAGATTCCACCCACATCAGCCTAAACAACCCAGAGAACCACCAGAAGTCTAGCAGAATGGACTCTCCAGATCCAAGCATAGACAAGAGGCCCACAGAAGAGGGTAGGAAGGGCGGAGAGGCGGTGTGCACTACCCAGACTGGCAGGAGGGAGCTGGGGCGGTGGAGGGGCAGCCCACCGGCAAGGCAGAGCCCCAAGTCTGACTTGCAAAAGTGGAGGGGCCAGACTGCATGAGTTCTGATAGCCAGCAGGACTTAACACCTGGGATATTAAAAGTCAACAGCTCTGCTCTCAGAGAGCAGAGAGGGTGAGAGAACTCCGAGAGGGAGAGCTGTTGAACCCCAGAAGATAGAGCTCAGCTCGGCAGGGAACAAAGGCGCTGGCAAGCACCATTTCCCTCTCCCATCCCCCAGGTGAAATTCCAAAAGGAACCAGTTCCCATCACCGAACTTGCTTGCACCAAACAAATGCTCAATGCTGTGCTTCTGAGGATCCATCCCTCCAAAATGGGCCTGCCTCCCTCCAGGTGCTGCATGGCCCCTCCCACAACCCATATCAAAGCAAGTTAAGCCTGCCCATCCAGCCCCTGTGCACCTTGTGATCCACCCAGGCTAATACACCCTTGGCCAGATACTATTGAAGCAGCACCATAAGCCTGGCAGTATCCAAGTAGCCCAGAAAGGGGCCATACCACTCCACAGTGAGTCCTGCCCCTGGGAGAGGGGAAGATAAAGTACACACCAGTCTGACTGTGGCCCCAGTGGTGGGCTGGGGGCAGACATCGGGTCTGACTGCGGCCCTGCCCACCAACACAAGTTACTCCCAACAGCACAGGGAAAGGTCCCTGCAGTTGGGAGCTACTGCAGGGACTAACCAAAATGATGAAATGGAAAAACACTCCTCAAAAGAAACTCCAGGAAATAGCAACAGCTAACGAATTGATCAAAACTGATTAAAGCAATATAATGGAACAAGAATTAGAATAATAGCCATAATATTAATTTCTGGGCTTGAAGAAAGCATAGAGGACAGCAGAGAATCTATTGCTACAGAGATCAAGGGACTAAGAAATACTCATGAGGAACTAAAAATTGCTATAAATGAGGTGCAAAATAAAATGGAGTTGGCCATAGCACGGATGAAGAGGCAGAGGAGAGAATAGGTAAATTAGAAGATAAAATTAGGGGAAAAGAGGAAGCTGAGAAAAAAAAAGAGACAAAAATATCCAGGAGTATAAGGGGAGAATTAGAGAACAAAGTGATGCGATCAAACAGAACAATATCCGTATAACAGGAATTCCAGAAGAGGAAGAGAGAGAGAAAGGGGCTGAAGGTGTACTTGAACAAATCAGCTCAGAACTTCCCTAATCTGGGTAAGGAAAAAGGCATTGTAATCCAAGAGGCACAGAGAACTCCCTTCAGACGTAACTGGAATCAATCTTCTGCATGACATATCACAGTGAAACTGGCAAAATACAAGGATAAAGAAAAACTTCTGAAAGCGGCTAGGATAAACAGGCTCTAACTTACAAAGGTAGACACATAAGAGTAGTAGCAGACCTATCTACTGAAACTTGGCAGGCCAGAAAGGAATAGCAGGAAATCTTCAATGTGAGGAACAGAAAAAAATGTGCAGCCGAGAATCCTTTATTCCAGCAAATCTATCAATCAGAATAGAAGGAGAGATAAACATTTTCCCAAACAAACAAAAACTGAAGGAATTCATCACCACTAAATCAGCCCTACAAGAGATCCTAAGGGGGATTCTGTGAGTGAAATGTTGCCAGGACCACAAACTACCTGAATGTAAATGGACTAAATGCTCCAACCAAAAGACATAGGGTATCAGAATGAATAAAAAAACAAGACCCATCTATTGGCTGTCTACAAGAGACTCATTTTAGACCTAAGGACATCTTCAGATTGAAAGTGAGGGGATGGAGAACTATCTATCATGCTACTGGAAGTCAAAAGAAAGCTGGAGTAGCCATACTTATATCAGACAAACTAGACTTTAAATTAAAGGCAGTAACAAGAGATGAAGAAGGGCATTATATAATATTTATAGGGTCTACCCATCAGGAAGAGCTAACAATTATAAATGTCTATGTGCCGAATATGGGAGCTCCTCAAATATATAAAACAACTAATCATAAACATAAGCACCTTATTGGTAAGAATGTGGTAATTGCAGGGGACTTTAACACTCTGCTTTCAGCAATGGATAGATCATCTAGACACAGGATCAATAAAGAAACAAGGGCCCTGAATGACACATTGGATCAGATGGACTTGACAGATATAAACAGCCCTTCATAAGTATAAAGGAATTGAAATCATACCATGCACACTTTCAGACCACAATGTTTTGTATGAAACTTGAAATCAACCACAAGAAAAAGTCTGGAAAACCTCCAAAAGCACAGAGGTTAAAGAACACTTACTAAAGGATGAATCAGTCAATAAGGCAATTAGAGAAGAACTTAAAAAATATATGGAAACAAATGAAAATGAAAATACAACAAACCAAACGCTATGAGATGCAGCAAAGGCAGTCCTGATAGGAAAATGCATTGCAATCCAGGCCTATCTCAAGAAACAAGAAAAATCCCCAATACAAAATCTAACAGCACCCCAAAAGGAAATAGAAGCAGAGCAGCAAAGACACCCCAAAACCAGCAGAAGAGGAGAAATAATAAAGATCAGAGCAGAAATAAACAATATATAATCTAAAAAAAACATAGAGCAGATCAATGAAACCAAGAGTTGGTTTTTTTGAAAACATAAACAAAATTGATAAACCTCTAGCCAGGCTTCTCAAAAAGAAAAGGGAGAGGACCCAAATAGATAAAATCATGAATGAAAATGGAATTATTACAACCAATCCCTCAGAAATACAGGCAATTATCAGGGAATACTATGAAAAATTATATGCCAACAAACTGCACATACTGGAAGAAATGGACAAATTCCTAAGCACCCACACACTTCCAAAACCCAAACAGGAAGAAATAGAAAACTTAAACAGACCCATAACCAGCGAAGAAATTGAATCAGTTACCAAAAATCTCCCAACAAATAAGAGTCCAGGACCAGATGGCTTCCCTGGGGAATTCTCCCAGACACGTAAAGCAGAGATAGTAGCTATCCATCTCAAGCTCTTCCAAAAAATAGAAAGTATAGGAAAACTCCCAGACTCGTCATATGAAGCAAGCATTACTTTGATTCCCAAACCAGACAGAGACCCAGCAAAAAGGAGAACTACAGGCCAATATCCCTGATGAATATGGATGCAAAAATTCTCAACAAAATACTAGAAAATCGAATTCAACAGCATATAAAAAGAATTATTCACCATGATCAAGTGGGATTCATTCCTGGGATGCAGGGCTTGTTCAACATTCACAAATCAATGTGATACATCACATTAATAAAAGAAAAGATAAGAACCGTGATCCTGGCAATTGATGCAGAGAAAGCATTTGACAAAATTCAGCATTGTTTCTTAATAAAAACCCTCAAGAAAGTCGGGATAGAAGGAACATACTTAAACATCATAAAAGCAATTTATGAAAAGCCCACAATGCTCACAAAGCCCAAAAAGCTCAATGGGGAAAAACTGAGAGCTTTCCCCCTGAGATCAGGAATACGACAGGGATGTCCACTCTCACCACTGTTGTTTAACATAGTGTTGGAAGTTCCAGCATCAGCAGACAAAACAAAACCCAAGGCATCAAAATTGGCAAAGAGGAAGTCAAGCTTTCACTTTTTGCAGATGACATGATATTATATGTGGAAAACCCGACAGACTCCACCAAAAGTCTGCTAGAACTGATACAAGAATTCAGCAATGTCACAGACTACAAAATTAATGTACAGAAATCAGTTGCATTCTTATACAGTAATAATGAAGCAACAGAAAGACAAATAAAGAAACTGATACCATTCACAATTGCACCAAGAAGTATAAAATACCTAGGAATAAACCTAACCAAAGATGTAAAAGATCTGTATGCTGAAAACTGTACAAAGCTCATGAAGGAAATTGAAGAAGATTCAAAGAAATGGAAAAACATTCCATCCTCATGGATTGGAAAAATAAATATTGTTAAAATGTCAATACTATCCAAAGCAATATGCACATTCAATGCAATCCCAATCAAAATTGCACCAGCATTCTTCTCGAAGCTAGAACAAGTAATCCTAAAATTTGTATGGAAACAGAGAAGGACCCAAATAGCCAAAGTAATTGTGAAGAAGACGACCTAAACAGGAAGCATCACAATCCCAGACTTTAGCCTCTACCACAAAGCTGTAATCATCAAGACAGAATGGTATTGGCACAAAAACAGACATATAGACCAATGGAATAGAGACTCCAGAATTAGACCCAAAAATGTATGGCCAACTAATCTTTCATAAAGCAGGAAAGAATATCCAATGGAAAAAAGACAGTCTCTATAGCAAATGGTGCTAGGAGAACCGGACAGCAACATGCAGAAGAATGAAACTAGACCAGTTTCTTACGCCATTCACAAAAACAAACTCAAGATGAATAAAGGACCTGAATGTGAGACAGGAAACCATCAAAACCCTAGAGGAGAAAGCAGGAAAAAACCTCTTTGACCTCAGCCGCAGCAATATCTTACTTGACACATCTCCAAAGGCAAGGGAATTCAAAGCAAAAATGAACTTTTGGGACCTCATGAAGATAAAATCTCCTGAACTACAAAGGAAACAATCAACAAGACTAAAGGCGACCGATGGAATGGGAAAAGATATTTGCAAATGACACATCAGACAAAGGGCTAGTATCCAAAATCCATAAAGAACTCACCAAACTCCACACCTGAAAAAACAAATAATCCAGTGAAGAAATGGGCAGAAAACATGAATAGACACTTCTCTAAAGAAGACATCCAGATGGCCAACAGGCACATGAAAAGATGCTCAATGTCACTCTCATCAGGGAAATACAAACCAAAACCACACTCAGATACCACCTCATGCTGGTCAGAGTGGCTAAAATGAACAAATCAGGAGACTATAGATGCTGGCGAGGATGTGGAGAAACAGCAACCTTCTTGCATGGTTGGTGGGAATGCAAACTGGTGCAGCCGCCCTGGAAAACAGTGTGGAGATTCCTCAAAAAATTAAAAGTACATCTACCCTATAACCCAGCAATAGCACTGCTAGGAATTTACCCAAGGGATAAAGGAGTGCTGATGCATAGGGGCACATGTACCCTACTGTTTACAGTAGTGGTTTCAACAATAGCCAAATTATGGAAAGAGCGTAAATGTCCATCAACTGATGAATGGATAAAGAAACTGTGGTTTATATACACAATGGAGTACTACATGGCAATGAGAAAGAATGAAATATGGCCCTTTGTAGCAACATGGATGGAATTGGAAAGTATTATGCTAAATGAAATAAGTCAGTCAGAGAAAGACAGATACCATATGTTTTCACTCTTATGTGGATCCTGAGAAACTTAACAGAAGACTATGGGGGAATGGGGGGAAGTTAGGGAGGGAGGCAAACCATAAAAGATTCAAAAACTGAGAATAAACTGAGGGTTGATGGGGGTGGGAGGGAGGGGAATGTGGGTGATGGGCATTGAGAGGGGCACCTGTTGGGATGAGCAATGAGTGTTGTATGGAAACCAATTTGACAATAAATTTCATATTTAAAAAAAAGAAAAAATCAAATTTAATTTGAAGTATAATCATAGCATAAATGACCATGAAAGGAATTAAAGGCTATCTACCTGAACTAACTACTAGCTACACAAAGTTCTTCCCTAAATTATCTAACGTCTGGCTGTACAGCCGTGCTTTAACACTTCTAGTAACAGGAGACTCACATTGTGATTTAGTGAACATATAATGATGTTAATATGCAATTATCATTGTAGCAGTTTAAAAATTCCCTTCATAGTAAACAGAAGCTCTTAAGAAAACACACACAGTTAACTAACTTGAAAAAAAAATATTTGTCAGATCATGGGGAAAATGTATTCTCAGATTCATTCTGTGTGTTTAATAGAAAAAGTCTGTTGGATGGTGGAGAAGTGACAACATTTAAAAAAGAGAAGAAAGTCCCTGTTTCCATGATACCATGGAACAAATATTAGAACAAATAAGAATACTTGGATGATGAAGGGATTCAGAAACGATGTCACTTGAAAAACTTTGAGAGAAGGTCAAAGTAAGGTAAACATGTACAAAAAGCAATAAGGAGAGTTAGTATGAGTTGAAGTGAGACATGGTGATTTCCCTTGGAAATGTCAAGTTTACCTTGTCTACTGGATGAGGACTATCTTCCCAAGATAATGACTGTCTTCCCTTCTGATGCAGAATGCTACCTATAATTGACAATGTCCAAGGTAAGGCAAAATGAGGGATAAGAACAGGGCAAGTTTCTAAAATCTATTTCAATTTAAGAAATGTAATGTTGTTGCATAATTATGCAAGTTATCAAGCAAAGATTTTGTAATTAAAATCTTGAGGGTACCTGAGCTTTATGATAAATTCAGTATTACGATATGAATACCAAAGAAAGAGGTATAGGGAAAGGAGGATACTAAAAAAAGTAAGTCTCCAGGGTATCTTCATTAGTTCTCTTTTGAGTATACAAAAAGTCTCGACCTTATGTGCATATTTGACAAATTATTCCAAGTTTTTTTCTCAGTCAACAAGTAAAAACCCAGATAAAAAGCACAGTAGAGTTGAGAAAACTTTCATGTTGCTATTTTAAAATCAGGCTACCATGTTCATTTTGAAATGTTTACTTAAAAGAACTCTTTTTAAAAATAATTTCTTTTAGAAACTAGCTAGGGTTTCAAAAGCCAAGTTTCTGGGAGGAAAGTGGTCCTATTATGTATGATTAGCAAATCTATAGATGTGAAACTGTAGATGTATTTCATAAAGAAGAATGAGTGGGCCTAAGGAGAACTTTAGATGCACAACAAATAAGAGTGGACACCATGACTTTGAACTGAGCCATGTCTCACTAGAGTGATATTCACACTAAGACATGTTGGTGAGAAATCATGCTATGAGTATAGATAAAATTTTCTGTTTATCCCACAGAAGGCAATCCAAAAGAGAAGGAAGCTCTGAAACCCAGAAGCTTGTCACATAAAAGCTGAAGAATCCATTCTAAAGCCATCTGTACCTAGATGCCAAGACCAAGTCCATTCTCTTCTCTTTCAAATACCCTTCTATCACATTACGTATGTTTGTTTCTCAAAATGCAACAATAAATCACCATCCCTTGAGTCAACACATATTTCCTGAGTACCTACTAAGTGACAGTTCAGGTCCTAGGCACTAGGGATTGAGTGAGCAAGAAGAGACCCACCACCCATACATTTGCAGTGTTTACAGCCTAGTTCATGTTCTCAAACTCTCTTACTTCTATTACTGACACACATCTCTACAAAACCAATCTCCATTCTTTCAAGTGCTCCCTACACCAGTCTATCTTCTACAAAGCTGAAAGAAGCAACTCTTTAACAACAACAAACCCACCACCAAAAATTTTAACAGGCTTTCCCTATTTGAAAAGGCTAGTGCTTCCTAAGGGTAAAACTCAAATTTTTCATTGCAATGTCTAAGATTCTTTGTAACTTGCCCTCTACCTAACATTCTTCTTCTTCTTCTTTTTTCCTACTTGTAGTTCACTTACTGCCTTCTTTATCTGGTTAAATTCCACTTGCCCTTTAAGGTATAGTACAAGGACCACATACCTTTCGAAATCTACACCAACAACCCAAAGGGAATCTACACCAACAACCCAGAGGGAATTCTCTCTGAGATTCCACGTAGAACAGTCAGGACTCCATGCTCACCTTCTGAATGCAATGTCAGATAATTTTCCTTTTTGGTAGACTTTATCTCTGAAGCTAAGGTGACCATTCTACAATAGCTTGCACCTGGCTATATTATACATTTATTGCACTGCATTATAACTATTTACATTTCTCTGTCTCTACCACAGTCTAGGGACCTACTTGAAAGAACAGTCAACAGCCTATTCAATTGTATTCATGATGCCTAACAGAGTGCCTGGCATTTATATTACATAAATATATGTAATATATATATTTATTTATATTTCCTTAGAAATATATATATATATATATATATATATATATATATATTCTAAGAAAAAAAGGAAGGAACAGAGGGGAAGGATGAATCCATCTCTCGCATTGGAAGTCAGACCATATTTTATTCATCTTACTATATGACTTTACCCAGTACCCAGCTATATCTGACATTTAGCAGGGTGCTTAATATTTGTTGTATGACAGAAGACATGAACAAAACTGACTAAAATTAATTTATTTATAAGGGTTTCAAATACATATATGGAAAATGATCTGACATATTTAGTGTAAGAAAATTTCAGATCCCATCTGTATAAAGAAACACATCAATAATATATTTGTATTGCATAGAATGCTGATGGAACAAATAAGAAACTATTAATAGTGGTTTTCTTGAATAATGGGATGGAGAATTGGGTTTAAGTTTTTCCTATCACTTTATACCATTTGTATGTGAAAGGAAAGATATACTTAGATTAAGACAAATGATATGGATAAAAGCAGGAACACTGCCAGGGAATTTCAAATTGGCTTAATTGTGTATTTTAAATTTCTCTGAAAGATAATATTTTACTATAACCTATAATCTTTCTAAGCACCAAACGTATAGTCTTACAAACACCTAATTAGGTTTATTTTAGCTTAAAAAAAATAGACTGCTCTGAATAAATACCCCTTTATTCCTCAACACTTAGTGGTCCTAGAGTCGTGCTAACGCAATGTAGTCTACAGAACTGCAGCACCTCCATGCTTGTTAGAAATGCATATTCTTGGGCCCCACCCAAAACTACTGAATCAGAATCTTTAGGGGTATGACCCAGGAATCTGTGTTATATCAAGGCAATTTCAATGCATAGTTAATCACCTTTAGTCAATTTCAACGCATACTTAAGTCTGAGAAACCTTGTTCTCAAGTTTTATTCTTGAAAACTTTACAACCTAACAGCACCATCTGTTGGTAGTGACTGTCCCAGAACCAGGACACAAAGCCCCCAAGGGGAATATGACCAGGTATGCAATATCTATCAGTTGTCATGTACCATGTTAAAGACTGAATAGACAGAATGCTTGATGGAAAGATGCCTACCCACACAGATGTACACAAAATTCTCTCTGAAAAAGTGTACAACTTATAATATTTATTTGCATATATATATATAAGCAAATGTGTGTTTATATAGGTGTATGTATATATGTGCATATATACACATATATATATTTAGTAAACTACAAACAAGGAGCTGGTAGCACACAGAAGCTATGGCAATCAGGTTAATCAGTGGAAGTCAGTAAATGCTCCAAAGTGATGGTGACATACAAAGCGAGTATTGTTAAAACTTTTAATCACTCTGTGTTAAAGTAATAAAAATAAAACAAATTTAAAAATCAAAGCCAATACTTAGTGAGCATTTATTATGTACCAAGGCCTGATTCTGGGCCCAGAGGCCTAAAGATACAAGATAATCATTTCTAGGTCAAAGGAGAATAGCAAGCACATCCTAGGCATTCACTAAATCTCTGGTTCAATAAATGAATAACTAAGGAAATACCATATATTTGGTTAAATTCTTCATAGAAAAGAAGTAGTTTTAAAATGTCATCCTGCCTAGAATTTCTACAATCAAAGGGATAAACTCGCCATCATCTGAATTATTTGTGTATTGTGAAAAATTGTCTTCCTGTTTTATAAAATTCTGAATACCTGTTAAAATCTCTTATTAAAACCTCCTACACTGGTTTATAGCAAGCATCATTTTTGAAGTTCTTGCTGGATATAGGACACTATTTTATATATATTCCATATATTTTTGTAGACTACAATAGTCTTCGAAAAGGCAGTTCAGAATTCCAAATCATAGGCACTTCTAAAAACATTTTCTATACCGGATACTAAAGTGAGTTAAAGTATAAGTAAACCAATTTTTCATTTTCTTACTTCTGCAATGTTTTGTTGTTGTTGTTGTTGTTAAGCCATTCCATTTTCTTTTGGTTTGTGGCTATTGCACACATTCTAGAGTTTTATGACCTAATCCACATTTTATCTAAACTAATGTTTATCATAATAATCATTATTGGTGATGACCAGTGCACTGGAATAAACTCAATGCTTTCATGATATCCATTAATATTAATTCTTGTGGTTCACTTGGGACTACCACAAATAGGTTTATGTGTCTGCTGCCAGGATTACATTAGGTAAAAATGAAGACAATTAGCTGTACTTCCTTGTAAGAATGTACAGGCATTGAAGCATCAACACTGAATTACCTGCCAGAAGCTACCCAAGATGAAGAACAGAACAAATTCATAATAATGCCAGTTTGGCAAGTATCTTTTGATAAAGCAGCCATTTTCCACGAAGAATTTAGAAATAGGGCATCCACTGTTGGTAAAATTTGATCACTGTAAATGTTCTGATTTTGAGTTTCCAAAAATAGGGAATCTCTCCAAATGAGGTATATTCTCCATTTGTAGGATAATGAATTAATCTCATAGAGACTTGGTTACATCTCTACCAAATCCAGGTATTATCTGAATGATTTGATGGGGGGATGGTGGTTACTAGGTTTGTGCAAATATCTACTAGAAACTCTTTTATGGAGATGAGAATAGAACGTTATATATTTCAGAAACAAATACCGAATTTCCAGAAAACTTTCAGACATTAAACAAATGAAGTTTGGAATCAGACAAGATGTGTTCAATTTTTAGTGCTGTTCTTTACTTGGCTGTACATGGAGAGGTTCATTTCTATCCAAGGGTATTGTTAAGGATCAGATGAGCAGAAGTAAACACTCAACAGTATCTCCATTTTACAGATGAGGAACCAAAGTCTGAGAAATTCAATAATCTGTTCCAAGTCCCATAGTAAATAAACAGAAGTTCTAGGCCACAAACCTATTATAGCTGATTCCTTAATGTACTTTGGCTCTATCTCCTACTCTCACCTCACTGTGCTGAACACCAGATGTAAAAAGAGGGAAAAAAGTATATAAAAATAAGGATGAACAGATATTGAATAAGCATCAAAGAAGAAATGTGACCACCACATTTAGGGGAAAAGATGGTGTAGGAAGCTATTTGGAATCTGTGTCTTCTTTCTTCCATATTTCAGAAACGATGCTACTTAATTTTCATTTGTTTTAAATTACTGATATTCTAAAAATGAAAAAGATAGTGCGTGTTCATTGAAAACATCCAAACAACCAACAGGTTTGTAAAACAGGATAAGAAAGTCTGCCCTTATTCTTTTCACTCACCACTGCTAGGTTGAAGTACACATCTTTAGACCTTTTCCATTAACAGGTGGGTCAGATCAATACTGCTCTGTACCCACCATTTTCTTCAGTACCACTCCTTTCTCTATTTTCTTCCATTACTTCTTCCAGAGGATTGGCTGTAAATAATATGCTTATTTCCCAACCGCTCTACTACTCTCCACTGATGTTACTCAACAACAAAAACAGAGTTTAAGTAGCAAATACCTGTGATAAAGAAAGGAATACTTAGAGAACGTTTCATACACCTATTGATTTCTATGCAGTAGAAAGCCCTTATTTTGTCCCTAACCAAATGCCTGAGCTGACTAAATAAATAAAATTTTAAAAGATTAAACAAATAAACAACACCCAAAACAAAAGAGAAGACGGCACACAAAAAGAAAAAGTAATTCTTCGGCTAAAGTCCACATCGTATGGAGATAATTCATTGAAGAAAATAAACCAACATTTCAGTATTGTATGGGTTACTATAGTGATATACTGGGAAAACCTTGAGTGCTTGAAGTATAAGATTTTTAAATCAAGTATTTATAAATAATTGCAGAGAGGCACTACATTTCCCAGTCTCCTTGGCAGTTAGATGTGGCAACCTAAGTTCTCATGAATGGAATGTGAGCAAATGTGGTATATGGAACTTCCACATCAGTTCCTTAAAATCCATGTCTTTCAAAAGCTTCCTCCTCCATTTGCCATGGGATGCAGATATGGTACAGAGCTGATCTAGAAATCCTCAGAAATATTGAGCCTTGACAAAAGGAACAAGGGGTAACCTTACATGACAAACCTATCTCCTCCAGAGAGCCTGCATACTTCTGGATTGTTGCATAGAGAGAAATTTTTATTTTTTATTTTGTTTGAACCATTCAAGTTTTTGGACCTTTTCATTACAGCAGTTTTACCTATACCATGACTAATGTGTAAACAGATACCTCCAAATGGAGAACTCCCAAAACCAAAACTTATTATTAGTTGGGCTATGGGCACTGAGAAAACAATGATCTCTATTCAGTCATGGCCACACACACAGTAACACAGTTGCTTTTGACCAGAATGTGGAAGTGTGTTGGTTTCCACTTGCTGCTTACTAAGCCAGTCTCAGATAAAATCGGGCAAGAATGAAAAATTAACTTGCTTGCAAGCAGATACAGGAATGGATACAGCTTCTCTAAAAGAGTACTCTCTACTCATGACCTAAATTAACCTAAATTAACCAGGAATTTGGAAATGTGAGGATTTGCAGGTTATGACTTGTTGCTCATCAAAACTCTTCACTTCCCTGAGTCCATTGCTCTTTGGAATCCAAATTCTTCTTTTTTAATCAGCCTTCTTCTATTCACTTAGCTTTTAGAGTACTTTTAAATGTGAGCAGCAGATGTGAACTAGTAGGTCTCCAAGGTTCAATAGAAATTAACCAGTAGGAGATACCTAACCTTAAGATAGTAATTTGCTTCGCTAGAAACCTATATTGGGGTGAAGCTATCTCAGGAAAGGTCATTTGACATCTTCTCAATCATTTAGGCCTCATCAGGAAAATGAGGCAGATAATTTTTCCCTGAGCAAGCTAAAATAGGTCAGTCACAAAATGCCAAAATAATTCTTAATTGAAGTACAGCTGACCCTTGAACAACAATAGGGGTAAGGAGTGCTGACCCCCATGCAGTCAAATAGCCACATACAACTTTTGACTCCCCAAAAACTTAACGACTAAAAGCCTACTCTTGATCAGAGCCTTACCAATAACAGTCGATTAATACATAGTTTGTATATTGTATGTATTATATATACTGTATTCTTACAATAAAGCTAGAGAAAGGTATATTAAGAAAATCATAAGTGAAAACACATTTATAGTAATGTATCATGAAAAAATACATGTACAAGTGGACCTATGCAGCTCAAACCCAAGTTGGTCAAGGATCAACCATACTATCACCCTGCCCCCCATTAAATCACATTGACTTCTCTCCTCTTCACATAAAATGGGGTTCTCTGTACCTCTTCTTCAACAACAAACTTCACAGTGAATTTGTAAACCAAGTCTTGGCTAGCCCTATACAGTATATTAACCTGCAATTTAAATGCACCTTGAATGTATAAATCTCAGACACTTTGCTCTGTTATAACATGGCTACAATATCCAAAATTAAAACACAGACACAATAGCAATGCAACTAAGAAGTAACTCTTCTAAGGTCAATTTTAACTTTAGACCAAGTTTATGCACTAATGGATACAGGCAATCTCTATTCAATATCTTCAAGACCTAAGAAGGTCACAGCATGAAAAATAGGAAATCATCCTCAGCCTAAGATCAAAATATCAAAAATCAATACACTGTTCAGTTCTTAAATTTTTAACAGTGCTCTATGAGTCAATTCAAGGTCATAGGGATAAAATATTAAGAATTAATAAATAAAGCTAACTCATTTTGTCTCAAGTCTACAAATCTGAGTATTTTTTATTAATATTCTTCCTCCTGGGGCACCTGGGTGGCTCAGTTGGTTAAACATCTGACTTTGGCTCAGGTCATGATCCCACAGTTTGTTAATCTGAGCCCCACATCAGGCTCTGCACTGACACAGTGGAGACTGCTTGGGATTCTCTTTCTCTCTTTCCCTCTACTACTCCCCCACCCCTGCTCATGTGTGCTCTCTTTCTCTCTCTCTCTCAAAATAAATACATTAAGAAAAATCTTCCTCCTAATTTTAGCCTTAAATTCTTAATATTACCTATTACTGGTCTTAAGAAGCTTGAGAGAAAAAAGTGATTATTTTTAATCTGAAATTTTGCAGTTTTGATAGATTATTTTCATGCATATTAATTAGCTATTAATATTTTAAGCTTGGTCAAACTTTAAACAGTGATTTAAAAATATTATTCTCCATCACTATTATGGTCTTGTCATTTCTCAAACTTAAATATTTTTTACTTCTTTCAAGAATGGTGATTTTTTTCCTAGAAAGTTGTTAAATGTCCACTCTCAGAGACAAATGTTAGTTCTATCAACAGACTCTGATTGATTTCCATCAGCAATACATCTGACAACATCCTTGTTATTTAGCTTGTCGGTGAGTAAGAATCCTGACCACATGCCCAATATCAGAACTGAGAAGACATATGTAAGCCGAATGAAAGTGATGCTGATAAAATGAGGTGTCACTATTTGTCAGGTTAGATTGTGCCTCTTCTCATTACCAGATCCCACTTAGAAGTAATATCACTTTATGCTATTGTATATATTGTTATTTTTGAAATGCTTTTCTATGGTGAGGAGTCAACCTTAACTTGGATAATAGATACCTTTTGTAATTTTAAGATGAACTGCCTTGGTATCATAAAGCAAATTTGTTCCAAAAGGAAAGAGTATTATTATTGCCAGAACACTACAGTGAACACTGTAGGTGCATAATAAATAATAAATTTTAATGACCATGAGGATAAGGAAGACATTGGAACTAGATGCGTAATTGCTCTCAACTACCTTCTAAGGACTTATGATAAACTCATTAGAAAACCACATTTTTCTACATACTTGTGTAATACTATGCAGTATTAATGTTTGTTTTATTATTAAATTTAGGACACTATAAATACATGGCAGGTTCAAGGTGGAAACAAAATAATTTAGTCTAACTCTCTTACTTCACGTAGACAAAAAGAGATCCCAGAGAATATAAAAGACTCTCAGGTCAAAACTTTGAACCATAACCATAACTTGGCTAAGTTTTCTTTGCTCAACCATCCTGTCTTCTTATTCTTAACAGCTTTGAATCTTTGTGTTTATTCTTCTGACACCTGAGACATGCAAAAAGGCAAAAGGATAGTTAAGAAAAATACTAGAAGATGCATTATCTACAACCATTCACGATATACTAAATTAGCTACCTAACTATTCCATCCACTTTCAGATATTTAATGTATCCAACATTATGGTGCATTTATGTCAAAGGAACATTAACTTCATTCTCCTTTCCCCAAGGCAGCCTGAATAGGGAATAAACAAAAGTGCACTTGGGAAGAGGGTGTGATACTTTTTAAAAGCAATCTTATCTCTGCATTAGTACTTAAATTGCTAAGCCGCTGGATTGCTTTTCCAATTTACTAGGCTTGTGGGTTTTCTACAAGGCTCATGCAGAGTACACATCCTGGAGACATTGCATTTTATTCAACTTTTCCAAAGGGAATTTATATAATAATTCAACTGATCCATTCTGTGGCTCGCTTAGCTAGCTTGGATCAGTGGATTATAGGGAATTTAGGTCTAAGTCTAGATGAAAGTCTGTTTATGTTTTAGCACACAGATAATGGATTACTCTTTAGAGGAGGCAATAAAGGAGGAAGATTTTTATAGGTGATGCAATCAACATGATTTGATAAATTGTGGACATAAAAAAAAAAAAACCTAAACATTCCTTAAAAAAATAAGTGCCTTTAGATTAAGACTTTCTATAGAAAACCCATTGACTAGTTGAAGGTCAGAAGACTGAGTAACAACCAAGCCTAATCTATAGAACTAAATATGAGTTAGGAAATAGTGTCAGGGAATATAAGCTATACTTTACTCATAATCGTTAACTCTTGAGTTACAAGAAACTCATTGTAGTGTTTTCGGAATATGGAGACCACTACTTCTTTTTCTTCTCACTTATGATAAGTTTGCTATAACTAAGACCTCCAGAAAAAGGTGGGCATTTGCAATTCAAGCTGATGAATCAGACTGTGAATTACTGGTCTAGTTTATGGGCTATAAGCAGGATAGAACTTGGTCAATGAGTATAAGCTTTTTGAAATGAGGAAAGTAATGCTTTATTTTTAAATTGCTAACACCATAGACCACAGCAGACAACAAATGCTAAATACAGTTCTTGTGGGGTGATATCCACAGCATTATTTGCTGTGGCAATGATTCAGATATGCCATATGGCATCATGTTCCTGAAATGGAACTCCATGTAATAAAGCATCTCCTAATATTGAAATGACCTACACCAGAATTTGAACCAACTTCCATAAATCCCAAACGCTTTTTCAAATACATTAGCATTTATAGAGAAAGATCTGGGCCTATTGTATGTCAATATGTCGGTTTATCTGTGTTTAAAATTAATTTAAAAGTTTATGTAGCAAACTAGGACAATTTGTGCCTCAGGGCAGGAAGGGAGCAAAGATGTGAATCTTGGCAATTTAAACATCTTGTCTCTGTGACTATCCCCATTTATTACCAGCTGCATTATCAATTTCACCTTTTTATAATGATATGGCCATTTTCACTCCCAAGTACACACACACTAAATTATTTCAGAAAAAATAAATGTCTTTGTTTAAACATTTCAGAGTTTAGCCTGAGATTGAAAACACAGATTGTCAATTTTCTTCAACCTTTCACAAACCCTCCTTTCTCCCTCTAATCTGTAATTAAAGTGATAACAGCTACATTTTATAGTGCAATGACAACCTCCTTTTAATATAACCTGAATTCATTTGTCTTATCTAGAAACTTAGGCAAAAAGAGTAAGTGAATTCTTAAATATTTACTCACTGCAAGTTTAAACTTCATAGTAACTATTAGTTTACCATTATTATTATTATTACTTCCAGAATAGATTGCCAGTAGGATATAATTGTCTTCTATGCTTTATTTATAAATCCATTTAATAAATGTTTACTAGTGCCTTTCTGCTTTGCAACAAGGGATTATACAGGGTATAAATGAGGATACAAGTGTAAATAAAACAAAGCTTCCAATCTCCAGGAGTTCTCAATATAATTGAAGAGTAACACACAGAATTACTTTTAACATTGGATCAAGGTGATCAGTCATATTAAAGAGGAAAAAATGATATATTATGGAGGTTGAGAAGTGGATGCAATCTGAACTGAGAGGTTTCAGGGAGGGATTTGTGAATACAATGACTCATGAACTACGTCCGGGACTAAAAAGCATCTTTCTTTTGAGAAAACTAGACAATATTCCAGTGATTTGGAGAAAGGTTTTGGAATTGACCCAAACAGGCATTTCTTTTCCATCTCTAGCAGTTGTCTGCTTTCATGAGTAACAAACTCAGTGACTAAGGGACTATACTTTTCTCACCCCCACCGTATGGCTCTACTACTCACTATCCCACCTGCTGCTTCAAGTGTAGGATTCTGTTTTCCAGATCACTCACTAAACCTGAAGCCTGTTTTTGCATACCTGATACTATGTCTGGCAATCTCTACATAGCTCTACATTATGGGAAAGGCAAGACAGACATTAAAGTGTAGACTGGATCTTTACGAGGACCTGAAAGAGCATTTTAGGCAATAAAACTGCACAACCACTGGCCCCAAGTTAATAAGAAATATTTTAAAAGCTGTGGGTATTCTACCAGCTGATGAGCATCTCCATTCCAATTATGCATTCTGGAATTGAGAAGATAACCACAGAATGAGTTTGGGGCTACTGTGAGACAGATCTGAGCTAAAATTCCATTGATCACCTGATCTCTATAAGCCCTTACTCTGACTGGTGGGCCAAAGTGACATTTTGGAATTAGTGTCAGTTCAGAGACAAGTGTCTAGCAGTCCTTAGGTATTCTGATTATTTCCTTTGCCCTAATGCAGTTACTCTGATAAAAGGCCATAGGTTCCTTAGGAGAAGGCTAGGAGAATGATTAACAGTATAATGTTTGGTAGTGATTGGCATCCTTCCACAAGGGGACCTGATCTCTCTTTTGTTCAAGAGGTTTTGGGTCTGTAAACTATGGTAAATATATGAGAATAATAACAATTTAGACCATACAGAAAATGAACTTCAAATAGTCTAGTTACATTGAGTTCAGGACAAGGAGAATAAGCTCCATTCTTTAGACAATAGGGGAAAGTTGCATAGTTCTTGAAAATGAAATTTCATCATTAAGAATATGAGGTAGGATTTTTTTCTAAAAGTATCCATCCTGAAACATTAGAGAAAAATGACTATAAATAATAAGACCAATTAGGAAGATAGGGCAATCAAAATATGAATAGTATTCATATAACAGTAGTAGGAATGGAGACTAGGCTTGAGGAAGAGGTGTAAAATATTTTAAATCTTGGCTGAGCAAAATTGGATAATGAGATGGAGGGAAGTTAAAGAGGTTTTAAATAAGCCTGGATAGATGACTGTTAGAACTTTTAATAAAACCAGTGCATGTAATAAAGCAAAAATAACAGAACAGTTCAATTACTTTAGATACTAATTATCTCTAAACAAGTTGTAGTTAGGCTATGGTATGTGATATCCAGGTGGAAAGTTCAGCATTCATTTAGAAACATTCATCTAGAATCTGGAGGAAGAAGCAAGCACTTGGGCTTCCGAAATGATAACTTCCTGCATAGCAGTAGGAATGAGTAAATTTAAAAAAAAATGAAGAGAGAAAATAGAAATGAGGCAAAACCCAGAGGACACCTAACTTTAGGAAAGCAAAATAACAGAAATCCATGAAGGAAACAGAAAAATATTAATCAGGGAAACCAGAGGACAATGAGTAAAGGACAGCAGACAAATCAACAAGGAAAGGATAAAACAAGGGGGCAATTGACATTTTTGAATATGACAGACTGAAGAAGTAAGAAGTATGAGGGAAATTAATAACCTGTGTATCTTCTATAGAATAGGATAGGTAGGACCAAGATTTAGAGTTGAGTATATACAGTAAATGGGTGATGAATAAAATGGAGTAGGAAATATATGTTGTAATTTGCAGAATTCAGGAAATAAAAGAGAATTATATATCTAGATAGAACACTGAGTGAAGTCTTTCTTTGATACATGAGGGTCTTGAGTGTGTTAACAGTTTCTGCAGAATGATCTAGTAAATAACCAAAACCTGAAAATGCTGAATATAAAGGAGATAATATGGAACATGTTTCCTAAGGCAATAATGGGAAAAACCTGGAACAAGGGATGCAAGTTTAGGGGCTACATTTGGAAAACAAAATGAATGTCTTTTTCTCTGAACCAGAAGAAAAAAGGAAAGAACAAGTCAAGATATGGAACAATGTTCATTTGGAGAATAGGCAAGCTTGAGGATTTTATTCAGGATAGTCTTGGTTCCAAAGAAGTAACAAGTCAGGCCACTAGCTCAGAATGAGTGAGAAGGGATGAACAGAGTTAGATTGGGGCATGAGTAGAGTAGAAAATATTGGGATTTGAATCAAAGTGTTGTGACCCATCTGGTAGATCATTAAGCCTGTTTAATCATCGTTTTATCGCTGTTAATTCTCCTCTCATGGCCCTGGTGGTTTTCATGTGTGTTAAAGTGATATTCACAATACATTTGAAAGGAAGATGGTATATCAGGACCAGAAGCTGCTGGTAATACTGTGTGTCAGGAAAAGGACATGCGAGATGATAGAAACTGAAGGAAGAAAGTTTTTTTTTTTTTTTAATCAAATGGGCTTCTTCTATGTTTCATCAAGCAGAGAGCAATAGGAAAGTAGTGCAACTCTAATAATTTATACTGTGGCAAGAGGTCAAAAAAAGAAGCATGAGTTCATTCTAGCAAATAACTAAGAATAGTGACTTGTACTCTGAAGTAATACATTTTTTAAGTCAAACCTACCAATAAGGATGTTATAACAAGCGTAATGCAATCATTGATAACTAATAGAAGAATATGAAAGAATAAGATGCCAAAACATCTTAAATTAACAATTCATTTATATTCACCACGGTAATGGTTAGGTGGTCCAGAAAAGCATTTTTTAGTATAGAGCAAAGCTTGTCATTTTCAAGCTGCGGCACTTGGCTCTATTGCATAGGTCCACTATTTGAGCTACCTAAATAATTGTTAGTTACATCTGTAATTTAAGAATCCATTGAGGTCCAGAGTTTTAGCAAGAGCACACTTATGTAGGATACTGGGAGTTCAAGAAACAGCATAGCAAGAATGAAAGAGGACATTTTTTTTTGTTTTGTTTTCTGGTATAGTGTCTCTGGGTTGCTTATGGCTACAGTATATTCTACAGGGCTTAGCTTCTTTACCCGATCCCAGGAGATACTATTCAGATTAAATTAGAATACATTTTTCCATTACCTTTTTATCTTCTGTCCTTTCATCTGAAGCCTAAAGAACATGACGTTGTAAGTGGTAAGGGGCAAAAAATGATCAATCAATGCTTTTAAGAGCTACAGAGATAAAAATCTGCAGTATCTTTTTTTTTTTACTTTATATCTAACATAAGCAAAATATAGCAAGTAATGATATGGATGCAATAAAGATTTTATTATCATTTTATTGGGACGAACACCCTATCTTACTCATATTTCTACCTATATAGTTCATTTATCCCAAACTTTTAGTAATAAAGTTAATGGCATTCCACACTTAACGTCCCTGCACTATTTTATGCTTTATTGCATATGTGTGTATGAAATGAGAAAATATAACAATCCAGGGGTAAACAGAACTAAAGATTATACTAAGTTACATAATGATAAATTAATAGGTACACAGTTTATTATACTTAATCAGTAAATGAAATCTTAATTCATTTAAGATTCAATGACTATTGACTTTCATCACATTTTTTTCCCTGCTTTGCTTCCACAAACACCAGTTCTTTAAGATCAAGCGTAATTGAAAATATAACTAACTTTATTAAGCACCATTTTTTTTGTACTCTTTCTGGTACTTTATGCTTTTTTATTGTATCTAAATTCTCCAACACTTTTCCAAGCCATGAGTTGCTTTTATTACTTTATGGAAAGGCTGTAACTTGCATAAGGTCTAAGGAGTAACCTTACAGGGATTCAAATTTAGGTCTTTCTGGTACCAAGTGTCTTTTCCACTAGTAACATGCTAGGCAAAAAATAATATTTAAATACTTTGAAACTCAGTGTTCTTTGCCCACCCACCGAGACACATTTCAATAAAAAAGGAACTAGTAAAGTAAGTCCATCAACATCTGCCTGGATTCTGATAAATCACAAAAAATAAATGGGCAGATTAGGAAATTAGAGCTTTGCCCAAATACACACTGAAGTTGAAGAGAAGGAATAATTTTAAAAACAATGTAATTTATACTTACAGAAAAAAATAAATGACATAAAATTAGACATGGCAAAAACATAGAACTATTAGCTTTGTACATACAAACAGAATTAAGATCATTACAATAATATTTAAAAATTAATCAATAATTACCTAATTTAAAAATACAGGCCAATGCCCTTGATGAGTATAGATACAATAAATCCTCAACAAAATATTAGCAAACCAAATGCAACAATACATTAACACACGATGAAGTGGGATTTATTTCATGGATGCAAGGATGGTTCATCTGAAAATCAGTCAATATAATATATCACATTAACAAAATTAGGGATAAAAATCATATGATATTCTAAGATGCAGAAAAAGCATCTGAGAAAACTCAACATTCATTAAAAAAAAAAACTGTCAACAAAGCAGATACAGAGGCTATTTCAACATAGTAAAAGCCATACATGACAAGCCCACAGCTAACATCATACTCAATGGTGAAAAGCTGAAAGCTTTTCCTCTAAGATAAAGAATAAGACAAGAATGCCCACTTTTAACCACTTTTATGCAATATAGTATTAAGGTCATAACCAGGGAAATTACGGCAAGAAAAAGAAACAAACTTTCCCAGTTGGAAAGGAAGAAGTAAAAGTGTCCCTACCAGCAGATGACATAAAAACTCTAAGACATTAATAAAAGAAATTGAAGACAAAATGCATGCAAAGATGTTTTGTTTTTGTGGATTAAAAAACTCAATACTGTTAAAATGTCCACACTATCCAAAGCAATCTATAGATTCATTGCAATTTATATGAAACATTCAATGACATTTTTCACAGAAATTTAACAAATAATTCTAAAATTTGTATGAAACCATAAAAGACTCAATATATCCAAAGAAATCTTCACAAAGCAGAACAAAGCCCAAGGCATTACACTCCCTGAGTTTAGTAATAGTAATTAAAACAGTATGGCTTTGACATAAAAACAGAGAGATCAATGGACCAGAGACCCCAGAAATAAACTCACATATATATGATCAACTAATTTATGACAAAGGAGCCAAGAATATGCAATAGGGAAATGACAGTTTAATCAGTAAATGGAGAACAGAGTCCATAAAACCCCTAGAAGAAAAACATAGGCAGTAAGTTCCTTGATATAGGTCAGGGAGATAATTTTTTTAATCTGATACCAAAAGCAACAAAAGCAAAAATAGATAGGTGGGACTACATCAAACTCCAAAGGTTCTGCACAGCAAAGTCAACACCAACAAAATGAAAAGGCAACTTACTGAATAGGAGAAAATATGTGCAAATCATATGTCTGGTATGGAGCTAACATCCAAAATATATTTTTAAAAAAATTTGCACAACTCAATAGCAAAACAACAAAATAAATTTAAAAAACCCCAAAAATCCAATTAAAAATGGGCAGAATATCCAAATAGACACTTTTCCAAACGACACACACAAATGGCTAACAAGCACATGAAAATATGTTCTTCGTTACTAATGATCAAGGAAATGAAAATCAAAACCACAATGAGATATTACCTCACGCTTGTTAGTATGGTTATTGTCAAAATGACTAGATAAAACAAGTGTTGGTGGAGATACAGAGAAAAGGGAATCCTCACATGCTATTGGTGGTAATGTGAAATTGTTCACCACTATGGAAAACAGTAAGGAGGTTCCTCAAAATATTAAAAATATATTTACCATATGATTCAGCAATTCTACTTCTGGGTATTTATCTGAAGTAAAGAAAAAACACTAACTTGAAAAGACATATGTACCCTCCTGTTCATTGCTGAATTATTTACAATAACCAAGATATCAAAACAACCTAAGGGTCCACAGAGGGATGAACAAAGAAAACGTGTTACATATATACAATGGAATATTGTTCAGCCATAAAGAATGAAATCTTTCCAACAACATGGGTCAAGGGAATTATGCTAAGTGAAATAAGAAATAGACAAATTCTGTGTAATCTTAGTCATGTGATCAATTTAAAAACAAGCTCACAGATACAGAGAATGGATTGGTGATTGACAGAGGTGGGAGGTGGAAGATAGAAAAAAATGAGTCAGTTTTTTTTAACATATGTAAATTCAATTTAAAAAATTAAAAAATTAAAAAAATAAAAATATAACTGCATAATTTAAATTTGAAAGCCTGAATTATGGATAATTAGATATCTCCTATCAGCTTAACTGGAATGCAAATATATCCACTATTCTTTATCCATATTTGTATTGAATTATTTTTAGTTTTCCAGTATGAGTACCTTTGCATTAAAAAGTGACCATGTTAGGGGTGCCTGGGTGGCTCAATTGGTTAAGCATGTGACTTCGGCTTAGGTCATGATCTGTGGTTCATGAGTCTGAGCCCCATGTCGGGCTCTGTGCTGATAGCTCAGAGCCTAGAACCTGCTTCAGACCGTGTGTCTCACTCTCTCTCTGCCCCTCCCCCACTTGTACTCTGTCTCTAAAAATAAACATTTTTTAAGAAGGTGACTATCTTATACATTCTCCAACCTTTCTTTGCTTTTCTTTTCTCATCTAGGAAACAGAAATATCAAAACCCTTTTCTCATACGTCTCACGGATGAAAAATAAATTTCTAGATACAAAAGCATGTTGAAAGAAATTTACTTAACATTAAGGTCATAGCATCATTATTAACAATTATAGTTCAGAAAAAGTCATCTTAATTTGCTTTAATCAACCTGTCCAGTAATATCTATCATTTTTAGATAAGATAAAAATACCCTGAGAATTAGGAAAGAGTGGCAATTTAAGTATAATTAAATATTAAATCCACTTAGTTATTATAAATGAAAGTTTTTAAAGAATCATATTTGATTGAATAAACCTCTAATCACCTGACTATCCAATATCATCACAGGCCTAAATAAAGGCAATTTAATAAGCCCACTCTGCTGTAACTTAAATATATATATATATATATATATATATATATATATATATACACACACACATATATATATGTATATATGTATATATATTTTCCATTTTGAAGATAATATTATATAAGGAGAATGTCAATACTTGTTTGGAAAATTGTTTAGGGAAGAAAAAATTTTCCTAAAAATAACTACCTAATTCATGAGTTAACATTTTTGTTTTCAAACAATGAAAATAAATATGAGAAACATTTGCTTTTGAATAATCTTCAAGATATCCAGTTATTAAATTTCTGATTTTATTTCTAACTCTTTCTCGTTTCATAATGATTTCTTAAAGCATCCAAAATATAATCTGGATTAATTTTCAGATTTGAACAAGTAAAACCAACTCCTGTTGTGAAGTCATTCACTTTCACATGATAAGTAATAGAAAAAGAAAATAGGTGACTACTACCATAGGTTATAAAAGACTGTGTTTACACTCTTCTCGGAGAATACCTTAGGTATGTGTTGAACCTGCAGATGAACTCTTTCAGAGTCAGTCATTTTTACCTGGGAAACTAAATACCCTTCAGCCTGGAGGATTAAAAGTTCGCCTTGGTTTAAAAAAAAAAAAAAAAAACCAAAAACAACTCTCAAGGGTTAATTTTGGAAGGAACATTGGGAAATCAGTTGCCCATTAGAGGCTTGGCCTGCATTTATAATAGGAAGCACTAAAGGAGGTAAAACTTTCTCTTTGATAGTTTCTCATCTTCTGTTGTAGCTTTAGCCAAAGTGAATGATAGAGGAACCAATGATGATTGTCCAAATTTGTGCCTGGTATTGGTCTAGTTGTTTGTTCCTCCCAATCCCACATACATTTATTCATTATCCAGGCATTCAACCAGCATTTACTGAAAGCAGACCAGTTACCCAGAACTATGCATGTTGTTAAAGGCACAAAAACAAATATTCAACACATGCTTCCTGCCTAAGGACCTCCCATTCTAATATATGTACAAACAAAAATGTAACTAAATAAAGAGTGAAGCTTTAAGTATGGGGTAAATCTGAGTATTTAGGAAGGAATGATATCATGATTTTATGGCACTTATAAGTTTCAAAATAGCCTTTTTAAAAAATGTTTATTTATTCTGAGAGAGAGTGAAAGGTAGAGAGAGAATCCTATGCAGGCTCTGAGCTGTTAGCACAATGCCCAACACAGAGCTAGATTTTACCAACCATGAGATCATGACCTGAGTAGAAATTAAGAGCTCAGCACTTAATAGGCTGAGACACCCAGGAATCTCTCAAAATAATCTTGCACACATTTTCTCATGAGAGTTAAAAATGGTCTTTAAATAAAAGACCACTATACATGTGACTATTTAAAAAAGGAAGTTTAGATACTATTGTAAGAAATTTAGCATATATCTATTTCTACCTGAGGTAGAGATCAATTGCTAAATGTCTCAAAAAGGGGGAGGCTATTTCTAACTTATGTTAAGACAGGGAAATTAAGGAAGACAATTGAACAGATAGGTTTTGAGCAGGCCTTAGAAGGATGAGAAAAGTGCATATTCAGAAAGAAAAGAAAGCATTTCCAGTAGAGAAAATAAAATGTAGATTACAAGTCATATATTTGAAAAACAACAGTTATTATCTAATGAAGCCTCAAAATATCCCTAAAATGTCAGGTAAGGATTATTTGGGTCTTGGAGGGAGGGATTGATCACATAGATAATTATAGAAAAGTAGGCCAAAATTTTAGCTTCGGTAATGTCCTAATTTTATTGTTTGATGGAACAATGTCCTGTGTACTATACAATGGAAGTCTATTTTAAGCAACATTAAAGTACTAGACCAGAACAAGTTGGGCTCAGATCCCTTTTTTATGCTGAAGATATTTAGACTGACTAATAATTCGAAGCATTTTTTTAAGTTGGCTGGGCAGAAAATGCCAAAGTAACGAGTGTTAACTAGTCTGGCTTGAACTTTATCTCCTCTTATTTGATGTTATCACTTTTTTCTAATTTTCTTTTAATCAAGGGCTACTCTGAAGGAGCGTGTGAGATCAGGCATACCCAAGAATGTGAGAGAAATTAAGAACACAATTCTTCCAGTTTAATGTTTCACATATGTCCTTACAGATGGTATTTTAAAACATTTTAACTGTATTTTTTAAAAAGTAGTTTCGATCTAGTAGTTTGACCCCAAAACACACATTAAGCCTCAATCATTTAAAGGAAGTTGCTTTAAATACAAATTAAGTTGTTTTGTTTTCTTCTGGTATCATTAATAATATCCCTTCTATACACACATGCATGTGACTTCACAACACACGCATTTTCAAGTGCCTAATATGAGATAAAATGACTGGATTTATACAGAAAATTATAGGTATGCATACTTTTAAATATAGGCACTATATTTTATAGGCCATATAACTTGCAAAATTATATAATACCTAAATGGAAAGAGTTAGAAACAGTGAAAAATAGTCATTGATTACCTGTGAAGGAATAGAATTAGAAAGTGTCTTGCTCAGTGCTTTACAAACTGTGATAAAAGAGAAATCTTAAAATGTTTATAGTCATATTATTTTAAAGTGTATTATAAAAAATATAAATAGTAATTTAAACCTTTACTGTGACATATGCCATTATTTTAAAATAAATGGATTTAAATAAAAAATATGTAGAAATGCATTATACCAGTAGTATGTAAATGTAGCAAAAATAGTAATGTGATATATGAAAGAAATAAATTCAAGAAACATTTATAGTTCATATAGAGACTCTGGAACCCAAATAAATACAAGATCTGCTTATGTTAAAAAGTAATAGCCATTTGGTTCAAGTAAATGATTGAGGAAAATATTTTCTAATAATATAGAACCTAATCACACACCTATTATAATGTTTATTCCAATTCAAGATGTAAGATTCGGATGGTAAATTTAAATTACATGTGTCTCCTTCAATTCCTAATCATACTTGCAGCTAGAATATTGATTATCGATGGCTATTCAAAGTTTGAGGTTTTTTAACAGATATTTTCAACTTTAAAAGTGGCAGCATAACCCAGACTTCATAGGATGAATAAAGAAAATTTTAGGTTTATCTCAGATTCTTTTGGGACAAGAAGATCATTCAAATATTTGAAGGAAAGCATTCAAGAAAGAATAAGAGGACTTGGGTTGTTTTTTTTTTTTTTTTTTGATATATGCCTAGGAGAATTATTATAACAGGTGTGACCTGTACTAGCAGAACCAATATTCCATGAAGTCAAGGACTATATTTGCATTGTGTGTTACTCCTCTTCATTAAGCCCTGTTCCTAGAATATGGTCAGTTTTTAATACATCTCTTATAAACTAATAGGTGGGAAATGGAATCATTAAGAAAATAATTCTTTCATGATTAGAACACTCTAAAAGTGGACTGAGTTGCCCTGAAGAGTACTGCTCTCCATACCTGGAGAGAGAGTCTCAGGACTGGATGGAATAGAGGGGATCCAAGCACCTGAAGGACACATTCATACAGATTCCCTCTACTCTCTTCACCCAGGAGATTCTAGGATTCTTTTCCTATCAAAACCTGGGACATACTACATCTTACAAAATTTAAGGGCATCATTTAATAACATACTACATCCATGAATTAAACTGTAGTTTTGCAACTTCAAAGAATAAAGTGTTTCCAAAGCATCATTAACATAATCTCCTGGCAGTATATAAGTAGTACTTTAGTAAATCTTCCTATCACTTTACCATTGTGATGCTCCTTTTACAGCTAGTAAAACCAAGGTAGGAAAGAACTATGAATCTTCTGACTTCCCAGCCTTATGCAAAATGATTTCCAGGATCTTACAGTTTATCCCTCAGAGCCCACATATTTAAAATGAAGTTTCTGTCCATGCTATCAAGTGTAGAAACTCAGAACTTCCTTCGTGCTAATAGCATAATAAAAAGGGGGAAAATAAGCCATCTATTCAAATGATTAGCTGAATGAAAATAACTCTAAACAAATCAGTCACTGCTCACCATGCTTGCTGGAAAAACCTCCCAGAGCACAAAGAATGGCTAGATCAGAAGTGACTGTGTATATTCCATTACCTCTTATATATGTGTGTACCCAAAGGCTTAGGCACTGGTACTTGATATGGAGTTCATAAATGAAATATTAGAAATGTTCCCAATTTATACATACTCAAAAGCTATAGTGGAAAAATGAAAAATTCCAAAACTAAAAATATTTCATTTTGGAACTCAAATTCATTTACTTCAATTCCCTATTGACTGATGTAATTTTAGATTATAACAGGAAGAACAAAGCACACCCTGCCTAAAGAAGTAATAAGTAAGAAACATTTGAAATGGAAGCCCTGGAGACAAGAAAGAACTTAGGTTAAGGTTTCTGTGTATGTGCAAAAGTACCCATAAGTAAAATGAACCAGTGCGTTGTAATGTAATTCTGTAATTCCCAGGGCAACATTTTGGGGAACTAAGTTTGCAAGCAATCTGTTTGTGATACATGTTGGTGTGAGTTTCCAGAAAACCCAGACCAGTCTCATGAGATCCTTTTTATGATGTAGTCATGAAATAATCTAAGTTATTAACTATAAGCCTATATATTTTTTTCTTTAATCAGTGACATTCTGAATATTAACTAGAAACAAAACTCATTCGGATCTATCTATACATAGGTCATATTTTTTTTCCCTTACATGGATGCCATTTTATTTATTCCTCTTATTCCTAAATATAGCTGTAAACAATCCCTGCACCAACTATCCCAGTACAAGAACAGATTCAGAGAATAATAACTCATTGAAATTGAGGCAGTTACAGTCACATTTGCTCTCCCCAAAGCTGGCATTTCATTCTCTAGAGACAGGTGCATTTATCACATTCACAACCATAGTAAAATGAAATCATCAACTAAAGGGACTCTGACTCCCTCATTTTCCTCCAAGAGAGTGAGCCAATGAACATTTCAAGTATTTAAGAAGAGGCTCTCCAGACTCTATGTGTTTGAAGGAAAGTTGAAAGTCTAGAGAAGTCAATGGTCAGTTTCAAGATAATTCCATAGTACATTCAGACCTAAGGGCATTATGCATCCTTAAAGACTGCATTTATATGGCATATATGAGCTAATAAACCAAAACCTGGGGGATGGGAGTAAGAGAACAGATTGGCATTAAATAAAACTTTGGGAACGATTTTAAATTTCAATTGCGGTCACACTCAGTGTTCACCTCTTGCTTAGTTTCATTCTTTATGCTTCTTTCCTTATGCAAGACAAGCTAAACTATTAAATAACTTGTTGTTTTCATATAGTTCTCAACTCACGATTTTTTATTACACGTTTATGTTTATGTGCACATTATCATAATCATCTCTTCTATATAAGATTGAAATCAATGGACAAGCAATTAGACTTTAACATGGAATTAAATTTAGTCATTTTCTTCCTCAACAACTTGTTGTTTACCTAAGTGTATTCTTAAGCCCGTGGGAAAAACAAATCAGGTTTTACAATCAGTTTTGCCTCTTTCTCTTTATTGTTTCCATTTTAGGAATAGGAAACATTTGACCTTCTCATCAAATTCCTTTCGTTTCAAACAACAGTGGTCAAGATATTTTGCCTAGGAAACCTCATTTACTGTCTACAACTCCAACAATTAGAAATGTCAAAAATTTTAAAAACCGTTATTTCCAGGCACTGATTTAGACCTGCTATATACGTAATACATACCTGAACAGTTTTTGAAAGGTAAAATAAAATATACTGCATGGATGTCCTAAAGAAAGACCTGACCATTTCTTCTGCAGTATATGATGAACCAGAAACTATGTCATTCATGAACTACAAAGGTAAGTTCTTAGATGTAATAAAACCACAATTTCGCAGAACATTACGTGCTTATAATAGAAGCAAAAATACGTGATCTTTACATCTATGATTTATTGAATATGCATTTTTATCCTTATACCAACATTTTAGAGTATTCTGGCACAGACTGAGAAATATCAGTATTTGCAAATTAATTTGATATCTACTGCCCAATTTGATATCTACTGACATAATGGCCCAAGTATGTCAGGACAAAGCTGGGTTTTCGCAAGCTAAGAAATTTCCCATGTTCTAACATTCCCTGAATGATACCTACAAATTCTCAGGCCCTTTTAAAGGCCATAAAAAATATGGGAACATTAAGAGTGGTAAGAACACTTCTTGAACATACCCAATTCACTTCTCCTATTATGGATTCTCTAAACATAAAGTCAACCTTAAACACAACTTACTGCACAATGCACAAAACTTTACTACCAAACAAACACCATTGACTTTTGAAAATAAGACATTTGTTGTTTATACTGAAGTCACTGAAGTTTCACAGATAAAGAGAAAGAATTGCTCTCCAGTTCTCAATGATGCTTATCAAAATGGGAGAAGGCAGTGATTATACATTGAAATGTGAAAAGATTAGCCTTTGGGCTCCCAGAGCAGAGATAAACTCATCAGGAATTACTGCTTATTGGTTACTGGGATGCTTCTGCTCAAATGCGAGTGTATCTCCCATAAAATATACCAGAGGTAGTCTAATGAAAGCATACCTGTCACATAAAACTGTTTGAGAACTGATCATGGTCATGGGCTGTATGATATTCAAAGTCTCAAACAAGCATTGTAGGCAAATAAGGCTTTTTATTTTCCAGGGTACAGCACTCTCTATGAACTTTCAGAAACCTGCATCTTCTTTCTACTGAAACCTCAGTTATCTCCCTAAAAATGCTTCCAATAATCGAAAAGATTTCTACTGATAAGGATAATCTCCACAAACTGTAGCTTACCTACTTCCATGTGAAAACTGTTTGAAAACAATTTTACCTTATCTAATATGCTTTAAGCTCCCCACATAACTTATCCCATCGTGTTTCTTGACTTACAGTTTTATTTTTCTGATACATACAGATATTGATTACCTGATATTTTTCACATCAATACACCCATTTGGGTGGGTGGACATAGATTAACCTTTAAAATAATGGCTAAGTAAAATATCTTCAAAGGGAGAGAGAAAGCAAATAACTGTATTTCCAGTTCAACTACCCAATTGTGGGCAAACACAGTTTAAAATAGCTTTCTATAAAACATAAAATATATCTTTAAAAATAATCTATTCACCAAAAAATTGGGTCTGAAAAACAGTCTTCTCAACACTAGGTTATAGATAATTACAATGTTTCAAACCTCCAAGGAGTCTCAAGCTTTTAATTCATATGCCTGGCATATCATGTTTTTATAATGACATTCAGAGACACTAGGTTCAGCAGTTTTTCCCTTTATCATTCATTACACTCCAAACATTTGTGTCCTACAATCTATGTAGGACAACTGGCTTTATAATTATTCTTAGCTCTGAAAAGCCAAATGTGCCTATTCTATAGCAATTCCTGCTTTACTTTTTAAATATTTCATCCCTTGATTTGCTAGCTAAAATTTTACCAAAAGGATGGCCCAAGATAAAGAAATAGTATGGAAAATATGTACTGCAGTCATTGTTGTAAGTTTCGGATTCAAAATAACAATGTCAAAAAATATGAACCTCATTTATTCCTCAACCCTTTTTCCCAAAAGAGAAATCTAAGAATTAAATAAGTTCTGAAACAGAAGTTAAGAGTTCCTCATTAACTCATCTTAGGAGTTTATCATCCTACCTAGACTTTTTAAAATGATTTTCATCTAAGAGGTAAGCTTATATTCCTTATCTTTGTCTATTTCATGTCCTGTGCCTCAGTGACTGACAAAACTACTGAGGCAATGATAGGGTTTTTGCATTCAAGAATTAACTTAAAGTAACCTGAAGAGAAACACAGTTAATATGATCCGCAAGTATTTATGTTGCTCTTTGTACTGTCATTATGGGTAATGTTGTGTGGCTGTTATGGTCGTGTTGTGTTGTGATGTTAATACAGTGTTCTGAATTGGCCACATGCTTTCTAGTATGAGTGGACAGCATATAAAGATGAATAGTTGAGAGCAGCAAACAGATGGCTAGTTTTACATGAGATAAAATTATAAGTAATTCTCAGCAAGAAAGCAAGTATGTATATTAGCTACGCTCTAAAATCTTCTCATCATGACACAGTCCTCAAAGATATTTTTTCCTGCAAACTTTATTCTAGGAAGGCTCAAAGATGAAATATACTATACATGTTAGAGAATTGTGAAAATCATTAAAGTAAATCTAATTGTGTAGCAAAAGATAAGAATTTTAGCAAAAAAAAACATAGTGAAGCATTTCAGAAAAATTAGTTTGAGGTTTCTGATCAAAACCAGTACCTGAAATCTTGATGATAATCTGTTAACAATAATCATTTTTATAAACTCAAGTCAAGTGAGTGAACTTCTAATGTTATACAGCTTGAAGAAAAGAAGACTTAGTAGTAACTTAAAAATGGCAATGGAAACCTAGAATGGGTAGTAAGCTGAATACAACTTAGTTTAGGAAATGATAAAAGGCTAAGTATTGAGAAAAATATATATATATAATTATAGACCAAGGAGTTGCAAACAGAGACAGAATGAAATGGTACTTGGAAAAATACAAGAGGGTTTGCTCATGACAAAATCAATGAAATATCAATATTCAAGTGGTGGAAGAAACAAGAAATGAAGAAATCATAGGGGACCTAAGAAGACCAGTATAAGAAAAATCAGTAGGCAGTTTAAAAGATGAGACAGAAATAAAACTACTGTTATCAATGTAGGTAATCTGATAAATTCTTACTAAAGGTATTGCATTTCCATTTTTATAACAGGTAAACATAAATGAAACTGGATTAATGAAACAGCTTTCAGGTTAAATCTAAAAATATTGTGAGAGTAGGCTTATTGAGGAGGTTAAGCCATTATAAAAAAGTTTGTGGGGCGCCTGGGTGGCTCAGTTGGTTGAGTGGCCGACTTCGGCTGGGGTCATGATCTCACGGTCTGTGAGTTTGAGCCCCGCGTCGGACTCTGTGCTGACAACTCAGAGCCTGGAGCCTGTTTCAGATTCTGTGTCTCCCTCTCTCTGATCCTCCCCTGTTCATGCTCTGTCTCTCCCTGTCTCAAAAATAAATACAACGTTAAAAAAAATTTAAAAATAAAAGTTTGTGCCTATAGATTAGGAAAGAACTGGGATGGAATAGCCAAGTCATTACATAAAAGTTAGATGATAGAGTCCTTCCTTAATGTTTCTTGCAGAACAAAAAGGGACCACATTTGTAAAAAGAGATCCATGTTAGGCAAAGGACCAATAATACTGAGAATTGATGATACTAGACAAAGAGTCACAATCCATTCCTACTTTATCCACAAGGAAAATTTCAGAAATTAGAAGGGAAAAGTCTGTTGAGTGTTTATAACTTTTAATACTATCATATATGTATAATTTTCCTAGTGGAAAGTTTTATAATCCAAATTATCAATCCAATTATCAATATAATCCAATTATCAATCAAATTATCCAAATTAAAATGTACAGCACGTGCACACACCCATGCGTGAACACACACACACCCATACACACCTGCCATGGAATGTTTAACAAGATTTAAGTCAAGTCAGATGATTTAGGTATAGCTAATGTAATTTTAACATTACAAAATTCTACAAAATTCTACAATGTGGATAAAACTTGAGAACATATACTAATGAAAAAAGCCAGTCATAAGAAGACAAATACTATATGATTTCACTTATATAAAGTACCTAAAGTAGTCAAATTGAGAGATACAGAAAGTAGGATGGTGATTGTCAAGGGCTGGCAAAAGGAAGAACAGAGGTTGTTTAAAGGGTTTAGAGGTTTACTTTTGCAAGATCAAAAAATTCTAAAGAACTATTGTTACAAAAGCATGAATATACTTACTTAAATGTTTAAGATGGTAAATTAAGATGTGGTTTTTACCACAATTTAAAAAAGTAAAAAAAAAAAATAGACAAAATTGTGAAATTAAGTATCTTCAATGTGTATTTTGTTTTCCCACTCACAACCTCTGCTAATCTCTGCAAATAGGCACAATAGATTCCCAATCCCCTAATTTATCCTTTTGCCCTTCATCTTACTGGTTCCATACAGCCCTCCTTTATTCCTCTAGGGAGGCCTGTATGATAAATCTGTCTCCAGTTTTCTAACGCAAGATCTCTTCACTTTGAATACAATTGTCTTATAGATTGATAACCCATTGATTTTACTAAGGCATTTATACCAAGACATTTTTCCTATACCAATTTTCCTAAGATAAATTTTCAATATGTTGTCCTTTAATTGAATAAGCTTATCACAAAGAATTCTTGAAGAAGAACCCCTTACCCAATGCAAAAAATACTCATGTCAATAACAACAGGCAGTAGAGAAGTATTTGTGAGTATCTCACAATATTGAGCAAGTGTGTAATGGAGTGGAATTGGGAGAAAGGGAGTAGTCAGTTTATTTGGAAAGAAAGGGTTCAAATTACATACCCTATTTCTGTAGGGGTTAGCAGTTGAAGAAATGCTAGCCATATGAGTTTACCTTCTAAATGTTTATGGATGGGTCTGGGGCGGGAGTGGGGGAGATGTTACTGTCCCGGATGGTGACAGTGAAGCTACTCTTAACCCCTAATTCTGAAATTAGGATAAAATAATTCAAATATAACATCAGGAAATCCTTTCAAATCAAGGAGATAATCATCAAGATGTTTTAAGAGAAATGCTGTCAATTCCATTACTCCAAACAAGTAACTTTAAAATGGGCTTTGATTTTAGGTATATTTAAAATTCCTGTGTCCACTCCTTAAATTAACATAGAAGCATTAATTTGTGTTTCTAGCAATACATTTTTACATTTCAAAAACAAAAAGGCTTTGATACGGGGCACCTGGGTGGCTCAGTTGGTTGAGCATCCAACTCTTGGTTTCTGCTCAGGTCACTATCTCACTGTTGGTAAGATGGAGCCCCATGTCCAGCTCTGTGCTGACAGTGCTGAGTCTGCTTGGGATTCTCTGTCTCCTTCTCTCTGCCCCTTCCCAGCTCATGTTTTCTCTCTCTCAAAAATAAAGAAACACTAAAAAATTAAAATTTAAAAAAATGGGCTTTGATACAACATAAAATGCATCTGAGGAATTAGTCATGTCCTAGAAATAAAATAGTCTGGCTAAATCTTAAAACTTTTTAATCCATGATGTTTTTCTTTTGTTTTTATAATATGTTGGATGTGAACACCAATGTATGGTATAGAACCTTTTAGTTTATCAAGATCCCTTTATTTTTGCATTGCAAACATATCTAAACTATGTAGAAAAAAAATAAGTCTTCAGAACTAATATTGGTACCCACTTATGGATAGATTCTTAACATCAGTTATGGTCTTACAGAGATACCCTTTTTTTTTTCTTTGCAGCACTACTTAGCTTTTTTTTCTATTTTGTAGAAATATGGAGAAATTATGAAAATATAATGAAAGGCTGGACTCCATTAGACTGGAGCTAGCATTGGTCCAGGACTAGCTGTGCCCTGAAATAAATCTAAAGCATTTAATGGTTAAACCAGCAAGAAAGCATTTTAATTTCCCATTAAATCACAGTTGAGTACACTCTACAACAAATGAAGTGATGGAAAATTTTAGCTATAGGATGATATTTGTATCCACACTCCACAAACAAACATGCTCAAATGCCATTGACAAATTCCAAGTATGCATTAAAGACAGAAAGGGAGAGGAAATGGTCCTGTATGGCAGACTGTATGTAAAAATTCATCAATTTGTAAAAATGGCAGGTAAACAAACTCATTCTGCAATATGCACCTACAACTATTTGTGTATTCGGAAAAAAATAAAGAGAAATATATAATTAGTAACAAATATGCAAAGAACTTGGACTGTAAAGCAAATAAAATATCTGATTATTTTTGAGTAAAAAGTATGTATGTGTCATCTAACCCCATTTCCTGTATCTAGCAGACTTAAGCGATACTGAATAATTTAAATTATGCTAGTCAATAGTCTACCACATAGGATAATTAACAATTAATGTCAGGATACAGCATCATATAGTTGAAAAAGCACCCACTTTGGGGACAGACATGGCCTTATATCCTAAGTGTGCTACTTTCTATAAATAGAGATTCTTAGTCTTTCTTTTTAAGTGGGATAATGTCTATCTCAAAGAATTGTTACGATGAAAACATTAAATAGCATCTGTAAACCAACTAAAGAGTATCTGGTGCACAGTAGTTTCTCAATAAATATTAGTAACTTTTCCTTCTCTAATTAGGCTATTCTATGAATAATATGTGAAATTCCTTTCCTTTTAAACACAGCATACTAAAATACACACTGAAATATCTATAGAGTCTTGGAATACCTAGGGCAATTATTAGAATTTAAAAACATAATTATGGTTCAGAAGATGGTATGGTATGCAATTACTTTAATAGTTAAAACACATGTGGTATAGTTAATACTCTAGTAATTGAAATGTATAACAAAACAAAACACTGGGAAGAAAAAAGAAATAAATGGAAACAATGTAGGTGATGTACTAAGTTATCACTATTATAAACTAGCTATCTATCCAATAGTGTTTGATAAGAAATGTAAATCATAACACACTGAACATACACCAGATTTCATTCCTTTCTCTGTGCTCAGTTGTTTACAAGATGTGGGAAATCCAAGTTGGTCCTCTAAATGCTAATACCTTGTTAAACTGAAATAGACATATTAAACTCTTTATTAAGTTGGGCTTATCTTAGAATTTGACAATTGAAATCTGATAAATCTCTTTCCCAAAGCTTTTAACTATGGAAAATCAAAAATGCAGTTTCTTTCAATATACACATCCCTGTCCAAACACTAAAATGTATTCACAACACCCTAAGAAACAAAGTTGTCAAAATGTACATTCAGTAACCCCTTCCATTGGACAGCTTCCTCCTCCTCCCCGCTAAGACTAGTGGGCAGACACAGAAGGCTACAACAGGAGTGAGTGACCTAAGAAAAAGAAAGTTCTTCGCTTGATTTTAACTTCATTGTCTCAGACACACTCTAATAATCACTGATGGTATTACAGAACCTATGCTCACAGTTTATAATAATATAAGAATGTGTTGCTTCTAGGAAGAGGTAGGTGAAGGCTACTCTTAATTTTTTACAAAAGAAGATACCAGGACACCTGGGATCAAGCCCCGCAATGGACTCTGTGCTGAGCATCAAGACTGCTCGGGATTCTCTCTTTTCTCTCTCTCTGCTGCCCTTCTCCCACAAGCGTAATCTCTCTCAGAGTGGGGAAGTGGGGAAGAAAAGAAAAAAAGGCAAAAAAAAAAAAAAAAAAAAAGAGGATACCAAAGGCCTGAAAAGCCCAATTTAATACTGGCCCAAGATCCCGGAGCTAGTTAGATATAAAACTAAAACTATGGCTATTCTTTTTCCCCCTTTATTTCAATGGCTCAGTCACCACATCAACTGAAATAGGATGAGAGCACCATATTGAAACTCACTCAAGTTAATTTTTACCATGTTAACAACTAACAAATATTTATAGGGATTGTTTCAGCTGCTCCCTAGCAGTGAGTTAGTGGGAATAAGAACATCCTTCATTTGATACAGGCTCCCTCTGTGGGCTTCGATTTCTTTATATGAAAATTGGTCTTCTGGGTTTGTTGCACACTTATTGCATGCTAATATAAGTGTGACACTAGCACTGTGCTCCTTTGCCACAAGTAGGTGCAAACTGGGGGCCACTTCTTTCTCTCTTCACTGTGGATATAAAGTAACTCATGGAATGAACGTGTTTACCATTTTAATATGTTTTAAAATACGCACATAATGTCATTCCAGTAATTATTTGTTCCTCTGGAAGCAGAGATGGCTTTAATTTTTGTGCCATTTGGGGTGATAAATGGAGGTCAAGATATAAGATAAAGACAAAAGGCTCACAGGGGAATTGAACCTGCAACCTTAGTCATGCCAGAAAAAATATTATAGTCACCTAGAAGCCACCACAAGAAGCCATGTTAAGACATTTATTAACAATTTTAAATGATGGTTTTGAAGTTTGGTATATATTAAATATATAAAATATATTGAACATTTTACATATATTTACATATATATATATATATATATATATATATATATATATATATATATATATAATGCTAGCATATAGGTTTATGCTAGCTGCTTAATTTTTTACCAGCAATACTGGATAATGAGTAGGAGAAATGAACAAAACAGCATGACAGCTAAAGGTTTAGCCTTCCAAACTTTTGTTGTTATTAAACATGGTTACTCCAGCTTTAGAAAGATTTAGAAAATCTTTCTAAAGTAAATTTATACATATATATACATATATATATATTTTTTAACTGATCAAACTACAGAACCTAATATAACATTTCCTTAATGACCCACGCCCATCATTAGGAGTACCAATTATTGTATGGTGATGCCCTCAGGGATTCTAGAAGCTTGTAGGTCTGTTTACCCTTGTTAAATAGCTAGGTTCCTGCGCTTTTTGAGTTTCTGTGTGGGCTTTTTATAGATTACCTGTCAACTCCCTTGTTGTCACTCTTCACTGCTATCCTTGTGCCAGTACTAACAGCCCACTCCCTTGTCTAATTTGTTGTTTCCTAATAGGCAGTGGGTTTGGCGACCAGATAACTAAGCTTGTTAAAATTGTCAGTAAAATAAGATTTTGTACGTTCTAAGGGAACACTCCTAAGAGAAAAGTGTATCCACTTTGTTTCGTGGGCTTTGTGGTTGTGATTTTGATGGTGCATATTTTATTGCTTAAATCTTGCTTCTCAGTTCTGGCAAGAAAGATGGGTTGCCAGATAGCTGAGACCTGAGAGGTGGAATGTGAACTGTTTATTAAATTATGTAGACAGCTGGCCACAGCCACTGTTAATCAGACGAGGTAGGTCATGACTGGAAAAGTTGGGATGCCCAGCTGGAGGAAGGCAATAAAATTATTCAAAATTAAACAGTATTATTAAAATAAATAGTACTCTTTGATATTTGATTTAAATAGTGACTAAATTGCCCTAGTTGTCGAACTTGAAAAACATTGCCGTATTCCATGTTATTACTTCACCTGAATGCCTGTTTTGGAATGGAAGGGCTTATATCAGCAGCTTTTTCGCTGCAACCTATCCTGTTTGCAAGTGTGGAAAAAGCATGGTTATTTTTAGTTCATTCCATTCAGGCAGGAAAGTGCCCCAACACTTCACAGCTAAAACAAACAATTATTGGTGATGGTCTCATTATAAATTGCTTTCCATGGGCATAATGAGTTTTCTTTCGTCTTTCCTTTTTTTTTTTTTTTTTTTTTTTTTTTTAGAGACAGACTTAGATACATGAGACATACGAACTAAATTGTGTTTGCCTGACATAAGCTGAATTTAAAGCTCTTGCTGAGATTACCACCCTTTTAATACCTTCTCCTATTCCTTTGTGACACAAAGGCTGAATTTTAAAAACTTTTGTACAGCAAATGCAATTTATACATATAAAAATACTTGGAGTGCCCTAGGGGCTGTTCATGTTGCGGAGAGACGGAAGACGAGTTTGATTTTAAGTTTAAGCTTCAAACATTTATGGCCTAAATGGGGATGTCATTCTGAATTAAGCCTCAAACGCCTTTTTTTTTTTTTATAGGCAAGCAAGCGTATCATTTCTAAGATGAGCTATAAAAGAGTGAAGCAAGGCCCCAGTTCCTTGCACTCATCAGAGAATTTTTTTTTTCCCTAAAGAGAACAAATTTCAACTGACGATCTCTGTCTCCTTCCAATTCAGGCACTTGTGCTCCTCTTCCATGAATCCCCGAACAGTTTCAATCAGAGGAGATATTTTATTTTGCCCTCCTGCTGCTACCAGATATGTCGGGCTGCTGATGTAAAATCATTGCCACATGACAGTGACTGTTCAGGGCTGCAGTTCTCCAGCTCCTCAGTCAAGGACACCAACTAAAAGTTACAGAAGTCCTTTCCAATGATCCTCTACCTTTTGTCTCTCCCCTCAGGCTCTGTGTCCTCACACAAACATATCCCTTTAAAAAGTCTTTGACACATTTTCTCCTTTCTTTACCTACTTGCCTGTTTATGAAGCCTCAGCCACAGTAAATAGCCTAAGGCTTGACTCATCCCACCTCTGCCCTATTATATTTCTGGCAGTGATTCTCTGAAGCCAAGTAGATAAAGGATTAAACTGAAAGGCTTCAAGAAGTAGGTCTTCAGTATCTCCTGATGTCCTTGGCTCAATTTTGCTCTCCTCTCTTATGCTTCCTAATTGCTGCAAATTTTCTTAGAGCTTCCTGTTTCCCCAGGCCTCTAACTCCAGCATTGCACACTCAGGGTTTTCTCTTTAGGAAAGATCTAAATGTCCTAAAACACTACCTGCTATCAAAAATTTGGTTTTAGTTCTCATTCCTTCATTCATGTCAGGTAGGAAAGCTGCTGAGCAGGAAATACAAATAAAAGGAAATTATTAATAATTGCATGTTAAGAGAGAAAATATATTTTTGAATCACCACTCCAAGGTGATGCAGATGTCTGTAGCAGATACTATCTAGCAATATAATATTTTAATTGAGATTTTGATTAAGGAGGAAATTTTAAGGTTACTGTCAGGCCATTGCTGAGTGGTGTGTGTGTAATGTCCCCATTGTGTTTGTGTGTGGGGGGAATGGTATTTGATATGAGGCAATTTAGGTAGACCTAAACACAGTTCTCAGTTCATACCACATAAATGTCTATAGGCTTTATTTGGTTTGATAAGAAAAATCAAATCCATAAAGAATACTGACTACATAGTTTATATTGTCCTTTTAGTAATTTTTCTTTTTTGTTTTTAATTTTTTTAATGTTTATTAAACATTAAAGTTTAATGTTTAAACTTTAGACAGAGTGTGAGCTGGGGAGGGGCAGGGAGGGGTGGAGGCAAAGAATCTGTGGCAGGCTCCAGGCTCTGAGTTGTCAGCAGAGAGAGAGCCCAACGAGAGGCTTGAACTCACAAACTGTGAGATCATAACCTGAGCTGAAGCTGGATGCTCAATTTACTGAGCCACCCAGGTGTCCCTTTTTTTTCCTAGGGACAAGAGTCCCTAGAATACAAGAGTCCCTGAATACAAGAGTATTCAGAAAACAAAAGCCATCTGTTGCTTAGCTAGCTCTACATCAGGACCAGGCAAAAATGTCTGAAATAACATAGTCCAGAATCTTCTAGTGATTCAACTTTTGAGGGCTTATGTAGATTTATGAAAAATTCTCACTTTCAAGTTGCATGACCTTGAATGCTCCCTATACCACAACTCAGTACAACTTCCCCCTGAAGAATATCTCTGATGCCTTTACTACTCCCCTCACCCCATATCCAACAGTGTTCCCACCAATACTCAGTGTAACTCTCTGTTCTCCCAACCACTCATTCATTTCTTCAGACTTTCTTCCATCTGATTTATAAGCTTCCTGAAGACAGGGAATCTATTTACCTGAAAGCTTTAAGCTTTGCTTTCATATGTATATTTCATATATATATATATATACACATATATATGACATAGTGAGATATATATATATATATATATATATATATATATATATATATATGGTATGGTGTGTGTGTGTGTAATATTGTGCTTATTGTGCTTTAGAACTTCCATGGCATAAGTTATGGATAGATGACTCATTAAAAATAAAGAGATTTTATACTTTTAATGCTGCTTTATGAAACTTCCTTATTCCTCCCAAACTTATTTTACAAGTAGGAAGAATCCTTGGTGATTTGAAGTATATTATAGTGTTCAAGAAAAGCCTATTTAAATCAACAACTCTTCTGATGAACCAAGTCATTCATAGCGTATAATAGAAAATTCCTTTAAAATCCTAAGGCAGTCTCCTTTATTCCTGTAATTGGAATGTTGCTAGTATGTAGAAATGTTACAAAGTCAATTCAGGACAATTTTCTGGAGTTAAGCTTTACCAAAATATATGAAACAAGAAAAAAATGTATAAGCAGAACTCTAGAGCACAGATAACATAACATGACCAGAATAACAATATTCCTGGAAATAAATATTATTAGAGATTTCAGAGGGTGAAGGAAATTTTACATTCTAGGGAATCCATGAAACCCTTAAGTCTGTTAGAAGAGAAAAAGCATAGATTTCACCTGGATGGGTGAAAGATGAACAATCCTCAGGGTATTCCTGCCAGGGGAACATTTCATTTCAGTGTTTAGATAAATGAGAGAGAGAGAGAGAGAGAGAGAGAGAGAGAGAGAGAGAGAGAGTTTTTATTTACATAGATATATTTATAGATATAATTTGCCTAATAAAAATGTGTTTATTCCTTCCTTTATTTATTTGTTTGTTTATTTATTTATGTGAGAGAGAAAGAATGTGAGCATGGGACAGGGGCAGAGGGAGAGAGAGAATCCCAAGCAGACTCCACGTTCAGCGCAGAGCCCAATCCCATGACCCTGGTACCATGACGTAAGCCAAAATCAAGAGTCGGACTCTCAACCAACTAAGCCACCTATGCACTCATATTCTTTCCAATTTATGAAAACAAACAAACAAACAAACACTGTGCTAAATGAGATATTCTGAATGTTTTTTCTTAAAAAACATGTCTAGCTTTTTAAAACATGGAAAGAAGAAAACAGTCACCTGGAGTAGGAGACAGTAACATGAAGGTAAAACTTACTAATTCTACAGAGAAAGTAGCCTGGTTGATAAATGGAAAGCACTGAGAAAAACACTGAAAGTATGCACATTTTTGCAGAGAGGATTAAAGCTTCTATGATGTCCAAAGATTCCTCAAGTCTAGCATTGACTAAAAACTTAGGACTGCTAAATCAGGAAAGGAATTGTAATTTTTTCCTAAGTGTCTAACCAACATAAATACTTATGATCAGACTAAACTCAGTTACAGATAACTAATGTAAAAAATGAAATTACAAAGTGGTATTTCGGAGAGAACGGTTTTCAATTTATCAAAATTGTCATTTGGTTGACTACACTGACCAGATACTCTGTCAAATAAATTTCATGGTTTAGAAATTCAAACTCTACTTTATTCTAATTGGATAGAAGGCAAAAAGAAAGAAAAAATAAATATTTAAATTGATTTCTAGATTGTTTACCATGCTGATACAACATAGCACACAATCTTAAACAGACACAAAAAGAAATCCATAGCATATTAATGTCAAGATCTCTAGCTTTGAACATCCTGCTTATGGAATCCCAGGGTTTCCATGAGTTATAGAAGTCTATAAAGTAAAATAACATTTTTATCTCATAATAATAATTTTTTTTTAACATTTTATTTATTTTTGATAGAAAGAGACAGAGTGTGAGCAGGGGAGGGGCAGAGAGAGAGGGAGACACAGAATCCAAAGCTCAGAGCCTGGGGCCTGTTTCAGATTCTGTGTCTCCCTCTCTCTCTGCCCTTCCCCCACTTGTGCTCTGTCTCTCTCTCTCTCTCAAAAATAAATAAATGTAAAAAAAAAAAAAAAATTAACACAAAAGAGTAGGGGCACCTGGATGGCTGTGTCAGTTAAGTGTCCAACTTTGGCTCAGGTCATGATCTCACAGTTCAAGCCCCCTGTCAGTCTCTGTGCTGATGGCTCAGAGCCTGGAACCTGCTTCTGACTCTGTGTCTCCCTCTCTCTCTCTGCCCCTCCCCCACTCATGCTGTCTGTCTCATAAATAAACATTAAAAAAATAATAAAAAAAAGAAAATGTACACCTGTAGTAACTGGATCGTGATTTAAATATATTTCTTACTGAGAGTCACAATGTTTAAGAGCTAGTTTAATTATGTTACAGTGTAATACACTTTCAAGATGCTGGTTTCTAGACTTGTTTACGTGAAATTCTATAATGAGATGGGAAAATAACTAAGACTGTTTCACATATTAGACAGTTGTAAACAATGAGACAACACCCTATCAGTTTTTTAATTTAAGTGTTAACAGCCTTTGGCAGAAAAGAGCTATTATACTAAGCATAAAAAAATATGACAGACTTTTGAAATGTAGAATTTATTTTGTTACCCATAAACTATCGTCCTTTTATGTAATGTTTTGACAAACTGGGGAAAAAATTAGGAAAATCCTGCAGATAATATGACTCACACCTTTCATCACTTTCTCTAAGCATCTGGTACTTAAGGGCCATATGGGTAAACAGAAGTCACAGGTTTCCATTGCCATCACAGCACTGGAAAATTATCAAATTCATGAAAATATGTTATTTAAGTGCCTTACATATATTAGAAACTTCAGCTCATGTTGGAAGAACATCCCATGTTACGTGGTGAGCTCTGGAGGTACATGGAGAAAACACTAGCCACTGAAAGTTAATCAAAATTTACTTTATCCATTTAGAAGATGATACAATTGGGGAAACTGGGTGGCTCAGTCTGTTGAGCATCTGATTTCAGCTCAGGTCATGACCTCACTGTCCATGGGTTTAAGCCCCGCGTCAGGCTCTGTGCTGACAGCTCAGAGCCTGGAGCCTTTTTCAGATTCTGGGTCTCCCTCTCGCGCTCTCTCTCTGCCCCTCCCCCATTCATCCTCTGTCTCAAAAATAAACATAAAAAAAAAAGATGATACAATTGGAGTAATAGTAAAGTATAATTCATACATTGCTTGAATCCAACTGTAGATGATCTGTATTTACTGAGATAATGGTAAAAAAAAAAAAAGTACTAGTACTAGATACTAGTACATCATTTACAGGTTATTCTATTTTTTGTTTTTCATGTGAACACTGGTATTGCAGTACTTCTAAGTGAATAACTATTAACAGGTATTTGCAGAATGAGATGTTTCATACATAAAAATGACTGCATTTTCCTGACTTACCAAACCATAGGGAGTGGAAATTTATATAGTGACCTATGACAAAACTTTGGTTTATCTTATCTAGGTTTAAATTCTATTGTCAACTGCTCTAACACTTCTCCAGGTTATTTGACTTTCACTGAGTTTTGTGTAAGAAAAATAATGGCAAAAGTTGATTTTATTCAATTATATCTTAAAGTTACTACAAACCATTATTGTCAATAATGAAAAAACAATGTTTGGAGTTGAGTGAGACTCAAACAAGATCCTGAATTGACTTTCTAATTTTTTTTTTTTAATGCTATATTTATTTTTGAAGGAGAGACAGAGCTTGAGCTGGGGAGGGGCAGAGAGAGAGGGAGACTCAGAAACTGAAACAGGCTCTGAGCTGAGCTGTCAGCACTGAGCCTGACACAGGGCTTGAACTCATGAAGTGTGAGATCATGACCTGAGCCGAAGTAGGAGGCTTAACCGACTAAGCCACCCAGGCACCACCTGAAATGACTTTCTGAAAAAAATTACTTAATAAAAATGTAAGTACTTATAATCTTCATAAATAATGGGAAGAGACTGCTCTTTTTAAATGAGTATGGTTTTTGTTGTTGTTGTTCTGAAAGCTCCAAATACAACTGATTTGATCAAAAGTGAAAAGATGAGGTAAATTTGAACCAGTGGATGAATGTATGCAAGCATGCATTCATAATGACTTTCTTTCTCTCCCAGGTAACATATACAATTATTAATAATAATGTCACAATACATTCCTAAAGCACATTCAACATAACCACAGATGAATTACTGATCTAAAGTAATTGTGATTAACTTATTACATTCTAGATTTGAAAGGTTTGCTAACAAACTTCATCACATAAGAAGGATTAAGTCTCTTTGTAGAAATTTAACTTCCTTTCACTGAAGAAACTGTAGTGCAAACCACATAACCTAGATACAGTGCAGATATAAGATGGGCTGAGATAATTCTAGATGAGATTCTCATAATATGGCAAAAGGAATGTGTTATATGCTATTAAGGATAAAACATTTGGAACATTACTTAATTCATGTCTTAAGTGAATTCTAGGTAAAGGGAAAAGTTTTATGAAGACAGGTTAATCTCTATTACCAAGTTTAGTAGTTATCTGTGCATATATGTATCTACCTATGCAAATAATTGTTTGCCGTTACTCTGGAAACTTTAGTTACCCTAAAGTGATTCAGACACAGCTTTTTCTCCCGTTGTGTCAATTATATCAATATGAGGCAAAATGCACACAACAATATTTCTTAGGTCTTTTGTCTATTTTCTTGTTTCCAATATCATTCTCCCAGTTCCATTTCTTTTTATTACCTTCATAATCTACCAACCACACTCTGCTTCTGTCTCAAATTCATTCTCTTCTTGAGTCTCTGTTGAGACCATGGCTGACTGATACAATTAAACCACAACTAAGATGTTCTGCTCCCAATCGCTTTTCTGGCTCAGTGGACTTCGCAGTTAAATGCAACTTGCCCTTATAGCAGTGTCCAACCTGCCCTTCTGGACACCATCACCTCCTAATGCCCAACTCATACTCTTAACTACTGATGGAATGGCTTGCTTAACAATTCATTTAAACATATTTTAATTTTAATTTTATTTGTACTATGTGTGCCCTGCCCAGAGTGCAAAATATGAAATTCAACTTATTTTTTCAAGAGTCTTTCTGAACCCTTTATTATGGCAGGAGCTTTTTCTCCTTTAAAGTCCAAAGCCTGTGTTTCTAATTCTGCTAAGGTATTTATCTTAGTATTTTAATACAGTAGAGGTACATTATATAGCATTTAAATTATGAGTATTCCATTAAACACATCAGGCCTAACAGCAAGAATAGTTTTGTGTTTGTTTTAGTTAGTGTCTTATTTTACTTTGCCTTGTTTTGTTACTAAAATACTTTATAAACAAGCCAACGACCTTATCTGGGACCCAACCAAACAAGTAACATTCTATTCAAAAGACAATGGACTACATTTGGAGTATGCAACACACATAACCCAAGTACACAGCAATCCAGGAGCAATTTATGAAATTCTAAAAGATGATCTTTACACGATTAGCACATTAATGACGGCCCTTAAGACCCAACTCATGGCTAAGAGTCTGCATATTTATGCTTATGTATATTTTTGTTTCATTACTTTAATGGGCAGTATAATCAGGAAGGTGAACTATTCATCTCAATGCAATAGTGTCCTTAGTAGTACCTTACACATACTTGGCACTTAACACATGTTTTTGACACTTTGAATAAAATGTAATAAGGCTGTCTAAACAGCCACAAAATCTGAAATGGAAAACAATTGTGGAAATCAAATAAATGATTATTTCTAAATGTGAAAATACTACAAGCAGACTATTTTAGGACTTGATTGCATAGCTTACAGGTCCTTGAAAAGCTTATGTAGTTTACTGAGCTCTTCATTTCTTGCCTTAGTTCACATTCTAAATTGAAAACTCTACCAGGACAGTAATGATATAATGTATTTTTGTATCTGCTGAATTGTTGCAGTGTGTCCTGCATTAATCCTGTAAAGGATTAAAAAAATGTGCCAAGGATAACAGACAATCAAGAAAAGGCAAATGACAACAGAAAAAAGAAGAAGAATTGGCTATTTACGTTATTGTGCTTTTAAAAACTAAGCATAGCAGTAGTGTATGGTACATTCACGGTGAATCCAATTTAAATATGGTTGTCTGAATGAATGGAAGATGAAATGAGATTATGTGCCTTACAGGGGTAAACAGAAGCAAGAGGAACACGACACAATTTCTTTCAAGAGGCTGCAGTACCATGCAACCCAGAAGGTGAAGAGCAGTATCAGACCTAGAAGCAGAAACACAACTAAAAGATAGCTGGTCAGACAACATCTGATGTGATAGCCACCCTGGTAATAGCCCTTCTGGCTGTGGCACTCTCCACTACAAAGGGAAACGAAGTCCATAAAAATTGACTTGCTTTTATTTTGCTCAATTTTCCCCCCTTTCTCTTCAGCTTTCCTGTCAAGCGCTCTAATTTTGGAAGGTTGCTGTTTCAGATCAACTCCGCAGAGGGCTGTGTTTTGTCACTTTGCAATCAGCAACTCAAGAAGTCATACCACTTTCGTTCATAGCTACTGTGTTACTTTCAAATTGGTCTTGGATACTGAAAAACAGCATTGGAGATATCGCTCATGAAAAGAAAAAAAAATCTTATTTCTCCCTTTGGTTTTCTTTTTTATTTCCCTCTTCGGCGTTTTGATTATCTACTTCATTTCAGATCTATACCTTGTTTTGCCTCAGAAAAGGATTTCCCTATTGGTTATGTTGATAATGCAGATTTCAGGAGGTCCGGATCCAAAAACTCCCTTCTGAGTAATAAAATCTAACCCTGGCCATTGCAGGAAGTTTTAAACTTGAACATTAAATAGCATTTCAGTTGAATGCTCACTTAAACCTTTCATTTAGGATAACTCTGGCTGGGGCTTGCAACTATTAACAATCAGAGCACTTAGTCAAATAGAAGGTTCTTTTGTTTTGTTTTTTAACATTTAATGTGAATCTCCCAATTTTAGGCTATGTACAAACTGACCGAGAGATAAATGTTACAAATATATAAACTACATAAATGTAAATTACATTATGGCTCCATGTCAGGTCTGTGTCACATTAAAGAAACATTAGACTACCAATTTAATTTTGTTAGTTTCTCAAAAACAAAACAACAAAAAATATCTTAGGGAAGTTTGATTCATAAAACAAAATAAATCCTTCTGTAATCTGACTTCCTGATCTTGTAACTCATTTACCTCGAGATGTCCCCAAATTCTGTTTCTTCTATCTAAACTTCCTTAAGTCTCTAGCCTGGACCACTTCCGTGATGGTATTTTCTAGCTTTCCCTCTTCCCAACCACCTTGTAATCTATTTGTTCTTGTTTCTCCAGAGCAGTTTTCACATTCCAGTGCAAATCAGTCTTCTCTAAAATTTCTAATTTCCTACATTACCTAGGACTCTGATTTAACATCACAGAAAAACAAGAGCCAAGTAGGGAGTGGTAAAGGAGGCAGAAAAGATTTCAAAAGTCAATAATTAGCTCCTCCCCAGCCCCAACCTCCTTCCCATTTAAGTGCTTCGGTTAGAGCAGTCTTATGTCCGCCTTGGAATCACCTGGAGAGCTTTTTAATAAGATTCAATGCTGGAGCCCCAAACCAATATAAAGTATATCTGGGGTGGAGCCCTGACAATTTAGCCCTTTCTGGGTAAACTTAATCACAGCCAAAGTTGAGAAACACTGTTCTGGATATTTTTGTGTTCCATGAAGGCAGGCACCATATTTTCTTTTTTTCCCAAAGGATTTGATCATAGAAGAGTGATGGTGATAGTGTTGGGAAGAGGAGGGTAGGTGAGTGGTGACAGTCATGGGTGGGTATATAATGTGTAAACTATGGGTTTACACATGGGTAAACTAGCAGAACCTGTAACCTGAATCCCCTGCACACTTTGGCCATTATTAGACTCTAGGGCGACCTCAAGTCTCCAACTAGTGCACTCTGAGAAGGAAAAGCATCAGTTAACTCTTTCACCTACCACCTAATTTCAGGCTCTCTACAAAAACTAAGAAAGGTTTGTCATTCACTGGATTTTTTTTTTCCTTAGGTATTAAGATTGCAACTAGGTGTTCTTCCAGCAACATAGGTCTATGTGCACTCCCGCTTGGGCCTACACAACACCAGGGCTTAGAAGATCAGGAAGTTACAGCAAGTCTGTTGTCTGATACTGTTACAGGGAAAAAGTTAAGTTGGCAAGACCTCCCTACAGAACCTTGGGTTAGCTGCTGGAAGCTCCTGATTAAGGTCAAGGTATCCATTTATCCACACAAGTCAGAGACTTTTTTGTTGATAATTCACTAACAAGAGACAGAAACACACTGGCATCCATACAGACACATTCAATCTATCTTCCTGCTATGAGCAAACTATGAGCTCTATACTTTGGTCTCTGTGTGTGTGTGTGTGTGTGTGTGTGTGTGTGTGTGTGTGTGTGTGTGTGTGTTTTAAATGTTTATTTTGAGAGAGAGAGAGAGGGAGAGCACAAACAGAAGAGGGGCAGAGAGAGAGGGAGAGAATCCCAACCAGTTTTCATGCTGTCAGTGCAGAGCCCAGCATGGGGCTCGGTCCCATGAACTGTGAGACCATGACATGACAAAAATTAACAGTCGGACACTTGACCAACTGAGTCACTCAGGCACCTTTTTTGAAATTCCAATTAACATGTATTAGTTTCAGGTGTACAATTTAGTGATTCATCACATGCATACAACACCCAGTGCTCATCACAAGTGCCCTCCTTAACCCTATCACCTATTTAACCCATCTGAGCCACACACCTCCCCTCTAGTAACCATCAATTTGTTCTCTATAATTAACAGACTCTTTCTTGGTTTGCCTCTTTTTTACCACCATGATCATTTGTCCTGTTTCTTAAAATCCACATGAGCTAAATCATATGGTATTTTTAGCTCTCTGATTGCACTTGTCATAATACTCTTTAGTTCCACCCACATCATTGCAAAAGGCAAAATTTCATCTTTTTATGAAAAATATCTATTGATCTATTGATTTTTATGACTAATATTCCACATTGTGTGTGTGTGTGTGTGTGTACACACATCACATCTTCTCCATTCATCAATCGATATTTGGTCTCTTCCCATAATTCAGTTATTGTGGATAATGCTGCTATAAACATCAGGGTTAACGTCTCCCTTCAAAATAGTATTTTTGAATCCTTTGGGTAAATACCTAGTAGTGCAATTGTTGGATGGTAGAGTAGTTCTATTTTTTAACTTTTTCAAGAAGCTCCATACTATTTTTCAGAGTAGCTGCACCAGTTTGCATTCCCACCAACAGTGCAAGAGGGCTCCCCTTTCTCTGCATCTTGCCAAAATCTGTTGCTTTGTGAGTTAATTTTAGCCATTGTGATGGGTGGGACATGGTATCTCATTGTGGTTTTGACTTGTATTTCCCTGATGATGAGTGATGTTGAGCATCTTTTCATGTGTCTGGTGGCCTCTGTATGTCTTCTTTGGAAAAATGTCTATTCATGTCTTCTAAACATTTTTAACTGGAATATTCATTTTTTGAATGTTAAGTTTGGTAAGTTCTTTAATGATTTTGGAATACTAACCCTTTATCAGATACATCATTTACGAGTATCTTCTCCCATTCGATGGTTGTGTTTTTAGTTTTGTGTATTGTTTCCTACACTGTGCATAAGGTTTTTATTTTGATGAAGTCCCAATAGTTCATTTTTGCTTTTGCGTCCATTGCCTCAGGAGATATATCTAGTAAGAAGCTGTCATGACTGATGTAAAAGTGGTTACTGCCTCTGTTCTCTATGATTTTGATGGCTTCCCGTCTCATATTTAAGACCTTAATTCATGTTGAATTTATGTTTGTGTAAGGTGTAAGAAAGTGGTCCAGTTTTCCCAACATCATTTGTTGAAGAGCCTTATTTCCACTGGATATTCTTCCCTACTTTATCAAATATTAATTGACCATACAGTTAGTTGTGGGTTCATTTCTGGGTTTTCTATTCTGTTCTATTGATCTGTATGTCAAATTTGTGCCAGGACCATACTGTCTTGATCACTACAGCTTTGTAATATAACTTGAATTTCAGAACTGTGGTACCTCAAGCTTTACTCTTCTTTTTCAAGGTTCCTTTGGCTATTTGGGGGTCTTTTGTGGTTCCACACAAATTTCAAGATTGTTCTAGTTCTGTGAAAAATTATGTTGGTATTTTGATAGGGATTACATTAAATGTGTAGATTGCTTTAGGTACTGTGAACATTTTAACAATATTTGTTTTTCTAATCCATGAGCATGAAACGTCTTTCCATTCTGTTGTGTCCTCTAATTTCTTTCATCACTGTTTTAAACTTTTCAGAGTACAGGTGTTTAACCACTTTGGTTAGGTTTATTCCTAGGTATCTTATGGGTTTTGGTGCAATTGTAAGTGGGATTGATTCCTTGATTTCTCTTTCTGTTGCTTCATTACTAGTGTACAGAAATGCAGATTTCTATATGTTTGTTTTGTAACCTGCAACTTTACTAAATTCATATATTAGTTCTAGCAATTTTATTGTGGAGCCTTTCAGGTTTTCTATTTAAAGTACCATGCCATTTTCAAATAGTGAAAGTTTACCTTCTTCCTTGCCACTTTTTGGTTTTCTTTTTGTTGCCTGATTGCTGTGGCTATGACTTCCAATACTATGTTAAATGACAGTGGAGAAAGTGGACGTCCCTATCTTGTTCCTGACCATAGAGGGAAAGCTCGGAGTTTTTCCCCATTGAGGACATTAGCTGTGGGTTTTTTGTATACTGCCTTCATTATGTTGAGGTATGTTCCCTCTAAACCTACTTTGTTGATGTTTTTTTATCAATATGGATGTTGTACTTTGTCCAATGCTTTCTCTGCATCTACTGAAAGAATCATAGAGTTCTTATCATTTCTTTTATTAAAGTGGTATATCACACTGATTGATTTGTGAATATTGAGCCATCCTTGCAGCCCAGCAATATATCCCATTTGATCATGGTGAATGATTCTTGTAATGTACCATTTCATTTGGTTTGCTAGGATTTTATTGAGAATTCTTGCATCCATGTTCATCAGGGATATTGGCTTCCAGTTCTCTTTTCTATGTTGTCTTTATCTGGTTTTGGAATCAGGGTAATGCTGGCCTTAAAGAATGAATTTAGATATTTTCCTTCCATTTTATTTTGTGGAACAGTTTGAGAAGAATAGGTATTAACTCCTTTTTAAATGTTTGGTAGAATTTGCCTGTGTAGCCATCCGGCACTGGACTTTTGTTTGTTGGGAAATTTTTGTACTTGTTGAAGCTTGATTTTATGACTTAGTATGCAATCTATTCTGGAGAATGTCCCATGTGTACCCGAAAAGAATGTGTATTCTGCTGCTTTAGGATGGAATGTTCTGAATATATCTGTTAGGTCCATCTGGTCCAGTGTGTTATTTAAAGCTATTGTTTCTTTGTTGATTTTTCTGCTTAGATGATATGTCCATTGAGGTAAGTGGAGTGTTTAAGTCCTCTACTATTATTGTGTAATTAGCAATGAGTCTTTTTATGTTTGTTATTGTTTTATATATTTGGGTTATTCCAAGTTGGGTACATAAATATTTGAAATTATTAGATTTTCTCAAAATCTAGTTTGTATCTGATACAAGTATTGCTAGCCTAGCTTTCTTTTGATGTCCATTTGCATTGTTTCTCCACCCCATCAATTCCAATCTGCAGGTGTCTTTATGTCTAAAATGATTCTTTAATTGACAGCATATAGATGGGTCTTCTTTTTTTATCCATTCTGACACCCTGACTTTTGATTAGAGTGTTTTGTCCATTTACATTCAGAGTAATTACTGATACATATGTAGTTTGTGCCATTTTATTACTTGTTTTGTTGTTTTTTGGAGATTTTCTCTGTTCCTTTCTTGTCTTTGTCATGTTTGGTCTTTCCTTTCCACTCAAAGAGTCTCCTTTAATATTTCTTGCAGGTCTGGTTTAATGGACAAACTCCTTTAGTTTTTGTTTGGAAACTATCTCTCCTTCCGTTCTGAATGATAGCCTTACTGGATAGAGTATTCTTGGCTGCAGATTTTTCCCATCAGCACCTTGAATACATCATCCCACTCCCTTCTGGCTTGCAAAGTTTCTGTGGAGGAATCTGCAGCTAGCCTTAGGGCTCTTCCTTTAAAAGTTCCCTTGCTGATTTTACTTTTTTCTTTATTGCTATATTTTGCAAATTAATTTACCATAGGTGTTGGCCTGCTTTTGTTGATTATGATGGGTGGTCTTACTTTTATTACCAAAGTACCTATACCTTCTCCTCACAGATTCTTGTTGAAACCTCTCCATTCTCTACATTTAAGTACCTTATCTTGTTGACATGCAAACATGTATTCAATGTATGAATAAAGACAAATAACCTTGCACTAGTTTTAATGCCAATGTGAAGCAGGTTGTAATACAAACAGAAGGTGGGTGACTTTCAGATGACAAGTTATCCCTACTGTTTAACTGGAGAACTTCACCTAGTTGTTTTTTGTTTTTTGTTTTTTCCTCCTGCCTTTCATATCTAGGCCATTTTAGTAGTATGCTCTAATCAGGACCATGAGTACCACTATTCTAGTGGCATCTACAAAGAATTCCACCCAAATTTCTCAAGTTTATAAAGGCAAGTAGCCAGTGTCAGTAGTTTTATTTATTTTGTTTTAAAATTTTTTTAATGTTTATTTATTTTTGAGACAGAGAGAGACAGAGCATGAATGGGGGAGGGTCAGAGAGAGGGGGAGACACAGAATCCAAAGCAGGCTCCAGGCTCTGAGCTGTCAGCACAGAGCCCGACGCGGGGCTCGAACTCACGGACCGTGAGATCGTGACCTGAGCCGAAGTCGGACGCTTAACCGACTGAGCCACCCAGGTGCCCCAGTGTCAGTAGTTTTAAAGTAAGATTCAGGGTGCCAGCCAATTTCCTAGAGAATCTTCCATCATTTGACCTGAACAAATGCCTTGAACTAGACTAAACATGGCTATTATGAATTCTATCATCCACAAAGGGCCAATTTGAGACAGTCTATGCCCATGAAGGCTGAGTTTCAAACATGCTTCCAGTTTTCAATTTCACAAGGAAGTCCATTAGGTCTCTGAGTGGTCTCTAGTGCTTCTCTGTGCAGTGGTCTAAGGTAGATATTTACACTTTGCACCATGAGTCTAGTGGCATTGCAACCACCATGAAAATGTGCTTTGGTAATTGACTTTTGTCTGAAATATAGCTGAGTATTGAACTGTAAAGCCTAGCTTCCAAAAACATAATCCATATGGAGTTAGTCAAACGTCCTCCCAGGCCTATGTTGGCTCAAGTCAAACACGCAAATATATTTATAAAGTAATCTGAGCATTTTATGATCCTCTCAGACTATTATAAAGAGGATCTTATTCATAATATATTGTTCAACTCCTAAAATATGTGTCATCTTTTCACAGTAGTTGTTCCCAAAATATTTCTCCTTCACTCTAAACTTCCTAAAACTCTCTCTTCAAACAATCCATTTGGACATTCTACTTGGATTGGTTTCTCCTAATACAGCCAAGTTCAAAGGAAGAACAGGCAAGGTCTAAACCTAACACTGTTCTCACATTAACTATTTTACTTTTAAAAGGAAATCGGTACATCCAATCTATAGGTAATACACATAAAGAAATACAGATTAAAATGAGGTCTGGCAGTCCTAAAACTAATTGGTTAATATTAATATATTGACCATTTTAGTATGGGTTAAAATGTCAATAAACATTTATTGGGAAACTTCCATGTACCAAGTACTGAATATTATCTCACTGTTTCTAACATATTTTGAAATACATTAAATTGAAAAACTTAATTCTGTTGCACAAATTCCAGAAATATAAAAGACATGGAATAATCTAGATCAAATGCTCTGGTTTATGAGTGGTCTATGTTAAAGCATAGCTGTGTCACTTTTAGACGTCTGGAAATAAAACCAGTACCTGACTAAAGTAAGTTAAGTTTATACAACCCAAGGATATTCTTCAAATATTTCCGTTGGAAGGCAAGAGATGAAAAAATGGTCTGCTGGAAGAGACCTATCATTTCAGAAAAAAGGCTGTGTTACTGAACTTTTGAAAAAAATTATGGTAGTCCCAATAAGCTCAGTTGAATGTGTGTATATTTGTGTAAAAGGTTAAAGTAGTTACTAATGTTTAAGTCAATCTTAGGTTTGACACTTAAAGGTGTCCTGCTTGGAGTTTTATGCTTGATGGGGTATTTCATATTTCCATAATTCCATTTGCCCGTATCTTGCATCAGAGAGTATACATAATAGAATTTTCCAATTTCAAAAAATTGTAATGGACTACCTTAGAACTTAGTTCACTTACATATTCTACTGAGCTGATATATTCAGTAGCTAATATATTCATGTTACAATATCATAACTGACCTGTAAGTAATGCATTCTACTCAAAAGTTCAGGATACATGCTGCTTTTAAGTAAAATACTATGAGTCAACAATTTATGTTCATAGTTGTGATACCATTATTTATCTAAAAATAGATCTTTCTATAGTTCCAGTTAAGTAAGTTTCCTTTTTCAAAACTTACCCAAAAAGAGCAATTAGAAAACATGGTTTTTGGGAAAAAAAAAAAACAAAAAACAAAAAACTCCTTGAGGGTAGCTCTCCAATTTAAAATATTTTCTTTACGATGAGGCCTAAAATTGAAGTTCTTACCAAAAATGGCCATTACAGATTTTAAGATCCAATTTTGTAAGGTGAATGCCTTAGGAGTTTGGCTAGGTTCCAGTGAGGTAATTGCATTACATTTTCCTAATTTTTCACAGAGGTTTCAAATGAATACAATCTCTCGAACTCTAAGTGGAAAGTGCTAGCAAAGAGTAAGCAAACAAAAACTATGTGTGTGAACAAACACATACAGATATATGGTAGATAACTGAAAATTGTTGGTGAGGCCACTGTCACTCATGTGAAAGAAGGGCACCCACACTAGGGAAGAAGAGGACATGGAAGAAACGTGGTTTTTATGCCTCAGCCTCCTGATCAGTCTGGGTGTTATTCTTGCTCATACCAAAATTTCTTGTAGCCACTGCCCTCAAGGGCATTGAAGATGATTAACTTTCCAATGCAAACAGATAACATTAGCTTTCCATAGAAATGTCGTTTTTAAAAAAGGGATTAAAACCTTTTGTTATATAATGTCAATTTTATATATTGACATTATATAAATTTTATAAATTAAATGGCTGTTCATATAAGACAGATGAGCAGATGATCAGATAAGACAGATGAAGAAACGGTTTTTTAGACTTTTTTTTAGAAGTTATTTATGCTTTAGTGCTTAAGTCTGAATGCACAATCTACCATTATAGGTATATTAGTGGTTAATACAATGCATTAAAACTCTGTATAATGCACAGTTTAGTATCAAAAACATTCTACACTGTAGAATTTTCTGAAAATGTTGATGACATCAAACACAAGTCACTTGAGCCACCATTTTTGTTTTTCTGCTACCACATTACGAATGGACGATCCATTTCAGCTTGTCGCATCCATTCATTTCTGGTATGATATTAAGTAATTTTTCAATTAAGTATTTTTCAAAACTTCTGAAATGTTATGCCAGAGGGAAAATTTGTTCTCCTTTATAACACAAGGTCTGTATACAAAGGACATGGTCTAGCCAAAATAAAGTAAGCAACGGATTTAAAAATGGAAAGGAAAAAAAACAAACAAAACACTACTGTAGAGGATATCTAGATTTGCCGTCTCTATCTGTGCAACTTGGAGGACAAAAGAAAACTATAGCCCACTGGCCAAATCTAGCCCATGGACTATTTTGTGACTTGAGATAAACATGTTTTTGCAGGTTTAAAGGGTTTAAAAACACACAGAAAAAAAGAAATATTGAACTGATACATATGTGGCCTATAGCACCTAAAACATTTACTATCTAGCCCTTCTCAGAAAAAAAAAGTTTACTGACAATAAAATAATAATAATAATAATAATAATAATATCCTATTTGAATGGATTCATCATGGTTAATTTGGGACAGAATTAGATAAGCCTGGAGTTTCCTCTGTATTTTCAGGTGTATGGGATCATTAAAGACCTGACACCTCTTTAGCTAAATCAGGTAAGACCACCTGGAACTCTAGGCCTCAGGCCAGGTCCCTTTAAAAAGAATAGCCTACAGAAGCAGAGATAGGTTTGTAGCTCAACACTGAGTCCATTACATGATCCAGTGAGCTCTGCCACCATAAACACACAGGTAAAGGCCGAGCACATTTTCAGCAGCTGTTACTGCTAAATAGAAAAATACACTTTCAATATGCCAAGCAAGACTTTGGAAAGGTCGTCTCAGCCCAGCTCAGAAATGTTGTTTGTGGGTTTTTTTTTTTGTTTTTCTTTGTTTTTTTTTTGTTTTTTGTTTTTTGTTTTTTTTGGTGCATCAAATAGAATATATATCCTGTCCTTGCTATACCCATGTTCAATGTCAGAAGATAGTCTATTATGTTTTTCTTATTTTTTAAAGCTGCTACATCATTCAACTCCTTTCATTTTTATTATAATAATAAAGTCCAATTTCAGGGTGGTAAAATGTAAAAGAAAAAAAAATGTAACCCAAGTAAATAACCTTCAGCATGATATTACTTCATCAAAAGGCTCTGAATGGTTCTTTGTACACATCTGTAGCAATTTATTTCTTTCACACACATCTATGTTAGAGAAGGATACTTTCCATATTTCAGCTTTATTAAGAATATCATAATGCTCCTTGATGGGAAGTAAAAAATAAACCTGACCACATTATTTTGAATTCTAAGGACCCCTCCCCAGCATCAAGAATATGAAAATTCAGCAAATACTCATACACGTTGTATCATTATGAATCAACACTGAGAACAACTTATATGACCAAAAGGGGGAATTGGTTAATGTATGTAATTAACAGTATTTAAGTTGTCACATTAGTATTTGCAAAATGTTTAGTGGTATGGTAAAATACTTAAAATAAAAATGTTAAGGTAATAACAAAGTTTAAAAATTATATGTCAACTATGCTATGAAAAAGAACATTGAATATATAGAGAGAACTGGTGGTTACCAGAGAGAAGGTGCGTGTGGGGTTGGGTGGAATAGGTGAAGGGATTAAGAGTACACTTATCTCCATGAGCAAGGAGTATAGAAATGTTGAATCACTATATTGTACACCTGAAACTAATATAACACTGTACATTATACTGAAATTAAAAAAAAAATGCATGCTCAAAAAAAAAAAAGAAAAAAAGCACTGAAACCAGCCCATACAGGCTGAATTGTACCCTCTGCCCCAAATTCATTTTTTGAAACATTTACCTGAGTAACTCAGAATGTGATTTTCTAAAAACAGGGTCTTTAAAGATGTGATTACAGTAATATGAAGCCATTATGGTAAGCCTTAATCTAACCTGAATGGTGTCCTTAGAAGAGGAAATTTGGACACAAAGAGATGCCAGGAGCTCTGGTACAAAGGAAAGACCACATGAGGACAAGGGACAAGACAGACATTTGCAAACCAAGGAAAGAAGCCTCAAGGTATAGGAAACCTGCCTACACCTTGACCATGGATTTCTAACCTCCAGAATTATGAGAAATAAATTTTTTGTTGTTTAAGCCACCCATTGTGTGATATTTTGTTATGGCAGCCCCAGCAAATGAATAAGATAAATATTATATGATATTATAATATTTTGTTGGTGAAATTATGCCTGAGTTTTATGTCTTTATACTTATTCTACTTAACTCATTACTTTCCCTAATCCCTCACCCCACCTCTCTGTTTTCTTTCCCTTTTCCTTCCGTTTTTGTTTTTCTTTGAAAAAAGTTTGAGGGCCTAATGTATGGACAGTTTTGTGAATACCTAAGTACTAAGGTAGGCAAAGCATGATTTGATTCCTATCTTTACAAAATTAAATCTGGTATATGTTAACTATGAGTTACTTTGACAAAAGAAAAATGGAAAAATCCATCTCAACATCTCCCAATACACATACACACACAGTAGGATTTATATATAAATATTGCTAATTATTCCTACAATAACAAAAGGACATTTTATGTTTTCCAGTTTGATTTAAAGCTACTTGTATCAAAGTTATGTGTAACCCAAGGAGATCATCTCAGGTCACTTTGTGACATAAGTCCTTAAAGTTTTTGGTACACTTGAACAATAATTAAAGTTACTGATCATTAGGCAATAGCAGCCACATATTATTTCTAGGAATGCAGTGCTATTTTCTTTACAGATCACTCCCTATCTCTCCCCCATCCTGCTTTCACTACGTTAGACCTCGCATCTAAAAACATTTCCCCTAGATCACTTTTGCAGTGCTGGTGGGAACGCAAACTGGTGCAGCCACTCTGCAAAACAGTGTACACAGAAGTGTAACAATAAATGTACATGTTGGTTTCACTGGTTTGTCAATGACTGGAGTTTTCTTTATTGAACAGGAATTTTTGAGTGTTGGAAAAAGTTTCTCCATTTATTGTGCTATTCATAATATAGCAGTTACAGCCATGACACACTTTTAAGTTCAATCTACATTTTAATAATATTTTTTAATGTTTATTTTTGGGAGAGGACGAGATAGAGCACAAGCACGGGAAAGGCAGAGAGAGGAGACACAGAACCTGAAGCAGGCTCCAGGCTCTAGCTGTCAACACAGAGCTGGACGCGGGGCTCGAACCCATTAACCACAAGATCATGACCTGAGTCGAAGTCTGACACCTGACCAACGGAGCCACCCAGGTGCCCCTCAATCTACATTTTTAATGTTTCTTATTTACGACTTTCTTTAGTCTACAGTAGACAATCAACAAAGCAATAAACCAAATTCTGCTTTCTTTTGTTTGCCATTTTTCATAGCATAAATACTCTCATCTGGCCTATTTTAAGTTACCAATATGATGTTATTGAACAAGCAGTTGGTAAGAGACACACGAGAAAATATTCTTTTAAGATTTTTAAAAATTTTATTTCTTTTGAGAGAGAGAGAGAGAGCACACACGAGCGAGCACACACATACTTGTGCACAAGTGGGATGAGGGGCAGAGAGTGATGAGAGAATCCCAAACAGGCTCTGTGCTGTCAGAGCCTGATGTGGGGCTCCGTCTCGTGAACTGTGAGATCATGACCTGAGCCGAAATCAAGAGGTGGATGTTTAACCAAATAAACCACCCAGGCACCCCAAGAGAATATTCTCTATAGTATTTCCACCATGAAATTACCAAAGGCTTAAATATTTCCAAGGGCAAACATAATTAGTAAATGTAATAAAGCAAATAGAAAGTAATAAGTTTCGAATATTACCTTTGTTTTCATATAATTTAACTGCAAATTTACATGTGTGTAAATTTTTAACCATAACTGTGTTTAACAATTGGCTCTCAAAATTTATGAAATGAACACAATCAGCTCTCATGAGTTGTGTAAGATGGCCTAACACCCCAATATTCTGTCAGGCACCTTTTTTCTTTCAAACTATTTTTCTCTTCTCTCATGATGATTTTATTCTAAGTGTCCACACAACTCCACCTTTCCCCTGAGTAATTCTTCCAGCGTTTCTTCTACCAAAATGTTCTTCTCTGGCCGCATTTCTCAGTCTTTCCACAATCTGATCTTGATAACATTAGAAAGAACATAATAAAGTAGTTCACACTAATGTAGTATGTGTCAACACTAGCTAATTTATGTCCTCTTCAATAACTGTTATAATAAGACTCCAAATAAATGAATCTCTAATGGCAAAATTTTAATGGTATACCAGTAACCAAAGATTTGGGGGGCAGATCCTTTAGATTATATCATGTACCTGATATGAGTATTTTTGTGGTTAGCATATTCTGTGATAGTTGGTATAAGTATTTGCAAATCTCTTATATAACCTTGGAATTAACAATCCTAAGTAATGAATCTTCTTTTTACTAATCCAGTCTAAAACCATTCCACCATTACTCCACTTTGCTAGCTGTGGTCTAGCCATTGTGAGCTACATTTCCCTAAGAATGTCAAGTTCCCTTTAGCCTCCAGGTGTTTGCTTAAATTATTATCTCTACCTACAGTAAGGCCCTTCTGTATCCTTACTCCTTGAGCTTAGCTTCAGATATTCCTTTGTTCGGTGAGCAAGAACTGTCCCTGAGAAACCTCCCTCCCTCTCTCCCCCCCTCCCCCCTCCCATCTTCCACCCTTCCTCCCCTCTTTCTGAATTGGCAAGCCCCTCTTGGGTACCTTAGAGCATCCTGTGCTTATTCTTGTCTCATTTGATTGTAAATGTGTTGTAACTTTTCTACACCATTTGGCTGGGAATTTCACACACACACACATACACACACACACACACACAGGGAACAGAGGTTACTTTGTTCATCAGCATTTTCTGATAGAACAACACCCAGCACTTTGGTGCCCCTGGGCACATAGTGGTTGAGATCTCGACGCTGATGAGGATTCTGGGGAGGAAAAACCACAGCACTGATAGGATGAACATGCTGTCTGTTTGCTTCTCCCTCAGGATATAACTGTATTATTGTGAAGGTCTTTTAAGGAAGATACATTGTACTTGACTGAATTTGATTGGAGGAACAACTAATACACTGCTGCAGAACCGGCTTCCTGGAACACTACCTTCTATATTCCTGAAAGTGCCCCAGGGGATACAGAAAGTTGTTAAAAAGCCATGCCTAATTATACAAGCAAGCAAAGAAGGCTCTCGAGTCACTAGAATCCAATGGCACATTCGCCTGCCTTATTCCATCAGCTTGAGAAATCCCAACACTCCACATAAGCTAATGACAGAAGTGTTTTAACCACGGTTTGCCAGGAATAAAGTAGCTACATCTCTTCTGTAGTGAGTGTGAGCCAGATGTGAAAATAAATGAAATCTTGACAAAACTTCCTGACTTTCCAACCTGATAGACTTATTTTGTAGATAAGGAAAAGTTACGACACATTACATCATCTGTCAGACACACTGCTTAATTTGAATCTCTATTCCGGTAACCATTACTGGAAAAGAGAAAAATGATGCTTTTGATCAAAGCAAGTCAAAAAGGTTGTGTCCTCCTCCTCGCATTCTTTTGGAAGGCAATTCTATTGAAATTTAAAACTGAAGCCTCTTTCTCCCCTCCTTACGGTGCTGAAACCTAAGAAAAGAACAGCACACTATTAAATACTATTACTAGCAGCTAGTACAAAAGGACAGGGATTTGCATTAGAACAAGTGCTAAGAGTTGAGCTTCAGGCAAGGAAAGATCATTATTTATAACAAGCGGATCTGGATCTGCTTCTATATGATTAAGGGAAGAACAGTGAATTAATGCTGTTATCTTAATATTGTTTAAATGGCCTCTACATGTGGTGCAGAGCCAAGCCAGGCAGAGTGGTTAACACAAAATAAATGTCAATCCAAGAAAGATTTCTGGGAAACATTTTTACCGGGAGTAAATTTGCTTAATTAATGGCCTCAAAATGGTAAGCTCTGATAAGCCTCTGCTGGATGGTATTATTTTATTTGGGGAAACAGGGCACAGCCCTATTTAATGGGATTTTCTTCAGAGATTGGTAAAACTGGTAAGCTACTGGATAATTATCAGCCATTTTGGTGATTTCTTCTTTTCCAAATGCAGTTCATGCCCTAGGTTATCTGGGGGAAATGGATGAGGAAAGTATGAAACTGGAATGGTAACATTTTATTACCTGTAGCTTTAACTGTCTGCCTGAACAGGAAGTAGAATTTTTAAGACACAAACAACAAGCTTTCTATTACCCCTGAAAGATTTCATTAAATGACTGCTTTAGAATCAGCCACCCATAATAGGTGAAACTCCATGTTAAAGCAGATTTAAATGGGAATGTGTTACTAATTGCCATGAGATTAGAAGTGCCTGTATAAAATGGGCTAAGTAGGAGCCTGCATTTCAGGGATCTTGTTTCTGTCCTCAAAGCAAGCTTCAGGTATGAGATAACATTATCAGTGATACCCTGGACATTTTCCTATCTCTCTCTTAAAAATTAAAGTATGTAGGATAAAGTTGTAAGCACAGGACAAGCTGAAGGCAGAGATGTGTACAAAGTAAGTATTTTTATAGGTGATAATACTCGGGATTTAAACTCAAAAAGATAACACTCCTAATTATCAGCATTTGGGATATTTGTAAATGGTACCAGGGATCCCTGAAATGGTTTATAGTAATGCACCCAAGGATATCAGAGGTTTCACAGTCCCATGGGATATGTAAAGGGGAGTTTTCCATTTTCTGAAAGATTCTTCATGGTAATGTAGTAGGTAACCAATGAGGATCAGATTCGCAGGTACCACAGATACAACTCATAAAGTCTCCTTTACTTTAGTCGGCCTTTCTCAGGGAAGAGTGCGAAGGTTAGAAAATGTCTGTAGTCCATTATAGGTGTTAGTTTGTTTTTTTGTTTGTTGTTTTTTGTTTTTTTCTTTACTTTATAGGGAAATTCTCTGCCTTCCTACCCTTCTCTACTCCTCTGGTGACAATCAGCTGCTACATTTCTCAGCTTTTGCCTGCCCACTTATTGTCTTTCTTTCTAGTGGTACTCAGCATATAGGAGAACATGACCCCATTCTGTGATACTAACATCAATACTGCTCTGACCTTCGGAAAGTGACCACGAAGTGACCTGAAAGTTACACAACTTTTTTAAGAAAAAAATCCGTATAATAATCCTGGATTGCCTCCTAATGAGTCCGTATTTTTACACCCCTACAAGCACTTCCATATTTTGCTCATTTATTTTTAATTATTAATCTGAATGGATTTGAGATATAGATTTTGGAAATTCTGGACTCAAATTCTGGTAAGCTCTACAGCAAAGTGTACCTGTATTCTTGTTGACTATCAATAATAAATTAATTTGGAAATTGTACATTGGAGTTCATTCTGTTTTCCATGTGGTTAACCTTCTTAAATATGCCCACAACACATTAGGAAAAATAAAATCTGTGCTTTTATTGCAGTGTTTGTATCAAGTATTTTCCAAGTAATAGACTACTTTCAACAAGTGTTTAGATAAAGAGTCCCATGGCCAAATTCATTTCGAAAATTAGTTTTGGGTTTTTCTTCTTTACTGTAGGAATTCTCAGAATCCTTAATAGGTTAATGGACGTTGTGAGGCACTAGAGGGAATACAGAATCCCATATAAAACAAATTTACTTGATCATGGAATCTTTCTTTGACAATAATTTTACACACCAGTTCTTCACACACACAACACATTTTGGAAAATTCTACTTCATTGCAAGTATTCTGGTAAAAATCAGTGTGACCAGGCTGTATTGAGGAAGGTGAAAGCATTGTATCCTCTCCTCACTTCTAATATGCTAAATTCACTAATATATCACATGTGATGGGTTAAATTGGGCTCTCACATTTTATTGTGCTTCACTTTGTATTGCTTTACAGATATATATTTTTTAAACAAATTGAAGGTTTGTGGCAACCTTGCATCAACGAAATCTATCAGCACCATTTCTCCAACAGCATTTGTTCACTTTGTGTCATACTTTAAAATTTTTGGAATATTTTAAAATTCTTCATTATTGTTATACTTAAAAATTTTTTTTAATGTTTATTTATTTTTGAGAGAGATAGAGACAGAATGTGAGTAGGTTAGGGGCAGAGAGAGAGGGAGACACAGAATCCGAAGCAGGCTACAGGCTCTGAGCTGTCAGCAGAGCCCAAAGCAGGGCTCAAATTCACGAGCTGTGAGATCATGACCTGAGCCGAAGTTGGACGCTCAACCGACTGAGCTACTCAGGCGCCCCTTTTATTGTTTTATTTTTATGGTAATCTGTGATCAATAATATTTGATGTTATTATCATTGTTTTGGAGTGCCATGAACCATGACCATGTAAGACAAAGTCAATGGTCCAACGTATGTGTTTTGATAACTCCAACAGCTGTCAACCTAACAGCCATTTCCATGTCTCTCTCCTTCTCCTTGGCCTCCCTATTTCCACAAGAACATTGAAGTTAGGTCTATTAGTAACCATACACTGGCCTGTAAGTGCTCAAAGGAAAAGTCATACGTCTCTCATCTTAAGTCAAAACTAAAATTGATCAAGTTTAGTTTGGAAGGCACACTAAAGGCTGAGAAAGGCCAAAACCTAGGCCTCCTGCAGCCAGTTAGCCAAGTTGAGAATGCCAAGGAAACATTCTTGAAGGAATTAAAAGTGCCACTCTAGTGAACACACAAATGATAAGAAAGCAAAAGGCCTTCTTGCTGACATGAAAAAAAGTTTTTAGTGGTCTGGAGAGTAGATAGAATGAGCCACAACATTTGCTCCAGCCAAAGCCTAATCCAGCTCGATTAGAACCTTTTTAATTCTATGAAGGCTAAGAGAGGAGAGGAAGCTGCAGAACAAAGTGTGAAGCTAGCAGAGGTTGGCTCATGAGGTTATGGAAACAATCTGTCTTTATATCATAAAAGTGTAAAGTGAAACAGGAAGTGCTAATGTAGAACCTGCTACAGGTTACCCAAGAGATCTAGCTATGATCATTAACGAAGGTGGCTACGCTAAACAACAGACCTCCAATGTAGATGAAACAGCTTTCTATTGAAAGTGGCAGCCATCTAGGACTTCCATAGCTAAAGAGGAGAAGTCAATGCCTAGGTTCAAAGAAAGGACAGGCTGAATCCCTTGTTAGGGGCTGACGCAGCTGGTGACATTTGGTGAAAGCCAATGTTCATTTACCATTCCCCAAATCCTAAGACCTTTAAGAATTATCTAAATCTACTCTACCTGTGCTCTATAAATAGAACAACAAAGTCTGGATGACAGTGTATCTGTTTGCAAAATGGTTTACTGAATATTTTAAGCCCACTGTTGAGATCTGCTGGGGGGTGGGGGCAGGGGGATAGATTCCTTTCAAAATATTACTACTCATTGACAATGCACCTGGTCACTCAAGAGCATTGATGGAGATGAACAATGAAATTAATGTTGTTTTCGTGCCTGCTAACATAACATCCATTCTGTAGTCTATGGATCAAGGAGTCATTTCAACTTTCAAGTCTTATTATTTAAGAAATAATACATTTCATAAGGCTAAAGCTGGCATAGGTAGTAATTCTCTAATGGAACTGGGAAAAGTCCATTGAAAAGCTTCTGAAAAGGATTCACTGTTCTAGATGCCATTCAGAACACTCATGATTCATGAGAAGAGGTCAAAATGTCAACATGTAACACAAGTTTGGAAGAAGTTGATTCCAACCCTCATGGATGATTAAGAAATCAAGACTTCGGTGGAACAAGTAACTGAATGTGGTGGAAATCACATTAGAACTAAATTAGAAATGGAGTCTGAAGATGAGATTGAACTGCTACAATTTCATGATACAGTTTCAATAGACAAGGAGATGCTTTTCATGGATGAACAAAGAAAGTGGTTGTCTTGAGATGGAAACTGCTCCTGGTTAAGATGCTAGGAAAATTGTTGAAGTGACAACAAAGCATTTAGAATAAGACAAACTTAGTTGGTAAAGCAGCAGCAGGGTTTTTGAGGATTGCTTCCAATTTTGAAAAAAGTTCTTCTGTGGGTAATATGCTATCGAGCAGTAGTGCATGCTACAGAGAAATCATTTGTGAAAGGAAAAGTCAGTTAATGCTACAGACTTCACCGTTATCTTAAGAAATGGCCACAGCCACCCCAACCTTCAGCAACCATCACCCTGGTTAGTCAGCAGTCATCAACACAGAGGTAAGACCCTCTACTAGTAAAAAGATAATGACTCACTGAAAGCTCAGATGATGGTTGGCATTTTTAAGCAACAAAGTGTTTTTTTCAGTTTACTTTAAGAGAGAGGGAAGGAGGGAGGGAGGGAGGGGCAGAGAGACAGGGAGAGAGAATCCGAAGCAGGCTCCACACTGTCTGTGCAGAGCCCGACGTTGGGCTCCATCTCACAAACTGTGAGACTGTGACCTGAGCTGAACTCAAGACTCAGGCACTTAACCGACTGAGCCACCAAGGTGCCCCAGCAATGAAGTATTTTTAAATTAAGGTATATACATTATTTTTTTAGACATAATGCTATTTCACACCTAATTGGAGTATAGTGTAAACGTAACATATAAATGCACTGAGAAACCAATAAATTCCCTTTGTTTGCTTCATTGTGATGTTCCCTTTATTGTGGTGGTCTGAAACTGAGCCTGCTCTATCTCTGAAGTAAGCTTGTATGTTGAAGTCCTGTGGTACCTTATCTCTAAATGTGACCTTCCTTGGAAATATGGTCTTTGTACATTTAATCAGGTTACAATGTGGTTGTTAGGGTAGGTCTTAATCCAGTATGACTGGTCTCCTTGTAAGAAGAGGGGAATTTGGATGCAGAGACAGGCACACACAGACGAGAGTAACATAAAGGCATGCAGGTAGAATATGATGTGAAAATGGAGTGATGCATCTACCAGCCAAGGAACATCAAAGACTGCTGGCTTCCACCAGAAGCTAGGAGTGATGCAGTAAACAAATTTTTCCTCAGAAGGAATCAGAACTGTTGACACCCTGATTTGTGATGTCTAACCTCAAAGATTGACAGAATGAATTTCAGCTGCACCTCTTTCAGAATCAAAATTTCAGTTTGTCATCTTTGGTAGAGGAAATGAATACAGATTTTGCTAGTATGAAGTGGGGTGCCTCTGTAACAAACATCTAAAAATGTGGAAGTGGTTCTGGAATTGAGAAATGGGAAGAGTCTGGAAGAGTTTTGGCATACTTAATAGAAACAGCCTAGCTTGCCTTTAAGAAAGTGTTGGTAGAAATATGGATATGAAAGGTGCTTTTGGTGGTAACTCAGACAAAAATGAGGAATGCATTATTATCAGAAAGGGGAAGAAAGGCATTCCTTGTTACATAATGGCAGAGAACTCAACTGAGTTATTTTTACTGCTGGGAGGCGAGTCACACTTATCAGGGATGAACTTAGGTATTTAATTAAGCTGAGGAGGTCTCCCGGCAAAGTGTGGAAGGCATAACCTGGTTTCTCGTTGCTGTTTATAGCAAATGTGAGAGGAAAGAGAGGCATTGAAGGAATTCTGTCTCAAGATTACCTCAAAATTCAGCCTAACATACCATGTTTATTGTTAATTGTATAGGATCTCTTTCCTTCTACTAGAATATAACCCTACAAGGGCAAGTATCCTAGTCTGTTCTGTTTGCTGATATTTCCCAACTGCTCAGATGCTCAGAGATGCTCAATAAGCATTAAGGAATGAATAAAACTAATACATGGGGCTGAAAATCTCAAATTAGCCCCAAGTATTCTCATGCCTAAGTTTTCCAACAGGCTTATAAAAGATTCATACTTCTTAGTTTTTGTAATTAGAAAAATTTAATATCCTCATCTCTAAATGAAAACTATTTATATGACTATCCTGGGTATTACCACAGAAAAATCGACATAAAATAAATCAAAATTTACTTGATAACAGGACTCAAAACAGGGACTTTTATTTAACTTTTCGGAAGAACAATTAAAGAGTTCCAGATAAAGAACATTTTATTTTCTACAGATGCAAATTTGAGGCCACATATGAAATTGGTTCTCAAGTAAGGTCTTAGCATTTTATTCTTAGGATGAGATTTGGTAACAGCTGGGTAGACTTTAATAGCATAAATCCTATAAACAGTAATGGCAAACAAAGATCTAAGCCTCCAAAGAATACATTAAAACCATAAAAAATGATGGCTGCCTTTATTTTTAAGTTAATCAAACTGCCACCTTAAATCCCTGTTGTTTTTAAAATGCTGCATAAAATGATATAGACTTTATTTGAACAATCCAATATGTTAGGCAATGAAAACAATAACCAAATTGACATTGCCCACCCCCTTCTCTGCTCAGTTTCCATACAACTAGTCTTTTAAGAATAGTTGATACTCTGCTATCAATTAGTTAAAAGTTTTATCATCCTCTTCATTATTATATTTGCATATATCCCATTTTATGGCAATAGAGATCTTTAAATACACTATTTAAAAAGTATTTTTATAGATGCAAAATAACTAAATCTCGTTATAATTTTAATTCATGTAAAAACATGTACATCTAGGAAACATTTCCTTATGTTCCTCAGATTTATAACCAAGTTGTTGTTTTTTTTTAATTTTTGCAAATACAAGATATCAAGTTAATGTTTACTATACACATGCTTTACGCCACTCACTGGCTTCCAGTTTCACATGCTAAGACTTCTCAAATTAATCTCCTTACAGATTTCTTATATACCTCTGCTCTCTGTGATCCTGCTTTTGCTGTCTTACTATCACCTGCATATATCATTTATGAAGGCTATTAAGTCGTCACACTAATCTCTCTGCCTTCTTTTCCCCACTACTCATCACCCCTAAGTTGAGTTTCAAAAGCAGGCCTCTCCCCAGTTTCCTGCTTGGGCAATCAGACTCATTCCTCAAGTCCTACAAAATGTTCTTACATCTGCCATGTCCTCCCCAACTCCTGCAGGTGGAGTTACTCCCTCCCTTTATTTTATTTTCATTTTAGCATCTGAGCCATATCTTTGTGAAAAGCTTATTGTATCAAAATTACATTTGGAGGACTGCCTCCTTAATAAAATTGTGTACTCTCCAAAGCATGGACTGTAATTGTTTACACTTTCACCTCCAGGGCTTTGACCAATACCTGACACAACTTACAGCCTCGGTAAGTATTAATGAACATACCAAATAAAAGAAGTTGAGAAAGCAAAGGAATGGGTGCCTGGGTGGCTCAGACAGTTGGGCGTCAGACTCTTCATTTCAGCTCAGGGCATGATCTTAAGGTTTATGTGATGGAGCCCCACATCTGGCAGCATGCTGGCAGTGTGGAGCCTGCTTGGGATTCTCTCTTCCTCTCTCTCTCTCTGCCCCTGCCCCATATGTGTGTACACATGCACTCTCTCTCTCAAAATAAATAAACTTTAAAAATAAAAAAAGCAAAAGAAAACTCAAGTCAGTAGTTATTGGTGGTATTGCTATACTAAGTCAAAGCACTGTGGAAAATAGACTTATACGATCATCTTTATTTCTCCTGGTGCAACTTTTGGGATCTATTTTAATATGGTGAGATAACATTTGGCAGAAGTGCAGAAGAGATTTTTGCACGTTAGCCTATAAAGTAATGTGCAGAGGGGCACCTGGGTGGCTCAGTCAGTTGAGTGTCTGTCTGACTTGATTTCAGGTCAGGTCATGATCCCAGGATCATGTGATCCAGCCCCATGTCAGGCTCCCCGATGAGCTGGATGGAGCCTACTTAAGATTCTGTCTCTCCCCCTGCCCCTCTCTCCTGCTCACACACACACACACTCTCTCTCTCTCTCTCTAAAAAAAAAAAAAAAAAAAAAAAAAGCAATAATTAAATGATGTTCAGAAATTAATGTGGCTATTTTTATTTCTCTAAAAGTCTCCCTAAATTTCTCACACTATTCGTGCTTTCCTTACTTACCCAGCCTTGTCTTAGTCTTCTCTCATACAATTATGTTAAGAGAATGTGAGCTTTTCTTTTCAGATAATACAAGTTCTTCAGTAAAATGGGTTGAAAACCAATCCTAATACATGGATTAGCATGGTAGGGAAGGTCAATTTAAAATGTTAACAATTTTATTTTTTAAATTTTTAAAAAAATTTTAAGTTTTATTTATTTTTGAGAGACACACAGACAGAGTGTGAGCAGGGCAGAGGGGCAGAGAGAGAGGAAGACACAGAATCTGAAGTAGGCTCCAGGCCCTGAGCTATAAGTACAGAACTCGATGTAGGGCTCGAACTCACAAACTGTGAGATCATGAACAGAGCTGAAGTTGGACGGTAACCAACTGAGCCACCCAGCAGCCCCAAAAGTTAAATATTTTTAAAGTTAATTACTGCACTTGTTTTGTCATTTTTCTTATTTTGCTTTCTAATGTAAAATTTTAAACATTCCAAATGTAGAGAGATTAGTATTAAAAAGTCCTACCACTAATTAGTTTCAACAATTATTAGTGTCCTAGTGTTTTACCCTAATTGTTTTAAAGTAAAGCTCAGGGGCACCTGGGTGGCTCAGTAGGTTAAGCACTTGACTTTGGCTCAGGTCATGACCTCCTGGTTTGTGGGTTCGAGTCCTGCGCCAAGCCCTGTGCTGACAGCTCAGAGCATGGAGTCTGCTTCAGATTCTGTCTCCCTCTTCCTCTCTCCCCCTCTCACGCTCTCTCTTTCAAAAATAAACAAACATGAAAAAAAATTTTTTTAAATAAAGCTTAAATAACAACAACAAACACAGCAGAAAAGAACTAAAAGGTAATTATTAGTAGCTTTATAGGGAGTATAGGCTTTCAAGAGAGCAAAGACCTGCTTCAGACCTGCTACAGTGAGCATCAGAGAAATAAAACCAGCTTGCTTAAGGCCCAGAGGGAAGTCATGTGTCTGCCTGGCGTGAGGGGGTATGCATGCACCTGTGGGCACGCATTTATCTTCAAGTCTACAGAGTGATGATCAGGACCTGCCCTTAAAAATGAAATTATTGCCCTCTCTCTGGTACTTTTCCCTCCAGTCAGTAATTGTCACCGCATCACATCTTTAGCAAATCTGTGATGGTAACAATTATCAGAATAAACAATTGGCAAGGTCTACTGCCTTCCACGTTCCTCTAAAAGTGGGATATCCCCTCTGCCTTGGATTCAGTAATTAATGAAAGTTCTAATTATTTCAATTACAACAAAAATAGTTTAATGCCTTTTATATTGCAAGGCAAGCAAAATCATTTTCATTATTTAGTTATTCCTTCCATCCCTTCATTCATTCAATATTTATTTAGCTCCCCTTAGGTTCATCTCACAGTGGACTTGTTAGTTAATGACACTATAACAGAAATCAAAAGTAAGTGCCAAGAGAATATCTATAAAAATTAATATTTGCATGCTCTTTGATGTCTCTCTGTCTATGGTAGGATGCTATTATGATAGTCTAAAAATAAGAATTGAACTATGAGAATAACAGTGGGAGTGGAAAGGATATTACACTTGATATATTTTGGCCTGCTAAGCTTACCTGAGCCCCGCCCACATAGCCTGTAGCTCAATGTATGGACCTAGGTGGCTGATGTCACTCTTCACCCAGTACAATAGGATTAAATTGGACATCTGAATTAAGGGCATCCAGCTAGAGGCTGAGCTATGCCAGTTTTTTTTTTGTTTTGTTTTCTCTCTAGAATTTGAATAGGTAGCATAACAAAAATAAACTTGTAAAGTTCAAGTAAATTGAATTTAAAGTAATTATCATAGGAAACATTCAAGGATTTCATCTTCTGTGGTCCTGAATCCAGAATTAATCTCCTAAGTAGAACCCCACTTATTTTCTCCTAGGGGTTCCTGTCTCGATTGACTTCTGAATACTTACAACCTTCACCTTACCCCTCACCTCGACCTTTTTTTGAACTTTTAGGGGAATATATTTCTTACAATCAAAAAGCCTAGGTTCCAATAGACAATATTTGCTCAACTGATTATCTGCTTCTGCTACTGTACTTAGTACTCATTTATTTTCATAGCTGTTTCTCCCTATAACCTATGAACTCTTTAACAGCCAGAGGGGCTAGCATGTAGTGTTGCATTCTTACATCCAGTTTATAGATTGGGATATTACTGGGCATACTAAATCTTTAATAAATAAATAATGCATATGAGAGACACTGGGGAGACAGAATCTAGGGGGAATGATATTTAGATGAAAAGAAGCCAAAAATGATTCTGCAATATGATTAATTTGCATTATAACCTGACTGATTGGTTTCATTTAAATATGTATTAGGAAATTTCCCGCTTTTTAATAAGTATAATAATCTGCCACATATTAAAAATATAAGTTCTTAAGAACGCTAAGAGGGTTTGTGAATTAATGATCTCAAATTATCTGGAGCTTAGTTCAATAAGAGTGGCAAAACAGAAATTTCACTCCACAAATACCATATAAGATTAGAGGATGGAGGGATTCCTTTGGGACAGGAGATTAAACTGGTAGAACAGAGAGAGGTATAGCTTTTATTTCTCTCTTAGGGAAACAAAACTTCTGTTAGTACCCTAAAACTGAGAACAAGTGACACCCACTCTAAAACTATCCTATTAGCAGATTAAGGGGCTAACGTTGATGACTGTCTAACATAATTACTTCAAGCTCTTTATAATTGGCTGTTATTCAAAGTCAATATACCTTATATATCTATGAAAGGACTACAGTAAAGATTAGCAGAGGAATAATTTGTGACATATACTTTGCCTTTCTAGGAGGAGCCTCTCAAACAGCTGTTATGTAATATTGATTATGCTAACAACTGAATTGATAAAGGCATGACTGGCTGCATCCCTTAAAGATGATAATTTTAATTCCCTTAGACCATGAAACAAACAGAAGTGGCACATGGAAGAATCAATAAAATTTCTCTTTCCCTTAAGTTCATTCCAGACACATTAGATACTAGAGGGAAATACATTATACACATTTTTTTTTTTACTATTAAAATACTGTAGTGAGTTAAAAAGAATTCTTACTTTACATAAATAATTACATTGAATATATTTACACATTTGATGGAATTATTTTGTGTTGGAATCACTCATGATACAATAACACTGTCACAAATTCAAATATACTGAACTATTAGAAATATAAAAACTTAGAATCTTTATTGCACTCATAATTGTTATCTCTCTTTCTCCTACCCCAGTTTTGCCACTTTTTTTTTTAACACATTTGAACGAAGACACCCTTTGAGAACCCATTCAGCTGAACTGTTGGTTATAATATTGATTTTTAAAGTGACTTATATCATTTAGGTTAGTTGGACATACTGGGAAAGTTTCCAGACCTTGGCAAAAACCCAAATTGAACTTTCCTCCAAAAAGTCAGGAAGAATTTCATTAACCTTTCAGTAAGAGGAGGTGTATTTCTCATTTGTTCAAGTCTAAGGCCATGTATTCCCAGAGGAACAAAATAGCTAGACCATAGCACAATGATCTTTATTTACATCAAGGTTTATATTTGGAAAAATAAAATGTTGGGATTGTCTCTATAGTCAATAAATGGTTACCGCCATCCTTCATACCTTCATATACGTGTGTAAGTATTTATGTTATAATACTCCATAATGATCATTAGTGCTAACAACAATGCCATTGAGTCAATACAGTATTTTGAGGTTCTTTCTCAGAGATTAAGCAAAAGGGGAGAAACTAACATTTATGACCTTAAGATAATTGTAATTATTTCTGGCAATACAATTAAAATAAATAATGGTCAATTCTGACCATTTCCTATCGTATGGTCCATAAATGATTTGACAAGGAAGAAAATACTAGAACACCTAAGTTAGAATTATATGATCAGATGAATTTAGGCAAATTTTTTTTATCATGAACATTATGCAAAGTCTTGTTCCATAAAGTGAATTTTCCAGATATTAACTATCTCATATTTTCTCAAACTACAAGTAGGATTTAATTGTAGAACTACTTCAGTTATGTCAAAATTAAGTGTTATTTGGACAGTGATTAATAAATCTCAATACTTTCCTAGACTAGTGAAATATTTACCAAATTAAATATTTAGGTTTAGTCAGGTCTTTATTCTGGGGGAGGGCAGAAAATGAAAAAGTTACTCTGACAATTTTATGAAAGGTGTTCCTCTCACAATTTTGAGTCTGTGGAGCTGATGTGAAAATGAAGGAATGGGGAAAATACTTAGGGGAATGAAAAAGAAGCAAACATGGGGATGATCAATAGTTCCCCCAAATAACTGAAATATTCATCTGCCTCATTTCATATCAAGGGATTTAATTAATGGATGACAGAGACTCTTAAAAACTAAGAACTGAGGGTTGATGGGGGGTGGGAGGGAGGGGAGGGTGGGTGATGGGTATTGAGGAGGGCACATTTTGGGATGAGCACTGGGTGTTGTATGGAAACCAATTCGACAATAAACTTCATATATTGAAAAAAAAATTAATGGATGACCTCCACTATGTTTCTGTTTAGAAAAAAAAATGTGAATTCAAACGTATATGTTTAAATTTGCTCATCCATGAACATCACGGTCAAGTACCCAATTTTTAAAATACCTTTATAGGCCTTAGAATGGTACCTTTTTTAAAAAGTTGAATAAAGATACAATGGATTCTTTTTGATTTGTGTGACTTTCATGTCAATTACTGTACTTAACTTCCTTGTTAGAACTTGCACATCAGCAGGTAGTATGGAGTTCTGCTGCATATCTTTCAATATATCTACTTAGAAACTGCCCTTTGAACTTCAACTTCTTGCTATCACATCAGTAAAGTGATTCCCATTACAAATGGAGGCATTAACTGTTCCCAGACTATGTAAGAATCCATTTTTATTGACATGATCTATATCCATACAGTCTCTTTGGAAAATAAACAGGAAGAGTTCATTGTTTCCACAAGCAATATTAGCCAAATCATGAAAAGGATTGCTAGTAGCTATCCTATTTTTGTGCTGCTATGATGACATTGTGAACTTCTGACGTTCTTCAGGTAGCTGTCCTGCTGCTCATTCCAAATTTGTCAGGTTATTTGGCACCTGGTCTGACCTTAATGTCTAAAATGAACTGCTGAGCTATGAAGTGTTCTGATTTTTCGATGCTTTGCCAAATTCCTCCTCCTATCCCTGCCACCTTTAAAATAACAAGGTCAATCACACAAAAGAAAGATGGCAGAATTTCAGGTCCAATGATGCTGATTATCGGCATAACACATACAGTTCAGTGTGACATCAACTTGCCCTTGAAGACTATGGCAAGTCCAGCTGGAATTGGCAAAGATTACTCAAAAAAGCAACTGTAAATGCAAGTTCCTAGTTTTCTAAGGATACTTTACCAAACAATCAAGAATATGCATTTTAAAATCTATTTTCAAAACTATGGTTACTTAATTTTTTAAATTACTTTTTAGGAAAACATTAATGCTAACTTACATTGGCCATGTCTAAATAAATTCTGAATTAATGAAGTGCCGCATTATTCCAATAAATTCTTCCTAATAAACTGAATGATTGATATGAAGAAGTTGTTGTGAAGATGGTAAAAAGTGGTAGATAATGGCACCCAGAAATGTAAGCAATCCTTTCTTATTATTTGAATCAAGGAGAATTCCAGAGAAAGGAATACCCTGAGTAAGGAGTAATTTACACACACATGCATCTCTTGTTATTGCTTAAAACACTGCCTATGTTTTATCTTTCCTAATCTTGTGGTAGTGATCCCCTCTCTTCCTGCAGCACAGCTTTTTGTAATTTGGTCTCAGGTAGAATCACATTAAAATACCAATTTTACCTGAAAATATCATTGTTTTACCTTAGACCTCCCCAACTCAGTGTGCAATGCAAATGGTAACACAGTTCTGATTCCCCCTTCAATAGGGCTATATACAGACGTTTGATGTATAATGCATACAGAAACACTATTAGGACATAATATATACACATAATGTAAGGAATAAAATTTGTATAATATATATGTATATAGTCTACAGGAAGCTATCTACCCAGTAAATCTTCATTCAAGATGCCTTAAAGATGGCGGGTAGAGCATAAGTTGCTTTCTATTCATTCAAACAGAATTTTTATTGAAGACCAGTCATATGCATAATGCCATACATACTCAGTAAATATCATATCATAGAACTTCGAAGCAGGAATAATGTCAGCAATCTGATAACATTTTATACATGAAAACACCGATGCTCAGGGAGGTTAAGTAACACATCCAAAAGTATCAACAACTAGTTTAATAGAAGAGGACTAGACTACTGATGTTATGGTCTTTCCACAAAACCATGATTTGTCTTTATTTGGAGGTAGCTAATGTATGCTTTTTAGAACTATGTAGAAGATTCTTACCTTTGTAATGAAACAGTAATAAAAATATTGTTGGTGAATTAATTTTCTTGTGTGTGTATGTATATATGTTTGATAATATGTAAGAATATTATATATATATGTGTGTGCTGAATATATATATATATGTTTGATATATACATATGTGTCGGGTAATATTGCCATATTTACAATTTAAATATAATTACGATTTTCAAAGTCAAAGTTTACTTCAATACTATGTGTTCTATCTCATTTTCAAAGGTGTAATTCATCAAAGAGCCCCCCCCCCCCCAAAAAAAAAGTGTTTTGCTCCTAGTAGCAATTTTCTTTTTCTTAGCTCTTTTCATAGTAATTCAAATTAAAATGTTGTTTGTTGGCCCTTCCTTTCACCCTTTTCAAGTCAGAGAATTTATTCAGCTGATTAAGTCTTCAACAGGGCACCAAGGAAATGCCAACATGATTCAGCAGAAATGTAATTATTAAAACCTGGAATGGTACCTTGAGTGATGTAATTAATGTTATACTCAATGATAGGATATTTCAATTGTCTGAGATAATGGATTTTTTTAAAGTATGTTGGATCATATATGCATCCTAATTAGGGCTAAGGAAAAGTCAGAAGAAAGTCAGATGAAGAACATACTAAGGATATTATAAAAATATCCAATCTGTGCAATCTTCTCTAATCTTTCCAAAGACTCTTTCCTTTGTGCTTTAATTTTGCCCACTTCTTTTAACTGTTTACCTGTCACTATAATTTACCTTTTCTCCCCAGACATAGTACTTGATGTACTCAGAGCTCAGTACATGTTTGCTAAGCAAATGAATGAATAAACTGAATAAGTGTAGTATTCCCTTACATGCAACATTAGGTATCTTGAACTTTGCAATTACTTTTCACATTCATCATTGCTACCTAATTGTAAATGAGCATAAAAATCACCTAGGATTCTTACTAAGAAAACAGATTCCCAGCACCCACCCTTGAGCAATTTTGGGAAACTTTAAGATCAAAAGTGTCCCAAGAGAGTTTTGTGTGATCAGGTAGTCTGGGATAATCTAGAAAATTTCATGTCTATGTTGCATATTTCAAGAACATTAAGAAAACGCTTTTAAATTTATATTGTTTATATTTTGAATAGAGAAATTAATCATGTATTCTAATTTCATACGGAGATTCATATCATTTATATTTATCTAGTTCCTATATTAGAGTCCTAGGCATACAGAGATTTATTGCATGGTATGAGGCTTTATAAAACTCACAACACAGGAAGAAAACAAACATGCAAAAATAAATCATGAGAGCCCAGAAACAGACCCAAATAAATATAGTCAACTGATGTTTGGCAAAGGAGCAAAGGCCATATAATGGGACAAAGATATTATTTTCAACAACTGGCCTTTCACATGCAAAAATATGGAATCTAGATTCAAACTTTACACTCAATACAAAAATTTACTCAAAATAAGGAGTGCCTGAATGGCTCAATTGGTGAAGCGTCCAACTCTTGATATCGGCTCAGGTCATGATCTCATGGTTTGTGAGTTCTAGCCCCATATTGGGCTCTCTGCTGAGAGCACAGAGCCTGCTTCAGATTCTTTCTCTCCCTCTCTCTCTGTCCCTCCCCTACTCATGCTCTCTCACCTTCTCTCAAACAGAAATTTGTTTTTTAAAAAATTTACTCAAAATAGATCATAGGCCTAAATGTAAAATGCAAAATTATAAAACTCCTAAAAGACAACATAGGAGAAAATTTAGATGGCCTTGGTATGGCAATGATGTCTTAGATACAACGCTAATGTTATAATCTATGAAAGAAAATAAGTTGGACTTCATTAAAATTTAAGAAAAAATCTGCTCTCTGAAAGTATCAAGAGAATGGGAAGATAAGCCAAAGATTGGGAGACACTATTCACAAAAGATATATCTCAAAGGACTGTTAATCCTAAATTCACAAAAATCTCTTACAATTCAAAAATAGGAAAACAAACAACCTACTTAAGAAATGGGCCAAGGACCCAAACAGGCACCTACCTCATCAAAGAAAATACACAGATAGCAACTAAGCATAGGATATTAGGGAACTGCTCCATGGCATACATAATTAGGGAACTGAAAATTAAACCAGTGAGATACCACTACACATGTACTAGAATGACCAAAATCTACAACACTAACAATAGCAAATGCTGGTGAGGATATGAAGTAATTCTCAGGAACTTTCTTATTTTGCTGCTAGGAACACAAAATGATACAATAACTTTGAAAGACAGTTTGGCAAACTTTTGTCTTTATACAACCAAACATTCTCTTACTGAAAAAGTCAATCTGAAAAGGCTATACACTGTATGATTCCAACTAAAAATCATGGGGATAGTAAAAAGATCAATGGCTGGCATAGGTAAGGTGGTGGGGGGGGCGGATAAAAAGGTAAAGCAGAGAGGATTTTTAGGGCAGTTAAACTATTCTGGATGACAATAAAATAATGGACACATGTCATTTTACATCGCTCAAAACCCATACAATAATATTAAAAAGGAAGGGAGGAAGGGAGGAAGGGAGGGAGGGAGAGAGGGAGGGAGAGAAGAAGGGAGGGAGAGAGGGAGGAACAGAGGAAGGAAGGAAGCCAGATGGATGATCTATAACACCAAGAGTAAACCCCAAGGAAAAATATGGACTTTGGGGGATGATGATGAGTCAAAGCAGGTTCATCAATGCTAGCAAATGTGCCACACTCTTGGAGAATGTTGATAATGGAGTACACTATGCATATCTGGGAGTAGGGAGTACATGGGAAATCTCTGCACCTTCCTCTTAATTTTGCTACAAACCTAAATCTGCTCTAAAAAATAAAGTCTATTTAAAAAATAAATTATAAGGCAATATGGCAACAATGTGATATTTTTGATGGTTTAGAGGTAGCCTACAGTAGGTAGCTAGAAGAAAAAAACAACAAAGGTACGATCAGGGAATAGGATTCTAGGACTCTAACCTGCAGACTTACTTAAGAATCTTCATCTAGACTCATCTTGATTTCAAAGAGTCAAAGCACCACAAGCAAATGCCATTTTTTAAACATTTTTTGTGATGTTGGTAAGAAAAGATGATGGAAACTAAATTGTCCATACAACTTAATTTTCTGCTTGATTCGATGGATCAATGGAGATAAACATTATATGGGATTCAGAAAGGACATTAGCACTCAGAATATGGGTCTCAGAAATGTCATTAGCAGTCTTCTTGAGCTTAGTGTTTCTATTTCCTTATTGGTAACTAGAAAAGTAAACTTCATTCACTTCCTTAATATTAGGTATGAGATGATTAGAACTTAAGAAAACAAATTTCTTGATGGGAAAGTTGATGCTTTCAACAGAACTCTCCTGCTGGGTGACCCATCAGAATTTAAGAGGCTGGCCTTTAAGGATAATAAATATGTGAACAGGGTAAGATAAGTATCCCTCAGTGCTCAAACAAGGTTGTATGCAGTGGAGAGGTAAGGCAGAATCTATAATAATTGTCTATCATGAACAAGTATTTTATAATGTCAGACTATCTCATTTAACCAATCATTAAGAGAAGTATTACTATCATTTACAGAGGAGAAACATGGTGCCCAAAGGTCACATATTCCATCGGAGACTTAGATCTCCAAGTGAAAACTAAACTTTTTCAAACTTTCTATGACCAATGACTTTTGAAGTCCTCTGGAAAACCAAGATTCACATTTTCCTAATATATTACATGCCCAGTGGCATTTTACCCTCCATTTGCTAAAGTCATTTGCAGTGGGGGAAAAAAAGGAGAGGGTAGGAAACCACCAAAACTAAATGCAGTAAGCTACTTGAAATTCTCCTACCATATCCACATCTCTCAATTTCAACATCATTTCTCATAGAGTTTTCCCTGATCACCCAGACTAGGTTAGTCAGCACTCCCTTGCAATACTTTCAAGTGCTGTTTGGCACTTGAAAGTATTTCTAAGTAGTAACTCTTGAGGTGAGGGATCAAGACTCTTCCATGAAGTCACAAATCCACCACCAATGACTTTATTCCCAGTACCTGGAACACTTTCTAAATATTTGGTACTATAATAAGAAACATTTGTAATCATGGGCGCCTGGGTGGCTCAGTCATTAAGCATCCGACTTCGGGTCAGGTCATGATCTCATGGTTCGTGGGTTTGAGCCCTGCGTCAGGCTCTGTGCCGACAGCTCAGAGTCTGGAGCCTGCTTCAGATTCTTTGCCTCCCTCTCTCTCTGGCCCTTCCCCACTTGTGCTCTCTCTCTTTCAAAAATAAACATTAAAAATAAAAAAAAATAAATATTTGTAGTCATGTAAGTAGTGCTGCCTCCACTTTTAGTATATGTTCTGAGCAAGATTTTTGCCCTGCCTCCATCCATTCTACCTTCTGCAAATCTTACATGGTTGATATTTTTAGCATTTAACTCTAAATGTAACCTAGGTCTGCTTAACCAACCGTTTTGGTAATTGGACTTCAAACTGAGAGAAGTGAATCTAAGGTTAATATATCAAACCAAGGCTATGGCCAAATCCTCTTTCTTCCTATAGACAATCCATATCCTTCATATGATCCTTGCAGAGAATGGATTCCCAGCCAGCTATTTGATTAAATCCTCTGTTCCCACCAAGAGGGAAGTCACTAACAAGCTAAGGAAAAACGGCATGAGAGAAGAGCAGTTCCACCCCATGTCAAGGCATTCATAAGTTGGATCAATACAATCTTCAAAAGCACCCACAAAAACAAAAATAATATTCTAAACTCATCCAAGTTCTCTTGCACCCTATGGCTAACAAAAGGCAATATTCTACCACCCACAGCAGTAGCTTAATGTTCCCCGCTGCTGTGGAAAATGTTATATTGGACAAACGGGCCACACTGTGGCTATCGGATTAAGAAGCATCTACAGAATCTCAAACCATCACATGCAGGAAACTACAGGTGTTGAGCACAGAACAGAGAGTGCCAACTATATTGATTTCCACAGTGCTCAAGGCAAAGGGGAAAAGGAGACTGTTAGAAAAAAATACTAAGTCACTAGCATAAAGGAACAGAAAGTCTCTTAAGCAAACCTGCAGAAATAAAATCAAACTTCCAGACAAAATTCCTCATAGTGGAGCCTTTAACACACTTTTACTGTCATACTCAGAACTTCCTTACATCTTGAACTACCAGTTCCTATTTGAATTCCAACCTAGTCTTTTATAGTTTTTGTTTGCTTTTTCATTTTAAATTAGGAAAGATTTCCCCCAACCCCCTACCCCAGATAATCAAGTAAAATATAATCTAAAAGCTATAGCAAATCATACTGTCAAGACAAAAGTAGAAAAAGTCACTGGTTAATTAGTAACTACCATGACAGAACACAAAGTAGGGATGTTGAAATCACTATCTCCAGACACGTTTTGAATTACCAGTCATTATTTCCCCTACTGTGCAGTTTACTATCAAACATGCCTATTGTATTACCTTTTTGAAATGCTTTCAAATCTCTTTTAACTTTTCCTAATTATGCCTTACTCTTCTGCATCTTTACATTTTTTCTTAAGATGCCTTTATACAATACTCTACTTCTCTTAAATAGTTACTAATATATTACAATCATCATCTATCTTATCTTTTGATATTACCTATAGGCTACAAATACCAAATTGTAAGTACATTGTAGTAAACTGTCGAAATATTTGAGAAAATTTGTTAATGAAAAAAAAATAATTATCTAGTATTTATAAAATGAATAAAGACCCAGCACTTAAAGCAAGTGAATTATTAGCAAGTGAGTATTTCTAATTCTCCAGCACTCAATTCAGACATCTGGCTTATGTTATTATTTTCTTTAGTATCTATTACTCCTTACCATCAATGCACTTCTTATGAATGATTCTCCTACTGTGGCTACTCTATTATAATCTCTCAATGAAATCCTGACTTGTTCATTATATTATTTCTATATCCTAAATACTTCCTGAAGAAATTCAGACTGATAAGAATTGTCAGTGCCATACTATTCTACATTTACACAAAATACAAATTTAATTTGGAAGTATTTCCCGAGTCTGGTTTAAAACACACACTTTTGAGTTACAAATAAGCTGCTTGAGAGCAGAGGGAGGTTTTTAATACCAAAAAAACAAAATTAGGGGTGCCTAGGTGGCTCAGTCAGTGTAGCGTCCAACTCTTGGTTTCATCTTAGGTCATGATCATATTTCATGGCATTGAGTCCCATGTTAGGTTCCAAGCTGACAGCATGGAGCCTGCTTGGGATCCTCTCTCTCCCAAAATAAAAATATTTTTTTAATTTAATTATTATAATTGTTTTTATTGGACATAACACCAGAGTTGGGCATCTAATGCAGGATGAAGACTAATGAAGTTAGGGAGACAGCAGTCAGCCATGACATAAAAATTGATCAATGTTCCTCAAAGTTGGTCTAGCTCTGTGTCAATTAGTCTCAATAATGAAGCATGTACAGTGTACTATGATAATGTATTATGTTAAATGCTACAGGAGTTCAACAATAGCATAAAGCCTTTCTTTTGGACAGGACATAAAAGCTTTTTCCACATCATCATACAGGAAAACAGTAGCCTACACCATAAACTTCTAAATATGTTCTGGGTTTAATAAGGATCAAATCTGTTTATGATTTTGACATTTCCCACTATCAAATTGACTTTCATCTTCAAATTAAGAACTTTCCACCTGAACAGTATTTTGGATATTCCTCTGCACCCCTTCATTTATATATTTATTGCTTTTGTCATCCCTGAGTATAAGGTGATGAGTAGCCTCTTGTAAACACAGGAAAACTGTGTAAAACATAATAACTCAAAGGAGAAAGCTTTGCAAAACTGTGGGGATGCTAGTAGGAGGAGCTGGTCTGTTCTTGCTCTAGCGATTCTAATTGTGTATTCCATTCACATCCATATCATCAAAATGACAGAGGTGAATATTCTGGTTATAAGGAAAGAACTATAAACATGTATATGGATATGGAATTAATAGCCCCACAGAGGTCATCACACCCTTGAGACAGAGATATTACTTTCAAATCATTATTACGGCAGACTTGCTTGGGGATAGATAGTTACGTATCTAGAATCCAGCATTAAAAAAAGTTAGCCTCAACTATTAAATATGAAGTATTTTCTGAGTCTTTCTTTTCCAGGGTAGTGCTTTCCTTTAAATTCACCAATATAACTCCAGAAATAATTAATGCAATGGTCTTGCTATACTTTTTTTTATTGTAGTAAAATACACTAACATAAAATTTATCATTTTAAACACTTTTAAATGTACAATTCAGTAGGAGCAAGTACATTCCCAATGTTGTGTATCACTACTCATTTCCAGAACTTTTTCATCATCTCAAACAGAAACGTTGTACCCATTAAACATATACTTATTTTATGAATATTCACATGCACACTCAAGCTACATTAGATGACTGCTGAAGGTCTGCAGGAAAACTATAAAAAACAAGCAATCTAAAAAAAATTATTCACATGTGCTAAAGTTATTGGATTAGCACAGCAGAGAGCAATATAGAATTCATGTTACACACTGTTCCATTTAAACATTTGTGTCAGGAAGAAAAAAAAAAGAAGAAAAGGAAAGGAAAAGGGTACCAATAATTTAATTCCCTTGATCACAATCCCAAAGAGATTAACTACAGAACTTTGGTTAAAATCATTAAACATGAGTAATTATTTCCTATACACTTTCCTCCCCCCAACACATTCTCAGGATAAAGAGTATTCAGAAAACAAATAAGCCCACTGGGAGAACCAGCTCAGAGAAACTGAAATACACTAGCAGTCCCCATTCTTATATAATGTGCTCATATAAATTCTATCAAAAAAAAGGTGCATCTTAAAACATATTGTTCTCTTTCCATCAAAACAATGTTATAATTGGGGAGTTGTATTCCTGAGCAGGACTTTGCATGGAATAAATCACAGATATGACCAACAAGATATCATAAAAGCAAAGCTATAAAAACTATAAACCTTTGTAATCATTTAAAATAGTAAAATTATACTCCTTTATAGAAGTTAACAGCTAGAAGGGATTTGAGAATACTTCCAAGTTCAAGCTCCTTTTTTTATGGATGGAAAAACAACAACAACAAAACCAAAACCTCGGTCTAGAAAAGATGAGTGACACTCTTTTAATGCACTAAAGTAATTTATAGCAATAGGCACTAAGAACTGAAGATTTCTTCATTTCAATCTATTATCCCTCCCACATACTTCAATGCTTTTAATATTTCAGCAATTATGGTTTTACATCAATTATACATTATAAATACTAAATGGAGTATACATGCAATAGAAATGCACTTTTCATATATAAAAGTTGTATACAACTAATATTCTTGCTATATTTATATTAAATTAATAAAGTGCTTATCTTTCTCGAATTTTGACAGACTTTTGGTGGTATGATTGGAATGGCCCATTTTAATTACGAATAACGCAGGAAAGTATGGCTGGATCCTTGATTTTTCCTGTCAATAGATTTCCCATTGAAAGTAGAAACATTCTAAAACATTTATCATTCATTAATTAATATATTGTTACTATTGTAAAATGACCATTTTAGTGTCTTGATATTTGTGAATATCTCTCAAGATTTTAATTAAGAGGAACTGACTTGAACTTGATTGTAGAACATGTATTTAGCTCTCTCTAGCCAAAACCACACACGCACACCGCACACCACACACACTATCAAGGATGGCTGCGAGAGAAAAATGTACTTCCATTCATCTCCCAACCTCCTTCCCCTCCTAGAAAAAGAAATAAAAAATCACTGCTTTAGGACTGTATGTGACAAGATGGGTGAGAAAGATAGTTCCTCTGGCAATCTACATGATAATACCTATTAAAAGGTTTTAAAAACATAATTTAGAGGAAACTATATTCTTCCATGTCTCCTTGACTCGAGATAGAACACATCAGGTGTTACCTTAGAACCCAGCAAATATGTGATTAAAGGTTTCAGAAGTGACGTATATTCTAGCGGAGAGTAAGAGAAATGGTGACGTATAAAAAAAGCCACTACTATATTTGCTTGAATTTTGAATATATCCCTCCTTCTTGAGGAAACTAGTTCTCTGTTCACTTAATCTCGACATCTATGTGCAACATCTGCATAACATCATGTGCTTATAAATATGTATGGAGGAGAAGTTTTATTAAATAAAGGCTGAATTAAAAATTAAAAAAAAACTATGCAAAAGAAGTGACTTGAGAAATTAAATGCCTCCAAATGTTTTAGTTGGCTTTTGCATGCCACCTTATAGAATAACATTCAGGACATGGCTTCCTGAGAGAAGCCATTGAAGTATTTTTTGAACCCACCTTTCCATGTGCATCATCAGGGGAATAGCTAACCACATGAGTAAAGATAAACACATTGATAAGTAAGTGTGCAAACTAATGAACTATATACGAATAAACTGAACACACCAAATGAGTAGTCATATTTCTGGGTATACAGGTCCCTTCCTCTAGTCTTACACATTCAGGACTGACAACTCACCTGATAACCCAGAGCTACATTGAGCCAGCAGCATTTTGCTGCTGAGTCTTAATTTTTCCACTGTAGTCTTTATTGTCAATTGACAATATTAAGTGCCTATTTGTGTATATGTTGGGCATTGAGCATGTTACAAAAGATATAAAAGGACTATAAACTAATGAAGTTTAAATTCTACTTGTGTAAAGAAGAAATATAAAAATAAGTCATAAATACCTACTACTATTTTGAAGTCACCACTGAATTGGTGGTATATACAAATAAATATTAGAAATATATAAACTCTTTTATTAAATTAGAACCAACTAGGTAGAAAAATAGGACCTAGGTTTTAAGGAATTCATAGAATACATTGAATGTACAAACACAAATGAATTCAACCTCAGTAACAACAAAGAAAATGCACATGTGAATAATAAATACATTTTAATTCACAAATTTGGCAAAATCTGAGATTAACTGATTAATAACATCAAATGTTGAAACCTACAGTTTCTGTGTAAATTGGTAAAGTCTTTTTGGAAGATAACTGACAGTGTCTATCAAAATTAGAATTATAAATTATTTGACAGAGGAATTCCAATTGTAGAGATTTAGTTTTGAAATTATCAGAATGTGTGTCATATATAATACCAACATATTCTGACAAGACTGCTCATCACTTTACCATATAAATGGCAAAAAATGTGAACCCAACTAAAGATCTCACAGTATGAAAGTGGCTAAAAAATGCATGATTTCTATTATGGAACATTTCAAGTTGTTGAAAAGAGTGAAGCAGGAATTAATTTATTATCATAATCACCTAACAAGCATATGGAGATATGAATAAAGTACATCGCAGAACAATACATATGTTTATGTAAATTAACATGTCTGTGTCTACTTCATATTGCATCTATATGTACATATGCAAATGCACAGAAAGATGTCTGGAGAAACATATTCCAAACTAGAAAATGGTTAGTTCTGAGAAAGGGAACAAGAGGTTGGAAAGAGGTGGAGACTGGAATGTTTTGTATAACTCCCTACTGCTTAGAATTTTTGCTTTGTGTATTTATTCACGTCAACTTGTTTGTAAGGCAAAGATGTATATAATGACAGAGAATGCATGGAATTGATAAAGTCACATGGTCAAAGTATTGGGGTAAGAATGAGAGACAGATTATGGGTTATTCAGTGGTAGGAAAAATAAAAAGCTTATCAAAATAATTAGAAATATTATGTATAGGACACAAGTTTTTTGAGAACGAAAAATCTAAGGCAATCAAAAAAGAGCATCAAGAAATGCACATAATTCTTGTATAAAATTATGAAAACCACTATTAGAGATTAGGTCTTCAGTGTAAGTAAAAGAATATGGTAGTTAAGATAAGCTATTTGCAGGGGCACCTGGGTGGCACAGTCAGTTAAGCATGTGACTTCAGCTCAGGTCATGATCTCACAAGGTTTATGGGTTTGAGCCTCATGTAGGGCTCTGGGCTGACAGCTTGGAGCCTGGAGCCTGCTTCAGATTCTGTGTCTAACTCTCTCTCTCTGCCCCACCCCCACTCATGTTCTGTCTCTGTTTCTCAAAAATTAAAAAAAAAAAAAAAACAGAAAAAAAGAAGATAAGCTATTTGGAAACATAGGGCCAGCAAAGTATCTACTGTGACTCTTGTGCAGAAGAATGCAGGTGGATCTGAGACTCTCTTTTCTACATTTTGAAAGTTGAAGACATGAACAAATGACTAGAGTTTAGGCAATACACAACAGCCAAAGGCCACACAAAGGCAGAGAAGTTACATGCAAAGTGACACAGAGCAATGGTTCCTGGGCTTGTGAGTCAGCATCAGCGAGCAATTTGAAAGCTTAGGTGATACTGAAAACATAAAATTTATTTAAAGCAAACTTTAGGTAAGAATGGGATAGTACTAGCACTAGACAGGGGACAGCATCAGTGGAAGTAGGACAACACCAGAGGAGCAAGAATATAGTCTGGATCAAAAGGGAGACTCTATGATAGTCATATTTTGAACCCAGTTCCCCCTGCCCCCACAGGTTTCTAACTGACCAGGAATCCCAATACCAGAATTCTATTGAACAATTTCCTAAATTTTTTTCATCTATTTTTGCTTGTTAAATATAATTGAAATATATTTATTGCTTGCTTTATCTCAATTAATTGTGTGGCTTGTCATTCGAAAATGATCCTTTTGTTATCTTTCTTAACTCTCCAACTAAAGAATCCCTTCAGGATTATTACAGAAAAACATCCTCTTCCTACTTGCTATAGTAAAGATCCAAGCAAATAAATAAAAAATTCTTAATAGGCAGCATTTTTTATACAATGTGCTTTAACTAAGCTCCCTTCCCTTGTAATCTCCTTTCTGTTACATATTTACACTGCTACAAATTTACATTCTAAGTCTTGCCTTGTAAGTTCACAGGACAAACATATGCAATGAGGAAAGGAAAATGCAACCATAGTTCCCAGTCCTGGAAACTCACAATGATTTTTTTAACGTTTTAAATGATGAGTCAGGAAAAAAGCTTTGAACCAAATTGAATTGTAAACTAATAATTTTAATTACCTGCAATAATTTATTTGGGCTTTGACAGCATCAATCACAGCACAAACAGAACACCACAGAGAAATCCATGCCCATATCCCTGTATTCCCTCCTTAAAAAAAAAAAAAAATTGATGTTTATTTTTGAGAGGTGGGGAGGGGTAGAGAAAGAGAGAAGAGGGTGACACAGAATCTGAAGCAGGCCCCAGGCTCTGAGCTGTCAACACAAAGCCCAACACGGGACTTGGACCCATGAACCATGACATTATGACCTGAGCCAAAATCAGATGCTTAACCAGCTGAGCCACCCCATGCGCTCCTAACCCTGTATTCCCTCCTGAAGTCAAAACAAAGCTTCTATAAACAACAATGTGTTTCCCTGATGAGTTGCTGACAAACACAAAAATTACAGACATAGTCATCCAAGACCCCCAAATATCTAAATATGGTACTAATATAACTATTTTGATTTTGAGTATACTAAACATACTTTGCTTTTGACAAAAGGGTTAATGTCCTTATGAAAAAAATGGATTTATACAGGCTTTCAGATACCGAAATCTAACTTTCCATTCTATCATGCTGGCCCTTCCCATTCATCCTTCAGCTTCAATCACATGATACCTTCTACATTATCCCCCCCAAAATACCTCAACCCACTGCTAATATAATCAGAATGAATCCCTGTACTCCATTGGTGTCCTCACAGTATATTTCACTCATCTCATTCTTTATACAGACCTTACTGGGGACCCAAATGAGAGGTGTTGTTTGTTTGTTTTGTTTTTAATGGTGGGAGAAGAGTTTGTCTTTGTATCTTCAGGGTCTGCTGCCTAGTAGTATTTGCCCAAAAAATGTTTGTTAAATTGTTAGTCAAAAAGAGAGCGAAGTTAGTTTACTAAATATCCACTGAGGCAAATGATAGCTATAAACACTTTGCATGGAGGTATACTTTCTATTATTCATTAACTTTCAATTATCTTTTCCTCCTCACTATGGAGAAAATTAGAGTCCTCTGCAATAATTTAAATTCCATTTATTTAAAGTACCAGGAATAATAATTCTAGCATTAAATGTATTTTATGGAGATCTAATGCATCTCATTTTTTTCTGAAATCTACTCAGATACTATGTATTGGAGTTTCTGACATTAACTTTCAGTTGTCCCCAACACTGATATACATAGTTTGATAATGAATTATTTAAAAAGGAATGAATATGCAGTAATTAACTTAAAAATTAAGTACTACACTAAATATTCATTTTACTTTCACTAGAGTATGTAGTTTGTATTTTAGATTAGTGAACTGTAGCATCTATTTTAAAACACAATAAAGCTGCCTTTGAATTAGGGATGCTTCCCAAACACTTTAAAACTCACTTTCAACTTTTAAATGCAGTGCTATAATTCTAATAACCCATAGCAGTTAACTATCTCCCAAGGAAGCTACCCTATAAAGTGGCATTATGAAGGCTTATATTCCATAGACATTTTTCATGTACATGCTACAGCCTCTAATATTACTAGACAATGAAAGGTAACATGCTTGGGTGAGAAATGGCAAAATTGAAACAGGCGATTATCTTGCCCTGAATGCCTGTGCAGGTGACCTAGGTAAGAATCAATTAACACCGTTCAATGATCTTACATTTTAATTGTCCGTATTACTATTTAAAAAAAAAAAAAGATGTGTATTTCTTTTTGAGAGAGAGAGACAGACAGAGTGTGAGCAGGTGAGGGGCAGAGACAGAGGGAGGCACAGAATCCGGAGCAGATCGAGGCTCTGAGCTGTCGGCACAGAGCCTCACAGAGGACTCAAACCCAAACCCCTGAATTGTAAGATCATGACCTGAGCCAAAGTTGGACACTTAACTGACTGAGCCACCAGATGCCCCATCTGTATTACTACTGAAAAGTTGTTTTAGGTTAAAATAATGAATTATTTTACTTTGATATGAAGCTAGATTCCTGAAATATGTGTTCAATTCAACCTAGAAGATCATTTTAACAAGTCTAATCTGTTGATGTAGCATAAAAAAAAGCCCAGATTTGAAATCACAACAGAATTTCCACTCTGCCATTTACTTGTTATGTGACCCTAGATGATAGTTCACTTCACATTGAGTCTGTTTCCTCATGTACAAAATGAAGGAAGCAGCGTATTTGTGCCAATCTCAAAGTGTTGTTGTGGGGATTACATACATTTAAGTAAGTGTTTTCCAGACTGCAAGAGGGTCTACCAATTTCCAAGCATATCAGCTTGGGTGTATATGCTTATAGATAAAACAAAGCACAAAGGAAATTGGCGTGTGGGGGGTACTTTTCTGATTACCTCCATGACAATTTCCACATAAGAAAGGGACTACAATCCTAATAGAAGTGTCATGGACACAATATATAGACTTTCTCAAATCACTTGGAGGTGGATATTTTCCTAGCTAGCACAATCCTGGGCAAGCTATTTATTTTAGAAAGAAAAAATCATAGAGACTGTGAAAAAGAAGAGGGATGGCATGAGAAAAACTTGAAGGAAAAATAAAGAATGAAAGGCAGTGCTTCGTAGTTCTCACATCTCATAGTTCTCACATCTCATATGGGAAGGATAAGCAAAGTCCCTTGGAACACAAAATAAGGTTTAGTGGCCCTAACCACAAAATGAAATAGCAGATAATAAAACTGTTCTTAGGGTGATTAAAATGACAAAGTCCATTTTGTAGCAGGTCTTTTCTACCTAAACTGAGTCAACTCTGGTTCAGGCCATATAAAACCTAAATAAATCATGCAGTAAAAGCACTGATCAGCACTACAATTAAAGGGTGAGGTGAGAACAACGTTAACCTCACAGTTAGAAGACAAACATAAGGGTCAAGTTATTGAAAAAGACATGAAAAATTTGCTGAAAGAATAGTGTTAAGGGGGGAAAATGTCGATCTGAAATGTATGGGAAATTAAAAAGTAGACATCTGACAATTACCAATTTGCTGAGCAAAAGCTGACACATTATTCTAACATCTGCCACATTATTTGGCCACACTTGCAGCACCACTAATCTGGAACTCGGCAATGGCATGACTGGAAGGCTGGCCTTCTTTAAATTACTTTGATTTATAGGTGATGGCAATAACTACAGTAACAGAAGTACCTTCCTCAGCCTACAGACTTCAGAAAATCGTATTTACCAGGATGCATCTTACAGGTTGGCTAAAAGAAAGGAGTCAAACAGTAAAGGATATTCCATTCACATGTATAAACTGGGGAACACAAATGTTTGAGATAATGAGACAGTGGTCTATAACTTTTATTATTTTTTTTAAGAGATGGACATGGAAATTCTATTATAAACCACTTTCATAAGTGTAGGTTTGTGGGAAAAGCCACCTCAATATCATAACTTGTTCATTCTTTCATCTAGGTCTCTAACTACCTATACACACATACGTGCAAGGTACTGGAAATCATAAATTGATATACCCAGGAAAGAGAAGTTTCCAGTATTTTGTCCCACAAAAGTACTGAGGTAGAAAATTGAGCTTAAAAGGATCACAGAGGAATGCATTAGATATTGAATTCATACTTCTTTTACAGAGATTATCAGGAGGTATTTTTGATGTGGTGGGATGAGTACTGGATAGGGGACACTGCCATGTCCCTAATTTGCACACAAGCTAGTTATATGACATTAGGAAAATATCTAACTTCTCTGATTTGTAGGTTAACTGTGAGCAAAATAGAAACAACAACAGCTACCTCATATGGCTATTGGAAGGATTAGAATCAGTTTAAAAGATTAAATATGTTCCCAGGAAAATTTATGGCACACTGTACATGATAGGGGCTCAATAAATACTTGTGTGTATATGCATGTACATGTATGTATATATATGTGTATGTATGTGTATATTTGTATATATGTATACACATGCATCTCCCACAAAATCATTTTCTTCCTATTGGCAATTTTTTTACTATAATAAATACATTGAAATTGTTGGGAAAGATTTTATATATTTTTATGTTATTGTGTGGCATTTAGTAGTCATAATACATTCCATGCTCTCAAGAGCTATTTTCTGTTCACAGAAAAGACATGTCTTCCTTGACCACAGTCAGTATGAAACTAACCAGTTGCCTGATAAATGTTCGTAAGTCACAAAAGGAAGAAGTCTTTCCCACCCCTGGCAGGGAGGAGACCCAAAAAAAAAAAAAAAAACAAAAAAAACAAAAAAAACCCCAAAACTACTGACACTCATTTTTTTCCCAATACATCCATTTATGTCACTACTGAACTCAGCACAATCATTTAGAGACAGTACTAACTTTAACAGAAAATACAGTACTTTGGATGGATTTAAGGGGGGCAGGGCAAATTTAGGAAATCATATAGCCTTTAAGAGAAAGTCAAAGAAGTAAACTGTGTTCAGTGTGTAAAAGAGAGAACATTTAAGTTGGTGATATAATGACCACCTTTCAAATAAACGTAAGTGCTCTTTTAAAAGTTAACTACACACAGTGGGTAATATGGGGTAGAAGGTTTCAAGATGAGCTGTAAGAAAGTGAGGACTATACAAAGTTGCAGTAGGTTGCTAAGGAAAAAAAATCTTTTTTGGGAAGATTTAGGATTAGGATAACCCCCCTTTTGATTTTCATGACAATTTACTCTTTGAATAGAAAGCAGAGAGCAGTGAACTGCATTGCCTTCAGCTTCTCTAGAACTCTTCGACTGGACTCCAAACTTCCTTGGATTGATTTCCTTGTGAGAGGAAATCTATTCCCGCAGCACTAGAAGCCCCAGGTCTGAGCCTGATAGTTACTGACAACGTCTGCAGATGCAGAAAGAAAAGTAGTCGCTGGCAGACATGAGATCATTAGGATTCTCCAGAGAAGACAGGCTTTTTTTCATAGTTTTAACTTTATTGTATCATCACTACTCTGTATTTCTCCACAGTGAGAGTATCGCTTATTGGTTTAAGAATCAGATTTGAAACAACTAATCTTCCAGGAAGCAAACATCAATTCCTAACAAACCCTACATCAACATGATTTTTTCCAAGTCTTATTAGCAAAATTCTTTGATAATCTGAGTCTACTACATATGTCTTCTATAGATAAATCCTTAGAGACTGAGGTTTTAGAGTCCTCCGCTATATGGATTCCAAGACATTCCAGAAAGTGAGTTGTCTCCAGACAACCTCAGAGATAAATACTAAAAAGAGAAAGCACACACACATATGTATATAAATTAATGACTAGAACACAGCTTTATATTTACTAGGATTTAGTCCATTTTAGTTAAAAAAAAATAAGAAATTTTATCCCAAGAAAGTTGTTTGGAATTATACATTTTTATCAATTTAAGAGATATAACCCCTGGAGATTTAAACACATTTAAATTTTTTTGCTGGCATTATACATACTACATGCAACACACTGTAACTTTTGTTTGTGCTGTTAACTTGTACAATTCTTTTAACATCAACTAAAATATCCCAAATTTTTTCTTGTGTTCCTGTTTGCAAATGATTATGATGGAAAATCAGGGTAAAGTTTCCAAGGAGTCACATCTTAGCTTTTATATTTATTTTGCCAAACTGCAGAAGAGAATTCCATGTTTGCATTGAAAATTTGTGTGTATTTGAAAACCAAATGTGTACAATGTAGATATGATTCATTATGAGTAAATTCAAATTATAAAACAAAATTTTTCTATTATAAAATGTGTTTAAGATCCAACCTACACATCCCCTTCCGTGGGCATTGTTTTATCTTGAAGCACTTAAAAAGGGGAACCAGTCAATCTGGAAATACTCATGGAGACCATGTTATATACACAGTGTTGTGGTGACAGGAGGAAAATGATTTGTGTAAAATAATGAGTTAATTAATCCTTACTGACCACCTTCTATATACCAAGCACTCTTCTAGGCATTGGGAATATAGCATTAAGTAGGACAGGTTACAACTCATGAAGAAGTCTATTAATTCAGCTCTGAAGAGAACTCAGAGAAATGTGGGGAACAATCTAAACAATAATTAGGTAGTAAAAAGGTCATGTAATCAAGAGAATAAGAAATGTACTTCCTTGTCAGCCCTAAAATTCAGGGAGGCTTCACAAATCAGGGAAGCCTGAACAAGGCTGTAAGAATAGGTTGACTTGTTTATTAGGTGAAAGGAGAACCACAGTAGAGAAGATTAAAAGTCATCAGGCACAGTTAGTGAAGGATCATGCAGGAAAACTAGAGTCAGGCCCCCAAAGGTAACAGAGCACTCCCTTCATCAGGATAGTAGCAGTGGGTATCATGAGAAAATGCAATGAAGATTCTGATTTTAATATAGCTGTTTCTCCTCCTTCTCCTCCCCTCAACCCTCTGTCCTTTTCTTCTTCTTTCTCTTTAATATTGTTGATAAATCTTCAAAGAGGTTATGGTAGTCAAGTAATAGTGAAGACAAGTTGTAGGTTGGGGAAGAAGGACCCAAGTAGAGGAAGGGGTGAGTATGAGAAGGGTATTGATTTTGTGCCATTTTTAAGTGAAGGTTTTAGCTAGGGGAATGCTATGTACTTAACCATTTTCCTTTTCCACATTCCTTTGAAGCTAGGTTGGAATTATAAGATTGCATTCCAGTCAATCTTGTGGGCAGAAGAGTTGCATAGTTTTAAAAAATGTCCAAGGAAACCTCCAGACCTCTTTTCCCTGCCCTAGCTACCTTGGAAGCCCAGTGTTCCTTATAATATAGCTAAAAGACAGATGAAGCCTATCACACCAGGAGAAAGCCTTTAAGTCACTGAGTGTTGGGGGTTAATTCTTTTCTACAATCTAGTGTTGTCTTTTCTAAAAGCAATATTGCTTTTCTAGTGAACTTATTTACTAAGATTATTTTAGCAAGGTTTATTATGGTTGAAAACAGGCATGCAAGGTCATTTATGCTAACAGAGTATAACTATTAAAACCCTCAAGTTCTACCTTCTAAGGTCTTACTTTGTGTTACTATTATTTATTGTTCTATTCACTTGTAAGTAAACCTAGGAGTTCATAACTGCATTTAGCTGAAAAGTTCAGAGTTTTAGAACAGACAATAATCTGCTCCAATTTTCTTCCTTAAACAGCATGGCTAAGTATCTTCATGGTAATCTTTAATTATCATTGGTTTCCATAAGCTAAAATTTTTGCCTGAAGTATGAAACTTTCCAGTTAGAAATGATCAAGATTTTAATGTAAATAGGAAATTAATCTCAGGTTATTATTTGAAGTTTGCAAATAAGAGCTCATGGAACAAACATAGGTGGGTTTAAGTGACAATAAATAAATATACATACATAAGTGTTCTTCCCTCTATGCAAACAGAAATTCTAACTAAAAAGTGCCTAAATACAAAGATGTGTGAAATTCTGGCATACTATCCTGAGAGATTGCTCATCTTTGACTTGGAAGATTTTATAGTACAACTAATCATCCAATTCAGGGAAAAAAAAACAGAATTCTGCAGCCAGCAAGTTCTAAATTAAACACGATAATCTTGACTTTTGTGCTGAGAGAAAACATCCAACTTGGGATTGTATAACAAGGTTGGACCTGAAATGAGAATGCCAGAGTTCTTGACAGAACACCATCACTAATTAAGCTCATGACATCTGTTGAGTAGAATAATCTTACAGTATCGAGGTATTTCACTTTTCCCATACTGTGTGTGTGTGTGTGTGTGTGTGTGTGTGTGTGTGTGTATTTCTCTTCCTCCATTCTTTACCCCTCTGTCCTTTCCTCCTCTTTCTCATATATTATATATGTCTTGCTTTGTTTACCTTGTGATGTTTATAGTAACCACCCCTTCTCCTCTCTCTACCAGCAGCAGACCCGCTTTCAAGGTCTTGTACAAGTACCCTCTTTGCTTGAAACCTGACTCCCCCCCAAAAAATGAATTATCCTCTCCTTTATGATCCTACACTCTCCTGTTCAGAGGTCTATCATAGGACTAAATTTTGGCATCTCATCTCTTTATATGTTTGTTCCCCATTTTATTCAGTGAGTTTCTTGAAGTCAAGGATCATATCTAGTTGTTATATTACAAGTTGCTAGTTTAGTCTGTAGGGCATAGAATGTGTTCAATATATTTTTGTCAGGTGAAAGAATGACTGAATGTGCTTATTCAGATGTTACAGCTGAGCAGGTAGGTTTGGCAGAAAGAGATTAATTTGGAAGTGGGAGCTGAGTGGAGGAGAAATCCTTGGATACAGCTAAGATTGCCAAAGCCTTCAGGTACTCTCTCCCTGGATGTGTTCTGTCTCTTTGGATCAATTCTAGTCATGCCTGAACTGAGTAGGGACTGGATTCCTGTTGCCATTTCCTGCTCTACCCAGTTCTGCTAGCAGCAGCATTTAATCAGTCTTTCGATGATGATTTCTACTTCCCACTTTTTAGTTTTTTGAGTCATTGACAAAGAAAACCAAACCACCTAAGAATTAGAAACAAAGGAATTTAGTTGTAGGCAGATAAAGTCTTCAGATGTGATTAATTGAAAAGCAAGGGTAGGCTAAAATTCTAATGCATTCCTCCAGGAGGGATGGTGTTTAACTAGGACTCATTCTTGGGTCAATTCTTGACACAAATTGCAGATCACTTATAGCAATTCAAAACTGAATTTAGGACTGTGTTTGCAGAGTTATCCTGAGGAAAAGTGAGAGCCTGGTGGGAGAAAGACAGACTGAGAGGGAGGTTGCATGTGATCTGAGGTGGGGATTGCTGAAGATGAAGCAGCAGAAGGCACCATTTTGCTTTTTTTGCCCTGTACTGCATGAGGATGTCAGTTAGGTTTAAAAATAAGTTGATGAGGTAAAAGGGTGAAAATGCTGACCATATGCATAGAGATATTTGCATCCGTTCCCATAAGTTCACTTGAAAGTAGAAAGAAGTGATCTTATAGAAACAGTTGCAGGTAAAAGGGCATTAATACTACTTAAGGTATCTTAAGCATTCTCTGAATGGAATTTAGGTATCTAAGGAAAAAAAAATAAGGTTTGGTGAATCAGTTCTATGCTAAGGAGATATTTTGCCTTCTCACACTTCTTGGGTTTGAATTTACTTAGAGCAATGAAGTTTTCAAATTCTGGTCCTATACCAATGGCTTTAGCATCACTCAGGAGTTTAGAAATTCTCAGGCCCTAATCCACACTTGTGGAATTAGAAACTCTGGGGGGTACAGGCAGGCAATCTGCGTTTTCACAGGCCATTTATTTCTGATGCATGCTCAAGTTTGAAAACCACTTGTTTAGGCTAGGCTAAACCTTGGTCTTAAGGAAAACTACACATGAGGAGAATCCTCATTGCCTCATTGCCTAAAATAGCATTTGCCAAATAGTTGACCAGATAATTTGAGTTAGAGAACAATCTGAGATCAAGAATACCAAAATAAATAGTAAGATACAATAATTAGGTAGCCAATCTAAAATTAAAAAAAAAAAAAAGAATTGAGGAATGCAGCAAATGCATTAAGGAATCAATAATGTCAATGCAGAAGACATACTGTCACTCTTTCTCAAGATGAAATCTATTAAGAAGCATTCATGTACATTCTTGCCTAGATCCCCATCCCATTACCTGTGGCATAACCCTGATTGCTGAAATCACTATGACTTGTGATTCTAGTATCAATCTAGAATGGGGAAATGGAGATGATTTAGTCAGCTTCCTGGTGGGTTTGGCATCTATAGAGAGTTGTCCAATAGGAGTGGACACAGTGAAGAAAAGAGGTACAGGTAATAAGTCTAGAGAAACAGGACAGCCAAGTGGTTCAAGTCATGTTAAACCTTTGGATTTTGTCCTAAGAACAAAAGAATGCTTTGAGAGACTTTCAAGTAATGTATTAACAAGATCATATTTGGGTATTTCAAACATTACTATGGTTGCCATGCATAAAAGGGACTGGGATGGGGAAGTAATGGGGGGGGGGACATGAAAAACAGATTTTTATTGCAATGGTTCTTTCAATTCATCCAACTTAGAAATTATTAAGAGCAAAATGTTCCAAGAACATTTGATGTTAGAACATATTCAAAGAATCTAATAAAACCATGGGAAACATATTGAGATTAAGACAAACATCCAGTGAGCCAGTTTGAAAAAGTACATACTACAAAACCACACTCATAAGATGTAACCTTCAATGTCTTTCAGATTTGTTCTGTTTTGGCATTAATCTCTGATTTCTTCAAATATCTCCCATAATGTTCTACTTTGATTTATAGGGTAAGAGAATATTTCCAAATATGGATATTGATTGTCCACTCAAATCCACTTAGGCATGCAGATAGATGCTTATCCCTGCCATTCTGTAGGGTCTAGGCACTTTCAAGAACTATTAATTATAGTTTTAAATGATATTAACTGTTCAAATATTATCAATGCTAGACTGTACTATGGAGAAGAGAAACTAAATTGGAATTCCAAGACTTGTAGATTATATCCAATAAATATTCCCTTCTCAAAAAACAAAATCTTCATTCATTAAATTCATGTTTTATTCATAGTATCTGATTTGTTGATAGTATGTTTACTTTATTATGGTGTTGAAGCTAATGCATAACTCCCAAGATTTTTATATACATGAATCCATAGAAGTAAAATTAACAAAAAATAAATGATCTCTAAATAATATAAGAAGGGTTGTCATTTATAATACAAAACACCTACTTAAATTTGAATCCCAGATAAAGAACAATTTTTAGTATAAGAATTTCAGAAATATTACGTGATATATTCTTCCACTAAAATTATTTATTGTTTACTCGAAATTCAAAATTAACTGGGTGTCTTGGATTTTTATTTGCTAAATATGATAACCCTAATATGACTAAAGTATTTAACTGATATATTTACCTTATATTACTAGTCTGTATAATTTTTCACAATAGACATACTATTTAAAAGTGGCATAATAAAATACTTTTGATCAAATGACATTTTAAATATTTTGAGCATGCAGAGTGTAATGAAAAATGTAATGAAAAAATGTTACATGTTTTAAAATCAAGCCAAGAGCTGATTCTTTTTTATAAGTATGTAGTATTTATATACTAGTTTAAAGTTTCAGTATTAAAGTGTTTTCTGCTTCCATTTATATTTTAAGTCAGGTTTTATTTCCATTATATATTAATATGAACATAACATCACAACATACAACCTCCCTCAATTTTACCAAATACAAGTCCCAAGGAGATATCTCTCCACCTATTCAATCTGAGTTCTGTTTAGCATGACAGTGACATTATATGGCTTTTGGCTACAGTCTCCTTATTGAATTTTCATTTGCTTTCCCATTGAGAACATTCTCTTTAACTTCTTAAAAGAGAAATTAAAAAGAAGAATTTAACTCCAGAAAAAAATACTTAATTTGGAAGCTATTTCTTGGAGAAATATATACATAAATAAAGCATGGTAATTTTAATGAAGGGGATACAAACAGAAAAAGTAGTTATTTACTCTAGCCTTTGTTTTGATAATATGATTTATTAGAATAGTGTTGTATGTGACTGGATAAATGGATTTCAAGACAGAATATGGATAAACATAGTGACACATTTGTTTCCTTGATGTCTTATCAGTGTCATTGATAGACAAGCACTATTGAGGCTTAGTCATATTGATGAGTAGGATTCAGATTAAGACAAGACACACAGAGTCTAAGGAGGATGACAACTTATCAAGCTGTTAACATTTTTCTATTCACAGAATGTTAGAAGAAAACTTTAAAAATCTTCAACTCCATTTTTTTCTTTTAAATTAAGACAGCCAGTTTGAATCCAAAGTAATTTTTTTTTGAGATCATAAAATTGGCAGGTAGAATCCAAACCTCCCAACCCACCATTTTGTCACTACCTCATTACACTTCCAACTACTGTGTAATCTAAAAAATGACGCTTTTTTTGTTTGTTTTGTTTTGTTTTTGGTCATATATAAGGGTTTCTTGATAGATGGATTCCTGTAGTTCCTTTATATGCTAAAGGACACTATATACAAAATGCCAGAGGTGTCTGCAGGGAAGTGGAATACTTATTAGGTTGTGAGAACTGGTGTTTCTTCTCTATTTTTTAATAATATATTTATATAATAAGAAAATAGAAAGCTTTAATCAGAATTGTACAATGTTACAACATGATCTGTCAATATCCCTGCCTCAGGTATATATCATGAATAACGCATCTGATGAATCTGTAAGGTTATTGGAAGTTCACTCTGAAGCAGCACTATTAGTTATTGTTCTGAGACTTAAATTCCACCAACTGAATCCTCAGCTTGGTGAAGACATTGCTGCTGATATTTCAGAGCTGTGCCATTTTTCTTAATGCTGTAATTTAGTGGATTTATTAGCAGGCATGTTGCAAGATCATCGTGTGTGGAGTCATGATGAAGCCTTCCAATGGGGACTAGAGACTGAACCAAATTGACAATTTATAATGACCCAGGAAAGAGCCCAGGCCAGAGAGATTGTATCAGTATGTGTCATAGAAATGAAAGCAGCAACTTCTAATACGAATTCTGCTCTTTACACAGGCAGAGCACTCTTGGAATCAGTAGAACACTGTAAATGCACATTCTGTAATATCTACAGATTCAGTCAGACATATTAATTCTTTGTCAAATTCCAGAAGCTCTACTTACATATGCTAGTATACAGGCTTTGCAAAGGAACGTACCACTGAGATTACACTGTGAATTTGAATGAAGTTCAAGATATCCCAGGCAGTTCTCATGATATTAAGTGATCTTGATTCTGTGGCAGTGAATCAAACTCAGATGGCTGAGGCTAAGTTACCTCAAGATAACTAATGCATTTGATGGAGCCTCAGGTCAATCAATCAATAAACGAAGACTGAGAATCCAATGAGTACTAGGCATAGAGAAACGAGGGGGAAATTCACAGCACTAGTAGTTTGTACTATTTTTTAAATCTACTTTTCACCAGGCTTTCTCACAAGAATCTCCGTACAGTTAAGACATCATATATTCTTAAAGTTTACAACAAAAAGAGAGTTCCTTTTGAATACTGGATCCTCATTGTGACTATTTCACAGAGATACTCCAAGCGTGATAGAAAGGAGTCAGTCAAATCCTTTTGGGAAAGAACTGAAATACCCCCTGAGAATTAGAACCATTCGACACAGGAACCGGCATGCAAACTCCTACAATTATTGTAGGCAGGATGAGGTATAAAGTTGGAAATAAGGCTTTAAATTGCAAGGGGGAAAAGGTAGTTAAGCCTAAGTATTTTATTACATTAGGCTTTGTCAAACGGGTTATGTATTTGTAATAGAATATATAAATCAGACATTTGATAGTTTTACAAAAAGCAGAAAATTTGGGGAGGCTACAAAGTCCCTATAATCTCAAAGGAGTAGTGTCTTGACAAATAGGACCCGAGTTAGGACTCCTTTGATTGAAAGGTAACGGAAACCTTATTTGGGCTGCCTTAAGATAAAGGGGAAATTTATTGGAAAGATGCTGGGAACAGGTGTGCTGCTGGGAGCATATTCAGGGGCTGGAGGGGTCCAGTGATCCTGAGAAAGTCTCTCTCCATCTGTCACATGTGTTTCCTATGCTCGGCTGCTTGCCCCTTCCATCTTACTTGCATTTGTTCTCAGGCCCAGAGTGGAACATAACCACCATTTGCATCTAGTGCTCTCCCAGTTCACTAGGTCTGGGAAAGATGTTGTCAGTCTAGGCCTGGACCAATGTATACTCAGGTTTAAAGTACTCTTGGGAGTCATTAAGCATCATCCTTTAAGACACACACTTATCATATTTTGTAATTCTAAGGATAGAATTACTACCTAATTCTGTTCCCCCCATATGCAGGGCTACAAGAGTATAATCAAGCTTCTCTTTCAATTTTTAAGTTATGATAGATTGTTTTGGTTCTATATAGGTAAGTATCGAAATAAAACGGTTACATGTTAGGGATATATTCAATGCTGATAAATTACAAACCTACAATGCAATAATATTCTCAGTGCAGAAGCTAGATTGGAGATGACCTAAAAGAGTTTTATAGAAATACAAGGTTGTGCTGTTACTAATAACCAATGTTAATAACCCAAACTCCAAATCCTATGTATCAATAAGTTGGAAGGCAAGGATCTGGATTTATTGTATATTGAGTAATATATTTACAATGTTTATCACATTCTCTAAATATAATCTCATTCGCCACTATTTTCTCAAATATCTTTATATTCAGCCTTTTTATACCAAACAAAATAAAGTAAAACCAGATTTTTACAAGATCTGATATCTTTTACTCCCATTAGTATACATGTTCATAGAGTAATAACGAAGGGAAGTTGCAATTATTGCTAAGACAAATGTGAATTTTACAGAGCCCTCTTGATGCTATCAGACTATATTGAAAGCTTTCAATTTGCATAAAACTAATGACTATTCAAATCGATACATTGTTGGGCCCAGTTTTATACCTAATTAATCCACATGATCTGGGGTCCCTGTCTATGGACATTGAAATATAAGAAAACAAAGATAGATATGAGCTGATATTCCTTTCAGTAGGTTTAATCATCTATTATTTATTTGCTTTAATTGTATTGGTCTACTGTCAATATAAAATATTCTGCTTTAATGCATCAGAACAAATCTATGGAACCATAGATTTTTATGAGGATGGAAGTTTCTTCAGAAATCATGTAGACTGACTTTGCCACTTCATAGCTGGAAGAAATGCAGGTCAGGACTTGCACAAGGACACACAGCCATTTGCCCTAAGGCTTTCATTATTACCGTCTAGTAGGAGATGTTTTTAAATTATTGTATGCATACACACATATACAGTTCTGAGGATGAAAATAGGTCCTATTTATACTAATATAGAATTCAAAAAAAAAAACTTATTTTTTCATGAAACATTTCCATGGAGCTTAGTAATGACCAAGTGCTATTCTAAGAATTTTACATATATTAACTCATTTAATTATTATGAGAAACTTACACGTATTTTGTAAATGTAGAAGCAAGACACAAAGGGGTTATGTGACTTGTTAAAGTTGCATAGCTAATACAAAGCTGAGCCAGGAACTGAAGCCAGGCATTCTAGCTTCAGAAACTGTAGTCTTCAACACAACATGATGTTGCCTCCTTTAATGTTAAACAGCAGTTTTTAGCTGCAATGTGTGGATGTCATATAAATAATGGTGATTGGATACAACTACTCTTCCTATCACAGGTTCAAGTTGGAGGACACTGAGGTATTACTCAGTTTAATTTCCTGTTATATGAAGGTATCCCTCATAGGATATTGCAGATAAATGTTTCTTCTATCTCTGATCCACAGACTGCAAGTATTGTAATCATCATTAAAATTATTCTTGGGCACTGTTCAAACATGTGTATCTCAACATTGAAACTTGAACATCAGATGTTATATGAGAAATAATCAATGCATTTCAAAGTAAAGAATATTTTTTTTTCTTTCTACATCTAGTAATGACTTAAATGTTGCTAATTAAAGGACAGTTTTATCCTCTCAGTAATTACCAGATTACATTGTGTGCAAACCAGAGCAATTATTTAATGTTCAAGGTTTAAATATCAATGTTTGCTTTTAAATAACATTTCAAAATTGTTCATATTTCATTAACATGTGATTAAAGTTTACATGAGCTGAGAACTTTACAAAATCCATATGTACGTATATAAAGCACATACTACATAGCCATTGAATTCGGACAATCCACTTTTGGGTATCTACTATGTGCTTGGTTCTATGCATCATATTCATATAAATCGAATACTAGATACATAATTTAAATTCATACAGGGGTGAAGTAATAGAATGGGGACTGAGAAGCATATATAATTCAACACAAAGATAAAGTACTTCAATGTACGACAAAAACAATTTATATAAATATTACAAATCTTAATACCAAATTAGTCAGGATTTCTAAGCCATTTTGGACAATGAACTTAAAGCCCAGTATTCTTTATATAATACTGCTGTTTTAAGGAAACTTTTCAAAGTAAATTTTTGTAGTCCGACTAATTTTAGGAAGAAGTTCTTTGAGCCCCCAAATAATTATAGTGTACTACTTAACTAAAATGAGATATACATTTTATTTAACACAAAATGTTGGTATCTAAGGTTATAGAAATTACATAGGAAATGGCCAAAAGAAATGTAAAGTTAAACATAAGATAATACATTCAATCTTGAATGACCATTCATAATTCATCTTCTAATGTAGATTTCTCAGGACTGAACATTTAATTCTTGATGAAGTCTGTCTTATGGATCAAATAAATTTTATTCTTGGCTATGAATGTACTTTACCTCAAATATCCAATTTTCATAAAGAGTTCCTATTATGAATAGCAATTTCCATCTAATGAATTATATTCTATAGGTATGATGATCCATTAGAGTTCAAATTAACTAAATTTCAAGGGCCTCTGTTAAGTTATTCACACTATTGTTAGTAAAAGCCTGTCATCGTTGCTTCAATTATATGTCTCTCTTTTCAATAATTTATAACTAATGAATTTGAGCTGAAACAAGGGCCAAATTTTAAAGGCATATATGAGTCCAACTTGAACATCACTGGAGACTATGCAAAAGTAGTGTCATTTTTGGTGAATTCAGGAATTACCTGTGTGTTATATATTTATGTTATTGTGGGCAACTGATCCATCTGTAGCTTTAAAAGCACTGTAAGTTTCCATATGACTTTCCATGTATTATTTTCTTTCTGAAATAATCTTTTGTTAACAAAGCATCCTCCTTTATTCAAATTAGCATTCTAGGAATTACCTTCTCACATGATACCTTCTGCCCCAACTCCTGCCATTAACTGGGGTTTAAATGAGGTCCTAGAAAATTTCATCGCCCATAAATCTGCCTAGCAACTGCCTTAAATACATTACAAGTGAAAATATTCTTGTAGAAACGCTAATTTTCTTCTTCCGGTATGATTCTATTTTTTACATCACACCCGAGCAACTGGTCAAAGAAATTATTTCATTTCATGGGAAGGAAAATTTAGTAGGTACTAGTTAAAAGAAAAAAAAAAACCTGTTGGCGATAAACAGCTTCTCAGCTCTGGTAAACTGGACACATAACACTGGAGACAACAGTTAACTAGTAAAGGAAATGTAGTCGAGAGTGTTTCAACATAAGAGATTTTGTTAATGTCAGTATCCCCAGGAGTTAGTCTGTTGTCAAAACAGACTACATTTAAACCTTTCAGGGCTTGCTAATAACTCCAATGTTTATAAGACCTCAACAGACAGCATATAATTGTGGGCAGGTGTAATTGTGTAGTGGAGGAGGGGAGCTGGGCAGGTCATGTCCAGCCTGAAGACAACTAACACTCAGCTCAAGCTATTCATTGGCATAACGTAACGTAGCTGCTGTGTTTCCAAATTTTCTAATACATTGCAGTAACTTAGAAGTCTACGTTTTTACTTGCAATTTCCTAGTTTTTAAATGTTAGCAATTAAATGGATAAAAGTTATCCAGGCCAGACATGTCTTTAGACTATATTTGACCTGAAAGCTGATCATGTATGAGATCTGATTTAAAGTTATTATTCAGCCAAAATGTCGTAATTTGTGTTTTTACAACTCTTAAAGTCAGATGTTTAGAAATGCATACATTGACTAATAAATCTTATCTGGAACTTCTTCCTTCCTCTTTGTTCTCAAAACTTGCTGCTCTTTTGAGGCAATAATTGGTCACCTTCTGCTTTGTGTCATATCTAATACGTATATATTTTCTCTCCCAGATAAACTGTTAAGTAGAAAGAAAACTTTAGATTTCTATGAGTGTGTTTGTGTGACCATAGATAAGCACACTTTCATTTTGTCCAAGGCATTGTCTCACTGCCACACACTCAACAGAAAGTGCTTAACAACACTTGCTGAGTTGAAGCTATCTGCTCATACTTAATGTAATAAAAGCAGAAACCACCACGGGTTTAAAAATACCATGCTTTCTCAATGCCCATGTTGCTTAACAAGAAATCACTTTTATTTTCCTCAGCACTAAGGCATTATCACAGGTAAAACCTTCTTCCCTGCTCGAATAAGCTCATAATCCCGTTCTATTTTATGTGCAAATGCTTTTGGCCTCATCTCTGTTTCCTGAGATTTGAAATAAAGCTGAGAATTTTACCCTCTGTCACCACCATGTATTATATACCCTAAAAAAAATCAACATAATTAGAAATTATTCTGCAAGAGAAACTGGAATTTTTCTTTTCTATATTTTCTTCAGGATGTTAAATGATTTAATGTCAGGTCCCTACTGCACTTCCTGACCCAGTCACCAATGGAGCGTTCAAGATGTGTTAAAATAGATGATATCATTTTAGGTTTTGAACATACAAAATTTTGACTGAGACAAAGTTACTTTCCTGAATGTTTTTTTCACAAGGTAGCAGGAGACAGACACATAGAAAGGTATAAGAGGTGATGATTGTCTTGCTTTGCTATGAATGGTTACATGCTGGTAGAGAGACAAGATCACGTCTGCACAGACAATCAGAAGGGTCCTGAGAGAGGCAGGGAGATTTGAAGTATGTCTTGAAGAATTCTTAGGATTGGCAGGCATGACACGTGAGAGCAAGCTCTAAGGAGGAAAGAAAATCAAGGAAGAAGAAACAATGAGTAAAGGCATGAAAGTAAGAAAAGGCATAACATATTCAGGGACTTTGCTTAAGTAAGAGCTGATAGCCCCTGAAAAATGAATGCTTGGTAGAATAAATCATAAATGGAACTGAAAACTATAATCTGGAGCCAGATTGGGAAAATCCTTGAAAGCATGCCAAGGGGTTACAGCAGATTAATGTTGGCTATCTCCCAATTGTACCTCCTGGGACTGTCACTCTTGTATGGTCATTCATATTGATTCTGGACTTGACCATCTGACTTCTTTTAGACATTGGGCCACTAGCAAGTATGTTATTAGAGTTAATAAATGAATGTGCATCAAGGCTCACCTCTTAGAATCCATTGTTAATTTAGGCTGGTCTGTTTGTAGGAACTACATGGAAGGATAGATTCAGGTATCCTAGCATCCTAGTTCTGATCTTACTTGTCAGGTGAGTACAGTCACACACACAAGCTCCATCATGTGAGAATAGTACTCGAACTTCCCAGTCAATCCACAGAGTCATTAAGTTTTAGAGTAGTTTGTTATGTACCAACACATAACTTATGTGGGGGTTAACAATTTTCATCTGGCCAATGGATAGTCAAAGTTTTTGCATTACCTCTTTGTAAACTAGGGCTGTCATATGGCAAATATTAATGGTGGTAGACATGAAAGACAAGTTGGGCTTAGGTGAATGGATACTGGGAAACAATATGAAACACCAATGCATTGGTCCAGGTAAGAGATATTGAGTGTTTATCCAGAGCAGGATTCAACAAACTTTTCCTGTGAAGAGGTAGATAAGTAAATATTTTTAGAATTTTCTAACTATAAGGTCTCTGTTACAAATACTCAATTCTGCTACTGTTTCAAGAAAGCTACTATAGAATATACATAAATTAATGAGTGTGGCTGCATTCTAATAAAACTATATTTGCAAAAAGTCATTGGGTTCAATCTACACTCAAGAAAAAGCTGAGGGACTAAACACAAAAGACAGATAACATTTGTAGTTAAAATTAATGTGCAGTGGCCAGTGAGGAAGAAGGAAGAATTGATGATGACTAATAGTTTGATGATCAAGCAGATGACACTGGTAGTTACTGACACAGGAAATACAGGGACAAAGAAGGTTTGGAGTAGGTTTAGTTTGGGACAATTTGAGTTTGAAGTAAGCCACTAGTGAGAGGAGTATACTCCTTCCTTGGAAATATAAGTATTCAGGACTGGATCTTCGGGACATATATTTGGGAGTCAATAACATATAGGTGGAATTTAAAGCCAAGAGTAAAAAAAAAAAATCAAATCACCTTTCTAAACTGCTATTATAATACTTGGTATGTAGGAAGTACTCAACAGCAAAAGAAAAAAAAAATCACAAGTCAGCTATGCTTCTGGTTTTAATTATATTACAGTAAGGGAGAGTGCTGAATGAGAGAATGTGAGGATTGAAAATAAAACCCTTGAGGAAAGTGTTATTTAAAATGTAAAGGCATGGACAAGAAATCAGAAGAGACCAGAAGAGTTATCAGAGTTTTCCCCATGGAAAATATTATCCTGGATTAAGGAGGAGGAGTATATTTTTAAAAAAAGGGACATATGTTGATGTCCAATGCTATGGAAGATTCCAATAGGATGAAGCCTGAGACAAGCTCTTTGTAGGCAACAGTGTTGTCTTGAATGACTTGGGAAAGACCACTGTGAGAAGAATGGGGGTTTGATTATAACCCAAGCCCACAGATTTGAAACTTTATCTCATGGTGGTAAATCTCATGGTTTGCCAGTTGTTTCATCCTTTTTAGTTACTTTCATAATTGACTTATCTAAGGAAATTTTCCTTTTTTTTTTTTAATTTTTTTTTCAACGTTTATTTATTTTTGGGAGAGAGACAGAGCATGAATGGGGGAGGGGCAGAGAGAGAGGGAGACACAGAATCGGAAACAGGCTCCAGGCTCTGAGCCATCAGCCCAGAGCCTGACGCGGGGCTCGAACTCACGGACCGCGAGATCGTGACCTGGCTGAAGTCGGACGCTTAACCGACTGCGCCACCCAGGCGCCCCGGAACTTTTCCTTTTAATCTGCCAATATACTTCCATGACCTTCCACTAATACCTTTCAATTTGTCTATGTAACGGGTGATCCAGGCTGAGACAAATCAATCCCTGGTCTCAGGGAATGATCTAGATATGGCTGTATGACCCAATAACAATACTTCTTGGAAATGTTTTTTTTGAAACCAGTGGGGAACACTCTATTGCCTCTTTTGCTTAAATTACCCGTAGTCAAGTTTCTGTTTCTTGAAGTAATCTAACCCTGACTTGTACATCTCCAGAAAGACAAACTCTACGAGAAACACATTAACGTGCCACAAGATCCAATTAGGGGTAAACACTGAAGCCATTTAACCCTGGTACAGTTTTCTTCATTAAGTACAATAGCATTCCTTGATGGCTTTCTTCTAAGTTAGATGTCATTTGAAGTCTCACACTGCTGCCCTCAGCTCATTTGCTTTACTTCCAGATTTTTTTTTTTTTTATACTGAGACGGTTTCTTCGTTAGATTCATGACTATGGATAAGGTTCAAACTATTAGAGAAGCAAAGTTCCTAAGGGAAAGAGGCCGCTTCTCATTGTTCTTCATTATTTACATATTCCACTGTATGTTTCCAAAGAAACACCTAACATAATTTACATTTTAATGAACTACCACACTGTACTTACCAAATGCTTAGTGGGTCAATAGTAGAGGTCTCATTTTAGGAATCCGAAACAAGCAATGATCAGAATGAGAACGAACTACAGCTTCTACACAATTGGCAGGACCAGAAAATTTTTATATTTCAATTAGGGTTTCCATTAGAGTCATGTGTATTCTTGGATTGTTATTTATTTAGTATGTTTCTCTAAACTGGATCACTATGTTAGCTTAAATATATGTATTTTTGAAGAAGATATTATATTACCTCCATAAATGGAAAACACTTATCACCTGACAAAAATAGAAGGTAAATTGAGTATGTGCTTACTAAAAACAAGTTTTGTGGGGTTTCTTGGTACCACCTAACAATGCTTGGCCCCCATATTCAGAAACAAAGCATTGCTTATGGGAACTGAGATGGACAGTATTACAAAAAGAGAACAGATTTTAAGCCTGAGAAACATGTTTTCGTTCTCAGTTTCACTTCTTATTGGACCCTTCTATTTTTACCCATAGAAATCTCCACTTCCTCTTCATCACATCACATTTTAGTGAATTACTTATTTAATAATATTGGGTTTTTTGCTCTAGCACCTAAGTTCTGTGAAAACAGGGGAAGCACTTCTATTTTCTCTACTTTAGCACCATCATCTAGTACCTGCACCAAAGCATCGGTAAATATTTGTTGAAGGATGGATGGACAGACAGATGAACCAACCCTTCTGAGCTTTCCTTTTCTTATCTAAATTAAGGAGAAAACAAAGTAACCTCTCTGTGCTTTCATTCCCTTATCTACATTGAGAAAACAAAACTTAGCTGGAAGCGTTTTGGTATTAGAGATGATATAGAAAGCATTTAGCACGAAATGTGGTTAAAATGATAGCTATGAAGCATGACATGTATTTTTTTATTTTTTTAAATTTTTTTTTCCAACGTTTATTTATTTTTGGGACAGAGAGAGACAGAGCATGAACGGGGGAGGGGCAGAGAGAGAGGGAGACACAGAATCGGAAACAGGCTCCAGGCTCTGAGCCATCAGCCCAGAGCCCGACGCGGGGCTCGGTGAGATCGTGACCTGGCTGAAGTCGGACGCTTAACCGACTGCGCCACCCAGGCGCCCCCATGACATGTATTTTCAATAAATCATCTGACTCAAAGCTTCATGCCAGTTATGGAGTGTCACTTAGCCACAGTTCTAGGCTTCACCAGCATTCAGTGTTTCACCCTTTCTGAATACATACACCCTTTTACTTCGCCTTATCTTTGCACAATCTGTAGCTACTGTTGGAATATCCTTGCCCATCTTCTGACTTATAGCTCTACATGCATATCCTGCAAATCCCAAATCACGATTCTCCCCTGGGAAGTCAGTGCTTAGGCAGAGAAGATGATCTACCATCTTCTGGTCTCCAGTGCACTTGTTCTTATCACCACTATGAGACCTACTGTGTTTCATTGTAATTATCCATTTACCTAAAGACAATCAGACTGAACTCCACAATAAGGCCTGAGATCTAACTTCCAGGTAGAAGAGGAGAAATTGCTTTAAAAGCACTATTTCTATGATATATCCAGTATAATTTGGTGGTTATAAGATACTGTCATGTGTTCACTGCCATTCTTGAATTGGATAACATTAATCGGCCAAGTTAAAAGAACTCAATATAGCTACTTTCAGTGGATAAACAACAAATCTGTAGTCTGCATGCATTCTATATATATACATATATATTTTTTTCTTAATTCAGTCTTTGTGTTGCTTTTATACACATCAGCCTTTTCATTAAAACTTAAGGGGTGCCTGGGTGGCTCAGCTCATTAAGCAGCTGACTCTTGGTTTTGGCTCAGGTCATGATCTCACAGTTTGTGAGCTGGAGCATGGCATCAGGCTCTGTGCTAGTAATGCAGACAGAGCCTGTTTGGGACACCCTCTCTTCCTCTATCTCTGTCTCTCCCTGGCTTGTGCTCTCTTTCTCTTTGAATGAATGAATGAATGAATGAATGAATGAATAAAACTTAAAAAAAATAAAAACCTTGATCTCCTTGAATAGCATAACATATAGAAATGTTGAAACACTATGTTGCATACCTGTAACATGTAAAGTAACATTCTATGTCAACTATACTCAAATAAAAAGCAAAACAAATAAAAACAAGCTCCTTGAGAGTAGACTTTGTGTCTCATTTATATCACTTTAACCCACCACCTAGCACAGTGCAAGGAACTTAGTAGGTGTTCACAAAATATATGGTATTGAATCAATAAATAAATGAGTAAATGACTTTTTAACTGCACAAGTTAATTGTGTATGAGAAAACAGAATAGTTGATTTTAAAAATGTATGTAAATCCTCTGTAATGCAAAAAATTAGGTAGGTAGATTATAGGAAGAATTTTCTAAGGCTTCATGCCAAAGGCTTCAGATCATTTTCACTTGATATTGGTTGGGGACAAATGGTGAGTGGAGATGATGTGGGAGGGGTTGGACATAATGGATTGGAAATAGCCCTTTAATATTTTAATATCCTGTCTACTGGTGTGATTAGCTAGTATGCCTTTTATATTTTGGATGAAGAGCAGGACTCTTTTGGTAAAATCAAAGCTTTTTACAGATATATTGAAACACTAAATATTTTCCAATTAAAAGTTCAGCTTGTTCTCATAGTGGAAGACAAAATAAATCTTGTACTTGGCATCATTGGCATTTACTTCCCAAATGAAATTAGGTGTGAAGCTTCTCCATTCAGTTCCAATGGATCATTTCTTATTCTCATAAATTCATAAACTTGTTAGACTCTGCTTAAAACCATGGCTGAGGATATCTGCAGTATTATAGTCTCATACTTCAACATTACTGTCCAAATCTATTCATAATTGGACTCTTAAAAGGTATCTCAATTAGACTAAAACTAATGCATAATATTGTCATGTGCTATGGTTAGTATGCTTTGTTCACAGTAAAGTTTGAGGCCTTCAAATTTAACAGAAGGTGAATCTTGATCAACTCTTTTCTACTAATTTTGCAACGTCTAGTGTTGCAAATAGAACTATAGAAATACTTGGGATTTAAAGGGGTTATACAACAATTAGTGAGGTTAGGAATTCTGAAATCTAGTTCTTGAGTTAAAATGGTCCTTGAGAGGTAATGATTTTATTCATAATTGCTACTGAAAACAACTGAGTGTAAGGTAATCATCAACATGTTGCAAACAGGAGGAGAAAAGATTCATCTAAGGTCAGAGATACTAGAAGCGGATCAGGAGATGAGGATCCATGTCCAAATGTTTGATAGAGGAAGTCCTCCCTCGGGAGACTGGTAAAAGTGAAGGAGGTTGGAAGGGAAGGGGAGAAAGCCTAGCAAGGATGTCTCTCAGACAATGTCCTGCAGGGGAATTCAGAAATCTAAGTTAAGCCTCAAGTGATGTTTATCCAAGGCAAGATTTCTGAGGTTCACTTATACCTGTCAGTGGTTAAGGGTATGGATAGGGGTTTGCAAGTGTGTGGTGGGCGGGAAAAAGTAATAAGACATTTCTGGGTGTTATATACTTAAAAAAAAATTTGCCACTGTGTTTTCTCTAGAATTCTTTGATATGAACCTGATCTTAAACCATCACTAAGGAGGTGAAATCAAAAACTTACTTAATATTCTGTTCTTAACATCTAGCAGTAGTTGGCATAAAATAAAACAGTACCTGGCATAAAATAGTCAATAAATATACCCCCCCAACACACACAAGTGAATGGTATCAGTAAACATACAACTCCTTTCTTAGCCAATCCAATATATTTTTCACAAGCAAAATGCTACTTATTCAGTAAAAAGACCACTGAGTATCTTCTATGTCTCTTGTGTCCCAGACATAGGGATAGATCTTAGAATTATAGCATTAAGCCAGATAACAGTGTCTGTTTCCATTAAACACTTATGCAATGCAGAGATACAGATATTAAAAATTATATTGATATAAACAGCTAATAAAATCTAGTTGTAATTAAGTGCTAAAAATAAGAGTATAGGACAAGGGCCTATAATGAACTAGGACCTAGCTTTGTATGAAAGGTGACAGAAGGACCTTCAGAAAAACTAAGAATATTCTCTCAATTTTCAAAACTCCAAGTGTTTCAGGGTCTGAGGCAGCTTCTACTATATTGAGGTAGAGAATAATAAAGTTTACATGAAGAAAGAAAAGAGAAACAAGCTTTAGTTGAAAAATAATTCTGCTTCTCATCCCATCAACTACTCAGTAAGATTTTTGATACAGTTAGGGGGTACCCAGGGTTTGTGGGGGGTGGAACCAAGTGGCCGCAAAGGTAAGGGAAGTCATCATGAGATGGATGAAGGTGTTTACAGTTCAAATTTAGCCCATTCTATGTTATTTCCAGTTTTCTGAGCTTCTTTCTGAAACAGAGGTTACAAAATCAAACAGGAAAAATTCTTTGTGATTTAAGGGCTGAAATAATGCTTGGGTCTCATGAAAATTTTCTATACCTAGATTCATGTAAGATCATTTGTAAAAACATCTAGAATTAGGTATATCCATTCTATATCAGTTAGGTATATCCACAGGCCAGCAAAGTGTTCTCTAGAGAAAGCTTAACAAGTGCACAGACTCAGGAAAAATGCTTAAAAATAAGACGGGTGATGACTGAAATGAAATTAAGTTGAAACACAAAAACTTTTTTGTATCCCTTTGATTCTATGATCTTACTATTAAAAAAACTACAAAATAATCGGGGCACAGCTGAGGGGAAATGAATAGGACTTTAAAAAAATTTAACCAAAGATACAACAGTGGAAGAAGTTGTGTTCATCATGAAGGATTCCTGTCTCTGAAATTCCCTTTCTCGCCTGAGTTGAGAAGAGTCCTGTGGGACACTCTAGATCAAAAAGCTAGTTTTACAGAGTTACTGTAACAGTTTTCTTTTGGGTATCATTACCTACTCTTACTCTAAACAAAATCTTACACAGGACTCTAAATTAAAGTGTCTTAAAATACAGGTGAGTAATACAGTAAGTTTCACCTGGAAGTCTTTTGCCTTCAAGATTATTGTTATTTTCACTTTGCCATGCTTATTTTTTTTAATGAATTATTTTTTGCCATGATTTTTTTAAGATATTTTAGAAGTAACTTATTCCAGCTTTCTCTGATAAACAAGGTCTCTTCCACAACTCTAAAGGCAGTTTTCCTACTCAAGTCCACCCAGGATTTTAATACAGAAAACAAACAAAAGTTCATTGCAGTGTTGTACATCTCTAATTGTGAGAAAGTATGTTCTAAAATCAATTTCACCCTCTTGCAGCTTTTGGATGCTCTCTAAACTAGGTACCACAATACTGTTCCTTGTTCTTCCAGGAAAACCTTCAGATGCTTGAATAGACCAATCATGTCTCCCTTCAATTTCCTTTTCACTAGGGAAACCATCCCTAGTTCCTTCGACTGTGAAATCTAAAATATTTTCATGCCCTCTAGACATATTTCAATATGTCAATGTCTCTCTTAAAATATGCTATCCAAAATGGAATACAGTAACCTACCTGAACACTGAAAAACTATATATATATATAAATTGTATAATTTTGGATCATAGTTTTTGTGAAAAATTTGTTATATGAACTTCTTTAATAGTGCAGTTGGTATTTTGAACTTGAAGCAACTTAGTTTTCTTTGTTAACTAGTATCTTGATTTTAATACAGTGACTTAAATTCCCTAGATCATTTCAAATCTTGATCACTCATCACCTATATAACTTACCTATGCAATTTTGTGAAATCTGCAAATTGAGGAATCACACTTCTAATAACTCCTAAATCATTCATAAAAATATTAAGCAGATGTATCCATTAGCAGAACCTTTGGTCAGTCCATGAGACATTCAAACTAATTGCCATGTGTTTAAATGCCATCTTCTCTATTGTTAGTAATACATCGGAGTCCCCATTGCATACTGTTGCCCAGTCATATTTCACAATCTTACCCACAACCAGGAAAAATGGCCTGTTTTTGTTTTTTTTTTTTTTTGCAATACAAGTAAATGAGGTTTTAAAATGCCAACTCAACATTTCTTTCATGTAGAGAGAGAAGTTGACTTTTTCTTTTCTTTTAGATTTAAAGATATCTACCTAATAACCATTTTAAGGATTATCAATTATTACAAAATTTCTGCATTTGTACCCATTGCATATGTTACTTTACTCACACAGAGCAATGTTTCCCTATCTCCTGTCTTCTGAGGACCAATTTATTCTCCACAATTTTACAATACTACTTGCAGTGATTCTGAGTCTGTGTCAAACACTTAATAGGAATTATTGCTTTTATAGTACAATAAACATTCTCATAAAACTATCCCTTCACACTGGAGACCTATCTATAGTATAATTAATAATAATCATAATATTTAACATTTATCAACTCCTAAAATGTGTTAATTGCTTTACATGCATGATTTCATTTAATCTACAGAACAGCCCTGTGAGGCAATTTTGCTATTGCTATCTTGTTTTCAAATGAGTAATTTGAAGCTTATGAAAGTGAGGAATTTCTTCAAGGGTACACATACAATAATGGTATCGGAGGAAACTGAATCCACGTTTTTCTGAAACCAAAGTCCTTAACCACTATGCCATACTGGGTAGATTTCTTGTAAAGAATTTGCGTTATTACAAATGGTGCTGGGAGAACTGGACAGCAACATGCAGAAGGTTGAAACTAGACCACTTTCTCAGACCATTCACAAAAATAAACTCAAAATGGATAAAGGACCTAAATGTGAGACAGGAAACCATCAAAACCTTAGAGGAGAAATCAGGAAAAGACCTCTCTGACCTCAGCCGTAGCAATCTCTTACTCGACACATCCCCAAAGGCAAGGGAATTAAAAGCAAAAGTGAATTACTGGGACCTTATGAAGATCAAAAGCTTCTGCACAGCAAAGGAAACAACCAACAAAACTAAAAGGCAACCAACGGAATGGGAAAAGATATTCGCAAATGACATATCGGACAAAGGGCTAGTATCCAAAATCTATAAAGAGCTCACCAAACTCCACACCCAAAAAACAAATAACCCAGTGAAGAAATGGGCAGAAAACATGAACAGACACTTCTCTAAAGAAGACATCTGGATGGCCAACAGGCACATGAAAAGATGTTCAGCGTCGTTCCTTATCAGGGAAATACAAATCAAAACCACACTCAGGTATCACCTCACGCCAGTCAGAGTGGCCAAAATGAACAAATCAGGAGACTATAGATGCTGGAGAGGATGTGGAGAAACGGGAACCCTCTTGCACTGTTGGTGGGAATGCAAATTGGTGCAGCCACTCTGGAAAGCAGTGTGGAGGTTCCTCAGAAAATTAAAAATAGACCTACCCTATGACCCAGCAATAGCACTGCTAGGAATTTATCCAAGGGATACAGGAGTACTGATGCATAGGGCCACTTGTACCCCAATGTTCATAGCAGCACTCTCAACAATAGCCAAATTATGGAAAGAGCCTAAATGTCCATCAACTGATGAATGGATAAAGAAATTGTGGTTTATATACACAATGGAATATTACGTGGCAATGAGAAAAAATGAAATATGGCCTTTTGTAGCAACGTGGATGGAACTGGAGAGTGTGATGCTAAGTGAAATAAGCCATACAGAGAAAGACAGATACCATATGGTTTCACTCTTATGTGGATCCTGAGAAACTTAACAGGAACCCATGGGGGGAGGGGAAGGAAAAAAAAAAAAAAAAGAGGTTAGAATGGGAGAGAGCCAAAGCATAAGAGACTGTTAAAAACTGAGAACAAACTGAGGGTTGATGGGGGGTGGGAGGGAGGAGAGGGTGGGTGATGGGTATTGAGGAGGGCACCTTTTGGGATGAGCACTGGGTGTTGTATGGAAACCAATTTGTCAATAAATTTCAGAAAAAAAAAAAAGAATAATCAGTGAAATATAAAAAAAAAAAAAGAATTTGCGTTATTAAAGAAAATTTGCATTAAACATTTTGATAAAACAAACTGCCCTCCTGAAAGCATGGGGTATTTATAAACACATCAGTAATGTTTGTTAGTGCCTTCAACAACATTGGCTACTGTTAACATTTTATTTTTGCCAATCATTTTTTGTTTTGACTTGTATTTTTACTCACTTTAATTTCAGCATGCATTTTAAAATAATTTCAGGAATTTTGGGGTTTTTTTTTGCAAATTTCTGCTTTTTTGTTCTTTCACTTTTTCTCACGGAGATTTGTGTTCTTATTGATTTGTGGAAACTCTTTGTATATTAATACATTTTATACTATATGCACTGAAAATATTTTCTTTTTTCTTGAATTTTTATATTTCTAGCATCATAACAAAATACTTTTTGAATTTTGAAAATACATATAATAAATAATTATATTTTTAAATTTAAAAAAAAATAAAAATTGTATTTTTAATATAAAAGTATAAATACATATTTTTACTTGTGGCTTTGGCTATTGCTTTAGGGAGGTTTTCATCCACAAAGTTATGAAAACAATTTTCCAAGATTATTTCTAATGTTATGCTTTAAATCTAACATTTATAGACTTTTAACTCAATCTTTATAGAGCCTATAGAACATGGTATTAAGAAGCCATGTTCATCATCCAGAGTCCTTGAGTTCCTATTACAAAGAGATGGGCTACTATGGGTAAGGTATTCAATCTGTCAAGTATCTCAGTTCCTTGTATTTAAAATGGTACTAATAACAGCACCTATCATAGGGATTTTGTGAGTATTAAATGAAATTAATGCACATATGGCATTTAAAACACCTGACTCTGAGTAAGCACTCAAGTATTAGCCTTTAACTATTTTAAATTCATTGTATATTCACATTTTAGCCTAAGTTAGAAATCTATTCTTTTCTGAAACGAGGACACAATTGTCCTTACATTTTCAGTTAAATTTTGCATCATTTCCTCACTGACTCACATCAGTTGTATACTCAAATTCCTTTTGCATACTGGGCTGTTTTCCAACATTAGAAATACTTCTGTTTTCAATTCTTTCATCAATTTTTTAGTATGTGTGTTCATCTTACATGTGAAGAAACAGACCTGGAGAAGGGTTGTAAGGAGATAAAGTTACCCAGTTGTAAATGATCCTGGATTTATAATTTCTCCTCTCCAAAATGGCTAGATTCCTAAAATTGGTTTTACCTCTTCAAAGTATACACACATGAAACATAATCTTTTCACCAAACAATACTGCCTTTTGTTACAAAATACTCATGAACACATTGTGTTTTTAGTTATGTATATATTTTTTATACATTCTTTTTTGATGAAATATTATAATTATTCATTTTTAAGACTGTCACCCCACTATTCTGAGGTACGCAAAGGTAAAGGCCATGTCTCATTCATGTTTGTATTCCTAGGGCTTAGTAGGGCCCAGCACATAGCCAAAAATCAATATGTTTACTGAATCAAATAGAATTTTATTTTTAAAATAATGTACAGGGGCACCTGGGTGGCTCAGTGGGTTGGGAGTCTGACTTTGGCTCAGGTCATGGTCTCAAGGCTTGTGGGCTCAAGCCCACGTCGGGCTTTGTGCTGACAGCTCAAAGCCTAGAGCCTGCTTAGGATTCTGTGACTCCCTCTCTCTCTGCTCCTTCTCCCACTCATGCTTGCGCTCGCTCTCTCTCTCTCTCTCTCTCTCTCTCTCTCTCAAAAATAAAGACATTAAAAAAATAAAAAAATAAAAAAATAAAATAAAATAAAATAAAATAAAATAAAATAAAATAAAAGTTCAGTCCACATTGCAGTCAAAATCCTGCACTGTGTTGTGGCTTTTCAAATTTCAAACCCTTGTCCTCATGTTTAGATACCTTAGAAAACGGCTTCATGTAATTTTCTCTTCTACTAAAACCCCAAATAGTCCTTTACTCCAGGCAGCTGGTCCATCTCACTATCTCAGAATACATAGGTTGATTTCTACTTCTTCTCTGTTATAGCTTTTATCATCAAAACTTCATGAAATTTTCCTTGACCACATTGATCTTTCTTCCTGAACCAGCAGTTAGAATTGTTTAATTTTAGAGGTAAAATCCATCTTAGACTTGATCTAGGTTAAACCCCTCATTTAATAATGAGGAACCGAATGGCTAACGATGTTATGAAACTTCCCCTCAGAGTATTTTTAATGACCACGGCTCATATTTTAGTTTTAAATTTTGTATTTCTCTTTAATTTTGTACCAATGGGATTAAAAGCTCCTCTGGAGTTACAGCTAGCAGTACATTCAGCAATTCATTGAACAAACATTAATTAAGTGCCAACTATGGGCCAAACAATATTCTGGAATCTAGAAATGCAAAACCACTACATATATATGCCTGGCTTTTATATAATAATTGTCTATGGATGAAGCAGATGTTAAGTAAACAATTACCAAAATAACTGTAAATCACTGTATTGTTAAAATTTTGATGTGTTATAAAAAATAATGTCATGAAATAGAAAACTAAACTATTTAATTTTGGACTGGAAAAGCAGGGAAAATTTTTTTCAAAGCAGTGACATTTCACTGAAATCTGAAGAATGAGTACAAGTTAGGCAGGCAGAGTGGAAGATTTCTTCATGTGCAAAGAATTGTGAGTTCAAAAAAAATTGACACTGGGAGTAGTTTAGGATTTTACAGAAAAAGACAGAAACCCAGTATGACTAGACCAACAGGGAAAACAGGACACATATGGCAGGAAGCCTAGCTTAAGCACTGTGTGCAATGTCTACAATGAAATCTCTCACTGAAGACTCAGAATCTTACTCAATAGAAATCCTTTAGGAAGTTATTACAGGGGAGTTATGCTATTATTTTTACATTAAAAATATCATGCTATGGATTTTATGTTAAAAAAAAGTGAGGAAACATAAGGGATAGAAGAAAGTAGCTTGTTTGAGGGTAATAGCTATAGAGACAGAGTGGTAAGAGAGACCATAAGAGGTTTGGGTTGGTAGTATACACAGGACTTCATGTTTATTAAAATAGGAAGGTGTCATAATTTCTGGTTTTCTGGTATCACCAACTGGGTGAAATTTGTGATGTAACTGAGGAACAAAAATGATCAAAATTTCAGACTTAAACTGATTAAGTTTGAGAAACCCAAGTGAATATATAGGAGATTGATGATACAGTTCTGGAAATATAAATGTGAGAACTGTTGGCATAATGATATATGTAAATCCATAGGACTGAAAATCACCAGGGAGAGAATGTCAGAAATAATCCCAATAAATTCAACATCTTGAGGTCAAGTAAAGGTAGAAAAACTGGCAAAAGGCTATGACAAATAGCAGCCATAGTGGAAGGTGAAAACCCAATATATGATAGTGTCACAAAAGCCAAGAACAAATAGCGTACCTGACAAAGTTGTTACTCGAGAAGCATTTTTGAGATAAATGAGTGAAACTACTCATCTGTATTGAATGTTGCCAACAAGTCAATTAAGACGGGCACTGAAAAGCATCCACTGAATTTAACAATATGAAAATCAATGATGACCTCACGAGAGCAGTTCTGGTAATGGGGGTAAGGAAAATGGGTGGAAAAGAATATCAGATCAAAGCTGGGTGAGAAATGAATGGTCTCCAGCTCATAAGATTAACCAAGATTAGTACCCAGAACATATATGTGTATGTAGTATATTATAAGTAAAGCAAAGAAACCTATAACGCAATAGAAAAATGGGAAAGAATTTGAACAGGATGTTTATAAAACAGAAATCTTGATGGTCAACTACCTATGAAAAGATGGCCAAGTAATGATCAGAAAATGTAAACACTACAATGAAATACTGTGGCAGTCAGCCTCTCAGATGAGTTTCAATGATACCTACTTCCTGGTGTTCATGCCCCTGTACAAGTCCCTTGAGTCTGGGCTGGACCTAATAACTTACTGCTAATGAGTAAAATATGACAAAGTAATGAGATGTCTCCTTCAAGAGATAAGGCTACAAGACTTTTCTTTCCCTGGAACTCGTGCTTATTTTCTCGCTTGCTTTGAGAGAAACTAGTTGTTATACTGTCAGCTGCCCTATAGAAACTCACATGTAGTAAAGAACTGAGGAAGGTCTCTTACCAACAGCCAGTGAGGAATATTATACATGAACTTCAGTACAATAGCACAGAAATGAATCCTACTAATAACCATGAGTAAGGTTAGAAGTGAGTCTTCCCCAATAAAGCCTTCAGATAAAAACACAGCCCTGGTAATACCTATTTGCTGCCTTTCAACACACTTGAGGCAGAGATAACCAGCTAAGTCTGTAATCATAAGAAACTATAGATGTTTGCTGTTTTAAGCCACAATCGCTTTGTATGCCTCAAACAAGCAGTAATCTAACATTCTGATTAAAACAAATGCTGTTAAAAATGTGGAAAATAAGGGAATATGCATGTTCTACTGATGTGGGTGCAAACTTGGTCAATGACCTTGATAAACAATTGATTACCCCTAGCAAACTGAAGATGCTGTACCTTCTGGCCATCAATACTCCTTCTAAGAAAATTTTTGAAAGCAAAGAAATATAAACAGACATGATTATTACACAATTGTTTACAAGAATAAAAACTGGACAACCTAAATGCTCATTGATATAAGGTGAATCAATTGTGATATATTCATGCTGTGGAACAAAAAAGTTAATGTAAATGAACATTATCTTCATGTATTCACATAATGTACAAGAGTGTATTAATACTTGGATATGATTTGGATATAAAAGATAAACAATAACAATTATAAATAATTTATAAATGAATACAAATATAATAAAATATAAAAATTGGAGTGGGAATGGTATACACTTAATTAGTCCACCTTCTAGAATTAAGGGATGGGTATTAAATGAGAAGTGATTTAATTGTATCCATAATATAATATTTCTTTGAGAAAAAAAAAGATCCAAGGTAAATATGCCAAAGGATCAACATTAATTAAATCCAAGAGTGTGTACATGGTTATGAGTTATATTATTTTCTCCTTTTCAGTTTGAAGTGTTTCATAATATTTTAAACTTTAAGAAATGTGAGTCTTGGGGAACATAGCTGATATAACAAATTAACCATAGAGTTTTCCAAATAATATAGGAGAAAAAAACCTATATTTTAATAATTTATTATTTTACCATTTATTTTTTTCCTTTATTCTATCCTATGTCCTTGTGTATGTTTTATCAGAGCATTAAGATCGATCACTAAAAAACAAACTGTTCTTGTATATATGACATTTGGATCACCTTAAGAATTAGGAACAAATCGGGGCGCCTGGGTGGCGCAGTCGGTTAAGCGTCCGACTTCAGCCAGGTCACCATCTTGCGGTCGGGGAGTTTGAGCCCCGCGTCAGGCTCTGGGCTGATGGCTCAGAGCCTGGAGCCTGTTTCCAATTCTGTGTCTCCCTCTCTCTCTGCCCCTCCCCCGTTCGTGCTCTGTCTCTCTCTGTCCCAAAAATAAATAAACGTTGAAAAAAAAAATTTTTTTAAAGAATTAGGAACAAATCATCTAAGGCGGAACATCAGAACAAAGTTTATTTTATTCTTGACTGAGGATATACAATGAGGCATGAAGAACTCTCAATTGAATTATTAAGCTCAAATTCTAGTACTGGTGCTATTTTGGGTAAGTGTATAAAAGCAGAGGATTAAATTAAATGATCTCCCAAATCCTACCATTTCTAAGCTTCCTACTCTCCTTCAGTTCAATAGAATTGGGAAAGAAGAGTTGTAATAAACTCATAGATATTTCCAATTTTCAACTACACAATGAGAGGTGTCCTCAACACGGCCAGGCTGTTTGGGGGATTAACAACATCTCTTTGACATCACTGCTTTATACTCTCAATGCTTGTTCTCTCTAACCTGGTTCCTTCCTTTCAAGTTTAGATGAAGAAGAATCAGAAGCAAAAGTGGAAAAAAGTAAAAATCAGAGTGAAGTAAAGGGGAAAAATATGTGTGTTTGTGTTCAATTTGGTGCCTATCAATAGCACTGGGTGCTCCTTCACATTTGGGGGTAAATTTCTTGAAAGAGAGGACAATGAACTAGAATGTCAAGAGATTGGATTGAGAGGCAACAAGCAGTAGTGTTTGCAGTCTTCTTAGCTCACATTTTTTTTTTTTTTTTATCAACTAACTAGCACTGCTTACAACTACTATTTAATCTTCTAGAAAAACAGTTTTGGATAAATCATAGAAGAGGATGTTGGGAAAATCAAAAGTAGATGGCATAAAAGGATTTCTAAAGAAACACTATGCAACTGGCCTTATAATTACCTTGTTGATATGCAACAGTAATAATTGACCTGACATTAATAAATTAAATGAAGTATGAGAAAAATAATCATACATGTCCTATTTTCATTCATCTCAAATAATACTCCCTTTCATAAAATATATCTCTATTAAATTAATGTAAAACTTTCCCTCAGATGTCATATAACCAGGCTCAATGCCAAAGTCAGAAAAGGATTGAATAATTAGAAAACTTTTAAAGTATATTTTATTTCAAAATGGTATAATTGAATACAACTTGTCTTGGGATTTTTGTGATAGCATTTTCTTCTATAACTTAGCTGATTTGATAATATATTTAATGGGATATGTAACAGAAGTACTGCTTATCAGTACATTAGGACAATGGTAAACTATTTTAAATATGAAATCATGGGAGAAGATTATTTTTTTAAACCTGAAATCTCTTCCTCATTTAAGTTATGAGAATAATGATAAACTTGATTTTACAGTAGCTTCTCCCCATTCCCTGCACCCCCCCCCCTTTTTTCTTTTTGAGTCAGATTCATTGTTTGTTTATATTACCTACACAATATTATTCCTGGGAAAATATGGATGGGATACTTTCTTGGTCTTTCAGTCTGCATGTGTGTTATGGGCACAAACCCAAGAATCCTAGGAGGCCATAGAAACTGGAAAAGAGAAAGTAAAATGTCTTCCCTGGAGTGTCCAGAACCAAAACTGATACAGACTTTTGTACTTAAAAGTGGGGTGTTACTAGAATAAATACTGAAAAATGTGCAAGTGACTTTAAATTAGGTAGCAGGAAGAAGCTGGAAGAATTTTGAGAAACATGATAGGAAAAGCTCCAGTTTCCTCGAACTCTTAGAAATATGTTCAAGATGCTACTGGTAAAGACTCAGAAAGAAGTGAAGAGTATACTAGACAAAACCTGTATCATCTTAGAGAATACTTAAATCATCACAAATACTTAATAGAAATACAGATGTTAAATGTGCTCCTGGTAAGAGGTGAGAAGGAAAGGAGAAACATGTTATTGAAATCGGAAAAAAGATGATCCTTGTTATATAGTAGCAGGAAGCTTAGCTGTATTGTGCCCTGCAATCATGTGGAAACTGAACTTCCAACAATGAACTTGCATATTGAGCGGAGTAGATTTTCAAGCAAAGCATTGAAGGTATGCCTTGTTTCTTCCTGCTGCTTATATTAAAAAAATGCAAAAGACAGAGATAAATTGAAGAAGGAATGTTTAGCCAAATAGAACCAGTACTTAAGATTTGGAAAAACAAAAAATAAAATAAAATAAAAAGATTTGGAAAAATCAGCTTATCTTGATTTCAATAGATGCTAAAATTAGGAGATTAACTGCCAGCAAAGTGTGCTCTAGAAGAGAAAGCCAAGGGTGTGGGGTTTTGCTAGTGCCTTGAAAGGATCAAATTTACAGAGTATAAAATCACACAGAGGACTCTTTAAAGAGATTAGGCATGTGGCTCAGCCATCTCAGCGGAAGCCAGAAAGAGGGATGGGATTTTCAGGACAGATCTGTGGAGAAGCCTCTTGTCTAATGGAGTGAATCCCTGTGATATACATGGGAGACCCACAAGGTCTTTGAGGATGTTGTATCAACAGAAACTCTGCCAGCTTAAACTAAAAGGGACAGAGACAGGATAAAATGAAGGAAGGTGGTCCAACTCCCAAAATTATAATGATAGAAAAAAGACTGATAGAATTACTCAACTAGAAACACACACTATTCTTCAAGGAAAAGAAGGAATGACTCAAAGGGCTGAGCTGTGGGCCCAATGGTGGAATCAACAGCCATAGATTATTCCCAGGTCTTGAAACCTAGTGGAGTTTATTACTAGTATTTTGTAACTTGCTTGGGACCAGTGACTCCTTTTTTTTTATTATTATTCCTTTTATTTCTTTTTTAATATGAATATTTATAACTTGTATCTTACTTTTGTCACACCACTGGGTTTTGAGAACAGATAATTTGTTTTCTAGTTTCACAGGTTCACAGATGGAGACTTATTTTGCCCCAGGATGGATCATACATAGTCACAATTATACCTGAGTTAGATGATTTAGATGGTAAGATTTTGATCTTTTTAACTGATGATACTTAGATGAAATTTTAAATTTTGAGTTGATGCTGTAATAGATTAAGACCTTTGAGAATGTTTGGGTGGGTTGAATGTATTTTATAAGTGGATGGATGTAAATCTTTGGGGGCCAGAGAATGGACTATGCTAGGCTGAATAATGCCCCCTCCCCCAAAGATATCTGTATCAAATGGTCCCATAAGGAAAAATAAATGAAGATTGGTTCAGTTATATCTAGAATCAAGAATTACCAGACTATATATTTAAGTTCACATTAAATAATTAACTCTCTGAGCTGTCATCTGAAGTGTTTTTCATTATGATATTTTTTCTTAATTTCCTATAAAAGAAATACCCTATATCTGATTTTCAGAACCCCAAATATTTTAGCTATCTTAAAATAAGATTCTTAAATATCAAAAACATTGTAATTCACCTAAATTTATAGCATAAATACATGCCACATGTCATGTTGTAGTATGAATATATAGGAGATAAAAATGCAGAAATAAAAAAATACTTGAATGGTTTGGGCCAGTCTGGTTTTAATAATTATGTTGAAGACTACTCCTGTGCCCCAGAAATTTCTCTGTGATATATATATACACACCTATTGCTAGTTATAATAATGGTCTACAATACAAATATAATAGCTGTTACAAAGGGAATTTTAGTAATAATTTCGTGGCCTTTAGGTATCTATGGTAGTGGTCAGCAATAGACCACTACCATTAAAGCTCACAGATTATCTATTTTGCTGCAGATTATCTATTATGTTGTTTCTCTCTGAATCCGGAGAGAAAGGGGTTCTGTCATCTAAAAAAAATTCGTATTTTCCCCAACATGGATAAGAAGTGTAATTAAAGAAAAAAAAAAAGATCAACACTCTACTTGTGATTAAATGTCATAACAATATACCAATGTTCATTCTGTTCTACAACATTATGGGCCAATGGGAGAAGACACTCAACAAAACTCAGTCCTAAACTTTAGTTCTATTTTGTTATAGAAAGGGAAGCCATAGCTGGGACAATATAGTCCATCAATTTCAAGATTTTCTACATTTTCTTAAAGAACATCTGATTTTATAATAATTGCCCTATTAAATCTCAAAACAATTTGTGAGACTAATAAGCCAAACATTCTGATTTCAAAGATAAATTAATGGTTTCAAAACTTATGAGAAAGTAATTATATATTCTTCTTTTACTACATAGCCATACATTCAACTTATAATTTTCACCAGAAAAGGTCTTAAATTATTTTGCACTTTTAGAATATTTTGATTTCCATAGCTGTTGGCCCTTGATCACATAAAGTGATCACATAAAGTTTTGTTTGTTTTAAGGTGGAGGAGTAATGTGTCAACATATTGATTGTAAACCTTTCCCATTCAATGTCTCCATTTAATATCTTAAAATATAAATTTCTACCTTTGAGATACACATCAATATTTTTTCCATGTAAAGCATTTCACCAACTCTAAAGGATAATGCTCATATTTGTTTTCTGTCTTAACTATGTTTATTTTTTATTATTTATTTTTAAAAATTTTTATTTAAATCCAAGTTAGTTAATGGTAGTGTAATAATGGTTTTGGGAGTAGAATTTAGTGATTCATCACTTACATATAACACCCAGTGTTCATCCCAACAAGTGCCCTCAATGCCCATCTCCCATTCAGCCCATTCTCCCTGCCAATACCCCTCCAGCAACCTTCAGTTTGTTCTCTATATTTAAGAGTCTCTTTTAGAAAGAGAATGCTCTTAAAGAGGGTCTGAAATGATCAGTTCTACCAATTACACGTCAATAGTAAGACCTCTGGTTTAGAACTGACTTGGCATATTTACAGTTCATGGTTCAAAGATTTAAAGCATAGTCACAGAATGATTCAGGAATGTAGACATTTTTAAATAGAGGTACTTACTACTGGGTTCTATGTACCTGAGTTCTCTATAAAAACACTGTGATGTGGGGCGCCTAGGTGGCTCAGTCCCATTGAGCATCCAACTTCGGCTCAGGTCATGATCTCACAGTTTGTGGGTTTGAGCCCTGCATCTGGCTCTGTGCTGACAGCTCAGATCCAGGAGCCTGCTTTGGATTCTGTATCTCCCTCTCTCTTTGCCCCTACCCTGCTCGCTCTCTCTCTCTCTCAAAAATAAAAAAAAAATAATAATAAACATTAAAAAAATTAAAACAAAATAAAACCCACTATGATATAGGGGCACCTGGGTGGCTTAGTCACTTAAGCATCCGACTTGAGCTCAGGTCATGATACCATGATCTGTGAGTTTGAGCCCTGCATCGGCTCTGTGTGGACAGCTTGGAACCTGGAGCCTGCTTCAGATTCTGTGTTTCCCTTTCTCTTAGCCCTCCTCCCATTCACGCTGTCTCTGTCTCTCAAAAATAAATAAATGTGAGAAAAAATATTTTAAAAAACACTGTGATGTATAACATAAGAATTTTAGTTTTTCTCATGTCAATTTTCTTCCTAACACAAATGTTTTTGTCCCAATTTGTACATTCCTTACAAATGTTCTATTAATATCTCAATTGTATAGATTGGCAGAACAAAACAGAATAAAACACACACAAAAACTGAGACACAGATATTAAGTAACTTTTCCAAAATCAAATAAAAAGTAATTGGTGCCACAAGAATTTGAGCCAAAACAACCCGAAGACAGAAGTCGTCATTTAATCTTCGCAATGATGAAAATGAAGGCACATACTTCATTTCATAATTAAACTGAGGCACATAAGAGTTTAATTTATGGAGAGTCAAACAATTAGGATGCAGCGCTGTAAGAATGTCAGTCCATGGTATCTAATTCCAGAAACCACAGTCCTATTTCAATACATCGCCACCTTGTTAGAAATTTGCCTTTTTAGAACCATTGACTACACAAAGCCATTATGCCTATGTATCAAAAAATGTTTCAGTCAAGATCTCCTAGAAAGAAACATGGCTGTCAAATACCTCTCCATCCTTTGGGCAAGTAATGATTAAATGCTAATCTACTAAATGATAAAATCTTAATCTATTACCTTCCTCAGCCAAACCATTACCCAATACACATATACTTCAAGATAATGTGTCGCCTGTTGATTATTTCCAATTCCTTCTCCCTTGACTATTCTCATTAAAAAATGGTAGAGTCAGAATCTACTGTAGTTGCTGTTTCTTAAAGTGGCTCACCCTCTTTGCACCCCAACACTTCCCCAAGGAATTTCCTGGCCTAACCACAGGTGTGGCAAAAACTAACTTCTGTTGTTATTTGCCTTGTTCTTGGAAGCCACCTTTGTATATATAAATAAGATGCATTATATGTGCTAATCACTATTCTAGGCACTTTGCATATATCATAGCTTTTCCTCACCATACAATCTAGCTAAGGATGCATTTCCTTTTTTGTATAAGCAATATTGGAAATTACAGGCACGTTTTCCAAGACTGACTAGTAAGTGGCAGATCCAGGATTCAAATTAAGGTCAGTTTGCCTCAAAAGAGTATCCTATGTTCACTTAATCACACAGCTCCACAAAAACACCGACACATACCATTCTGCATATATAGATAAGGCTGAAAATAATGTATGTGTATCAATCAAAAACACACACATGATATGTATCCTTTGATATGTATTACTTTTGTTGCACATCATTTGCTTATATAGGTTATGTGTAGATAAGGGAATTTATTTAGAAAAACAAAACTCACTATAATGTTAAACAGCTTGAGATCTTTAAGGTCCAGATTTAAAATGATATAATAGGTCTTTGTGTGTGTATGGCTCCAATTTATGCTAGAAATGAAGTATTTCTCAAAAACTTGGAAAACCAAACATAAAAAAAAAATTTAAAGGGGCACCTGGGTGGCTCGGTCGGTTGAGCATCCTACTTCAGCTCAGGTCATGGTCTCACAGTTCGTGAGTACGAGCCCCGCGTTGGGCTCTGTGCTGACAGCTCAGATCCTGAAGCCTGCTTCAGATTCTGTATCCCCTTCTCTCTCCGCCCCCACCCCTGCTTGCACTCTCAAAAATGAACAAAAAAAATTTTCTTTTAAATTAGAAAACCTCCTTTGATCAAAGTTTAAGTTAGCACACTTTTAAATTTTAAACCAGCAGTTTTTCTACCTCATAAATGTCTATTTTAGCAATAGAATAGATACCAGTCAGCTGACTTATTTTTCAACCAGCTGTGAAAATTTATTATGAAAATATCATCCCTGTCTCCAGTACAAAAGACTGATTGAAATGTAAATTTCTATATGATTTCTGATAGCCACAAAAAATATAAAATATGGAGGTATTAACAGCATTATCTTCTCCTGTAAACACTTGAAAGACTTCAATTTTAAAAAGGCTTCAAGTCTTTCACAAGGTAACCATAGTAATGCAATAGGAAAAATGGAATTTCTGCCATTATTTAGTTCATTCTTTCCTATTTTATAAATATGATTTATGCCTTTACAAGAATTGCTTTATCAATAAATTTCAATGCATTGCTTAGAGGCAAAAGTTTGAATTCCAATGGTTTTTTTCAGTCAACTTCATCTTTTAAATGTTTAGAACATAAATTAGGCTAAAATTATTATCTTGAATTTTACTATGCTTACACAAGCATGCTGTTTCCTTGTATTCCAATTATGTCCCTTTGAATTTCTTAGTCCATGCTGTGGTATGAGTGTCCCATATGTTCAAGTTAATTGTATTTTTACAAGGAAAAATATGCCAAATCCAGAGAAAGAATTACATCTATACATTTATATATGGAATTGATCATGGGGACTCTACCTTTCCTTTTCCTTTTTTTAACAGCAGTTTGTATTTCAAATTTACAAACTTTTTTTTTAAGGAGGCATGGTAAAATTGGAGTCAGTTGCAAATAAATTAAGAACTATTATACTAGGTAACTATGGTATAGATTTGCATAGCTGACATCAATAACCAGGGACTTTTTGAAAACGTCATAATTATTTTTGAGCCTAAAAATCACAGAACTCTAATTCCTTTTAAAGATTTTAAGTTTATTTATTTTGAGAGAGAGAGCATGCACGCAAGCAGGGGAGGAGCAGAGAGAGAGAATCTTGAGCAGGCCCCATGCTGACAGCATGAAACCCATTGTGGGGCCTGATTCCACCAACAGTGAGATCATGATTTGAGCCGAGATCAAAAGTTAGATGCTCAACCTGACTGAGCCACTCAGGTGCACTGACAGAACTCTAATTCTGATACTGAATTCTGGTGTCACATGGTGTGAAATTTTGATATCAAACATTAAATTCTAGAGACAAATTTTAACCAAACAAAAACAAACATTTCCTAGCAGTTCATTCCAAGTTCATTTGCATTCAGTTGACTTCTGTCATACAAAATGAAATGGTGTATTATTTTCCCCCTTCCAGGGTGCCTCCCTTGTATTATAGTTTGGTTTACTATGGGGTACACCATCAAGACCACGTGAGACAAATGGAGGGAAAAAGATACATTCTAAGAGTAAAGATAATTTAAGTTCCTCAAAGGAAAGCCAACAACAAGAAATGAAATTATGGCATTTCTAGGAATGAAATATTAAATAACAAACTGATTTCTGAAATAAAACATGGGAAAACTCATGGTTCAGGGAAGACAGTAAGTAACTGCTGAAAGGACTTTGTTGCCATTGGTTTCACCTGATAGACTAGCAGGCATTAATTAACCTGGTTCATTTATACACATAGGAGATGGCAACTGAATAATTATTGGATAGCTAGGAATTACTCATCTATTTGGGCAAAATGTATACCTCTACAGTGAATTTCAGTATAGGAACATAAGGAAACTTGAGATATTCTCTAATTTCCCTCTGATTTAGGGCTAGAATTTATGGCTCTGTGCCTCAATGGTTGTCAGCTGAACTGTTCCAGTGACCAGATGGAAACAGAATCCCTTTCCTGCTCAAGTTAGAAGAAAAAGAAAATCAACCAAACAATCAGCCAACACACACATGTATATGTCACAAAGCATTTTGCTGGATACTTTGAGGCCTACCGTAGAATAAGGCAGGACACTAATCCTGAGGATTTATACTTTTCCAAAGTAAATGCATATGCAGGCATCAATTCCTACACTAACTCTATATACACCAGAACACACTTAGGTATTCAAATTACTGTATATTTTTTAATTTAAGTTTTATTTATTCTTGAAAGAGTGCGAGAGAACGAGAGAGAGCGAGAGAGCGAGCGAGAGAGCGAGCGAGAGAGCGAGCGAGAGAGCGAGCGAGAGAGAGAGCGAGCGAGAGCGAGCGCGAGCGAGCGAGAGCGTGTGCGCGCACATGAGCAGGGGAGGCACAGAGAGAAAGAGAGAGAGATCCCAAGCAGGGTCCATGTTGTCAGCACGGACAGAGCTTGATGCAGGGCTTGAGCTCACAAACAATGAGATTAGGACCTCAGCTGAAATCAAGAGTCAGATGTTTAACTAACTGAAACACACAGGCACCCCATTGAATTACTGGATTTCTTAACAGCATTTGAAACTCTTCATCATTCTCTGCACTGGAATGCTTGGATGTATGTCTTTGGTTGTTTCCAAATTTGTTTTCAGGCAACCTGTACAAACTTCTCTACTCACATGGCTTCTATTTCCTCCCCAAACTCCATTCTTAACATGAATGTCTTCTGTACTCCACACTCTTTTATCCTTTCTACTCCTGAACCTCTCCATGTGAATATCATATAGACAACCTGAGTTTAGCATTTCTAACATAGAAATCATGATCTTCTGTTTAAGACTGCTGTGTCCTAGAGTTGGTATCTCAGCAAACATTATGAACATTAACTCATTCTCTCATCTGAAAATACAGTCATTATCTCAGACTCCTCATCCCTTCCTTTTAGATATGCCATCAACCAGCATTTTATCCAAATTATGTACCTCCCCATCAGATCCTTGATTCAACTCATCTTTCTTTGCTTAGATTAATGAAAATGCCATCTCCCTTGATTTTTCTACAAAGCAACAGAGTAATTTTTCTAAAACAGACATTTGATAAACTCTCTCCCCCACCTACATTCAGTCAATGACTGCAAATCTTTCAGGATAAAAGGAGTATATCTGTATCAATGACTTGCATGGTTCTTTTCTATGATCTGTGCTCCTCTTCATCTCTCGTCCTTACCCTTCACTCTAAAGTTAAAGAGCACTAACCTGTGAATTCTCCACGCTCTTGTTCAACACAGATGCTCTGCATAAACTACTCTCTCTCCTTGTAACTCCTTGCTCCTATTCTCTCTTCACTTGCCTAATTCCTATTCATCATTCCGGCATATGGTGTTCTGTAACTTCCATGGTTCTTGCAAGCAAATGTTCCGCTTCCTTACCTGCCTCTCAGACTAGAAAAGACTGGGCCGTGGAAGAAAACAGAATGCAGATAACTAGAAGGAAAGGAGGGAGAACACTGAACAAGACCTGGCCAAAACAGAAACCATGTGCACCAGACTGGCCCTACTGCCCCAGCCATAGTTTAGGAAACCTGTCCAAGTGCTTAAAAGCACCAGGTTCTGTTCTAAGAGCTTAACGTATAAATCTTTTACTCATCCCCAAAATCCTACTCTCATCCACATTTTATAGATCTGGGAAATTAAATGACATGCCTAGTGATAGATTCAGGATTTTAAATCATTCCATTTGACCTCGTGCTTGTCCTGGGTCTACAGGATTAGGAAATTTCTAAAATTACAGACTGAAGAATATGGGCTCATTACCACTGAATTTTTCCTGAAAAACAAAGAAAAATAGCATAATCTTCTCTCCTAGACATCCTTAGGGAACAAGAGGTGCTCTTTAGAAACCACAATCATAAAGATACAATTCTCATAAAATTCAAACAGGAAAGGAGATATTATATGACGAAAGATGAGAAAAGCATCTTGTTTCTTCTTTTCTAGGCCTACATATTTCTGTAGATGATTATATCACATCTCTGCCTTTTATTTTTCTTGCCAATTTTTCATACACCTTGTTCTGCATACTCATCATTTGATATTCTTTTGATATTTTTAAAGTCTTTTAACAAAATTGAACAAAAATGGATTATCCATTTTATAACACTTTTAACAATGTTTGATTTTTTTTATGCCAGTATTGGCACATGTGGGAAGGACTGTCAACAATGAACTATGAACTCTTCATAGCTGGGTTTGCACCATACAAATTATCTCTCTTTTGTGTCTAGTTTATTTTTCCTCAACAACATGATTATGCTATACTATCCCTACTGAGTATAATTCTCTAAAACTACATGATTTACCATTTAACCTAACTCAGGTTAAGAACTGTTCTTGTCATTTGGAAAGATGTATAATGAATAAAAAGCAATTTGTCATTTTTCTGATGCCTTCTGGGATGAATCCATTGTACTTCTAACAAGACATGAAAAAGACCAGCTTTCTTCTACTCTTTGGAAATTGCTCAGTAGAAAATACACTGGGTCTGCCTTGAAAGATTGCTGCAACACTATCTTGGGATGGGGATGATGATGATGATATAGTCTCAGACACTATAATAAATTTCTTGTACAAACTTACTTAATCTTCACAAGTTTATAAAGTAAGCATTATCATCTCCAGTTTGAAGGTGAGAAGTTAAGTCTTAGATGTTTTAACTTGACATTATCATGTTCTTGGAACAGTGGTTTGAATTAGGTCTAACTTCCTCCAGATGTTATGAATAACCTGCCTCAAACAAGGACCACCTCTTGGGATTGTTCTCACTAGATAGGTACATATATCTGCTTGATAACAGTAATGCCACTGTAGTGTTAAAAAAAAAATACATATTGAGGTCCTAAATGTCCTATACAAAGGCCCAGGACCAAGGTCTGTTGAAAACATTGCAAAAATTGTTGAGCCAATATTACAGTGATTCAGTTACTGCCAAATTCTAGGGGGAAAACAAGATGTGGCTTGTATATTCTTTCATTAATTTTGTACTATAAATAAAGTAACTCCCAGTTTATAAACAGAATTTTTTTTTTATAGATTGATATAAGATAGAGTGGTTAGTTCTCCTTGAACTACATATATTTCCATCTTTTGATAAATAAATCTTCCTTATATCTAAGTCTTGTTCTTTATAAAACTATAATTCACAAATGCCCTTTGAGATATATATGCATATTTTAAATCCAAGAACACAACTCAAGCTCTATTTGCATACATGATCTAGATACAACTTTATTAATTTATTTTTCCTCTATTAAAATTAAGACTCTGTATAACCCTGAAAAAAAAGACAAATTGCTACCAAAAAGTAGGTTTGGAACATGAGTATAATATTGTTAAACTCAGAATCAAATACAGAGCATTCTGATGTTTAAAATATAAATATGTATAATAATCATAAGAATTACATGAAATCAGCAAATCATGATGATATAAAACAGAAATTGATATTACTTTTAATTATTGCAATTATTTTATAAAAATAACTCTGCAACCATAAATAAAGCATACCTTGTGTTCTTGCTTTAAGTTTAATTTTGCATTGTCTTTTAATTATGATTTTTAACTCTACATTATTAATTCTGGTTCAGCATTCTGGGCACTTTAAATTATTAATGGATGGGAGCAGGCAACTGAAAACTCAGAACTCTGAACACTAGAAACTCCATATATATATATATATATATATAGAGAGAGAGAGAGCGCGCGCACGCGCTGTACACAGTCACACTTCAACCTCCCATTCTGCAACTTTAGAAGACAATTAAGATATAATACATTAATTCCCCCTACCACCACCACTTCTTAGCAGAAAAATTGGAGGTCCGACTACAATAATTAAACAACTGGGAGAGATTAAATTATGAGGGAAGATTAAGAAACTAAACATGTATAACTTGGCTTAGTCAAAACAACTGAGAGGGATATGAGTAATTGTTGTCATATTTGAACAAGATCTTCAAAAAATAGAAATTGTTTACCTCATGGTGACAGGCAATAGAAATTAAAGGAACCATTCAAACAAAAATCATTAATAAGTAATTTTATGATAATTTCATATGTGTGTTGAAAAACTATACTTAGAAAAAATTAAAATTGAGTAATGTAACATTCTTGCCTGGGTCAAGTTTTCTCAATTTCATAAGCAGTCATTTTATAAATAAACATTTTTTTTCTCTTTCTTGATAATCAGGCATGTTTGAACATTACACCTAACAGTTTTACTTTGTTATATTAAAATTTAACATGGCATTCTTTCAAGATTAAACATTTATAGTTAATAACTTGGCCATTTCATTTCTACTTTATTTTAGTAAACCACAAATAAACACTGTAATCGGCATAAATTTGTCATGCCTCACATTTAGGCTTAAAAATGAAGGTGTGGAAAAAAAATGAAGGTGTGCTAGTTGGACTATTGGCTAATGGTTTGTAAACTAATGTTCATAAAACACAGTAGGCCACCGAATCAGTCAAGCATTTCTTTCTCAGAGGTATGGGGTTGCTGTTAGCTCTGTTCTCATTTGCTCTCTCCTTTAATGTTCTGGGAAGAGATGGTAAAAGTGGCAGTTGTTACTTTCATATTTCATTTGACATGTACGTAGGGATTATGATTTATTCAAAAAATATTAAGTTACCCAAAGTAGTATTGTAAAGTACTGATGGAAATGGAAATGTGAAAACAAATTAAAATGCTTCTCATAAAAGATTATAGCAAAACTGGTAATGTAACACAGGGCTTATATAGCTAGTTACTTCCTAGATGCCTTAGGCCTTATTGGTAATGTTGCACGAATACACAACTCAGACTGTGTCAGTTTGTTGTGGCCACCTGAACATCAACCATGCTTGGGAAAAAAATCCAGAATCAATAAGACTACAGAACTACAGGTATTCTTCTACAAGAAAGAATTGGCACAATTAACATAAAACTGGCTACAAATGGCATTCAAAACCAGTAGAAGATTAAGTGGCAAAAACCACAATGGCCCAGAATGTGGTGAAGAGACAGCACACTATTACATAGAATGACAGTAATTTCTCTCTTAGAGGAATAGGGGTTTCTCTGCAGAAATGCTCAAAGACCAGCAGCCTCATGAAAACATTTTTACTTTGTGCCTACATTTTTGAACACATTCAAATTTTTGGTAGGAGTTGACAGTAATTTTTATTCAAAGAGTGCCTCCATGGGGTTTGGAACCCCCATAGCGCTGGGAAAACTGTGGTGAGCAAGGCAAATGAGAATGTGCACTCACACATCTTCCCGCTTGGTAGGGAGTTCAGACAATTAAACAAAGGATAACAATAAGGAATGATGAGTATGGTATAGGGTGCTCAAAAACCTACATCAAGTTAGCTTTGTAAATCCAAAGATCAGGGAAGGCCTACCTGAAAAAAAATGCTGACAAAGTAGAAACCAAAAGGGCTCACTGGCTGTCAAAGTGAGACCCAGGTATAAAATCTGTTAAGAGTACTATAAAAAGGAAAGAAGGAAGGGAGCAAGGGAGGGAAATAAAATGTGTTTGAATCTAACAGATTTTGTTCTAACAAAATAGTCCGTCAGAGTTTGCTTATGACATATTTAACCAGTTAGGCCAATCAGATGGTAACTGGGTTATGAAATACACTTAACCTCTGAGCTTTAAGTAATAGCTAGAGGCTTTCAATACTCTACAGAATACCTTATTTAAATTTCTCTGATTACTTCACCGAGCTAGATCATATTCTAATTAGAAATTATTCAGTAGTAAATGAAATATGTTTGTGCCCACACAGCAGATCTTCCAAATTTTAGGAAAATTTGAGGGGAAAAAAATTATTCAAAAAAGGCTCAGGGCATTAACTTGGAGCCATGAATCTCAAACCACCACTCTTACTGAAATTCTGATTCTGGCAATCTGGGGCTGGGCTCAATCCTTTGCACTTTTCACTAAAACTTAAGAATTATTTTGATGTGTGTGTTCCAAATCCACACCTTGAGAAATGAGAGGATATGCTACATATAGAGGTAGAAGTTGAGACAATGTACTCGCTCCTTTTCTCCTCTCTTTCGTCAAAGTCCTAGGCAAACCCATAGGAATTGAGGTAAGTTTCTCTTTCTTTTTACATACCCTAAACCCTATTCATAGGAAAGAGAGAAAGAGCAGTACTTCCCAAGCCCTGATGCACCTAAGAATAACCTGGAGAGTTATAAAAGCAGACAGATACTCTGGCTCTATCCCTGGAGACTGGTCTGTGTAGGTCCCCAGCAGTATTTTAAGTTGCCCTGTGCTGATTTTAATATGTATGGTGTTGGGGGTGGGGAGCAAAACACAGGCAAAAGGTAAGGGAAACCGATCAGCGTTCATTTTGCTATAGTTTCTTTACTAGAAGTTTTATTTTAATATTCACATCATTTATAGTATTATTAATAAGCCTAAAGGTTGATCACTCAAAAGGTACAGAGTCAGGATTATAATTTTGAGCTGGTTAATTTAATGCTCGTTTATTTTTAGTTTGTTTTGTTTCTAACCCCAAGACAAACCATTCTTGATTTTTCAAAAAATATTTAACCTGTAATCTGCTACCACCCTAGATCACCTCTCCCGTGCTGAGATATGCTTTTACATGGTGGCATGGCTTACCAGTGAAAAGTTTTCTGCTTTAGAGAGGTTATATATTTTTCTGTTGCATAGTACTTGACACATACTCAGAAATGTCAGATTTTTTAAAAATTTATTTAGGTTTTTTATTTTGAGAGAGACAGAGCATGCATGGAGGAGGCACGGAGAGAGGAGACACAGAATCTGAAGCAGGCTATAGTCTCTGAGCTGTCAGCACAGAGCCCAACGCAGGGCTCGAACTCATGAACCATGAGATTATGACCTGAGTTGAAGTCAGATGCTTACCTAAGCCACACACGCACCCCAGTAATGGCAGAAACGTAAATGGCATCTCTCGTGGTGTTTTTTTTTTTTTTGCAAGAATACGGATTTTGTTGTATTTTGAACTTTGTTGCATTCTAAAAATGTTACAAATAGAAAAAATGAAACTTGATACTAGAGATGGTAAAACGGAAGCAAAGATTGCATTATTACATGGATCAAATGAAGAATATTCTCTTTCTAGTGCCCATTGTTTTGACACTTGCTAATTTATTGTATGTTAGGAAAGCTGTTAGGAAGAAGAGTAAACCAAAGAATAATCATTGTATTGTAGAACTATACCATTGAAGCTTGTGTCTAAATGTGTGGTTTACTGTGTGAAAAACTAAAGAGATCCTTGAAGTTATTGCTTTAACCATAACTTTCCTGCAATCTAAAGTACTCCTGTCAATTTTATTTTTTTTTTTAATTTTTAAGTTTAAAGAGAGACAGAGAGAACAAGCAGGGGAGGGGAAGACATAGAGGGAGAGAGAGAATCCCAAGCAAATTCTGCACTGTCAGTGCAGAGCCTGATGTGGGGCTCAAATTCATGAACTGTGAGATCATGACCTGAGCCGCAACCAAAAGTGAGACACTTAAACGACTGAACCACCCAGGTGCCCCCTCATTTAATTTTTGGTAAGAATATAGCATACTAGGGAAAACTTTTAAAAAATAGCACAGTTATTAAATTTCTATTGATACTAAAATATAACATTAAGATACCATCACCTTCAACATGACTGCAACATTCTACTCAAGCCCCTTGCAAAGGCTGGTCTTTGTTGCCTGTCTTCACTAGCAGAATAAACTCATAAGAAGAGATACCTTGTTGATTTTATTTATATCCATATTCCCAGTGCCTAGAGCAGCTCCTATCACAGAGCATGTGCTCAGCAAACATTCATTAAATGAATAAAGCAAAACACAAAAGGAAGCATTACCTTTGGTGTTAAGATTTAGTTTTCCTAAAATTGCAACCTCAAATGGCCTAATATATTGAGCTAAAAATTCTTTAGAAATTTATTCTAATTTTTACTTTAATCTAGGATATTATGTACATACATATGGGAAAATTATACTATAACTTGAAATAACGTTTTGTATGCCAAATCCCCTTACATAAGTCTATTTCTAAACCTTTAGATATTTGACTTCCATGCACATCTTAAGATACATATCCGATAACAAGGAAGGTCAGCCTCCTCTTCCTGGGGTTCTACAACCAGAAAGCTGGTAAAAGTCTCTCTTGAAATACTGGCAACAGACTTCATAATGGAGGGGAGTAAATAAAATAAATGTTATCAGTTGTGTAATATAGAAGACTATTAAAACATATTCTGAAGTTACCAACATGTGCACCTGGGAATAGTGCACTTAGAGAATAGTGCAAAGAAAATAAAAATAATTGATCGAGAAGGGCTGACAGCTTTTAAGAAGAACTTGTGCTTGATGGCAAAAGAACTAGAATTTTCTCATCGAGTTATCAGTTCAAGCTAATGAGCATAAAAGAAAAAAAAAAACAGATAAGGTGCCTGAGATGCATTTACAAAGTCTACTCCCTATCTCCTATTGCTTCAAATCTTCTCCTCCTGACTTTCTAGTAATGACATCAGCAACTAAGATTGAAATTTTTATGCTGTATCATATCCTTTTCTCAAGTTTTCTATATCTCTTTCCTTTGTTCCCTGATTGACATCTGAGTTTACTGCCTGGATCAAATCTTCCCCAAGTCTGACTTGGACTGCTGCATCTTTATGGTTGGTCCAGCTCCAATATATCAGCCAGACCTTAGAAGAAGTTAATCTGACCACATCATACCTATAAAAACTGCCAATTTCTCCACTGTGCAGAGGAACAGGTTTAAATTCTTTTACATCTCTCAATTCTGCCACATCTTTTGTTCTAATCACAGCTACTCACTAAGCCCTGAACACATCATGTACTTTTCACCTAGTATGCATTTAATTGTATTGTACACACTATGCCCTTCTCTATGTGATGGATTCCATTACAAGAGAAAAGCCATGTGCCAGCCCTTCTAGGAAGTCACCTTGTATTCACAATACAAATCATGCACTCCATTCTTATACCACTTCACTCAAAGAGTCTGGATTCACATCTTGACCCCATCATTTGTAACCTAGACATTCTTGTGAAAGTACCTAAACCTCAGTTTCCCCAAGAATATGCCTCATAGAATTGTGAGGATTACAGGCATTAATTCAAGGAAAGTACTTAGAGCAGGGCCTGGAAGCTATTTAATAGATGACATTAATATTTTAAAAAATAATTTACATCTTTCATATCATATCACCCTGTAATTTTCAGCCTGTTAGATAGTCTTTCCATGCTAGACCATAACATTGGAAAGGGCAATATTTTCTTCTTAGATTTCTAGTACCCACAACAGTATCTGGCATAATTCAATTTTCAACATTTATTGAATTCCTGTTACTTACATAATTTGGTGCCTCACCTGAATTTATAAAAAGATAAATTGTTCCAATCATTAAGTAGCTTGTAGTGTATTTGGGGAAGTAAATCACATACAAAACATTGGGAATTATGCTGATTTCAAGACCCAATGCTGAATTAGTTCCACAGACCAAAGACAATGTGTAAGGTGAAGGCAAGCACAATATCCAAGGATAGAAAGAACTGGGGAATATTCTTGAACAGAAGACCTTGGAAGGGATGTTAAAATGGTGGTATGTATTAATGAAGGCATTAAGTGAACAACACTGGATAAAATGGCATGGAGATAGGGACGTCAGGTAAGATCAACGTGGCTTATGAAGGTTCTTATAGGAGAACAGTAAAACTCAGGGTTTGCGAACTCCAATGCTTATAGCAGGTGAAATGAGTGAGTCAAATGGACCAGGTATAAGGCATGAATATGAGGTTATGGCAAACTAGATGGTCTTCTCCTCTGAGTACCAGAAACAGCAACCCCCCAGTTATAACTATTGTTTCATGGAGATGAAGAACAATGTTACTAGAATGTGTTAAAAAAATGAGATACCTTCTAATTTTTAAGTAGGAGCAACTATTTTTAACATTTTAAAAAACACTGTGTAGATGAAACAAAGTATGCTTGCCAGAGACTGCTGGCTCCGGCTGCCAATTGGTAACCTCTGGAAAAGTTTGAAGTTGCATGTCCTGGTCTAATTGCCAGGTGAGATGTTTATAATCCACGGGTTAGGAAGGAGCCATCAAAGGTTTTTTGAGAAATGTTACATGCTCAGGAATATTTTAAACAGATATTTCCAGGAAATTGTTTGTAAGATGGATTACTGAGGAAAAAAAGTCAAGCAACATGTCCAGTTTAGAAATTAATGTTGAAAATTACATGTCAAAGTATTACAGCCAAAACTTCAGTGTTAGTGTAGAACTATGAAGAGAGTGATCTAAGGTTCAAAGCAAACCACTTAAGCCCCTCTCTAATTTTAGCGGATTCAAATTAGCACAACTTGGGCAGACAAAAAATTGCTCCCATTTCTCTTATTTCTCCTTTAATCATGAGATTTACCTAAGTGAGCTCATTAAAAGGAAACCCTGTCTCACCAAATGAACCTTGCCATTTTGTGCAATAATTATAGCACAAAAGGAAAGGTTAATCTGATTATACATAATAGGATAAACAGAACATTTTCAACATCTATGCTAAGCAGTCCTGAATGCTTCTTATATATACTCGAGTAAGTACAATTACTTAGGATTCTCAGTAAAAGTCTTTGCACTCAGGCTTTTGAAAGTTAGAGGAGTACAAATAAGCAGCTATCATTTCCAACCTAAGGGCAGAATATCATATTGGAGTATATACAAGGTATTATAAGGCACCTCTTGACTAAAGATTTTGCATGTTGTTGCAAAGACATCTACAAAAGACAATTCTGTGTTTACTGTTCAGTGATAAAGCATAATTACCTGGCTTTCTTTCTCCAGGGTGTTAAATTACAAAGCAATGGTTAATCTATGGTTTCTGTTAGTCTGTTTTTATGAATTAATAACACACTGATTATGGGTAATTCTCTTTCTTATGAAATTAAAACTTTCACAGGAACATCATTCGACTCAATGGTTTGCATTGCTCCCGATACAGAGAGAACACCATTATGGATATATGCCAAGGCACTTTGCTTTGCTGGCTCCCTGAGTTTGAGAGAGTTATCATTTTTAATTTTGAAGTCCTTTCATTCAACTCCCACACACTTATCCCTGTCTTGGGTCTCTTGAAATGAATTCTGCAGCCAGAAAAATACACTGAAATCATTCCATTCCTTTGGCACTTCCCACAATAGTGTTGCTGGGAATGCACATATAACAAAGTACAATGTGGGAAACGGGGTTCTACTGACCTAACACCATGTTCATTTGTAAAAGAGCTGGTTATGTTGGTTTGGGGAGAGCAACTCAATTTCCTCAAACTATTCTTCCTAAGCTATCCTGATGTACTCTGATGTAAGAAAATTTCTCATTACAAAGGATATTTGAAGTTACCACACCCATTCTACTGCTTCATATTTCCTCCTCCGTATTTTACCAATTCCTTCTGGTTCCCTAGTGATTCTGATGAGAGATTTTACACATAGTTTAATGGCAGACACTCAAGTTCAATTAAAAGGAAACCAAGTTAAATAGTCCATTTTTGATGAGAGAAAATAAAAAATGATGAACTCCTATGATAACATGATGTTCTTGGTGAGTAACTTATTTGCATTAATGCTTAGATCAGGAATATTTCTGAAAGTCCATGTAGTACCATGACATGTTGAGATTTTATTCCATCACATTTCTGTTCTGTTTCATTTACTAACTTTTCTTTTATTCAAAATGGTATCAATTAAAATGCTTTATTAACCAGAACTTCTAAACTGGGCATGTAACAGTGGTTTAAAAAAAAAAAATCAACCGGAAACACAATACCATGTTTTGAAGTGCCTTCTGAATTATCCAAGAAGTATGTGTACTTTTATTATCTAATCCATTTTATTCAGCGTAACATACAAAACCCTCCAGGTACTTGAATTTGAAATTTAAGCTTTAAACTTTTCGTAAGGCCCTTAGAGAACCATGTAAGTTCAACTGCTTCTTGCTCCCCACTGCTACCCAGTTGCAGACCACCTCTTCATCCCCTAGGCATTATGTAACATGAATAATGCATATTGAGCTTGCATTTTATCTCCCTTGTTAAAAATAAGCTTAGTAGTCCTTCCAGATTAGATCCTGAAAGCATCCAATTGATATTTTCTTCCCAACATCATTATTGTCCTGGCAGTTGGCTCTTCTCACTACGTGACTCTCTCTTCAAGGATCCACCCATAGCTTATCATGTCATTAACCATTATCTAGTATAATGGGTTAGATCTCTATTTTAGGCTGCTCATATGACCTCCAGATTCATATTTTCAATTGCCTATTGGACACCATCATTTAATATCCATTTGATAAGTCAAACTCAAAGGACATAAAATAGAGCCCCTTTTACTCTCTCATTTTACAGATGTATCGTGTAGAGTACTGATTATGTAAAAGCATAATATAATGCTTAACCATAACACCTGTTCTATTGGTCGTTTACCATGTGCCAAGTAGCAATCTAAAGTGCTTATATATATACTATCTCATTTAATTCTTACAACAACTTACAAGAAAATGCCTTACATAACCTCATTTTACAGGGACAACTGGGGCATAGCTGTTAAGTAGCATTCTGAAAGCCGTATTTATAGACAGTTGTGCCAGTATTTAAACCAAGTAGTTTGACGCTGGAATCACTGTATTTAACACTTTAACTTCCTTGCCATAATCAGGAGAACCTGAGCTTGAAAACTAATGTCTGCTATTTACTATGGATAATCAGATTTCCCTACGGAGTTGATATGAGGAAAGCCCCTTATTTCAGATGATTATCCCCTTCCTATTCTGAGACTTTCCCAGTTTCAGCACTAAATGTCCTATGTCTCAAGAACCTTCTGAGACTTGGACAAAACTGGAAGATACTCTACATATGGGCAGTGTTTAATGGATTGTTTTTCCTACTCAAATTCATTTTACTAACACTGTGGTAATGCTACTTCTGTAAGTCCTTCCACCAATTTCCTCTATTCCCACAGTTATTGCTTCAGGAAGGATAACTTTATAACTGCCATTTAGTTAGTGGGTTACTGGGTGCTAGGCACTCTTCATTAACTCAAATATTATATTTCACAGATGAGATACAAAACTTTGAAGAACTCCAGTGTCTCTTCCAAGGCTACACATCTAATAAGTGATGAAGCAGGAACTGAAAGGAAGTCTGTTGGACTCCAAACAGATTCCATGCTTTTAAACTTCCTCCATATTTACCATGATTCTGTTGAGCTAATCATGACAGGTCTGTTCTTAAAACGTTTAATGGATACCTAAATAATATAACTGATAACTGGCATTCAAGGCATATTACCACCTGTCCCCAACCTACACTGTCAGCTTCATTTTTTCTTTAATTTAGTAGTAACGGACAACATGGATGGCCTAGAGGGTATTATGCCAGGTAAGTCAGACAGAGGAAGACCAATACCATATGATTTCCCTTACATGTGGAATCTGAAAAACAAAGGAACAAAAAAACAAAAAAAGACTCATAAATATAAAGAACTTGTGGTTCCCAGAGAAAAGAGGGGTAAGGGATGGGCAAAATTGGTGAATATGATTAAGAGGTACAAAATTCCAGTTGTAAAATAAGTAAGTCCTAGAGATGCAAAGTACAGTATGGAGAAGAGTACAGTCAATAATACTGTAAAAATGTTGTATGGTGATAGATGGTAACTATACTTATTGTGGTGAGCACTGAGTATAGAATTGTCAAATCACTATGTTGTACACTGGAAACTAATGTCAACTATCCTTCAGTAACATTTTTTTAAAAAATAAATAGAACATGGCAATGTACATAGCAGGAGATATTCATACTGAAATTTTAGTGTGCTTGAGTGAATAAAGTCCAAAATCTTTAAAATAACTCTGATAATCTTTCATGCTACCAAACTACAACACAATCTTTTCAACTACATACTACTTTCCATTTCCAATGGAATACTTATTTGACCCCAACACTGAGCAATAAATTAGGACAATTTCAAGTCTTAATGACTTTGGCCATGTGTACCTTTTGACTGGGTTGTCTTCCCCACCATCACATCCTTCAAGAAGGGCAGATGACATTCCTTGTGCCTCATTTTTTTTTAATTTCAAGAAAACTTCTGTTTTTACTTATTTTTATGAAATTTTAAGATTTAAATTGTAGTTAGTTAATATGCAAAGCAATATTGGTTTCAGGAGAATTCAGTGATTCATCACTTACATGAAACATCCAGTGGTCATATCACAAGTGCCCTCCTTAATATCCATCCACCCATCTAGCCCATCTCCCACCCACCTCCCTCCATCAACACTATTTGTTCTCCAACACTGAGTCTTTTGTGGCTTGTTTCCCTCTCCTCTTCCCCCCTCCTTCCCATATGTTCATCTGTTTTGTTTCTTAAATTCCACATGAGTGAAATCACTTGGCATTTGTCTTTCTCTGATTATTTCACTTACCATAATACATTCTAGGTCCAGCCACGTTATTGCAAATGGCGAGATTTCATTCTTTTTGTGCCTCAACTTCTTAAACTGAAAAACATCCTAGCTGATCCCTGGAGTTGTTAAGAAAAGTATTTAAATACAGAAAGCAATGAAATCTTAACAGTTATGATTTTCAATTTTTTGACATTGCTTCCTAATATGCTATTAGGCTACGAAAAGCATGCATTATGTAAAATTTGCATAACCTCAAAAATTAGGGAAAATGTTTTTAATCACCTCTAAATCCATTATATCAATTATACTAACATTTAACTCCAAACACTGCTTCAATGCTTAGAATACTGGATTCTATTCTATAAATAATTTTTTATTTTTTAATTAGTCAATATATATCCTTTATTACCAGAGTTGTAAGTGGTTAAATCATATACTGTAGAGATTTAATTTCCATTATCTCTACTTTTCCTATCCTAATTCCATTATCAACAGAAAATAGATTATCAAATGTAAGCAATGAAAGAAATATAGGGACCAAACAAATATGGATAAGTCATAAATTACAGGTCTTTGAATACATATCAGCATTGGTAAAATCAGTGCAATTTAAATGTATTTGCATTAGGGTCACCTGAGTGGCTCCTATGGTTAAGCATCCAACTTTTGCTCAGGTCATGATCTCATGGTTCATGGGTTCCAGCCCCACATAGAGCCCTTGCTGACAGCCCAGAGCCTGGACCCTGCTTTGGATTCTGTGTCTTCCTCTCTCTCTGCCCCTCCCGGGTTCGCACATGCACTCTCTCTCTCTCTCACAAAAGAAATAAAGAAACATTAACATTTTTAAAATGCATTTGCATTAATAAAGACAGATATACATATACACTTCTGGAATGGTGGCAGTTTTGCTTATTTGTCACTGTCTCATATATATCATCGCTAGACATTATCTATGCTAAATGCTACAGGGACAGTGAGAAAGGCAAAGACCAAGACCAAGGATCATGCCTTTCTGCTCCTCATTCTGAACAGTCAGTGACTAGACATAAAAGGTCTTACCATTCATTCTCAACATCCCCACAAGTGAGCCATAAAAATCCATTCCTAGAAAGGATTTGATACCAATCATCTATACCCTATTGTGATTTATAGTACAGTATTTTCATTCCTGGGAATGTTTGGTCCTTGAAACCCATCTCTAATACTAGAAATGTCCTGTTTAAAGGATTTGGGATGTTAGAAGTTTTGTCAAGTTCCTGGAGGCACTCCTGTAATTACTGTATGCACACAGCCATGCATGGAAAGCTAGTTGTGTCAGCACTGCTGTTGAAAATATGTTGTTAATGTCCTTTAGTGAAAAAATATTTACTCAGTGTCTGTTAGGTACTGTGGATATAGAAATGAACCAAGCTGCGGTGTAGCTATGTTGACAAACATGGGGACCATGTAACAGTTATGCAATGAAATGGATGCTATGGTAGAGGGAGATGTAAAATCCCCTGGAAGTGTGAGAGAGAGCTTGGCTGATTTACTCAACAGGTATTTACGGAAATCTAACAGTGTTATGTATTGTTCTAGGTGCCAAATTTTACACAAAAAATATTTTTATACTAGAAAACGAAGACCTTCCAACATTTGCTGGAGTCTTTTTTTCCCCCTCATTTATAAAAATCTTTGTGTTGCGTCAACTAACGTTTTTGAAATACTGAAGAAAAGTGTGATGTAACTGGCATGTTAGTTTAAGCAGTTTTCAGCCTCAATGTTAATAAAATGGGGAGGTAAAGGAGGGAAAAAAAGGGGGGGATTCATTTTTGTTGACCTGTTTCTGCTGATATTTCCCTGAATAAACAACCATCTCTAAAATATAAAATGGGGGTGCCTGCCTGGCTCAGACAGAAGAGCATGCAACTCTTGATGTTGGGGTTGTGAGTTTGAGCCCCATGTTGAGGGCAGAGATTACTTACATTAGTACTTAATAAATTACTTAGAAAAATAAAAAAATAAAATATATTAGCTCCCATTTTTTCTAGTGCCTCATTTTACTGATGATACCATAGGAGCAAAAACACAACACAGATCTCATCAGGATGCCAGAAAGACCCCTTTTTCACAGCTACTCTGCACCGGGGTCAAATAACCAGCAGGAGGAGCTGGCTTCTGTCTTCAGGAATAGTAGGCTCTTCCTGAGGGCAGAGCAGAATTTGTTGAACTCACCCATGGCTCCAATAAGAGCTACACACAGTTTTAAAAACTACTTAAAAATAATAAAATAAATGACAATTTCTGGACAGCTTTTCTGAAGAATCAACCATCCTCCAAATGATATTTCCAGTTTTCCACACTGCTTCTTCTGATTGCTTTTCATCATGGTTTTAATGACCATCTTGTTAGGCACTGAATTGTGTCCCCTTAAAATTCTTAACTCCTAATACTTCAGAATGTGACTGTAATTGGGGATAGGAACTTTAAAGAAATGATTATATTAAAATGAAATCTTCAAAGAGGGCCTTAATCCAACTTGACTGGTGAACTGATAAGAAGAGGACATTTGGACACACAGACACGAGGCGTGCACATACAAAGAGAAAAGACCATGTGAGGACACAGTGGGGAATGGCTGTTGGCAAGTCAGCCCAAAGAAATCAAACCTGTTGATGCCTTGACCTAGACTTGTGTCCTCCTGAACTGTGAGAAAATAAAGTTCTATTATTTAAGCGACTCAGTGTGTGGTTATTTTTTAGGGCTGCATTAACAAGCTAATACATCATCCTATCAATTTGTAACTTTTGAAAAGTGTTCAAAAAGTGACTCCTTTTGGAGTACGTTCTTTGGGAAATGAGAACGTTCTCTGTTCTCATCTCAACTATAGTTCTGGTGCAAGTTGGCAGGTATACATTCTGTAGAGCTACTGAGAAAGAACTAATAACTTCTCAAAGTATCTATTTGATAGGTAAACATAAGACTGGAGTTCCTTTTTGGTTTCAGGCTTTGATTCCAAAGCCTTTGTATTTCAAAGCCTTTGATTGACATGTACTGGGATGGGAAAAGTATTACAAATTATAGGTAAGCTATGATTGAATACATCAGAGTATCCTTTTCCGAGGCTGGATTTATGGGACAAGACCTGAAAGAAGAAAGTGGACAGTCATGTTGCCATCACGGTGTGCGGTGGGTTGAGGTAAGAGGCCTAAAAGGATAAGACAATGAGTCATCAAAAGGCTAGCAGGCAAATTTCTGCAACTTGAGTGTTTTCAATAATACTGGCATTGCTTTGGCAATTTTCTAAAATTCAAACTGAATACTAGTCTTCTTACACTACTATAACGATCCTCTTTAGCCTATTGGATATTTTTCTATTCTTTACTCATCTGAAATAAATCATTTTTTAAAAGTTTCCCTCTACACTATCTGTTAAATATAACCAGGTAGATGGATGATGATCATTGACAAGATTCTCAAAGAGGGGGCACCTGGGTGACTCAGTGGGTTGAGCGTCAGACTCTTGGTTTTTGGCTCAGGTCATGATCTCATGGTTCCTGGGATCCAGCTCTGCATCGGGCCCCGTGCTGACAGCATGGAACCTGCTCAGGATTCTTTCTCCCTGTCCTTCCCCCACACTCATGTGCACATGCTCTCACTTTCAAACTAAATAAACTTAAAAAAAAAAAGAATCTATAAGAGACAATTCTCTCAGAAAACTCTAAACACCTTATTTCTCTTTACAAAATACCTTCAATGATTAAAAAGCAAAAAGCAGCTATCTTGTGATAATCACAATAAAGTATAGAATTCCAGGTGGTTTCTAAGTATGGAAATGTGAAATACTTCAGGACCCATTTTTTCCACTCAATTGCATCATCTGTTGTTCTAGCTATAAGGGTTAAAATAACTCAGCTCTGAGACAACCAGAGCAAGAGTCATGAACATTGTGACAAGACCTGTATCATAAATACTTATGTTTTCTAGAATAAAGCTTACTGGTAATTATTTAAAGTAAAGTTTCTAGCTCAAGCTGAGATCCACACATACAGATTACAGAGGATACAGAATTAATCTACAAGTAATCTTTGAATATGGCTACAAACAGAACAATTGGAAATTCATTAATTTGAGAGCTTCACAAAGGTAAGACTGACTTGATCTAATGTTCAATAAACTCTCAAACTATCAGCAAAGGTAGGGAAAATATGTTATCTATATTTTGTCATTAAATTTTATGTTATATTAAGTCCCAGGAGAACCAGGGAAGTATATAGTTTATGCCGTATTTATACCTACTAAATCTACTTGACTGTCTTTGCCAGGATGACCTAGGAATTATTCCTAACTTTTCATCCCTGGTCTTTAGGACAATTACCTGTCAATTATCCAAATCTTACCATCTCTTATGTATTCTTGTGATTTGATCTGGACAATACCAATGGCAAATTATACTGAGATACTTCGGCAACCCAACCTCCTTGGGGGGGTGGGGGGGACTGTGGCACCACCCAATACCTCTGCCAACCCAGCCACACATAGCTAATTTGAAAAGTACTATACATCTGACCCTAGCTAACCAATTGCATTCTTTCCAAGGAATATTGGAATTAAAACCAGGAGAGATTAAGTAGCTTGACTAAGCCACTGATGAATTCTGCTGGCTGGGTTACTTTGGTTACCAAATGTGCAGAAGTAGAGAAAGCCAACCTGCAAAGTAACATGGATGAAGCAGAACAGCAGAGAAAAACAGAGGAGAGAGCAGGTAGAGACAAAGAGAGACAGCAAGAATGAGAGTAAGAGAGCAAGACCAGACAGAGAAAGGAGCTGCCTCAAGCTCTCATCCCTGGCCTTGAGAGATCTCTGTTCTCCATCAAATTCCCTGCAATACCTCAGAAGCTTTAAACAAAATTCCCCTTATCATAGATGTCAAACTTAGATAAGAATATAAAATCCGCAAAAATTCTTAGTGATATTCCCAGGTCCCTTTCTCTCAGGAACTGAAGTCCCACTCACAGTTTTCTAATTCTCCCTCAGATCTTCCCATTCAGATACCCAGGGACCTATTATTCAGTTTACCTTTCCTCCATTTAAAACATACTCAATCCATTATCAGATATAGTTTGATATAAAGTTAAGCCAACTTTACCTGTCTCAAGAGCATTTATATTTTAAATGCAGCTAACATATACACACACTCACGCTTTTAGAACTGTGGGGAAAAACTGAGCTCTAATTAGTTCCTTTGAAATCATAGGCTATATAAAATTGCTTACCACACCCACACAAAAAGATAGGACTGCCAAATTCACTTAAAAACCAAATGCATATGGATGGCGTTTATTTTTAATTTATTATAATTAATGTGAAAAGTAACTGTCTCTGGGAACATTAATTTTCAATATGGTGCCAACTGGAACTCAGAAAATTTATAAACAGAAAATTTAAGTTTCCTGGGAATCCTATAGGTGGTTACTACCCTAAATAACACCTTTTTCAACTTAATTAAATGTTATTTAACAATGCCAAAACAGAGTTGTTATTTACATAATGTATGATTGTACTAAGGACAAATCATGTTATCTTCAGCACACACACACAAAAAATATGGCTATGTTATCTTGAGCAAGCTACCATTAGCCTTCTTTTATATACAATTGTTCTCACTTGTAAATGGGAATATTGGGACCTACATCATTACGATATAATAAAGACTAAGTTAGATAATTTATGTAAATCACATAACAGTCGATTGTCCATAATAAGTGGTGTTAACTATTGTTATTACATGTCCTCAAGGTATTATAGAACATGTAGACAGGTATTATCTTAATTTCATTTGGAGTAACAGTACATCTTACTATTAACACTCTTTTAAATGTTTTTACTATCAATTTTTTTAAAGTCTTTCTAAGAGTCAAAGTGATGACAGAAGTGATGAGTTCTAAGAAGAGGCTGATTCTAATCCAGCTTTTAATTGACTGTGGATTTTCTTGAGGTCTAGAAACCAGTTTGTGAAATAGCCAAGTCATTCTTAAGTTTGTGTATGTTTTAAAATATAGTTTTAATTCAATGAAAAAAGTATTAGTGAAATAAACATACATTTTATGTAAGTGAACACTTCTTTAAATACTTCTCCAAAGTCCATCTGAGGAAATGGTAGGGCTAATGTTCAGACAATGAGTATAATATAGCATAATAAATGCTATATCGGTTAAACAGCAATGTTAATGCCAGACCAGGTTCAAATTCAATAAAACTCAGCTCTAATGTAGAAAGCCTTTTGTGAGCAGTTATTAGTTAAAATGAATTCTTTTATTACCTTAGTAAATTGCCAAATTGCTGGAATAAAGCCACCCAAATAACATTTAATTTTAAATTGAATAGAGTGAGATTTCACAATATAAAAACAGAATAAAAAGGAATAGATTTCAAATAAATGTATTTATATTCTTATAAATATAAATAGTAAGTGAAAATATTTTTAGTGATATATTTATAAATGATAAATATTTTTGTCCTATTTTATGTTTGAAGATCAATCAAGTTATCAATTAGTTTATCCTTCCCAGCCATATGCCATGTCTTTTCCCATCTTGGCATCATTAGCTATAGAGATTTTGGGTCCAGACATTATTCAGTCATGAGGATTTCCTGATTTGCTGTCTTTAACACGGAGCAGTAAGATTTATCAGTGGAGTGTTAGAGCCTGTCTATGGCCACTGTCATTCCAAGGTTACTCCAGTTTCTTTTCCTCCTCCTTTGGTATGCAAGCACCACTGTGAACTTATGGAATCACCAAAGATGTGAATAAAGTTAGGAGAAAGCAAGATAAAGTGTAGAATAAAAGTAGCTCAGCACTCAATGTGCATTACACTAGGAATGTGAACTTTGTGTTTTTGCATCTAAGTTTCACCCATTATATTTGGAAGCACTAAATGAAATAAAATGAAAAATTATTCTTAATAGGCACTTGTTAGAGGAGATAAGTTGAGGAATGCTATTGCTATGACCACTACTACTCAGAATACAATGTGCTCTCTTAAGAAGTGGTGCTGCTTCCTTTGCTTCAATGGCATTTAAAAAAAAAAATCAATCTAGAAGTAGCTATCTCCCTAGGCAGTTTAATTCTGTTGTATTTATTTAGGTTTTAAAAGTTCACACTGAAAGGTAAAATGGGTTGGGGCGCCTGGGTGGTTCACTCGGTTAGGTGGTTCACTCACATCATGATCTTACAGTTCATGGGTTTGAGCCCCATGTCGACAGCACAGAGCCTGCTTGGGATTCTCTCTCTCCCTCTCTCTGCTCCCCCTGCTTTTGCCTCAGAATATATAAACTTTTTTTTTTTAAAGGTAAAATGGCTTATTTTCCTATTGTAACTTTTTGATCTTAATGTACCTATTTATTTATACTTTTCTTTCCAAATAAATGTTCATGTTTTAGCTTCTGGCTTCAGATGACTTTCTGTAGGCAGAAACTGAGAAACCACTGATGAGGTGGCAGGAAGCTGCCCTGTGAGCAGGGATCAGAGTTTGAGCAAAGTGAGAAGTACTTTCAGACAGGCAAACTAGGACAGAGCACAAACCATCTAGAATATTAGCAGAGGATGAAATGCAGGCTTGCTTTCCTAAATCAAAATAAAGCTAGAAATACACAGAGTAGTGTGATGGGTTCAGATGAGAGAATTGCCTAAAAAGCAAAGATACAGTCTAATTCTCCCAGCACCACTTGTTAAAGAGACTGTCTTTTTTCCATTGGATACTCTCTCCTGCTTTGTCAAAGATTAGTCAGCCATGCATTTGTGGGTCCAATTCTGGACCTCTATTCTATTCCATTGGTCTATGTATCTGTTTTTGTGCCAATACCATACTGTCTTGATGATTACAGCTTTGTAGTAAAGGCTAAAGTCTGGGATTGTGATTCTTCCTGCTTTGGTTTTCTTCTTCAATATTATTTTGGCTATTTGGGGTCTTTTGTGGTTCCGTACAAATTTAGGATTGTTTGCTTGAACTTAGAGAAGAATTCTGGTGCAATTTTGATTGGGGTGCATTGAATGTGTAGATTGCTTTGGGTACTATTGACATTTTAACAATATTTATTCTTCCAATCCATGAAGAATGAAACTAGACCACTTCTTACACCATATACAAAAATAAACTCAAAATGGATGAAGGACCCTAATGTGAGAAAGGAAAGCATCAAAACCCTAGAGGAGAAAGCAGGAAAAAACCTCTTTGACTCAACTGCAGCAATTTCTTACTGGACACATCTCCAAAGGCAAGAGAATTAAAAGCAAAAGTGAACTATTGGGACCTCATGAAGATAAAAAGCTCCTGCACTGCAAAGGAAACAATCAACAAACTAAAAGGCAACTGATGGAATGGGAAAATATATTTGCAAATGACATATCGGATAAAGGGCTAGTGCCTAAACTCTATAAAGAACTCACCAAACTCCACACCTGAAAAATAGTCCAGTGAAAAAAGGACAGAAGACACGAATAGACACTTTCCTAAAGAAGACATCCAGATGGCCAACAGTCACATGAAAAGATGCTCAATGTCACTCCTCATCAGGGAAATACAAATCAAAACCACACTGAGATACCACCTCATGCCAGTCAGAGTGGCTAAAATGAGCATACCAGGAGACTATAGATGCTGGAGAGGAGGTGGAGAAACGGGAACCCTCTTGCATGGTTGGTGGGAATGCAAACTGGTACAGCCGCTCTGGAAAACAGCATGGAGGTTCCTCAAAAAATTAAACAGAACTACCCTATGACCCAGCAATAGCACTGCTAGGAATTTACCCAAGGGATACAGGAGTGCTGATGCACAGGGGCACTTGTACCCCAATGTTTACAGCAGCACTCTCAATAGCCAAATTATGGAAAGAGCCTAAATGTCCATCAACTGGTGAATGGATAAAGAAGATGCGGTTTATACGTACAATGGAATACTACTTGGCAATGAGAAAGAATGAAATCTGGCCACTCACAGCAACGTGGATGGAACTGGAGGGTATTATGCTAAGTGAAATAAGTCAGGCAGAGAAAGACAGATACCAGATGTTTTCACTCATGTGGATCCTGAGAAACTTAACAGAGACCATGGGGGAGGGGAAGGAGGAAAAAAAAAGTGAGAGAGGGAGGGAGGCAAAACATAAGAGACTCTAAAAAACTGAGAACAAACTGAGGGTTGATGGGGGGTGTGGGGAGAGGGGAAAGTGGGTGATGGGCTTTGAGGAGGGCACCTGTTGGGAAAAACACTGGGTGTTGTATGGAAACCAACTTAACAATAAATTATATTTAACAATAATAAAACAAACAAAAAAAGGAACTTATGACCTAGAATGTACTTATATGAAGAATTCAATTACATTCAAAATCTCACTACTATTTCTGCATAAACATTTTGGCAGTATTGCCTCTCTAACTAATGTATTATATTTGTGAAAGACACAGGTTTTTTTGTTTTGTTTTGTTTTGGTTTTGTATGGTAGTAAAACAAAGAGAAATAAAGATACAAACAATAACAACAAACATCTTGACTTAGAGAGGCAGCTAGAAGTCTCAACAAACTTGAATAATTCCAAGGTAGCCAAAGCATTTTATGATTTTTGTTTTACACTTTTTGAAAAACAATTCTTCACTAATAGCTTCAGTGCAATAGAGAATATTGGATTAGCATGACCCGAGTTTGTTTCTGGAATCACTCTTCATAGTAGTGACCAAAGTGAACAAGTAGATTATTTCAGAGATATTCGTGTTTGCCTCTCACAATGAGCAAAGTTAGCAATTTCCATGCTTTCTTCCTTTACAAGCAAACAACCTACCCCTGATAGTACTACAATCAAGAACTAGTTTTCGCTTCAAAGAAAGGGGCTGCTAAAAGAGATTACCAACAATGTGGAAAGTTTACTTTGTGTATGGGGCTGCAGAGCTAGCCAGGAACTATTTGTTTGATGGTCAAAGTCAAGAAACTGAATTCAAGTAGAACTCAGGAGATCACTTCCGGTGATGGCAATCTGGGTTTGAATTACACTTGATCCATCAACCAATGCTGATAAAGCACACATCTCTGGGGTAGAACACAGAATAATAAAAGAAGGTCAGAAGGTTCTCCATAACCTTGCAAAAGCCAACACTTTTAACACTTCTAAGATCACCCTCTCACCAGAGAACAGTGTTTCTGCATTCAGCACAGAGCTATAAAGGGGATTAGAAGTACTCCTTAAAACGTTCAACAGCCTCAGCAGCAAAATTGTCGTGCTTAAGTCCTGTTATTTGGAGAACAGGTATTTTTATGCCTTAGCAAGCTTTACATTTTATTTCACTTTTGAGAGTCACGGATGCTAAGGTTTTAATGAAAATTTCTTTTGCAAAAGTGACAATATGTATGTTCCCCCCCACCACACCCACCCCCCTCCAGGGAAAGGCCTCTTGTTTTAGTGCTAGAACTCCAGTATAGAATATGATGCTTGGTGAGAAATCCATCATTTAAAGTAATAAAGGAGCGTTTCAGGAAGGATCAAGAGGAAAATAAACTATCAGCAACAAAGTTTTAAGTTGCAATTTAAGGTGATCAGCTAACAGGAACTTGCTTGAAAGGAAGGCTACTGCTCTGCATATGTTTTTGTCATTTGCAAAAGCTAAAAAATCTGCCAAAGCCAAGTGGTTTTGGCCGCCTGCAATCTTTCTATATAGCATGCTGTGCTCAGTTATGTTCAGTGACTAAAAGCAATAATGTTTTGATTCTAGACTAATACGTCTAGGTCTGCAATTGATTGTAAACCACTTTATGAGACAGTCTGAAATCTTTCCTGTGTCTACTAGTCTTGATGAGCCCCTTAGCAAAATAAATTAGCAATCTTGAAGCTTTTCCTTCCTACTTTCCTACTGCCAAGACTTTCTAAATAAGCCCTCTGTATTTTCCTCCCCCGCGTGATTCACAGGTGGGGTTGCAATTCAGAGTTGCTGTTTAATTTGGGTTTAGGTGTTTTAGGTGCTCATGCAGTTCTCAGCAATATCTTCTCATTTGTACTTGCTTGACCCGATTTGATTCCATTTTTATTTTCTTAAAGCTCAGAGGTAGGCTATAAATGTCAAAAATTAATCTCTGACCAGTACAACCTCAAAGGACCTTTTCTATCTTAACGGCCCAGAAAGCAATTTTCTCTCAAGTAATTTGTAACTTTTTATTAACTAAATATTAATATTATTCTAGACTAAGGCAATCTTTTTTTTAAGTTGCTGAAAAGTCAAATGTTATGCGATAGGTAAGACTAGTGTACTTGAATGATTGCTGTTATGTCAAATACTGCTGTTTATGGTGGAAAATATAGATTTTCCTCTAGAGCATTGCAAGCTGATCAGTGGTGAATTGACTGATCCAGTGGCAGAACCCCTGTGGTATTCAAATACCAGTTGCCACACTTAGTGGCAGCATCAGCTCATGCTACCTTGGTTTGCCAATATAACACCGTGGATCTTAAATGGAAACAGCAGTGAAAAGCTGATTCAATCTAAGGCCACTCTTCCGAGACTGTCGATAAAGGAGTCCACAAATGCTAAATGTCACCTTGGGTTAGGACTGAGGACAGCTGCTCTCTCTAAAGGAGATGCTGATCAACACATTTGCCCCAGGTCATGGGACAGATACACTAACTTCAATTTGCTTTTGGCATATCTGTATACTATTAATTATAAGCAAAGAATATAGTCTATTGTTAATATTGAAAATGAGTGATTTCAAAATAAGTAAAGGCTTTGAGGAAAGGATAGAATCATGGCTAATTTCAAAATAAGTAAACGCTTTAAAGAAAGGATACAATCATGGCTAATGTTAAAACAAAGGTATGACTGATCTGGCTCCTTTTGGGAGACATAGGGGACTGTTTGTGGCCTCTTTGGAAAACCATTTGAGTGCACCTAAGAGTAAAGAAGATGGGGGTAAAATAGAAAGAAGGTAAACAAATATATGCTGATATTATCATCCCGTCAGGGCTACATATAAGAATGGATGCTGCGGCCAAGGATGAAGTATAAAGAGATACAGTCTAAGAAGTTATCAGAGCTTGTAAATCATAAGCCCAGCCATGCATCTTGGGGGTGGAGGTGAATGGTCAGAGGATGGAGTGTTACTGGAGCTTTTCAGATAAAAGGAGAAACTAGGAACCGCTGGCCACAACCTTACAAACTGCTGAGGGCCGATTCTCCTTTTCCTCCCTCGACCTCAGGCCGATTGGCACTCTTTTCATGTCCTAGCTCTCTGGCTGTTCTTTCTCCTTACTTGACTTCCTTGGGGATAGCTTAACCCATCCATCTCAGATACACTTTTACCTAATGTGTTCAGACTAGTGTGTGGCACTAACTATACATTCAAAAGGGAGAATAAAATCTTTTTTTTTTTTTTTGAAGTTTTTATGTATTTGAGACAGAGACAGAGTGCAAGCAGGGGTGGGGCAGAGAGAGAGGGAGACACAGAATCCGAAACAGGCTCCAGGCTCTGAGCTGACAGCACAGAGCCCGACATGAGGCTCGAACTCATGAACTGCGAGATCATGACCTGAGCTGAAGTCAGACACTTAACTGACTGAGCCACCCAGGTGGCCCAAGGGAGAATAATATCTTTGTGGCCTCAGTCTCAGATTCCATATAGGGATGATCTTGCACACCTGTAGCACTTCTAACATTTGTGACAATTTTATCTGTGCCCTCAGGTACTCAATGACATTAAAACATTTTTTCAACCTCATGGTGTGGGCTGAGACTTGGGATCCAAAGCACCGAGTTGTGGAAAAAGAAATGTCCAAAATGCCACAACTGTGTTGTATCTGTTGTAGTATAGTGTGTGGGTCCGAGATAAGAGAAAGAACACTTCTTTTGATATTCAAAACATTAGTCTGGGTACAAGCTACCTTCCAGCAGAGTAGAGGAATAGGAGAGTGACCAATGATAAGAAATGATCAAATATTTCACATTGTGTCAATTACTTCTAGAAAAAGGAAATTCAACAATTTGTCTATCTTATTAGAAAGAAGTTGAGGGAGGGGCACACAGTAAAAACATAAAAAAACACCCAAAGGTGAATTTGGCCAATGACTTAAAGACTAAATATGTTTAGAATTTTCAATATGATAGAAAAAAAGTATTGGGTATTTTGCCTAGGGGACTAAAGAAATTAAGGCAACTTTACTCAAAGTTCAAAAATAAGTTTAATTAAAATAATATAAACTATCCTTTCCCCAAGATTTTCTTTAGTTTTTGAGTCAACATCAGTCAGCCTTGCAGCATATTACCTCAGGCAGACATTACTATTATTTCTAACATTAAATCTAGTGGTACAAGGGTATACAGAGGTATAATTGGAGTTGAGTAGTTTTTAAGGTAGATTTAAGGGCAACAGTTTACTAACCTAAACTTAATCCTACATTTCTCTTTGCTCTGTTTCTTGGCACTCTTTAATTTTAGTGTAGTGTTTGAAAATTCATCTAGCCTTACCAGTGATTCTGTGTTAAGAGAAGGAATTGGAAAGTAATAAACTATGTGAGCCAGAAACATGTAATAGGGTTCCAACTCAGCAGTTGGCTAATCCTAAGGTCTCAGACCAGTCACTTCGCTTCTGTGGGCTTTGCTCATTCATAAAAGGCTAAGTAAGGACCATGTCAATGTTTTCAAGCACTTAGCAACATATGTCTACACCATGGTATAAGAGACCCAGTGATTTCAGAAGGAAGAAAAATAAGAAGTAAGCCAAAAATAACCGAATTAATGAAAGGCAAGTTCTTTAATATCTCACATAAAATTTACATTTATCTCTTCAATATATTGGAGTATGAAAATAAAGTGTTTCATATCACCTCTATAAAAAACAAACAAAACCCTGAAATCTTTTTTCCCTCCAATGCTGAAGAAGTAATTTTAGAGAATTGTGCTAGAGGAAAGAGAGCTATTACCAAAAATCGGGGCAGTGTTAAGTTCCCTACTCTTCTCTGTAGTACATTTTTTTTAGAACCTTGGTTTACATACATGCATGAAACAGGCGACAGCAATACTATTTAAAAACTGTGTTGTAAACTATTTCACTGCAGAGAGAGGATGTGAATAGAGGGGGGAAATGTACGGTAGAACATTTCCAGAACTACTGTTGTTGGCAATTTTAAGTTGTTTCTTACTGAATGGCAAGACTGCTTGTTATTCAGTGGACACAAACTGTCTCAAATCTGTCACCCTATACTTTTCACTGCTCAGTTTATTAAGTATTTCATCCAAAGACTCTTTTTTCCAGTATGGAAAGATGGCTAATTACATTTTTCCCTATTTTCCCATCATTACTAACCATAATCACATACAAATGGCTAGTGTCCTGTGACTTAGAATATACGTGACCTCATCACCTAATTCTCAAGCTTCATTTCCAATGCTGTCGATCATTGTCACAATGTTTGGCTTCAAGTTGTTGATTTATTTGCAGTTGGCTTGAAAAAATACTTACCAAATGAGCCAGTTTTTATCATGAACTATAAATTTGTTGATTCAGGGTTGTAAATACTTATATTCCTCCCTTCTCCCATACGCATAGTAATAAATCGATGGTGAGTTGGAAGACTGTTTTCAGTACATTTCTCTTGCTTGGTAATTCATATCTGTGAACTTACAGTTTAATTATCGCATTAAGTCATTGAAAGAAAATCAAGTGGATACTCTTTTGACACATTCTCTCCAGTGAGGCTACATTAGTTGTTCAGGCATTCAGGGTATAGACTGGCTATCACTCCCAGAATTTTCCTTCTGATAGAACTGTACCCATCTATATACAAGGTTACACTATTTTTTAAAGTCATTCTTTTTTTTTTTTTTTTTTTTTTTTTTTTTTTTTTAATTTTTTTTTTTTTTTCAACGTTTATTTATTTTTGGGACAGAGAGAGACAGAGCATGAACGGGGGAGGGGCAGAGAGAGAGGGAGACACAGAATCGGAAACAGGCTCCAGGCTCCGAGCCATCAGCCCAGAGCCTGACGCGGGGCTCGAACTCCCGGAACGCGAGATCGTGACCTGGCTGAAGTCGGACGCTTAACCGACTGCGCCACCCAGGCGCCCCTTAAAGTCATTCTTACAAAAAAAAAATCTACTTGAATATTTGATCAGACTCCTAAGTTATTTTGATCATAAAGACACATTTGTTGCATTGTTAACTTCTACCCTGTCATCGCTCTAAGATAAAGAATGAAATTAACCTATGAGGAACATTAATATGCATTCTTTGATTGTGTTATTTGAAAGAACTTTTTTTTTTAAGCTTAGCTGCCTCTTTGTTTCCATTCCAACTCTATTCAATCATGCACATGGCATCTGTCTATACCCAACATTTACCTATTATACTTCACAACCCAAGAGGATGCTGAAACTGACTGTAGATTAATCTTCAAGGGTATGTTTCTTGTTAATGTTTTATTTATCATGTTTATTTACCAAAAATAATTATCTTGTGCTTTTAATCCAAAATTTGCATAATTTTTAAACATGACAAAATAATCTATCATGTCATTATTGATCTTATATTTTATTCTTAAATAAGTTTCCAAGTACTCCTATATTTAGATAAATAGTTATTACTTAGTATTCATTCACTAATAATGATTGAGTTATTGCTATTGGGTTCCTAACGATCAGGCAGACTATAAAAAGTCCCCAGGACAAGATCAAAATAAGCTAGAATCCTTTAAGATATTAGATTTCCTGTACTTCAATATGTTGCATATTCTCATTTCAATCTATAAAGTTACTGTTTTTAATCTCGATCAATGTATACCACTTAATATAAAACCATATTTTTCCATTTTAGGTAACACAATTTAGAGATAATTCTTCAAAATACTATTTTTCCCCTTCAAAGTCAGTGAACTCTGTTCCTCAGGAAAAGTAAGCAAAACCATACATGTGTTCAAAATAAATTACCTGGCAAAACTATGATGAAAATACTGAACTGATCTGAGATTACCAAATTTTCGTGGCTGCAAACAAATTGTGAAAAATCGCTGACATATTGCGAAATAACCTTTCCCTCTATATGGCTGTCTGCTGAGTCAACCACATCTTCCATCCAGACCATCAACACAACAACCAAACCAGACTTGCCATCTTTCTGTTCCAGCAGACCAGCCACAGGTCCTAGTGTGCTGGCGCCCTGAGGAATCTACTCCTGTGGTTTTACTTGCATTAAAAAAAAAAAAAAAAAAAAAAAAAAGCTCTCCCTTTAATTTTTAAGTAAAACTCAAAGTTTCTGGAGAATACCCAGATGTCTCATGTAGGCTGTACAATAATTAGACATCTTTGGTGCCTGCCACACATTAGTACAAGCGATTTATACTTAGCTGATTGTGTATGTGTTTATTTTATTCCTGATCTTTACCACTTTCTCTTTAGAGCAATGCATGTTCATTATAACTAGTAAAAACAATGTAAAAAATATATGTTGCACAGATGCAGATTTTCTTAAGTCTTTGGGTTCATTTGGATATAACTGTGTAATTAAGGAACATTCTCCAGGATCATTTATAAACAGTATCCTAACCCAAATGAAGTATTTATGAATAAACAGAGACTAAATTGAAAAGGTAAACTAAATAGTTTGGGATAGCTATGTTTCTTTTATGTGAAGGGTAGCCTTGATTTTTTTAAAATATATTTTAAAAGATGTTTCTTAAAAGTATTATTTAAATGCCCTGCTGAAAAATGTATTCACTTGGGGGGGGGGTGGGAGGGAGGGGAGGGTTTGTGATGGGTATTGAAGAGGGCATCTTTTGGGATGAGCACTGGGTGTTGTATGGAAACCAATTTGACAATACATTTCATATATTAAAAAAAAAGAAAAGAAAAATATATTCACAAAAAATGATAGGACTCGAATTCTTCTGTAGAGAAACTATCTTTTTCTCTTAGAATTTTATTTCATGACCTAATGTCTCTCTTCAAATTATCACCTTCAGGCCATCTGGAAAATTTCCTAAGTGACTAAAATATGAATAAGCATGAGAAGCAAACCAAAACACGACAACAAAACAACAACAACAACAACAACAACACCAACAACAGCAACACATTCTTACACCATCCACTTAAAATTCACCAAAAGTGTCAAAAGCCATCAGGCCAAGTGACACAGTAAGTAAGTTTATCTTTGTAAAGCCTCCAGTTATGGCCAGTCCTCATGTTTTCCATTCCAGACAGGAAAAAAAAAAAAAAGACATATACTAACAGAAAACTACAGATGACTGTTCCTCTGCCTTAAAATTTTGATAAAATCACCTTTTACCTTTATTTGGAAAGGTAAAGTTTTCTACATAAATTACTTTTTAGAAGCTTTGATTTGCAGGGGTGCCTGGGTGGCTCAGTCAGTTAAGCATCTAACTTTCAATTTCAGCTCAGGTCATAATGTCAATGGTTCCTGGTGTCCAGACATGCATCTGGCTCTGCACTGACAGCATGGAACCTGCTTGGGATTCTCTCTCTCTGTCTCTCTCTCTCTCTCTCTCTCTGCCCCTCCACACCTGGGCACATACTCTCAAAATAAATAACTTTAAAAAAAGGAAGCTTTGATTTGTTATAATTCCTAGTACTATGGAATTCAGGGTAAAAGTAGGCAAACCAAAATCAGGAATTGAATCTTTACATATGAAAGGCATGTAAAACTTCGAAGACCAAAAGTCTGAATACTGAAAATAAATTTTTCACCACACATCATCCTTTAACATTTATCTAGTGCCTGCTCTGTGCCAAACAAATAGTTATAATACAGATAATGTCTAAAACTGATAGACACTCCATGTCTAGTGAATTTGGTTAAAGTCACCCTCTAAGCCTGAAAATCCAAGGCTGATACTTTTGCTCTAGTGGCTGTGGAAAGACCAAATATATAGTATAGTTTTTCTAAAAAGGTAAAAAAATAAATAAATAAAACAAAAACAAAACAAACCACAATCCTCAAATATATTAATGTGGAGGAAATGAAGATACTGGGAAATATTTAATTCTTAAACATATAGGGCAGATAGTAAGAAATACAAAAAATAAACCAAATTAAGATTGGAAAGCAAGGATGAGGAGTAATGAAGTGGAAAGAAAATTTCTGGTTTGGAAACAGTCATGGCATTCAGGCTATTAAATGTCACCAGTGTAGTTGATCTTTCCTTCTAACCATTTTTTAGTTAGAAGAAACTGTTTTCCCTAAGTATCAAAGAAAGTCAGGGACAAGAAAAGAATCAGGAAATGGGGAGATGTCAATGACTGCCATGGGTTAAGTGAAAATGAGCATTAGAATTAAACTCTACCCCTTTCTCAAAGAGTTGAAAGCTGAAACAAAGAGGGTGAGGGGCTTTTGACATTTGATAGAGTGCCAAAGTAACAATGTCTGGGATAAGGTAGAGCAAGTATCTCTCAACCTACGTTAAATAAGAGATTGGATTCCTTTGAATTGGAGGTAAAGGAATATTTAGATAAGGAACAATGGATAAAACCTAAGAACTAATGAGAGATTTAAGGTAGAGGTCTATTTTGACTAAGGTCTTAATATTGACTTATAAATATGACCCTGTTAATGACATTTGGTAATATGAAGAATTAACATAGAAGATTCTTTAATAAAGTTGTATTTTAATAACGTATACAGTTGAACAAGAAATTATGCAAAAGTATCACTAATGGGTTCCTTAATGGAAATACAACTCTTAGAAAAGTATTCAAATTTCAGGCAAAGGACCAACAAATTTGAAGTGATTCAAGGAATTGTAACACTGAAAACTCAAGTTTATACATATAACGCATAAAAGTATAAAATTATAAACTCTTTCTGGGAATTTTCTTTTTTTCATTTGCCTTATACAATGACAGGATAGGAGAAGAGTAAAAATGATAAAAAGGAATGGATTTCAGTTTTATTTAGATTGACTATTTTGTCTTGTATTCATCAAAATATTCTGAATTTGTTAAAAAATATGCTTTTGAAAATCATGCATTTGGGGGCGCCTGGGTGGCTCAGTCGGTTGCGCGTCCGACTTCAGCTCAGGTCACGATCTCACAGTCAGTGAGTTCAAGCCCTGCATCGGGCTCTGGGCTGATGGCTCAGAGCCTGGAGCCTGCTTCGGATTCTGTGTCTCCCTCTCTCTCTGCCCCTCCCCCATTCATGCTCTGTCTCTGTCTCAAATAAACGTTAAAAAAAAATTAAAATAAAATAAAATAAAATCATGCATTTGTACTTTTCACATTCAGCAGAGCCCTTCTTTTATAAGTTTATTTATTTATTTTGAGAAAGAACAGCAGGAGTGGGGGAGGGAGGGGGAGGGAGGGGGAGGGGGAGGGAGAATGAATATCCCAAGCAGCCTCTGTGCTGCCAGCTCAGAACCCGAGGGCTTGAACCCACGAAACCATGAGATCATGACCTGAGCTGAAACCAAGAGTTGGTTGCTTAACCGACTGAGCCACCCAGGCACCCCAAGAAGAGCCTTTCTTTTAAATTAAAAAGTTGAATTAAGAGATAAACACTACTAATTTTAAACCAATTATATTTCTAGACAAGATAGGAAGATAATCCCCAGCTCTATAAACTCTTCCCCATGCCCTCCCTGTAACATTTTAGGTCTCCTGGTAATAAGTTACAGGAAATTAAATATAGTTTAAGAACAGTTATGAAGAAAACTTGACACCTGTATCATAAAATTCATCCCTAAATTGAATTTAAGTAATTGGAAATTCTTGAACTTTGAGTTACCCTTTTAGTTATGTTAGTACATATAAGTCAGAGTTGGCACTGTTAACACTGCTGGTTAAAAGATCAAACGAAAACAAAAATACCCTGCAAATTACTGACAGTCGATCTTAAAGCATTTTTCCATGGGTTGAATTTAAGGTTTCGTTTTATTTTTTTTTTTTAACTACAAATCAGTCTTTTAAGAAAAAACTTAGTTTCTTCAAATTTTAGGAGAAATCTTCTGAATTGCCATGTCATTGCAGTAATGATTATCCAAGAAGTAATCTATTCAGTGTGAAATGCTGACTAAAAGGTTATCAGAGGTCAGAATGGTAAACGTTTCAGGAGTTTCATTAATCAAGAGAAAATGTTCATTAAAGTTATTAAAGTGTAGTGATTAATTAAACTTGCAACAAGTAACGAAGAAGAATTTTGAATCTTTTTAAATGTTTACTTTGAGACAGAGTGCGTGCATGCGGCAATGGCAATCCGGTGGAGGGACAGATACAGGGAGAGAGAACACTAAGCAGATGTCACACTGTCAAGTGCAGAACCCTATCACCCAAACTGTGAGATCATGACCTGAGGTGGTCGGTCACTTAACCAGCTGAGCCACCCAGGCGCCCCAAGAAGAGTTTTGAATTTTATTAGCACTAATGGGGATTTTGCAACTTGGTAAATGATTTTTTGGGTGGGTAAATAAGATTGAAAAAAATAAAAAAGTTTGGAATGTAGACAAGAATATGAATAGTCTCTTTGTGATACAGCAAATGATTTAGAATGGGTTCCCCCCCCCTTTTTTTTTTTAATTATTTTACTTCTAGAGATTTAGTCTAAGGGCAAATTTGAGGAAACAAGGAATTTAAGCTTTGTCATCTGCCTACCTGATTCTGAATTTTAACTACTTTCTAAGTATTTGGCATTGATTAATTTGTAAACCACAATGTCGTTATTTTTAATCTGTAAAGTTTCCTCATCTATAGCAAGGTAGTAATTCTTACTTTGCAAATTGAACAATCTGTGTGAACTAAGAACATGTAAGTAAAATTCCTAGCTCATAATAGGTGTTCAATATAAGTTATTACTCTTCTGTACGTAGGCTACAATTTATCATTTATTATACAAAGCATAACTTATAAAAAAGAAAAATCTAAAAAGGTAAAGTGTCTAAAGTAAGTATGACTTCTGTACAAGAAAACATTAAATAGTCATTAAAAATCATGTCAGAAAAAATATTTAAATGGCATTGACATATTTTCATGATGTATTGTTAGGTAAAAAATGCTATAAGATATATGATCCCAGTATCACTTTAAAAAATATGAATATACATATGTACAATTGAAAATATATGAACTATAAGTATTTGTAATTATCTCTGGGTAAGAGGGGATTTATTTTAAAAGTTTTCCTTATCTTGATTCTCCAAATTATACTTCAATAATGTTACTTTTGTAACAAGAATATATCATAAATGCTAGGTTTTTAATTAAGGTTATGAAATATGAGGCTTCCTATAGTATTCATTTTAGGGAACATGTCAGTTGGTTAATTTGGAAATGTTATTCATTCTTTGTGAAGTTATAGTGAATTGGGGTAATATGTGAGGTCAAACGTTGCAATCTATTTCAAACATCATTAGAAGAACAAGTGTGGAAATCGCTCCTGAATAACATCAAACCTTAGTAGATTAATGAATACGTGTTATAAAAGAAAATATGTAACTACCAAGAGACTACTGGAATCAAAAGAAATAAAGTAATATGGCTTATGAAAAAAAAATAAACCCAACCAAATTCAACAAATTTTCCCCTACAGTAGTAAGAGAATTAGTGGATAATAAAAACAGTTAAACAAAGCATGTGATGGGATAACTTATGAGGTCATTTCATAGAATTGGTTCAAAGTTGAAGTGGATGCAGTTCTCTACCCCATAAGCTGAAGACGGACAGTAAGAATACATGAAAATATTTTGAAGAATGCAGAATTATTTGACAGAACTGTCATGTAATGTACTGTACACGATCTGATTCCGTATCTGTATTTGTGATCTAAAATTGGGGAGTAAGTAGTATGCTTATAAAAAAGCAGTTTACACTAATTTGAAAAGCCTTACAACTGACAGAGGAAAAAAGTTACCCCTACAAAACTAGTAATATACAAGGAGAATTAAATGATCTAAGGTGTCGTTTTCAAAAGGAAGCAGAGAAAAGCAATCATGAAAAAAAAAATGGCTTAGCTTTGAGAAAGGTAATAGCTGTCAATAGGTAATTACTGTATGAACCACACCTGCACAGATGCATCAATACTTAGATTGCTCCTATGAAGTAGGTTTTATTCTCTCCATTTTATTGATGAGGACCCTGAGGAACAGAGAGGTTATCGAATTGGCCCAAGGTCACACAGTTAGAGGGAGAGCCAAAATCTGGTCTAACTGGAATACCTCTCATACCAAATTTCTATAGTTCCTTGCATCGTGCAGCAGTAATTGGATACAGGTTTGCAGTATGACTAACTACCTAACCTGCCTACCACGTTTCTACCTTTCCAGTACATCTGAGGAGCTATATTGACTGAGACAACATAATTTAAAGATATTGACATAGACTTGGGATTTCAGTCCTATTAATTCCACCCACAAGATGTGTGGTCTTGGTCAAACCACTTAATTAAAATCTGATGTCAGTTTCTATGTCCCCAAAGTAAAAACAGGAGAATTTCTACTCTTCTTTCCAGGTCTAATATGTGATTCTCATCTCAAAGCCATTACTTCATGTACCCTTAAGCAACTTTTAAAATGTATTCTAACTCCTAGAGAAGGGTTATAAAAGAAAAAAATTTCTGAATTGAATCTGACAAGACACTATGATGTGGGCTGTCCACAGAGACTCCTCACCTTGTGCAAAAACTACCAAGTTGTCATAGTAAGAGAGGCTTGAAGGGGAGGAGCATTGGGCTTTTTCTTTTTCTTGTCTTTTTCTATTTTGAAACTTCTACTCTATGATTTTTCTCCTATAAAACAGTACTTTTAGCACTATATAATAGGGTGAAAGAAAAAGCCCATATTCTAGAGAATAGCAGTATTTTCCAAGAGATGTAACACAGCTTCTGAGGGTGGCATAGCTGGGGGAAAATCTTAGGAAGAGGAACTTGCAAAGAAGAGTGTAGAGATAAAGGAGGTAGGAGCTTGTAAGATAAGGTCACCGCAGCGGCCCTGTGCCTCTCTACCTAGTATTGTGTTCAAGCTGAAGATTCTCACTCACTCTTCAAAAGGGCTAGAACATGAGGCAGTAGCTGGGGCAACTGCCTGTACCTCCTGCTTTCTTCGGAGGCACGTCAGTCCCCTGGGCATGATCGTACCCTCCAAATTTAAGCCTGCCTGGAGTTGGGAGCCTCCACAAAGTTATAATAAAAGAAAAATGCCTAGGGAATGATTATGTTTTTTTTTCCTTTTCCCTTTTCCCTTTCCTTTTTTTTTTTTCCCAGCAAGCCAAAATCCAAGGCTCTGAAGAAGAATGATAAAATCCAAGTTAAGCTAATTGTTTCTATTGCCCTAAAGTTAAGAAAAACTACAGATATAATCACCATGGGAGTAAATCAGAAAGACTTACAAACTGATTCCTGAAATTTGTCTTTTGTATCCACTTGCTACTCAGAAGTTAATTTGACAGTAGCAATGCAAAGCAGTGGGAAGCAAATTCAATACTTTGGTGTCTCGCTAGCATCACTATTAAAAGGCCATTTGTGGTCGCGATTTTAAATTCACACTTGAAATATTGCATACATACCATTTTTATTTCCCTTTAGACTGGAAAGACCTGTGTCCCCATAGGCTGTTGCAAAGCAACATCCTTGATTGACTATCTGCTCTCATAGGCAACACTTGGCTTAAGAAGTGTTTTCTTTATTTCTAGTCCTTTAAAGAATCATTTCTCTGAATAAATAAATAAATAATCACTTCTCTTCCTGCCTCCCTTCTGTCTGAATTTTCTGGGAAGGGGATGCCAGGAGTACTGTGTCTGCCAACAGGTGGCCAGACACTAGATCAGTCTCTCTCAATAAGCAAGACCCCATCTGCTAGCTGGTGTCTCCATGTGTTTGTTCTGTTTATTATAGCAGCTGAGCCTCAAACTGGTTTCTTTGTGGGTTTCAGGCAGATGCTTAACAAGGTGAGCCAAAGGGAGTCTGGCCATTAGAAGATGTGTTAAGATGGCCTCAGCTGGAATCACTTTTTCTTATGTTTTTCAAATGCCTGCCTACAGCTTCCCCTGACAGCTTACCACAGGACTTCATTGGGGCATCAACCAGACAGAGGGATGATACTTGATATTTTCAACCAAAACACCATACTATTTTTTAGGCTTTGTTTCTTGAGTTTAAAAAGGTTTGGCTACTGTCAACATCCTGGCTTAAGCATAATTGGTTGTGAGGTAGAGTCCTTAGTACAGAGACTTTGACGAAAATCACATCTTACCAAGGAAAGCCAATTTAAGTTCACTGAACTATTGTATAAAGAAATCTGGAATCAGAAATCCTATGTCACAGGGTTAGATGGTCCATTAGTGGTTGTGCTTTCTCAGGATGTGGTTTCATTGGTTGGCAATAATTCAAAAGTACAATAGACAAGACGACTGAAGGGGGGGAAATTCACATTTTGTAAAGGTCATTGTGCAGACTGTCGGTACCAACCCTGAAATAATGATTTAGACTACTTGCATATTTTATGTCAGGTTCAGATATTTTCTTAAAATGAACTTCCATTTCAAAGAGTTCTCCAAGCACATTTTATTCTTTTCATTTTCTATTCCTATTCTGTTCATGCTTGGTGGAGTAACATGAAGGGGAAAAACCAACCCTCTTTCTATAGAAAATCATTAGAAATTCTTCATGTGGGATCCAATCCAGCAAGGTTCTGATAACTAGCAAAGAACAGAGTAGGTCCAAGTCCTGTTCTTTCACAGAATAAGCAGGAAGGTCTGGATGACAGTGTGTGTTAAATAAAAGAATTTTTATTTAATTGAGGTTTGAAGTCTAGGGGGCCCCTCCCAGCAGACACACAGTCAAAACTGTCTCAGGGAACCGTGGGAGGGCATTTGAAAAACATGTGAAGAGCAATTTCCAGCTGAGCCAATTTTTGTCTAACATCATGTGGCTTGGCCAGTTTTGGCTTTCCTAGTAGAATCTGAAGCCCAAGGAACACAGCCTCAGTCTCAGCCACCATGCTGTGAGAAGACGTGGAACAGGGAGCCCGGTGTCCAGATGGGAGAGTCTTCTAATTGTCTGAGTGGGAACCGGGGTCTGGGCACAGAATGTCAGACACATCCTTGCTGGCATCATCATTACTGATTCATGCTGCACAAGGAGTACTGAGGAGCTGCCAAGGGAAAAAGTGGAGCCGTCCGCAGATTTGAATCATATCCGAACACCAGGGAGGAAAAGGAAGAAAGTGCTTTCCTTAAGTACTTGGAAATGCTGCTTTAACTCATTTAATGTCATAATATGTACTTCCTTATCCATGGTTTAAATTTACCCCTTTTTTGCTTTTCAAAACTGGATATTTCTAGCATTCTTCTGTCCCTCCACCCCCCACTGGTTACTATGCCTATAAAGAGTTTATAGGTACGTGTGCTTGAAAATGTAAATCCAGCCTTAAACAGTACCACTAAATACCGTTGACTCAAAGTAAACTTGTTTCATTATTAAGGGTGATTTAAAAGGTGATTTATACATGAGCTATGTAGTTTTTAGATTCAGAAATTCTCTTATTCATAGCTGACTGCCTATACTCAGTCACATGAGCTGAAATGGACACTCCCTTCCCAACCATCAAGCTTAGGACCCCTCAACTGTGCAGAAATGGTTTCATGTGGGGAAACCTGGTTTTCCTATGGGTAAGGACTTCTTTTCGATATGTAAATTCTTGTGGAGTGGGTCAAGCATTAAACTAGGAGGTAATAGCTTGTCAGGAGTCAGGAAATAACAACGTGAACACAAGAACCAGATAAAGTCTAGGCATCCCCAAGGAGAACATGGGGATAAAAAAGGAAGGAAGGAACAGGGAATTATGGCACAAAGTGAAAAACAGTCCATTTGCCTAAGGGTCCTCCTTTATTTATTTTCCTTTTTTTTAGTGTTTATTTTCGAGAGAGAGACCAAGTGTGAACAGGGCGGGGGGGGGGGGGGGGGAGAGGGGGAGAGAGGGAGGGAGAGATTGAGAGGGAGAGATTGAGAGGGAGAGATTGAGAGGGAGAGATTGAGAGGGAGAGACTCAGAGGGAGAGACTCAGAGGGAGAGACTCAGAGGGAGAGACTCAGAGGGAGAGACTCAGAGGGAGAGACTCAGAGGGAGAGACTCAGAGGGAGAGACTCAGAGGGAGAGACTCAGAGGGAGAGACTCAGAGGGAGAGACTGAGAGAGAGAGACTGAGAGAGAGAGACTGAGAGAGAGAGACTGAGAGAGAGAGACTGAGAGAGAGAGACTGAGAGAGAGAGATTGAGAGAGAGAGATTGAGAGAATGAATCCGAAGCAGGGTCCAGGCTCTGAGCTGTCAGCACAGAGCCCAATATGGGGCTCAAACCCACGAACCACAAGATCATGACTTGAGCTGAAATCGGACACAACAGACTGAGCCACGCAGGCACCCCAGGGTCCTCACTTAATACTAAACAAATATTTTATCTACAGATTTATGGATGTAGGGTTTTTAAATGAGAGAATAATTCAAAATCACCTAGAGAACTTCCCCTAATTCCAATTCCCCAGGCCCTAGCTCACAATGACTCGATTTCCAGGGATGGTATTTAGACTGGCTTGAACATTTTGAAAAAGCTTGTAGGAGGCTCAGAAGCACATCCCTAGTTAAGAATAATGTTATAGCTGCTTACTTTTCTTTAGGCCTTACCAGAGGGCCTCCTGTACCCTCTGCAACTCTCCTACTCTCCTCCATGGTTCCTGCTCAATCTATCTCCTACTTAGACATGAACATTTAAGATGTCAGGTGAAAACTACATCATCCATTCTATTCCTCCATACTCTTCTGAATCAGGATAATTCACCTATTCCACCACTACCCCTGTCCCCCACCGAAAGCCCTCAGGAAAGGTGTAGGAAAGCATTCACTTATGCTTTCTTAGTAGCCAAGCCCATTATCTCTCTGACCAGACACTCAGCCTAACATCCTGGTTTCCATCCTCTGGAGACCAACTAACTAGTTCAAAGTTAGGCTCTACCACTTACCAACTGCATGGTCTAAAACAAGATTAATTAACTCCTCTGAATCTTAGCTCCCTCATCTATGAAATGGAGACACAAACCTCATTAGTCTATTGTGGGAAATAATTACAACATGTAAAGCATTTCAACAGTTTCTGAACATTTTTCTCACATCACGCTTCAGTCTAGATTTTGATTTTTCAGTGGCATTTGGCAATGTCATCTACTCCCCTTTTGAGTCTTTCTACTCCTCTAGTTTCCATGACAACATTATACCCTGGCTCATCTCCAGTATTTCTCATTTTTTATGCACAATGTTTTCCAGGAGAAGGGTTCTCTCACCCATCCAATGTGGTATTCTTTAAGGTAATCTCATCAACTACCTAAATGTTAATGACATTCTCACATGATGGAGTTGCAGACTCAACTATTAATATTATAGAATATCCAAAACCATGATCTTTTCTCCTAGCTCTGTTCCTATCTTATAATCTATCAGTAAAAGCTGTCAGCTACAATGTTGGGGAATTACCACCAAAAGTATATATGTATTTTTTTTAAATCTGCAACTCTTCTAAAATATAGACATCACCCAGAATCTTAAAATCAAATCTAATGCATTTATAAAAATGTTTTCTTTTTTCACATGGGAGAGACCTGGCCTTTAGTTCATTTAACATGGTGATAAATCCATTACATGATGCTAAAATTAAGGCGAACAAATTTTCATTTGATTCATCAAAAGCCTGGTTCTACCAACTCTTTCTATTTCCGTAAGCTGTAGTATTTTTGGACAAATGCTGTTTAAGCATCATCAACTGAGGTTTTATATTTAGTTCAAGTAGCTTACCCCTGTAACTAATTTCTGCTTGCAGAGTCAATCCACAGAAATAACAGTAAGAAGCACATACACACAAAGATTTCACCAGAGAATGATAGTGAAAAGGTTGGCATAATTTGAAGGGGGAAGGGAAAGGAGAAGGATAACCACAATAGTTTTCCTCAGAAAGTTTAAAATAGAGCAGCCTTTATTATGAGGCAGACAATATTATAGCTCTTGCAGTAGAGATATACATAAAGTTGCCTTAACATGTCATTTAGATTTCAGGCTCTGAAGACTTGAGTATATAACCTGATTATAAAGTAACTAAAAACAAAAACAAAAAAACCCAAAACTATCAATCATAAAGTGGATTAAGATCAGTGGGAGCAGAGGAAAAAATATTCAAAGTGGCCAATCTTGGACATCACTAACCTCCATTCTATACAAAAAAACCAAGTGTCTCAGATGTTGGTCTCAGAATATTTTATATTCCAGTTCCAGTGGCAAGGCCATCCCTAATATGGATGGTGGGAGCTATAGCCAAATATTCTGATACTTTTGCCAAGACAGTTGTATCAGCCTACGCTTTCCTGAAGCTATTAAATGTTCTATTTTAGCTCCACTTATACTGATTTCAGAAAAACAATCTGCTTAGGATTTGATTTTTCTTCCATAGCAAGAAAATAGTTTGGCCATGAGAACACCATGTTCAAGTTCCCTGAACTAACATTTATAATTATGGGTTAATATTTGATTTTATCATGGTTTTCCTGTAAAGGTCTGTCCACAGAAGAGAATGCAGTAGTCCTATAGACTTTCTTTACATAACACAAAATTAACACAGATCAACTGTAGAACCTTAGTTCTTAGCTGAGAGCCTTAGTATCTCTCCCGTGGACTACAGTAACCACCTTCTAGCTTCTTGTCTATAGTCTTACTCCTTCCAATCTATCATTCACAATGTTTTCAAAATGACCTTCTTCAAATGTAAATCTTGTCATTTTATCCACTTGCTTAAATTCCTTTAATGTCTCCCCACAGCCTAAGGAATAAAGTTTAAATTGCTTAGCTGGGCTCAAGGCTCTTCCTGATCCATCTATCGCTTACCTTTCATTTACAGCTCCTGAAATAACTCCCACACCATCATCATTATCTTTCTTGGAGGTTCTCAAAGGTGTTGTGCTTTTTCACAACTTCATGCTTTTGAGCATGCAGTTCGTACTGCTTGAAATGACCTTCCTCTCCTTTCTACTTGCCTAAAAATAGGTCAGCATTCTGGTTTTAGAGTAATAATGCAGACCACTATGAATACTCTACTACCAGACCCTTCTTTTCTCTGTGTCTTTGCTGGATGTGCTGAAATGTACTTACTACTTTGTATACCTATACTTTATATAATTGCATTTACTACTTTGTATATCTGCCTTTATCGGTTTTATTATGCCATACTCTGTTTAGGGACCATGTCTTACTCATCTGGGTAGTCCCAATATTTATCATAATATTTTGCCTACAGTAAGCACTCAGTAATTGTTGACTACAATAACCAGGGAGGTTGTCAATTAGATCTTGAAAAGAAAAAAAAATAACAAAAACCTTTATTAAGTGCTTACTATAAGCCAAAGGCATTACTGAATACATTTTAATTAACTGATGAATTAATCTCTAGATTATCTGGGCGGAGAGTGGACAGGAAGAAATAAATACGGTGAGTAAAAATTCTAATAATATAATCAACTTTGGGAATCTGGTAAACTGAAATAAACACTAACAAGAAGAGCAATAAATTTAATTAAATGAAAATATTTAAGCTATATAAATTGTAGATTCATGATTCTATATTTAGCAGTTATATTTATCTTCACACCAGAATCTCTTTCCATACAAAACATATTTAAAACCTTCTATTAAAAACAGAGCAAGAGAGAAGGAAAAAAAGATATTTAAGGAAAACAGTTAAAAGGTAATTTCTGTTGTCAGTGTACTTTATCTTAGCAATTATTTTTAATGAGATCATGATTTTATTTTATTTTTAAAATGGCATTTACTTTTCTTTTGGTTTCCGGGCATTCGTGTTTGTGATGCATTTCAGTTCTTCTGTTTTTTAAAATAGTTCTTAAGGGCCCCTCTGCCTATCTCCTTGGCATTGTGAAATGCTCCTGAGAGCTGTTTGGATGATAACAAGTACTCCAAACTGCAGGTGAATGGGCCTTAGAATTGCACAAACAGCAAAGGAAAGCATTTTATAATAACAAAGATACAGACTGGGGAGTCCTTATGAATATGTTATTAAGCACCTGCAGCCCAGTTCCTAAACTGGAGCTGTTTTGAAAAGGATGGATGCTAACTTTTGGCCAGAATTGAGGTCTATAGAGAAACTGTGTGTGTTTGCTCTTTACAACTAAATTAACTTAAATTACTGCAAATGAAATATGTTACTGTCCCCCAACACCCATTTGAATGTTGAAATCTCATCACATACCTGATTCTATTCTAGCCAAACACCTTTATAGGTATGAAAGGTTTTGACCTTGGAGAAGCATTAAAAATCACTTTCCATGCTAAGAATGCTAAGGGTTGTTTAAGAAATGAAAATGATCCATCTGAAAGACAAAGCATAACACACAGATGTGTTGCTATCTCCACTTAGATCTATGGGTGTAGCAATGAAACACAGGTAGGATAAGGCAGGAATAGGTAAAATACTCGGAAGTCAGAGTGGAAATACCATTACCAGAAGATAGTAAAGGGGAATTTGCCCAGTTTCTCTGAGCCCATAAAAGGAAGTCTGAGTAAGACATTAGGAGAAAGTTTGTGAGTAGGATCCATAGAATATTTTCCAGTTAAAAGATGGAGCTCTACACAAATCAAGGCAAGGATTAAAGTAGGGTCAGAACTGAAAGAGTTGTTTTTGAATAAATGATTTCAAAACTTGCAAGAATGCAGTTTAGAGAAAGGATTTAGTGCTAGCACTCCACTGTCTTTCAGTGGGAAATAAAATTGGACTATTATTACTATATTATTAATCCTATTAGAATTTCATATAGCAGAATATTCAGCGAAGTAGAATTTTTTGTTTCCTTCTGCAGAATTTGACTTATTAGGGGTTGAGTAAATATTGATATGTTTAGAAACCCTAAGTCCCATTCCAAAGTTATAGAATGCTAGCTGAAGCTGCAGGTCAGCAGGATCCAGACTCAGTTGCTGTGAAGACCAAAATGGAACTAAAAACAAGAGCAGTTTGAAAAGAATGTTAACTTTCAGCCAGAATTCAGATCTGTAGAGAAATGTTTTGTTTTGTTTAATCAAATTATATGATGGAAGAAACAGACAGCAGCTACGTATGGACTCACATCCCAAGCAAAGATTGAGAGAGAGAGCAGGGCATCTGGGTTTATGGCACTGGAGACATGGGGAAGGCTCCTCACTCAGCCTCTCTAGGGGTAGGCTGTTCCTGAAACAGAGACTTAGTAAGATGATTTAAAGAACAGAACCCTAGAAACCTACACATAGTGAGCATTGCCCAGGCTGAGTATAAAACCGTCTCCTTCCCTGCATAATGCCTCTAGATGGGGTTGTAATATGCACTAGTGACAATGGCACTGAATGGAGTTCATGGAGGATCTTATAGGTTGAGTTTTGTTTCACAGGAAAATATGTTGAAGTCTTAACCCTCACACCTGTGAATGTGATCTTATTTGGAAATTGATCTTTATAGATGTAATCAAGTTAAGATGAAATAATTAGGATGAGACCTAATCCAATATACTGATGTCTTTATAAGAGGGAAATTTGGACACAGAGACACACAGAAAGGAGATCATGTGAAGACACAAAGGGAAGGAGGCCATACAAATAGGAAAGCTGAGATTGGAGTTATGCTGCCATAATCTAAGGCACATCTGGGGCTACTAGAAGCTGGAAGAGGTAAGGAGGTTCCTTTCTTAACTTTGGAGGAATGTGGACCTGCCAACACCTTGATTTCAGACTGTAACCTCCAGAAGTGTGAGGTTATAAATTTCTGTTGTTTTAAGACACCCAGTTTGTAGTACTTTGCTATGGCAGCAGCAGAAAACTAATCCAGATGCCAATATCATCACAGGATCAACAGCAACTCACTACAGTGTCAACAGTAGAGCTCAGTAAAGAAAGCTCTTTGAACTTTGAACTTCCCAGCAATCATTTGCATCAGCTCTCCTGGGAACATTAGATAGCAGTTAAAGCATCTGCCTTCTTCAAAGGGAACTCCTATTAATTCCAGTGACACCAGAGGAGGCCTGATAATTATCGTAGGAGGGATGACCCCAAGGAGGAGAGACAACATTCTTTCTAATAAAGAAACAAGATGCAGAATAGAAACGGCTTAGAAAGGGTATTTAGATTTCCTCTGGGTCTCAGATTGGTGAAGTCTTCAACCAAATCTTATCAAAGGGCCACGCTTCTCTTAGGAAGGGAGGGAACCATGTTCACCAAGGTGGATAGACTTTTCTGGTTGCAGAAGTTGTCACTAGCCCAGCTATGGCTTACTAATAAGGACTTGATGCTTCTTACAATAGAGCTTCTTAAACAAGAGCCACAAAAAATCCCTCATTGGGGGCTCTGGGAGTTGGTCTTAAAATAGAAAATACAGTTTCAACTTCAAGAAAGACAATAAATGTTTGCCTTAAAGGAGGAAAATGCATGTAATTGGGCTGGTAGGCACTCAGGTTGATCTAATTTACTCTGCCATGGTATAAGAAAACCAACAGCTGTGGGAGTACATAGTTTTTAGGCAACTTGAATTTGTCTCCTGCTTTCTCACATTCATAATACAATATATCAATTGTAAATCATGTCAGAGTTCTTCTGGCTGATGCTGATGCTCTAGTTATTGACAGTGGCTCACATTAAGTCATTCTGAGAAGCTAACTTTCTTCCAGTGCTTCACTAAGACTCTTTAGTGGGAGGCACCTATTTTAAAATCTCAGTTCCATTTATTTCCCACAGGGAACCCACTGCTTTGGATTATAATGATAAAGGACTTGCTGTCCTCTTAATGTATCTGAGCTAGATTTCATATCCCTGGTTAGTTCCTTCAGGCTCTAAAATTCAATTAGAAGAATTACTGTATTTTTTTTAACTAGTTGATCCTTCCGTACAAAGACACACATAATTTCCAGGAAGGAAAAGTTATACTGTGTAAAATATTACCCCAAAATCACTACTCATTTTGGGAAATACAAAGTTACACTATATATATATGGGGGCATTACAGATTTCTACATTAGCCCTGGAATTGAGTATGTAAAAAATGGTAAAAGAAAAAAAAAAGTTAAACTATGCTAAATTAAGCCAAATTGTCTCACAACTGGCAAGTCTTTATTTCTGGCTGTCCTATTCTTCCAATAACAGAGACCTACTTTTAACATATATAAAAATATCAATACTTTAATCACCAGGTGAAATCAGAACACTGATTTCATTTGTATATCATATTATAAACCCTCCCCCCAACCATGCAGACCTCTGTATCAGCTAGACAGATTTTACACTGTACAACTCCAGTGCACATTCTTATCACAGTCAGTGAAAACAGTATCACTTTCTGTAGGAGTGACACAAACACCCCACAGGCAGGATGCAGTGGCCTTCTGAAATACATAGCTGGACATAGAGGAAAATAAGACTCTGATGACTCTTACATTTTTTTCAGAACTGATTAATTTTGTGACATACTTTCTAAGTTAAGAAGCTATATCCTATTCTAAAAACAGAGTTTAGTTTTATAGAAAACACCACTGCTAACCAGGACAAGACTCAACAGTTCAACTTCTCATTTTTTATTCCTCATAAGCAGTCTCATAAAATTGCTAATTGGCTACAGCTACAAAAACTATACAGAAAAATACTGAAATACTCCCTTTTGCCTTATTCAGTCCTTTTCAATGATAGGATTAGGAAATGCCTACATTTGTGTAAAAGAAAACAAATTATGAAAAACTAGGGTCTGCTTTTTTCCCCCATTTTAAAACAAGTTTTTTTTTCCAATTTAAAAGAAACTACAACATATAGTTTTTATTACAGATACATCCACACAGAAATATGCACACTCACATAGATGGTGAGAATGTAAATAAATGTCTACTTCTTACTCAGACCTCTGAGGGGCAACAAAAACAAAAAGCTAAAGTAGCACCCATGACCTTGGTTGAAATTGATACAACAACAACAATTTCAGGATAGGATTCAAATAATCCCCAAATTTTAGATGGTAACTGAAGATAAAGTGATTCAAATTTTTTGCCTTTTTGTTATCTTTTCTTTCTCTAAGTGCTAACCAGATTGATAATCTCCTAGGAGGCCGGCAGTGCAATGCTTCCACTTTGCTAAACATTTTATTAAATAAAACCTCCAGTACAGAAAAACCAAGTAACACCTAAGTCCAAAATAAATGGACAAATAAAAACACACAGATACATACCTACTTGAATATGATTTCTCATCATCTTGTTTCAAGTGGCAAATACGTGGATATTGTTTTGTAGCAACAAGTGTGGCACTGTGGAAAGAACATGGACTCGAGAGAGAGTCGGCACTGGGTTTCCATTCTGATTCACATCTGTATCACCCGTGAGACCCCCTCAGCAAATAACTTAGCCTATCCAGACATCAGTTTCATTATCTAACAACTGAGATAAAACACTCCCTTCACTTGTGAGGTTGTTTAAAGAGCATAACACGAGGGGCTCCTGGGGTGCACTGGCAGCACAGAGCCTGCTTGGGATTCTCTGTCTCCCTTTTTGTGCCCTCCCCATACTTGTGTCTCAGTCTCTCTCAAAATAAATAAACTTTAAAAAATGAACATATTAAAGAGAATATGAAACTTTTCTGGCAGTTTTACTATTAATATAAAAGTTTTGACAAATGCTGAAGAATAAGGATATGCAGCAATTTATTAAAACATGTGCTATAACAAGGGAAAGGCTTATCCCTGGAAAATAACTTACTCACATCCCTGGACTCTACTGAACCCACATTGTTCACCTTCCCAAAGTACATTTTTCTGACTGTGCTTAACAAACTATATGTCTTTCCTCCTCAAAGCATAGCTCAAGATTCATTTCCTTTATGAAATCTGTCCAGACTAAATAGTGTATGAATCAAATTATGATGGTGGGATTCCTAGAACGTATATGAACAATTCATTTTAAAATTCACTGCAAATAAATTTTGAAAAAAGGTGGAATAAAAAGTAAAAAAAAAAAAAAGATAAATCAGTTTGTGAATACTTGGAAGAGGGGTAGTTGGGCTCCTGAAAAGCATCATTGTTTCATTAATTTTTATCAGGTCAATATAATGCCCTCTCCTTTTTGGTAGTACAACTGCATTGGTAGATCATGAAAATCACATATTGTTCTATTTTCACTTTAAGATGATACTCAGTAAAGGTTCCCATGAAATCAGAGTGACAAGGTTGATAATGGTTGATTAGTGGCCCTCTTATGGAAGGCTCCCTTAGGAGGCTCATTTCACTGTTTTAAATTTCCATGTAAACAGTTATCAATATACATAATAATGTTGCTGATAATACAGAAAATATGCTGATAAGATTTGCAAATAATAGAACACTAGGGCAATAGGGTACAGAATAAAATAATTATGATTTTGATGAGCACAGGGTGATGAAGTATTGGATTACTATATTGTACACCTGAAACTAATGTAACATTGTATGTTAACTGGGATTAAAATAAAAAATTAAGAAGAACTAGGATGTTTTTTTAATCCCCAAAACTAGAGAAGCCAAAAATGAGGCTAAACAAAGAAATAAATGTAAATTTTTGCACCTAACTTAAAAAGTATAACAAATGTGAGATTTATACCTAGAGGCATAGCTGCAAAACTACATAGGGATAGAAATGACTCCCCTCCTGCTCAAATAACAATGACCCTAACTCCATCACAGTTTGCTTAAAAGCATTGAAAATAATTTTGCCGAGCATCCTTTATGTTGGAGAAACCCAGAAGCCAAAAGTTTGTGGAATTGAAGATAAAAGTCTATCCCAAGAAGGAAAACCTCCCTTTATTTGTCCTTGACACAGCTGAATCAGGCTAGAATACTGCCAAAGATTAAACACTAAGTGGAGCGAAACACATAGAGGAGCTTTAGGTCAATGACCACAAGTGGATACAGAGTCAAAAACAAAAACAAAAACAAAACCTCTGTCCTAAATACAGAAAGCCACTTGCTGCAAAAAGCTCTTTGGTTACATTATGTATTAAAGTGAAATGTTAAAACCAGTCTAAAAGCTCAACGCCACCAATTGATCAAAAAATGTTTTATCCAATCTAGTATTTTGTAATGAATATAAAGGATGGTTTGAAGACTACAGAAGAACATTGAAATTTACTCAGGTAACATTATCAACATAAAATAGGCTACAAATTCTATGTGACTATGATTGCAATTCTGCTAGAATAGTTTCTCTTTTAGGAAAAACTTTCTACAAGTATTTTGAAAGGAAATACTCTATAACCTTCAAAAGCCTGTGTTTGGTTGGTTAGCAAGGAGGGACCTTTGTTTTGCTTTTATGTATTTTCCAAATTTCTCTTTGTCAGGAGATGATAACAATAATATGTATTAATTACTATTGATACATACTATATTTGTTGCTCTACTTGCGTTATCTCACCCAAAGAGATCATGAACTAGTTCTTTTATAGTTAGGGAAATTGAGATGCATGAACCCATCTAGGTTAATGATTGTACACATTCAATATTATTAGTAATACCTAGTAGTGACTCTTGGATTCACAATCTGTTTACCTCTAAAGTTTAAATTCTTAATCTTTTTTTTTTTTTTTTAATCTTAGAGCATGTGAGACAGAGAGGGGCAGTGAGAGGAGACAAGATTAAGCAGGCTCCAAACATGGGGCTCAATTTCATGACCCTGGGATTGTGACCTGAGCTGAAACCAAGAGTCTGATGCCCAACCAACTGAGCCACCCATGTGCCCCAATCACTTTCCAGTAAGAACACACAGCATAGTTCAGTTTACAGGTCAAAGTATCTTATGATTCTATGGCTCATTTACAACTAAGAGCTTAAAGTATCTCTGCCCTACATTTCACATGCTGAGTGAGCTAGACAGAATCTATTCCCAAAGTACCAACACAATTTTAACAGTGTGACCTTGGGGAAAATTATAACACATCATTGAACTTTAATTCCTTATCTGGAAACAAGCTTACCATGTACAGTATTTAAGCTCATTAGAAATAATATACGAAAAGGCCTAGATCAAGGACTATAATCATCTGGTGTTGTTTGAGAGAAATGGCTTTTTCCCATAATTCTCTAAATATTATTTTCTAACAAAAATTTCCTATTTTATCCCCTATTATAGGTCACAGAAGATATTTCAAGAAGTAATTTTTTTCTCTGGACAAGCACTACTTATCAATGGTCATAGGCACCAAATGTGAACATAGTCCAGGAGCCTATACACTATCTGTGATAGAAGGAACTCTAGTCCCACCCACCTCACCCAGGTATTGTCCTTTGGCCATCACTCACTCTCTTATTCTCAAGTTTAGCCCTTATAACTTGGCTATGTGGCACCACTGGGACAAGTTCACAGGGGCTGGTGACAGTTCAATTATTTATCATGAACAGGGAGGATACACTAAGTTTCCAGGTAGAAGCACTCTGGCCTTTTCTAAAGAAGGCAGCCTTGGGCTGTAGACCTCCAAAGGGAAGAAAACAACCAGGCTTTTGAAGGCCCTGACTTCTGGGAATGGAACAAATTACTGAAATCACTTCTGCCTTGATCTGATAATCAATTACCTCCCAGAAACAGTGGTTTAGAGCTGCTAAGGCCTGCTGTATTCTTTTAGAAAGAAGGAATAATTCCAACACAGACATGAATGCTCAAACCTTTATACGAAAATCTTTATGCTTAATTTTATTGTTTAAATCTGTAATCAATCTGAGAATGGGTTGGGAATATTTTTATGAAACAAGTTTAGAAAAAAACTTGTTTATCTGGAGGGGGAAAAAAAAACCCAAAAACCTCAGCCCTTTATAGTAAGTTTTCCAAATGTTCCAAAGAATAAATCCCCAACCCTCCCCGCGGCCCCCCCCCATTATACAGTTGGAAAGTTACTGAAATGAATGTGAAAACCTTGAATTCACATTCTAGGCCTTTTAAAGTTTAACCAGATTTTCTAATGTGTATATGTGTAACAATTTATAAAGGGAACCCTTTTGTCCTAGATTTTATTTCACTCCATTGACATAGATTAAGAAATTGACTCCAGAGATGAAAACAACACAAATCTAGAATGTTATCAGATTAGCCTGAGGCCCATATTGACACAAAGAAATGGCATTATTCATGAGTATACAGTTTGTAAATAGATTGGTAACTATAAATAAATATGGCTAAGTATAGGAGTACTTATCAAACCTAAACTTGAATGACAGCATCCAACAAACAGAGTGGGTGTAAACTAGTCAGATTGATTTATGAGGCATCACAAACCCATAAGGGTTTAAACAGGATAACAAGTGAGAACAGTAGGGATAAGAGGATACTATGGAGAAAGGAATGAATCAGACCCACATGATGGAATGTATGATGGAAAATTTGCTTAGTATATACAACAGAGAAAAGGTTGGCTTTGAGGTTCTACGTTTGGGTGATAGATTTCATTACTATAAAGGTATGAAATGAGGCTACTGTGTAACACTCACGATCTTGAAATAGTAACTCAAAGGAGACTAAGGGTTGGTAAACCAGTATAGCAAATCAACCAGTATAGCAAGTCAACAGATAGTGAGGACTTGGGATTAGGTCATGTTAGTTTTTTGTCTTTTTTTTTGTTTTGTTTTGTTTTTTTATTTGTATTTTTTAATGTTTATTTTTGAGAGAGAGCCCGCGCAAGAGCGAGCCTGAGTGGGGGAGGGGTAGAAAGAGAAGGAGACCTAAAACCAAAGCAGGCTCCAAGCTCTGAGGCTTGAAGCCATGGACCACAAGATTATGACCTGAGCTGAAATTGAACACTTAACCAACTGAGCCACCTAGGCATCCCATCTTGTTTTGTTTTTTTAAACTGATTCCGAGAACAGCTAATACATGTCCGGTATATTTCTCTGTAGAGCTATACACTGTGGTTTGCTCATTTCCACAGTGAGGCAACAGTTCTTTGTGGAACTTCCATATTTATAACTTGGGGACATCTTCACTGGCTCATTCTCTTCTCTAACTCCAGGGTTCATACTCATGCTACCTAGAAGATACCCTAGGTCCATATGTGATAATGGTTAGTCTTCTAGTCCTAGAAAGAGGTTTTTGATTAAAAATAAGTTTTCAGGTTGTATCAAGCATCCTTGTATTTTCAAGTGATTTCCTATCCTTCAAAAACTGAAGCTGGAGATTAATTCCCAATCCAGTCTTTATGTAGCTTTTCCCCACTGAAATTCAAAAGATAAAAGAAAGTTTCTCATCTCTCCTGGCCCCTGGAGTCTGCCACCAGTCCTTTCCTCAAGACATTCAAGTCTTAAGTATTTTGTTATTGCATTCACACTTCTAAAGAAAAAAAAAAAAAGAAAACCTGCCATGCTGTCTCAAAGCACCACAAATGTTCTATTTTTCTATTTTATTGCTATTGTTTGAGGTAAAGCAATGTATCTGAGTTATATAGATTATAATCATACTTATTTTTAAATAAGGAGTTTTAAATTATGTTGTATGATGGTACCCAAGATGAAAATAATTTTATGAATTCTAGGTTTCTTTTTTCATCTATTTTCTTTACAGAAAATATAAGAAAATCAGTTATGAAAGATGAGAAAAACATAAGGAAATATAATGAAAAGATTTAGAGTTAAAAATAGTAATTAATAATTAGGTAGTATTTTCAGAAATTTTAGATGTTCATGTTAAAAATTTTATAGTATATATTTGTCTCAATAATTATTTTATTATAATCACTAATATTATAATAATACACCACTTACTAAATATTTAAACTGTTAACTGGATTTATCACAATGAAATTTTTTTCTGTACTCTCCCTTTCTACCTGGGAGAAACTATTTTTGGCATTTGTTTTTAATAGACTAGAGGATATACTGGAAGAAAGAGTTAACAAAACATACTGGAAGATAAACACAATACACTTGTCCGAGTTTCTTTCTCTAGAATATTGATAGATGAAACAGGAGAAGATATCGTACAGTTATTGAATTTGTAGCATTTTTAAAATGTCAGAATTTTTTTTAAACTACAGAAAATATAACTATGCTTAAAATATTAAAAGTAACATTAAATGAATGCTTATAAAATGACTTTCTTTATTCCAAGCTTACCTCTTATGATCTTCTGGAATCAATGGAGACTTAGAATACATGAATACCAAGATAAATGTGTTGTGAATAAGTTTAACCACTGCAGAAAGTGATATTTAATATTTCTAAGAAATGGAGGTTATGCGTGATGTGCTAATTGGAAGGCTTCATAAACTAATACAGCAAACTACATATGGCAGAACTGCAATCTATCAAATGAAAGGTTCCCTGTCATTGTCCCCACCCTACTCCAAAGTATTTTCATTGTCAATTACTCTTGAACACATTATCCAGAAGAGGGAAATATATATACATTAGTACTCTATCTCTTCAAAGTTGGTCTCAAAAACAAATACTTTAGGAAGAGGAAAAGGATTTGAATATTTGCTAGCAAGAATCTAAGCACAGCAGTTGCACGGCCTTGAAAATTAGGAATGCAATAGTTTCATATTTTAACATCAAGCTTTACTGACTTTTTTAAAGAGCAGTTTCTTGTGTGTGATTTAAATTATTGCAAATTAACTTTTGTATTTAGGACACGGTCCTTTTCCTTCCAACATTTTCAAATTCTACAGTAAGCAGCCATCTTTGTAACTGATTAAAATGGGCCTTATAATTTTTGAAAAAAAAAATTACAGAAGACTTTTCCAATATACATTAAGCTCAGTAAAAATCAAATGAGCTGGTATTTTATATATAACAGAGGTGTATAATTTGTTTTTATATTCATACTAGTCTTGACCTAAGTATTTACAAATCAATACTAATTTTATACTTAATGGCATCCATAAATGTCTTTATGTAGGAAGTTTAATTTTTGTGCTGTAGTTACAAATGCATTTTTAAGTACATAGGGAGTTTTAAAAGGGCAGAAGAAAATTTAAAGGTGTTATTTACATAAATATAAAAGCCCCTAAAGTGGAGAAACCTTTTTGTAAAAAACTCCAATCATTTGCTTGAGTCTGGAGGCCTAGTATACTAAGGAAGCAGCTTTCTTGCTAAGAATGAGACACCTGACGGCTGTCCTAAGCAAGTTTAAGCACTTGATGAGGCACTACTCAGATCCCCACTTAGTTTAATTTGTTCTACCCCTCCTCCCTCAGCCTTAGTGCCTATTTTCTGGGTTCTGCCCAGGCCAAGGTTTCTCAGAGGGAGCCATGTTTTAGCATGATCTGGGTAGCTTTTTAAAACTCCGTCCAGACCACACTCCAAACCAAATACATCAGAATACTATGTATACTATGGGCTCTGTGTACAGTGTGTACATTGGTGGCAGTGATTCTGGTGGGGCCAAAAAGGTCAGGCATCAGTCACTTTTTAAAGTTTATTTTGAGAGAGACAGCATGAACAGGGGAGAGGCAGAGTGAGAGAGAGAATCCCAAGCAGGCTCTGTACTGAGCCTGACACACAGGGCTTGATCAAGACCTGACCTGAAGCCAGGAGACACTTAACTGACAAAGCCACCCAGGTGCCCCAGGAATCAGTATTTTTAAAATATTCCAGATGATTCCAAAGTGCAACCCAGGTTCAGAATCATTCCCCTAGACAATCCAGTTTCTTGTTTTTGCTTTCATTTCCGCTGCTCCAGTTATACTCTCCTCAAACCTCATAACCCGCCTCATTTTCTTGCCTGCACCACATGTGCCTATCAGTTTTCATATGAACACTCATTTTGTCTATATCCTAAGAGCAGGTGTGGATCAAGATGGTTTATTAAGCCCACAAAAGCCACTAATTCCTTCTTACTTTTAGCAGTCTTCTTTGGACTACCACAATAGCTCAGTAACTTGCCTCTATCCACTCTTGCCTTACCCCACTGTTCCCCCACAGCAGTCAGGATAACATTTTTAATATGAAAATAGTGTCACTTACTGAAAAGTCTCTAAATAACATTCCATTAAGACCTCAATTCCACAGACTCCACACAAATGATACTTTCCCTGACCCACTGAATAAAGTTGTCTCTTAGCTGCTATCAGTCTGTATCAAATCAGGGTTTTATTTTCTTCATAGCACTTATCTCTAAGTAAACATTTCTTCTTTGCTTTCCCCACCACACTCTCAATATAGAATTTCAGCACCATGGAATGAGGTAACTTGTCCATCTTATTTACCTTGTTATCCTAACGCTCAGGACTGTACGTGAAATTTGATAATTTCCAAAAGGAAGAATAACTCACTTGGAATTCAGCTTCTCCATGTCAGGACGTAGCTATGTAGTGGCAGCGCCTCTAGCATGCTCAGAACTACTGCAAAAAGTTACATGTTGGCCACCACAGAAAGTCTATACAGAAGTTTTTCATCTTTCGTTCTCATCCATGAGTGCAAAAGAAGAAACTAAACTCGTAAGCCATGTCCCCAGAGTCTTCCTAAGACTTTCACTTCCTGGATACTGTGACCAAGCTTTTATGTTCAACCTCAAAGATTTCTACGACAGTGAAGAAAATCCCCAGACAGATTACTTTCCATTAACATAGATAATTGAGAGTTAACAAGGCACTTATCTTTTCAGGTGAGCAAGTTACTTTCTTTAAGCAATTTAAAAAATGTTACAAACAGAATTTTCAAAGGAGCCAGGTAGAAAACAAATTAATATTTCAAGGAATAGATTGGTGTCTGGACAATTAGGAGACGTTTATGCATCTCTCAAAATATCTACTTATCAACTAATATTGACCTATTTATAAGACTTTATAACACCTTCCAGACCATGAGTGGCAATTAATACGTGGAATGTGTAAGTGAATTGGCTTCTGGGTATAACCCCCTTCAAAATTGACCATGCTGACCTAGTTTACCAGAATTTCTCCAAAGATAAGGAGCTAAACCAGCAGTTCCTCTCTTTATTGGCACCAATAGGATCTCTTCTACGCTAACAGCTGTAACTAAATTACACAAAAATGCCAGTAACTCTAGCGTGCAATTGCTTGTTGGTATGAAACAAATTGAGATATCCAGCTTCCATTAATGATATAACTTGAAAGACTAATAGGAAATAACCAGACTTATCCACTCTCACACATAAGAACTTGAAGTAGACCTAACATTAAACCATTCATGTTTGGAGTTTTCTTTTGCCTCTGTTTTTTTTTTTTTTTTTTTTTTTTTTTTAAGAGTGGAACCTAAGAAAATATATTTTGACAGACAGTAGGTTAAATATTCTAGAAATTTAGGAATTGGGAACCTAGAAATTTGACTTTAAGGCTAATAAGATTTCCCCAAAATTATCTACTATCCATGATGAGAGGTGAAATTTCTAAAGCAATTTTTTTTGGGGGGATAACCATACCAAACCCTGCTATGCTTTTATAACAATAAAAAAAAAAATGAAGAGGGTAGTTCAATAGTTGTCTCATAATTCCAAGTAGTACAATGGTTGTATTTGGATCATTCCTCATGTTGGATATTTTCTCATTTATGAAAGAGGCCTTTCAGAAGAAAGTCATTCCAGTGGAAAAGATTTGTGAAATTTACTTCCTGTAGTTTAAAAATATTACATGATAGGGGCGCCTGGGTGGCGCAGTCGGTTAAGCGGCCGACTTCAGCCAGGTCACGATCTCGCGGTCCGGGAGTTCGAGCCCCGCGTTGGGCTCTGGGCTGATGGCTCGGAGCCTGGAGCCTGTTTCCGATTCTGTGTCTCCCTCTCTCTCTGCCCCTCCCCCGTTCATGCTCTGTCTCTCTCTGTCCCAAAAATAAATAAACGTTGAAAAAAAAAATTAAAAAAAAATATTACATGATAAAACACTATAAATAGCTTTTAAAAGGCTAATGATACACAGGGAATAAAGGCTATATAAAAGACAGGACAATTAGTCTCCTTAATGCATAACAGGTTCTCACAAACCAATAAAATAAATATTTCCATTTAAATACCCAATTGAGTGTGATAATCTTTTTAAAAAATCAGAAAATACAAAGGAACTATAAACCTTTGATGAAAATATTTAAATAGTAAAAAATTCAAATTAATACAACTGTATCTTATTTCAAATATTATATTGTCAAAAGTGAGGAAAAAAATTACTTTAATACTACTACTTAGCCTTGGCAAGAATACAGAGAAAAACGTATACATTGCTATGGAAAAAGATCACTTGGTAAAAACTTCCTGGAGAACAAAAATTCAGCCCTATATTTTAAAAGTGCTTACATTCCAAGCCACATTTTCTTATTAGGATTTCATTCTAAAGTAATATACAGGTATTTAAAAAATGATGTTGAACAAGAATAGTCACTGTAGCATTATTCATAATAAAAATTTGAATATATATAAATATCTACAAATAAGTGATTGACTAATTCTATTCTACCCATTGAGTAGAATTCATATAGTGGAATCCAAAGTGTGGATTCCAAATTTACATATTTATTGCCTCTTTAATAATTTAATAATGTGGGGAAATCACACACGGTGAAATAAAAAAAAGCAACGTAAATATAGCATATACTATGTGATTAATTTTAAAACATAATTGATAGATACAATATGCATAGAAAAAAGACATACATAAAAAGTAAAATGTTCAGTATCACACAGTTCATCACAATCGTTTCTCCACATTATTGATAACAACAACATGATAGCTGTTAGTCAACAAAATATCTTATCTCCCAAAATCCCTGTTAATGATGGTCTCCCTTTTACCTTCTTCTGTGTCCCTTTTACTGGAATCTTCAGGATTATTAAGGTCTCCATAAATGTCAAGTGTTTGACTCAGTATGAATGTTTGAAAACAAGCTTAGCTGAATTATAAAACTGTGGCTATTTAAATATATTCCTTTTTCCTAACAACCCAACCACTCAGTGCTACCCAATACAAGGGTTCTTGATTTTAATGAGTTTAAATGATTTGACCAGAACCATGCAATTCAAAAATATGTTGAATTCAACAGGAATTAAGTCCAATTTCCCAAAAGTATTCACCCAAGTGTTAAATTTTATTTTAAGCATGTTGGAATGAGATAAGCAAGGTTATAGGATTAAAAATATTTTAGTTCTTAGATGAATTATGATTAAATCTCTCAATTTACACATACTCCTATACATCTATTTCTTCATACCTACACACCCACAAATGCATATGTACATACATTCATTCCTTGGTGTGGACAAGAAAAGGAAGTTATTTTTACTCTTTATGTCACTGGCCATTTGATATGACATTTTATGTGACCTAGAGCCTCATTATTCTGAGTATGGTTCCTTCATCAGCAACCTACCAAATCAGAATCTGCATTTTATAAGATCCCCAGGGAAATCACATGTACATTAATGGTTGAAAAATAATAAATGATAGGAACAATGAAATTAAATTTAAGAATAAATTCATGGTAAGATTTTGTACATTTATTGGTCAAGGAGTAATCTTTCTTTTACTGATTCTTTAGGCTCCTCCCCCCCTTAACAGTTTCCCACAGCTTAATGGGTTGTTTTTTGTTTTGCTTTTTGTTTGTACTTTAGTATTTTCCAAGTCTTTGCAATCTATACCAGAAGGATAATGAGATTGCAAAAAAGCTTAAGAAGAAAAAATTCAAAAACAAAAATTTAACATGGTTTTAACCTTCTTCAGGGCCAGAAAATGGACAAAACAGGTTATAGCTGTATTTATAAATTATGCAAATTAAACAGCTGCAGTTTATGCAAATCATGTGTAAGCCCCTTAAGTGTGTCATTAGCCTACATATGTCCCTTGGGAATATTCATACAAGAGCACAATTTCTCTTTTTTGCTTTTTTAAACCAGAATTGTAACAGTATTTTATTTGTACAACTCAATGTTTTGTATGCCTTTTAAACAAAATAAAATAATTTGCATAATCCATCTTATTAATTAATACTATTTTAGCTTCAGTTCTTAGTTTTAGAACCATAGATAAAAATCTAGAAGTCTAAGAGAATGTTCAAAGCTGAATATCAAAAAGCATTTTTTTTTACTTAAATCAGACCTTAAGTTCATCACAAGTCTATTCTAAACCTGTACCTATATATATACATATCTATAAGTATATATACATATATGTGTATATATATACACAACATACTGAAAAATAAAATATCCAAGTATGATTATAAAAGGAGGTGATAAAAATGGGACATAAATATATAATCCCTAAAAGAAATCTTAAATTCAAGTATTCGAGAATAGTTTAACAAGTACATATTTGCTAATCTTTTCATTTATTGATTGCTTCTTATAAGCCAGATACTCTTCTGGACACAGGATACACAGAAATGGGAAAAAGAAAGGCCTTACCTTTGAGAAATGTATAGTCTAGTGGGGGAGATAAATGCGTGTTTCATTTGATGTTTAACATTTTTTTTTATATATATTTTCCCTCTTTGGATGACAAATGTGTCTCTTCTGAAACATTTATAGGAAAGTAAATAAATACCCACTGGACAATGGATTTTAAATAAGAGCTGAGAAAATCATTCTATCCGTCAACTTTTGATCTAGAAAGTAAAAGAGGATTTTATGAATCGAATGTTCAAAGAGCAGGATTTAAATTAAACCTTGGTCTGTTGCAGTAAGCCAAATCATAATAGTTAACTATGTTGATAAAAATCCAAGGAGAGGGCTTTGAAAAAGATATGTAAACATTAGACAAGGAAAAGTGCCCTCACCCTGAAGAATGAACAACTCCTCTGAAAAATGTTTGCAGGCTTTAATAGAATGAAAAGAACCCAGAGACTCTTAAAGCACAGTAATCCATAATGAAAGACGTTGAGGTGAAAGACAATACGAAAGGACAGAATGAAATGAATGAAATTAGTTGGAGTACAAGGAAGTTCTAAACTCAAAATTTTGATGCTAGGACAAAATCTTATGACAGAATAACAAAATATGGATATAAAAGATAACCTTGAGATTTCTATTAGAATGCAGAGAGGAAAGCGAAAAAAATAAAAAATTAAGGAAGTAGATAAAAGTTATGAGTGACAGGGATAGGAGATCCAACTTGTGGATTAGCATTTTGATAAAGTGATTGGACACATTGGACAATGGAAAATTTCAGTGATATAATAGAAGAAAACTACTTAAGTTTAACAACAACAATCTGCAATTGAAAGACCCAAATAAGCAAAATAATCAAGGAGACAACCAATCTTAAAAAACAACAACAACAACAACAACAACAAACACACACACACCTAGGTGGAAAAATGAGAGGAAATTATCAGGTAGGGAAAAAATAAATAAATAAATGAATGGCCTTCTGAAACATTTATACCACAAGTAAAATCTTTACATTTCTGAGGGGGAAACAATATGTGATTAAAGGACTTTTAGAGAAAAACATTTCAATCAAAAATCAGCAGAAAACTACACTAGGATATTAGAGAAGAAATAAAATTGTATGTGTACTTAAAAAAAAATCAAGAAAATAAAGGAAAAAACCTACAAAAATTAAGAGTTTGGGTAAAGGTAATGCTACTGGATAATGGTATGCCCTGTAATCATTTATGCATTGAATTCTAAATATATTATAAATATAGCTACAAAAAAATGTTAAGATTTTTGAAGATATATGAAGTAAAAATATTTTTCACATATGCATTTATTCCCAAATCCCAATATGTTAATAAACACCAGAAATAGACTACGGAAGAAAAGAATTTTCTAAATCCATGTTTCAAATAGAAGACTCTAAAAATTACAACATTTGATTATGAGAATGAGAATAGATAATAGGATTTTTATAAATTAAGAGTAAATACTAGTTGACCTTTAATCATCAGAAGACAGATCATTCAAAAAAAGATATTCTCCATACAGAATTGACAATATTGATGAAGGAGGTAACTTTTATGAAGTGCCATGATACCATTTATATTGCTAGATATTACTTTGGTAATTTATAAAAATTTACTCCTGTTTGATGTGGTGATCTACTTCAAGATTATTTCAAAAAAATATCATAAATACAATCCTATAATCCTATACATCCTATAAGGTCTATTATGGAATTGAAAATTATTGGACAAAAATGCTTGCCCATCTATAACATGGGTGAAATAAGTGACATTTGATGGCATACTAAAGAGATAACAAAATGGCATAAAAGAATATTTAAGTAAATCTTCATGAATCACTGATAAGTAAAAAAAAAAAAAAGTCTTCGTTAGGAGTCATCTCATTTTGTGAAAAAGATGTCTCAATAGATGTATTCCTATGCTATTGATGTTATTTGTCAGTAAGAGGTTATGGCTGACCTTTACTTTCTAGGTATTTTCAAAATATTTAAGAAACAAATACTTCATGATCAGAAAAAAATACTTCATGGTCTGGGGGAAAAAAAAAACCTGCTCAACAAAGTTATTTTAAACGAGCACAGATACTTTATATTTTTAGGTAGAGCTATTATAATCCACTTGCCCAACAGGTCATTGTGATAAAAAGTTTGGAAGGTGAATATAGAATGATGTATATTTTACCACAGTATACATTTAACAAAAGAAAGCAAAAGCACTTTAAAATTAGCTTTCACCTGTTATTATTCAGTTTTCAATTTCTGAAATATTCTGTATTGTTTCATTCAAGAACCTTATATGACTGATTCCTTTTGGAAGCAAATCTATATATATTGTCTCTCTCCCCTCCCCACTGTTGTCTAAGTATAGTCCTAAGGATAATCAACACAGTGCACAAAAAATTGGAAGGTTGTTTTTGAACAACAATGCTTAACCTGTTAGCAGTAAGTATAACTTGTCACATGGAGCCTGCCTGGCCTTTAAATATAATTTATCCCAGAAGAGTAATTATTCAACTTTCAGAAAGTGATTAGTATCTCAAGTTTCCCTTTAAGAAAAGGATCTTTAAATCACACACACAAAAAAACCAAGTTCACTGTACTCGTAGGCAAATTATTTTTGTAAAGTGCCCATTCTTTTACTCTTCTATTTAAGGAGTATGGGTTTGAAGAGTAAGTGATCCCTAAATAGATCACATGAGCAGATACACTTTATAGTGCTAAATATCGTTTAGGAACACAAAGTAGGTTGATTTCATTATTAGAGGTCATACTTTATTAACTGCAGGAATATGTCTTTCAGTGAGAAACAGAATGTTTATTTATCATCAGTTGATCCTGGTTTTTTGTTTTGTTTGCAGCTGAGCAAAAAAAATAAAAAAAATTACACACACACACACACACACACACACACACACACACACACACACTCTTCATTAAATCTAAACTGTGTTTGGGAAGAAACGGAGTACATTGCCCAACTTTGTGTGTCCTGCAACGTCTCCATTATTTTTACAGTACTCCCTGGTCAAAAATAAGATGCTGCCATTCTGTTTACTAAATAGAGGGTCAAACAACCTATGTATATCTACCTTAGAAGTCACTGGAAATACAAATATACTGAAACTGAAAAGATACTTTTATGCATTCTTATACAACCACAATGACTTTGTAATAGGATATATGTACCTGTTGAACACTGCACGTTTTCTAAAGCTTTGGAATTAGAATGGACACAATCAGCCTTATTCATGATCCACATGGATTTTCATGCCACCTGTGTCTTCATCACTGAAAATATCAGAAACCCAACTTCATAAAATGAGACCCCATCAAAAGAAATGCAGACTGATGGAATATTGAAACCACGAGCTATCTCAAGTTACTAGTTTACACTGGATCTGACAGTTGGCTACTCTCACTCCTTTCCCTGAAAAGTTAAGTATCTCAGAGCATCTCCACAAGTTTCCTCAGTACTCTAGGATTCTTTGGCACACAGATTGGGAATTGTGGCCATGGGCTTTGTTCTAAGGTTACAAAAATCAAATTCTCTGAGAGGTATTATTTGCACAGCACTCTTTTTCCTCATGTTTACAGCACTTTCCTCAAGGTGTTTTCTTTATGATTGCTGTCCTATTTTCTCTTTTTCTTTTTTTTATTTTTAATTAAAGATAATGTTCACTGATTAGGTGAAGCCAATACTAATTGTGTGAGAAAAGAGTGGGAAAAACAGCCTTTCTCAGCGTGCTGTATTTTTACAAGCCTTTCATATCTTATAAATTGGCTGCCGTTGAGATCTGAATATTACATTAACTAAAGTCCAGGTCAGGTCAGGAAAAGACGACAATGGATGATGTCAGGGGAGTAGTCAACAGAAAGGAAAGAAGTCCCAATCCACTCAAAACCTGGGATGGGGAAAGCATGCAAGAGATTACCTTCATTTTCTAGAATTGTACATACTCTCCCATAGTAATGGCTATCAATTTTGTGGATATTATTATATTTTGTTAACCTCATATTAAGCATATATCAGAGAGACAAAGGGTATATCCAGGAAGGAAGAACAGAGAATGACAGAGGTTCTAAACAACTCTTGATGAGAAGTTTGTCAAGTGTATCTGTTGGTCTCAGGTAGATTTCTTTGACCATCTGTATGCATATGCTGGAGTTGAGGATGAGAAGGATACATTCTGGCCTGAGTAGGTTCTTGAGTTCTCAAAGTTCTTGAGTTGATTTTGTGGACTGAATTATACATGCCCCCTCAAATTTACTTGTTGGCCCTAACTCCCAATGTGACTGTTTTTGGCGATACAGCCTTTAAGAACCCCGTGAGACTGAGCCCTTATAAGAGAAAGAGACCCCAGTATCCCCTTCCTCCTGTCCACAGATATAAGGCCATGTGAAGACACCAAGAAGGTGGCCGTCTGTAGCCCAGGAAAAGAGGTCTTACCAGAAATACCAACCCTGCTGATACCTTGATCATGAACTTCCAGCCTCCAAAAACTGAGAAAATAAATTTGTTTTCTAAGCTACCTGGACTATATTTTGTTATTGTAGCTGACGCAAATGAATGCAGTTAACCAAAGTGTTTAAAACTATAAAGATGAAAATGTTAAATCAAGTTTAGATGAAAGAAATAGTACCCATAATGGTGTACATATATATCACTACAACTCACAGAGATTGACAACATAACTAGATAATAGAAAATAAGTTACCGTATCAGATCTATTTTCTATTTTTTTCTGTTTTTATATACTGTTTATATTTTATCAATAATGTTATCTTAAGAAATTGGTGCTCAGGGAATAATGCTATTGTAGTTGGCTACAAACTATCATAATCCTATTAGATTATAAAATAAGTTATTTGGGAAAGCTCTTTAGTAACTAGAGGCAGTCCTGCCTGAGAGGAGGAGGTTGAGGCTGCCATTTTACACCAGGAACCAGGGCTTATGAAGCAGGGTTTTTCCCCCACAGGTGGAAAAAAGTTTAGTATAACATCTGAGAAGTTGATTTCCAAGATCATGTTTAGTAATTATAGTAAAGAGCTGACAAGAAAAATTCATTTAAAACATTTTAAAAGCATCCAAGTTTAAAAATACATTTTTTTCTTTTAATTTATTAATTACCATTACTTTGCTCCAATAGGGTTTCACTTACAAACAGCTAGTTTAGGACACCTGAGTTGGCTCAGCCAGTTGAGTATCTGAGTTCCACTCAGGTCATGATCTCTCGGTCTGTCAGATCGAGCCCTGTGAAGAGCTCTGTGATGACAGCTCAGAGTCTGGACCCTGCTTCTGATTCCTTGTCTCCCTCTCTCCCTCTGCCCCACCCCTGCTCAATGCTCTCTTGCTCTCTCTCACTCTCTCAGAAATAAATAAACATTAAAAAAATTTACAAATAGCTAAGTTAATATTTACGGATTTTTCTTGTTTTATAGATACTGTTTCAAACTATCTCCAATTCATTCACGTGCACTTAATTGAAGCCAGCTTGCTCAATTCTTCCCTTCTGGAGCATTTGGAATCTGCTGGCAACAGGTGGCAACAATACAAATAGCAGATATATATACAAAGGAATATTATTTAGCCATAAGAAAAGGAAAGACTACTATTTGCAACAACATGGATGAACCTTGAAAACATTATGCTAAGTGAAGTAAGACAGAGAAAGACAAATACTGTATAATCTCACTTATATGTGGAATCTAAAAACAATAAACAAACCCAAACTTACCGGAAAAAAAAAATCAGATTATCAGACTTGTGGTTACCGGAGGGTAGGGGGTGGCATTGGAGGAAGGTGGTTAAAAGGTACAAATTTCCAGTTATCTGAGAAATATATATTAGAGATATAATGTATGACATGATGACTTCAGCTAATACCACTGTAGGATATACAGGAAAAGTTAAGAATAAACTCTAATAAGAGCTGTGACTGCAAGGGGAATTTCTTTGTATCCATAGGAGATGATCCTTGTTAACTAAACTTATCGTGGTAATCATTTCACAATGTATGTAAATCACACCATCATGCTGTATATCTTAAACTTACACAGTGATGTATGTCAATTAGCCTCAATAAAACTGAAGAAAAAACAAAAAAAGAAGAGACCTGGTAAAATTTTAAATAATGTTTGGAAAAAAATACCTAAAAATCTCACAAAACATATCCCTGGAACTAATTCGAAGTAAGACAAAGGGTAAACTTAGGATTTTGGCAGAGTTGCCATTTCCCCCAGAAAGAAACTTTGACTCACATTTTCCCAGTGTCATCCAAGCTGTTCAGTTCCAAAAGGAAGGTTTGCAGGAGAGCATCTTTTTCAAGAGGAATTTATAACTGGTGAGGCTTTTGTCCCTTATTTCAGCGACTTCCAAAGTCACTGATTTTCAGGCCACCACCAACAAACAGCATCTCCTAGAAACTTGTAACAAAACAAATTCTTCAACCCTACCCCCTACTTAAAGAATCAGAAACTGGGGGTGGAGTCTACCATTCGGTGTTTTAACAAGTCCTCCAGGTGAACCTAATTCATGCTCCAATTTGAGAAGCACTACCTTAATTGAATTTTCCTGGGGCCAAATCCCTGTTTTTAAAGAAGCTTTTGGAAACACCCTATTTTTTTTTCCTTTTTTTCTTTTTTTAATCCCCTTTGTCCTATAGCACTCCCTTGTTACTTCCTATTATGGATTTCTTCCCTGTGCTTATTATCTACAATTAAAATTATAGTATAGATAATTAGCTAGAACTTTTTTTTTTCACCAAAAATAGTCAGGGATAGAAGAGAATACCAAGAAATAAAAAAAGAAAAATAAAGAAGTATAGGTTTTCAGGTAGCTTAAACTTGGTCAAATTTTCTTGGGATAAAGTAAAGAAAACAAAACAAACAAACAAGAAAACAAGGAAAGCCTAGAATAATCAGCAAACTTTGGTGTAACTGATTATATACGAGTGTACCGACAGACTACAAAAGGCCGTCTTCTTGGTACCCTGGGATATGTGAAGTCTCTAGTGATTCTCTGATTATGGAAGCAGCTACTCGTAACAGGCACTATTTTTATTTAAATGGATGCAGGTGAATTTTCAAGGCTAGTATTGTATTACTGCTAATGTTCTCAGCACTGAAAGGTATCTGAAGTGGTTAGCACAGAAGAATCCGAGCAGAAAGCAGGGACTAGCTTTCTAGAGGACTTCATTTAAAACTCATCTTCCAAGCAAGAATGATAGCAGTCTTTCAGTTTCCCTTCAAGAGTCCTCAAGAACAGAGATGCTTCTCTCCATTTTCAGATGGAGAGAAGCAAATCAAAACTAATGCACCAATAGGACAGAGAAAACTGCCTTTACAAAGACCTGCTTCGATGCTTACAAGGGGTTTCAATCGTGGCACAGAATAATCCTTTAGGCTTTGTGTGAATGTCTTTTCCATCTTTCTCTTGCCTTTTTTTTTTTTCCCTCCAATAGTAGGAAAGTCATTATCTCTCTTTCTGACTACTTTTTAAACCACATAACAACTACCCTGACAACAGGAAGCCTTTTGCTTTGTACATATGCTGTGTTTGATCCTCCTTTCCAACCTGCCCCAATTGTTTGAACCACAGAAGGAGTATAGAGAAGAAAATAAACCCCTTGAAAACAGTTTGATTAATTATTTACTTCTTTACTCAAAACAACAGAACAACTGTTATTGTTATGAGTTGGACTTTACCTAAGGGAAAATGATGGACAAAATTTCCACTAGAGTCAATCTACAGAAATAATAAAGCTTTAAGGCAAAAAAGCCTAGATAGAAAACAAAAATAATAATAGCACACACACACACACACACAAATAGCAAACAGAAACCCACCAACATTTGGCCCAGGGAAAGAACTGACCACAAGGATCTAAAGGACTCATGCCTTCAACCTCTAAAACCTGACTAGACTTTGAAGGAAAGCTAGATGAGCTAAGTTTAATGAGCTATAGTATTAGGCAAAGTTACATGAGTCACCATTTTTATTTTAAGACCGAGCTTACATAAGCACTTTCATTCAAAAAACCTGTGGATTTTGTCTGCAGCTACTTGTAAAGCAAGCAGGAGAAAGCAATTGCATTTAATTGCTGAACTTATTAGGGAGGTTCAGGTAAAATGGTCTATGTTCCTTAAATCTCCTCAAATGATTTCACATTTTTATCTTCTCTTAAGACGTATACATATTGTCAGATTTGATGAATAGACTGTTCATTTTCTTTCCCTCAGGGGTTGCTGTACTTTCTATCCTGCCCTTAATTTTATAGCTTTATTCTATCACTCATTCTTTCCCCCAGGTTACTAAATATAAAATAAATGGTTGAACTGCAAGATTCTGAGAGTGCTCTATTTGGATAAGAGTGTGAGTTCAGTGAATGGACAGGCAAGCTTGACATTAAACCCATGGCCTATGGGAACCAGAGAATTGAGAAAACATGGTTCCCCAGATTTTGCCTACTTCAAGTTCAATCCACAGGGGCAAGAAGATTAAACAGGAATTCCACTCCCTGGGTGAAAATATGCCCCATTTTTGTCTTCCATGGCAATTTCCATGGAATCAAAAGAAGCTAATTTGTTAAACTTCTGTGAGGTCCAAATTGGCACATTTTCAAAAATCATTTGCATGGCTGGTTATTCTATTCACAAAATCAAAAGAAGACAATAAGCTACCAGCCAGAGAACAGTAGGAAAGAAGGATCTGGGGACAATATAACTTTTTGATCTCCCTGAGACGCTTACCCCAGTGTATTCATAATCCCCATTGTAAATAATCCAACAAACGTCAAAGTAAGTATTTTCAGGGTTTAAGGAGCCTTGAAAAGAGTGTGTGTATTGTGTCAGTGACATGTTTCAAAAGTTTCTACATATTGAAAATCATTAAGTATTATTTACATGTATTTTAGCTTTCAATAGCTTGTCATGTATATATTTTGTTGTTGTTTTGTTTTAAAAATAGTTGCTCAGTGTTTATAATTGAATCTAAATGGAGGAGATTTCCAAGCCAATCTTTTTTGTGCTTATGCTTTTTTCCCCTTATTTTCCAATATTGTATTTCTTTATCCCTCATCCAACAGACACAGGCAACTTAGAATTTCACTTTGTTTTCCATTTAAAAGGTAGTGTGTTCAGTGTAATCTTTAAAGAAAATTTATCTTCCTTATTTCATTAATTTCGATCAGGGCATATTAATTGCATGATTTTCCAGTTCAGAAAGGAGAGGTAAAATTTTATTATTCCTTATTTAAAGAAGGCCACCATTTTCCTTCCACTGGAAACTGTCCATGGTTAATCATCACCATGTTCCATGATTTATCCACCCAGAAAAATAATCAAATTGAAGCCATATACTTCAGAAGAATGCTTTGTCCATAATATTTTATTTCAACTGAAAATTTATCAAGATTTCTATTATATGTGACTGTATTAGTTATATTAACAATTACCAGGGTTACAGTACTTACCACCACTATCCTAAGTATAATATATATTTATATAAATATAAACCTACAAATATAATAAATATTTAATACGTATTATATAATTAATTCTTCCACCAAATTCTAAGAGCTAGAAACTGTTATTATCCTCATCGAACAGATGAAGAAAAACTGAGAGATCTTTTTTTATATGAGAGATTACAACCATCTGTAACCCAAGATCACACAGCTATTCATAGGTGAAGATGGGATTCAAACTCTAGAACCTTATTCCAGATCCCATATTTAAACCACTTTGTTTTTGTTAGGTAATTCAAATCTCTTATGATAGGAATTAGGTCTGGCATGGAGCCCTTGGTCATTTAAACTTTATGAGTTAAGGGATAGCACAGGGGGTATCTGCCTGCTCCACTGTGCAAATCATCTCTTCACTACTCTACAATGCTAACTGAAATTCCCAAAATCAATGCCACTGCTGGTTATTGAAGTTAAGACATTATCTTTTAAAGCCCTCTGTAAAAATTAGCATGTATTTTCTCCAAGAGATAACAACAGAATAAAGTCAACAGAGAATTTACTTCTGAGATTCTGTAGTTCTTACAAAGCAGAGAGAGAAGTGCCTTAAATAAATGGTACATACAAGGTACTGGTTTGGCTCAGAGAAGAGATTCAGGGCTGCTGTAGAATTTGGCTGACGAGCACTGGAGGTTAGGACCCAGGTGGAATACAGCGCTAGGTGACTTTGTAAGGTTTGGACAATGAGACACTGGACTGAAGTTAAATATGGTACTGAGCCATGAAGATCATGGTCACCTTCCACACTCATTCCTGATAGGATAATGCTAACAAACCTGGGGAGTTAAAGTAGGCATTTTTTTCATAACTCTGCAGCTGGTACTTTTACCAATGACCTTTCACTTGGAGTCACCTTTTGCACTTGCTGTGCTACTGTCTTTCAAGCTCTCAATTCTCACTATCTATCTTAGAGGTGGTTAAGGCAGAGATGGTTAGAGCAAGATCGAACCTCAGGAATGCTCTATCTATTCCTTTAATGAAGAGACAGAGAAGCTAATGTGTAGAAAGGTTAAGTGATGAGTTCAACTTACCGAATGTCTTACTGGCAAAATGCTGGATGCAAATCCAATTCCTCTCCATTTACCAAAGACCACTTGCAGATAAAGAGCACAATTATCAAAGTATGGAATGGAAGTCAGGAGGGAAAAAAAGGCAGCTCAGGCCTTAAATATCAAGCTGAGTTGATTTCTGAATGGTTCTATCTTTCCCCACCCTCAATTTTAAAGTTTGGTTTTACTTCCCAGAAAATCTAGTTAACTTTTATTTCACCCCCCTCTACAATAGCTGCCTGTATGTCAACATGTGTTCCTCTTGTGTTTTGCTTCTATGTATTGTTATGTATCTTTTATTCAATTTCACCAAAACAATAGATTCTCCTGTGCTGATTTCAAATCCTTACTTCTCAAAATCTGCCAAGTAGTTATGCATAAGCATCACTATTCTCACTTCTTTAATGGTCAGATCAGAGAGAATTGGACAAAATATTACTTCAAAGCTGAGATTTGAGAATGTTTCTCACATCTGACAAATGGCATGCTCCCATGAGTATTTAATAACCGTGAACTAATTTTCATCCAAGGTCACAGCGTTTCACTAATATTTAGACTTCTGGCTATAAACTCAGCATCATAACTGTCACAGCTATACATATAGAGAAGTGTTCTTTTCTTATTGCCAGAAATGCATTTGTCTTTCTATGAACATGTTTTCTTTCAAAGTGGGTTTGAAAGTTTTTAGTATCATGCCACTATTTCAAGAACCATCCTCCTGTCTCCCAGCCTCTTGAAAATAGAGTGTAAAGCCCAGCAGAAAGTGCAGTGAGGGGCCACCTCACTATTGTCTGTCCTTAAGAGTTGGAAGAGGTCAGTGAGGGAGATTGAACCTGGGACCCCTATTGATATGTATTCAAGTGTGGAAATGAGTTGCCTGTTAATAAGGTAGACACTTTATCTTAATGTTTTTCAGTCTTCACAGATTATAATTGCAAAAATAGCCCTTAGCTTCTCCAGCTGGTTGTTAATAGCTAAGAGAAGACTAACCTGCAGGTCACTCTTGCTTAATTATAAACAGAATGAAATACTAAGTCATGTATTAAGCACTGGACTGACTTCTAGTCTTATTTTATCATCCTTAAAAATAACAAAACATTATCTGCTCAAAAACTGATATATGCCCTTTCCTTTCCGATTATTTTCATTTACCAGTTATAACCAGATTTTCTAAGAGTTACTGACTGGGAGAGTTAAATGGCTTTTGGAGCAAGTAAGGAGTGACTCCTCCCAGCTGATCATTAACCCTTAAAAACCTTAAGTGTTTTTATTATTACTACTTAATTAGCTGACAAACTAGTTGGACAGACATAGTACAAGGCAAGTGCCTAACTTCCCCAGAGTTCCAGGGCCTGATTGGAAAACTGTGATGTTCTTACATCTTTACATGAACTTAATTGATTTTTTTTTATGCATGTTAAATTCACCCAAGTCAGTTGTTTTGTTAATCCATTAACTATTTCTCCATTGGGGACTGTAAACAGGCGTGGAACAATTAGTCTAAGTAAAAGAGAAGTCTAACCAAGTTAGAAAATAAATTTAAAAAACTGTGTTGGTAACTGCATCAGAAATAATCTGGAAGTAAAAACATTATTTGGAAGAACTATTGCATATTATTAGGACATATCTTCTTAAGACATTAATTTCATTCTCTGTTGGTATGGACTGAATATTCGTGTCTCCTCCAAATTTATATGTTGAGGCCCTAATCCCTAATGTAATGGTATTAGGAAGTGGGGCCTTTGGGAGTAAGTAGGTCACGAGGGTGGAACCCTGATGAATGGAATTAGTGCCTTTTTAAGAAGAGACAATAGGGAGATGTGAGAATACAATGAGAAGATGGCTTTCTACAAACCAGGAAGCAGATCCTCACCAGACACTGAATCTGTCAGTGCCCTGATCTTGGACTTCTCAGCTTTTAGGACTGTGAGAAGTACATTTCTGTGGTTTAAGCTACCTAGTCTGCAGTAACTTGCTATAGAAGCCTGAACTAAGATACTGGTTTAGCTTAATTTGTTCACATCTCTCCACTAAAACTACTACTATAGTTGTACCAATTTGTGTCTAAGGATATATATGATTTTGTGTTTGCACAAGAATAAAATATTCCATTAAATTAAGTATTCTCAAAGTATGGACTCCTGATCCACAGCATCAATTTCTCCTGGAATGTGTTGAAAATGCAAATTCTCTGGCTGTACCCCAAACCCAGTAATTTAGTAAGTCTGCGTGGGGTGCAGTACTGATGTCTTAACAAGACCCCTAGTTGATTGTGATGCATGCTAAAGTTTGAGAAACACTGTTTTAGAGTTTACTGTTTTTTGAGTTTGTATAAAACACAGGCTACTCATCATAAATATAATGTTAGAAAAATCCCTGGAATTTTTCAACATGGGATAGTCACAGCCTTGGGGTACAAAGAAGAGGGGTAAGGTACCTAGTTAAAATTTGTTGGCGTCTTCCACCTCATATTGGGCTCCTAGATCCCCTAGGCATATTCATCCATTCTTTTTTGGCCCTAGATGTTCCTAAGTAAGAAAGTTCAAGAAGGTCTCTGTTATTTCTAACTATCAGGGCTGGTCTTCAGGGTATTCATTGTTCCCCTGTTTTCACATAGCATCCTCACACTTCCTTTGCCAAAAGACATTTTTGATGTAAAGGCCATGAAGAGCAACCACTGAGATATGAATAACTAGGTGGTGGTAATATTTTAACCAGAGTAAATTAGGAAATAGCTAAGATTATTTTCCCCAAATAAATTTTTATTTAACTTAAAATACTAAATACTATTAGTTGTTGTGATGTTAGGTAATTTCTTCTTCCATGTGTTTATCCTTCATGTTATGGTACTCGGGAAATAGCATAATTTAGGGTTGATTTTATTTTTTATATTACAGTTTGTTACAATTAAAAGTAGACAATCCTATATCTGTGCCACATTTTTATGTTTTAATTTAATTATTCCATGAAATCCAACATTCTGGGAAATATACCATTAAACATGTATTGCCCCAGATTTAATTAATTCATCAATAGGTAGCCAATCACAGAGCCAGATGCTGCAGTAACAAAAGCAATGCCAAATGTGTTTGGCTGGAAGGGAAGTCAAGGAGATTTTAAAGCTTCAAGATACTCCAAATGAGGGAGACTAGTCATCATCATAAAAGAGGAAAGGATTAGAGGACAAGGTGACTACCTAAGGATGTTCTTGAATGAAAGAGCATGACCCAAACTGGTGGGAACTCAAGATCAGGCATATCTTTTAAATTTCCTGGCATTAAACTTAGCCTTTGTCTCTGCTAACTCGCTGAAACCTGGTCTGCTCTGATTATCAGTGGAGAGTATTTAATCACAAGACTTTAAAAATCTGTTTTGGACTGAAGTCTTGAAAATAAAACAAAAGAAAAAGAAAAACTACATCTACAGAGGAACAGAGTTTTGCAGGGTACACGAAATATAAAGGTAGCATGATGGGTTATGAGTGTGCACTCAAGTAGAAACAGAGAATATTGAAAAACAAAACAAAACATGTGGAAGTAGCTTAAGCTTTCTTGCTTTAAAAATCAAAGAGAAAAATAAAAATGCAGGTATCCATGTCTAAGCCTTTGTTATTCTCAAAAATGTATTGAAAGACACAGTAGTCAAAGACTACCAAAAACAAAATTATGTTGGTGACATTATTTCAGTTTTAGCATAAGTCTTCTTGTTCCAAGAATTTGTAGCACTTCCTCCATACTTTGGCAGACATAATCATATTTTTAAAAGCTAAATAAGAATCTTTGCTCATGAGGATGAAAGAAGTGTTCAAAAAGATATGTAGGGTAGAAAAGCATGGACTTTTCTTCAGTAGACCTGAAAAGTAACAATCTTTTTTACAGTGTGGAACTCTGAGACAGCACTATCCTTTCAAATGCTACCTTACTTAAAACATATTGATATTACTTCACCCAACCTCTGCCAGCAGTCAGTAACCCTTCATAGATCTTGTATAGAAAATGTTCTTGACACTACATGAAGAATCTTCCCAAGAGATCCAGGAAAGAGATTCGACCCTCACTGTGACCTTGATTTGCCTTTTGCTGCAGCCAGGGAGGGTCAGGTCTATTCATCAAATCTCTCAGTGGAGGGGAGTCTAACCCACCTATCCACACTACATCCGCAGGCCACATTCTTTTTGCCAATTCTCCTACCCTTTTAAAATAAACCTGATTCCAATGAAATAAAAATGTGGAGAAGGGAATCACAGTTTGGTTTGAAGTAGTTTTATAACACCTTAAGGATAATCTTAACACTTATGCTCTGTTGATAACCACAGGCCATGTAGGAAGAGTCTTTCTCCACCCCCTGACAGGTAGAGAAATGCAAAGTACATTGTGATGAACCAAGAAAACATTACCACATAGTCTTCCTAGTATATACTTGTGGGTTATCTCAACCTTTTATTGTCTATTTCACAGCTTTGCAAATTATAGAAAATTAATAATTAATGAAAATGATTCTTGTCCATATATATTCAAATTAGTAGTGTGGAATGCAGTTGATTTTTGCCCTGTAGATAGACCTATTTTGCCTATGTTTGTAAATTCAATTCAGCATTCTTTACTTGCCTACATCTGTGTGGTTCTTTGAATGTTCCTTGAACCAGCTGTAACATCTCACTGATTCTTTCACTCACTAACCAATGACTTAAATAAAATCCTTGACATGCATTATTGTTTATCAGTGGGAGAGTATGATTATACCTTTAAAACATCTTTAATACTCCTTTTGATTAAATGCCAGCTGACACAGAAATCCTAGTCTCAGGGATTGGAAACAAGTTTGCACTTGAACAAATGATACCAACTTTAAATGTAGATAGGGTGTTTGAAAGATAAGGAATGTAAAAAGGGCTAATTGCCCTTCTTCCTAATTAGATAACTGTCCTTTTGAATATCCTAAAAACTCATTTCAAAAGTTACCCAAACATTGTAATACGGAATCTAGATATCTGTCCATCAATATCTATCTATCTATCTATCTAGAGCTATCTAGATAGCTGTATCTAGATATGTGTGTGTATATATATATATATGTAGATATATATATATCTACATATATATATGTAGATATGTGTATATATCTACATATATATGTAGATATGTATATATATATATATATATATATATACACACACATAATGTATTCATCAAGTTGTCCTATCTTTTGCCTCATTTGCAATCTAAGGCTTGATATTTTAATTCCATAAGTCTTAATGTATAATAAGTGTTAGTGTTACATAGCAATGTTCTTTATTTACAAATAATTGTTCACTGAAAAAACACTGAAAATGAAAAAAATATTGAAGATTTACTTTCTTCTCCAAATTCTACAAAGCTGAATTTGACATTATTTAAAGCATTTTAGCAAGTCATTTCACATATCCTTGCTAATTGCAACAGACCTTTAGAATTTATACCATGCAATATTTCATGCTATACAGAATTTTTATCAACATGCTATTGTTTTTATGTTTATCTCATGCTCCCCAAATAGGTTCTGTACTCTCTAAGAGCAGAGGAGAGACCATCCTTTTTGTAAACTGTACATTAAACATCGTAAATGATCAACAATACCTGATTGTTGACTGATTAGTAGATCAGTGTTGGTACGGTAATGATGGCATCAAAAGAGCATGTTTAGTCTTTGGGAATCAGGAAGTCCAGGTTTTGAACACTTTCCGGCGTTTACTAGCTGTGTGACTCAAGTCACTTAACCTCGTTAAGTAATAACTATTTTATTTTCTTTATTTTTGTTTCTTTGTTTTATTTTAGACAGAGAAAGAGAGGTCATGAGTAGGGCGAGGGGAAGAGGGAGAAGGAAAGAATCTTAAGCAGGCTCCACACTGAGTGTGGAGCCAAATGTGGAGTTTGATCCCATGACCCTGGGATCAAGATCTGAGCCAAAATCAAGAGTCAGATGCTCAACCGACTGAGCTACCCAGACACCTCAAGTAGTACCTATTTTAGAAGAGTCCTAGGAATACTATAGTGTACATGAGGTCCCTGATTAAATGAGATGCTATATATGCAGTGTTGGAGAGGAATAGGACCTAATAAACTATAACTAACAACAGATTGTAACATCTTACACTTACTGGCTGTTTACTGTGTTGGATACCAGCCACGCTACAATTATTATTATGTATTATGTTATTATTATCATTATTGTCATTATCTAGGGTGTTATAAAGAATCTAACTATGCTGTTTCTTCCCTGGGTTACCATGCACAGTTCTTGTTACCTCTGAAACCATGAGTAAAATTCAAAATGTTCAGAAAAGTGTAATTCGAGTGATAAGCAAAGTGGAGGAGGGGTTAGGACTACTATATGACAACAGACCAGAAGGACTAGCCCTGACAAAAAGACTTTGGAGTAGCAGAGGGTAAAAAAAAAAAAAAAAAAAAAAAAAAAAAAAAAAAAAAAAAAAAAAAAAAAAAAGACATGATTGACATCTACTTAATCACAAGTGGTGCAGATATGGTGAACATGGACTTGTTCATTAAATCCTGAACTACGAGAATGAGGGGCACCTTTTGACATGTGGGCAAGGTAATTTTAAAATGAATAAAGAAAATCCAACTTCAAATAGTAGATAGAGAAGCTATTAAATAGAGTATGCCAAGATATGGGGAGGTAGGAAAGAAGAGTACGACAAAAAGAGTTTTGTCAAATTTATAAAAAGTGAAGCAAGTAATTACTTTTAAAAACGGGTAAGGATGGGTTCAAGAAGACAACTAGCACCTTCCATAATCTCACTGGGTTATTAATTGCAACAAAATATTTGAATATTGAGGTTAAAGATTTGATATCCAAAATATGCAAGTTATATACTTTTATGACTTAATTGTTTTCTTAAAATAAATACTAAAAATTTCCAGTGAGCAAAATTTCAATCTGTTAATAGTGCATACATACAAAATTAAATATATGCAAATGTATGTATTCCACTTGTATAGATATAGCATAACACATTCAACTAAGGAGTTATAAAAAATATTAAGTAAGCTAAATACAGATGAGTTGTGGCAGAGTTAAAAGTGGGATCATTTGGGGACCTGGACAGCATTAAGAGAATTAGGAACCATTTTGTGTTCATTCTGTATTTAAGTTTGCTGTTATATTTTGTCTTGTCTTTATTTTTATATATTCATCATCTTTTAAAAAATGTTTAATGTTTATTTATGTTTCAGAAATAGAGACAGAACATGAGGGGGAGAGGGGCAGAGAGAGAGAGGGAGACACACGCTCTAAGCTGTCAACATAGAGCCCAATGTGGCCCTCAAACCCACAAACAGTGAGATCATGACCTGAGTCATAGTCGGATGCTTAACCAACTGAGCCACCCAGGCACCCCTATATATTCACCATCTTTTAAAAAGTTATACCTTTAGTAATTTTATTTTTTTTAATTTTTTTAACGTTTATTTATTTTTGAGACAGAAAGAGACAGAGCATGAACAGGGGAGGGTCAGAGAGAGAGGGAGACACAGAATCTGAAACAGGCTCCAGGCTCTGAGCTGTCAGCACAGAGCCTGATGTGGGGCTCCAGCTCACGGACCGCGAGATCATGACCTGAGCCGAAGTCGGCCGCTCAACCGACTGAGCCACCCAGGCGCCCCTTGTTTTTAATATTATAGTATGAATAAGAACAGGTTATTAGACTGTGTAGTTTAGTTCACTTCCATCCACTTTCCATACATGAAGTTAAAGATACTCTTTCCATTGTTAGTTTTTATGAAAGGAGTTTGAGATCTAGGCACGTTTACATACCATCTCAGAGATTCTGAGGACTCTAAGAGATTCTGAAGGTTCAGGCACACACCTGATATGCTTCTGAAATCTTTGCTCTCAGTATACTCTTATCTACAGTAGACTCTCCACCTTGTAGGCACTGTGTCTGCCCTTCTCACTCTATCACCTGCATCTCAGACATAGGCAGAGAGCAGTTGCTATGATGGCAACAGAGCATTATGGGCCAAGTGGAAACTGGCTGTATGTATTCAGGATTTTGTGGTTAGTCACAGTCATTTCCTATCTCAGAGCACCAAAGAGCTGACTGCATTTTCCACCATGGTGTGTCATATAGCTCAAAACAAATTTATGGCATGATCATGAACTACAAAATGTAATGGGGCAGAAAATGCAGATGCACATCATTTTGCCTCCTACACATTTGGAATTTACCCTTCCTTGCTCTAGCAGCCTTTGAGACTAGGAATGACAAACATTTCTGTTTTCTTCATCTTTATTTTTCTGTATAATAGAAAAACAATACACACAGAGAGAGAGAAACTATATTTATATCAACAGCGACATCATCATCTATAGGAAAGAAGGCTTTCACAGTTGAATGTCTTAGAAGTAAATTATTAAGTACAAGTCCCACACTGCATCTAAATACTATTTGGTTACAAGCAGGTGGACAAGTGTAAAAACACTTCATAACCTTTATCTCTTATTGTACTTCAGTATTCTGATATCTCAGGGCTCTGGTTGTTGCTTGACTACTTGGTTTATCTCATTTAATCTGAGAAATACACCTGTTATGTCCCACTTTACTAAAGAGGAAATTGAAGTTAGAGAAATTATGTAACATGCTCATGGCCAAATCACTTAACTTAGATTTGTATTTACATTAATTGATTCCTTAACTGTCTGGTTCATCATCTGTCAAATGAGCTGATTGGGGTAGTTCATTCCTATTATTCTTTCTGATTTTAAACTTCCATGATTCCACGAAATGTTTTCTAATGTGTGTTAATCTGAGCCAGAGTTAGTTTTCTCGTATTACTGCTTCAGATTAGCTATGTTCAAATTATTTCCCTCCAAAAAGACTTTTAAACCATATATACAGGTCCTCCAGCATGAAATATCCCCAAATGCTCAGACTACATATCTATGTATGTGGATGTATGTGTGTGTGTGTGTGTGTGTATACATATATTTGCATACTTGCATACATACCTATAAAAACATTTTAAAACATATAAAATACTTATCATAATGCATGACATTACTAGGCACTTTTCATATATCATCCTATTTAATCCTAGAAACAACCTAGTGTGGTAGATATTGTTTCCATTTTACAGATGAAAAAATCCCCTTCCCAATAGTGGGTAGTTTGTATACAACTGATAGAAAAAGTGAATTTCCAAATGCAATGTATTTATGTTTAAAGCATGTTTATAAGTAGTGTCAGTACTAACAAACATCCGGAAACAATGCAGAAAATATAAGAAGGAACTTTCTAAGTCACTTATCCAAAAGATATTGGTTATGGGAAACATCAAACAATGGGGCTTAGGGACTTACTTTTCAGAGATGTAAAAACTCGTACCTTTCAACTTTTTCTTAACTATCGGTACAGTCTTTGTTTTTAAAATGAAATTTCATGTTGAAATCACATATATTTGTTTTTGGTGAATGAGTGAGGGTGCTGATCACTCTGGGATTCTATAACACTCTGATTCTTCACTAACACTACAATTATTTCCCAACAATGTGAACATTTATTATCTAACTCATTCAATAAGGGTTAACAAATGTTTATCAATCAACTCTCCAGGAAAAAAAAAATTCTGGGTCTGTAACATTTGCTGATTTTCACGGTATAAATACTCCCACCATGTTTAACCTGTAGTATATCACCAAACTGGAGTTGCTCAGAGTTGCACAGAGTCCATTCTCCCATGTCATTATAAGCCAGGTCCAGCATCCTCCCGAATTCACCCGGGTCAAAGGAAATGGTCCCTAAGATGCACCTTATGTTTTAATTTCCTCTCATTCTCTTAACTGTACTAGAAATCTATTTGAATGAGCAAGTAACAGTAACAACACTACAAATGAAATGTTCCTAGAGAGTTTATGTCCATTTCATCTTATCAGATCGTATTTTTAGGTTTTCAAGGCATTTTATTTCACATTAGTAGGATATTAACTTAGGTAAGAGGTATTTTGACTTAGGGAAATGGGGGTGGGTGGCAGTTAAAATCTGTCATTTTGAACTGCAAGCCACTGTGGAGGGATGAGGAAATTGGACATAGAGATGAAGGTCGTTTGCAGATAACATAAGAAAACAAAGTTCCAGAGAAGAAAATGTAGCACTGATGGTAGAAAGGGTGGCTTAAAAAAATTCTATATACTTCTTCAGTTTTTCTAGAACTCGAGTTCCAATGCTCCTTAGAAAACCAATATGGGTTTTCTAGGGTCTTTGTCCACGTGCCATTGGCTAAGTCCTGCACTTAACTGACACTGTATGCTTAAAGGCTCTTTGTTTTTCAGATAAGATATTTAGATGCAAGAGGATTTAAACAAACCTTTAAATCTGGCCAGTTAGACATTATGCTATGAATATAATGATGTTAAAGCCATTAAACCCTATTTTTGTGAGGAGGAAGTTTGAAGAAATGATATTCAATCTGCTTCCCTGCTATTGACTTAGTTAACTACTATTGTTCTTTACTCAGCTAACTGAATTTTCTGTGGCATTTCTGTATATAATGTGTGGTATCTTCTGTAGACAGAATTGAAATCAGTATAAAAATAAAGAAAAGAGCACTCTAGGTGTTCCTGAAAGTCAAGCCATCCTTTCCTCTACTCACAGGTTTGGTCAACAAAGCAGCATTAAAACAAAATAGAAGAGCACCTGGGTGGCTCAGCTCATGGAGTGTGAGACTCTTGATTTTGGCTCACATCATGATCTTACGGTTTGTGAGCCTGAACCTCCCTTTGGGGTCTGTGCTGACAGCGTGGAGCCTGTTTAAGATTCTCTCTCTCCACCCCCCTCTCTCTCTGCCCTTTCCCACTTGTTTTCTCTCAAAATAAATAAATAAACTTAAAACAAAATCTTGAAAAATTATAAGGCCACATTTGTTTGAGGCATTTTGGAAGAAGAGTATATCATTTAAATAAATTTTAACAAATTCTTTAAACTTCCTTTCTTGTGAGTTATAAATAGCAGTAGTTGGCTTTATTCAGAATTCAGAAAGTCTCTTTGTAGTCACACAGACAGAGGCAAAAGAGACCTATGTACATTTTCCAAAATTCTCCAAGAGAGCTAGAACAACTATTCTTGCTTGCAAAATAAGCAAGCTGCTTTCAGTGATATGATGAACATGGTGATCATGATGGTTTTTTCCTTCAGCTGATTGAAAACATTTTTTTCATATAAATCTTAAAATATAAACCAATCTTTTTGTTTTGTTTTGTTTCTCCTATCTGAGCAAATATTTCCCTATCTCTCATTTTCATAGTGTTTTCTATTGGATATGGTCCCTAAGTCATTTTATAATACAAAAAACAACATCAAGGTTGGGGAATATTATCTAATTATCAATATCTAAGGGTGGCTAGAGATATGTAGATTTTGCTAGTCTTTTGACAGTTATAGATTCAATTGTTCAGGCTGAAAAATGTTGCCATAAGTTATGTAATAGTACCCCACCCCCACTGGGTCATTCATAATCATTGTATATTTGCCAGACATGATTGAAAGATGCTTATAATGTCATAGGTGAAGACTGAATTTTTAAGTATTTTTTAAAAGTGTCTTTGAATTTTCTAGAGGATAAAATATCAGACTGAAATCCACTCTTGCTCATTTAAAAATTAATAGATTTTTAGCTCAGAATCCATTATTTCTAATTAATAAAACTTTGCCCCACTTTGCACTTTATGCATGTTTATGACAAAATGACATTATCCTTTACCCATTCAACCTCCATTATCTGAGACTATCATTTAATTTCTTTTATACTTGTAAAGTTCACTTGCTTTGGTCTGTAATGGCATTTCTTTGGATGTCCTACTTTTCTCACATGTGTGGTTGTGTGTGTGTGTGTGTGTATAACATAATGTCCTAAATGATATTCAGCTATATAACTGGAATAACAAGCACTCATTTAAAAAGAGAGATGGTGAGAGAGAGAGAGGGAGGGAGACAAAAAGAAGAATTACAGTGTTTTAGACACTGATCATATGGGGATTGTGCAAAGCTCACCATTGTGAAATAGAGAGTAAGATTACCAAAAACAAACACAACATATGTTCATGAACATTGAGCATATGGTCAATGAAGAATGTGTGATCGAGGTAAAGTAATTGCACTGTCAGCTTTTCACAGAAGCTTTTTTCCCCGTTTCAATTCAGATCAACAAATTTTACTGTACATTTACTCTGTGTAAGGCACCGTGTTAGAAAAGCTTTTCTGAAGGGAATGGAGAGATGCTTCCTCCAAGAAAGGATGCAAATGGGGGCAGATGTAGAAACAGGTGGCAATCGATTTTGGGCAGTCAGTGGTTTCTCCCAAGCAATTGCAGAACCAGAGAAGGTTACATCTGGAAGAAATGCAAATATCATTCATTTTACTTCTTGCCTCATTTATTTATATATTCAACAAATATTTATTGTGTACTTTTTATGTGCCAAGATTTATATGAGGCAAAGAATGGCATAATAGCAAATGGTTGAAAGATATAGTCAGTCCCTGCTGCACAAATTAAGGGATTTAATTTATCCCCAGATGCACATTAGCACTCTTGCTGTTAGGTGCACAAAATATAAACATATTTCCTTTAAAGTAGGCAGTTCTGTGACTTGAGATATCTAGAATAGAAAATCAGGGAAAGAACAGAGTTCATTTCTGGGCTTGCTGGGAAGAATCAGCATAAAATGAAGGAAGAATTCTATACTACTATACTCTAAAATGGCCCAGGATCTTACTTGAGAAGATGTGAACCAAATCTCGTTTGTCACAATGAAAATTCCTTTGACTGCGTGTTTTGAATTATTGGATTGACATGCTGACTCTTTTCCTAATATACCCAATTCTATTACTACAGAAATAGACCTACTGTTGTGTTCACACTAGTTTCCTAGTCTCTAATCTATGAATTTTGTTTAGTGTTATATCTTTATTATTTCACCTACTTTTGAAATATTTGTGTTATCTGAAACTTAGAACATTTTGTGAAGCATGAGTCCTTCAGCAGACTTAAGAAAATATCCCATTATGCAAATGGAAAAAACATGGTAAGTTAGATTAAATAATAGATTTTGTATATCAAGTAATATTGGTATTAGGCTCTTTGGAATTAGATTAGCTATTATAGTGAATATTCAATTAATAACAAACTATCAATAACCATTTACATATAATTACCAAGAAATGGGTTAAATACTTTAAAATTATCCTCAGTGTTATTTTTACGAGGATATGTTAGACAAATGTTTATTCTTTTAACATTTCATTAATGGACTTTAAAAAAATCAATCTCTTGAAGATTAGATACTAGGACCCTCAAATGTGTACTTAGCACAATTACTGTGATAAAATTGATCTATTTAGCTCTAGTTATTTTTAAAAGTGATCACATCTGTTGGTACTTAAAAGTTATTGTGCACAATTTTACACACAAGAAATTATTCAAATTACCAAGATATATGTATATCTATCTTATAGTGAGATACACAAGATATGCACATACACAAAGAGTGAAAGCAAAACTGAAGCAAATAACAAACGTGACTAATTGCATTTGCTAACTTTATCTTTCCAAAGTGGAAATAATTACATATGCTGGTGATAATTACATACGGACTAGACACTTAATATTTACATAGTGATCAGATTAAACCTACATATGATGTGCACATATACTTTTAAACTTCCTTTGCGCAGGAAAGATGAAAAAATTCACATTTCTTTATACTGTGAAATAGATATTTTATTGAAAAGTTGTGCAAATGTGTTTGGATCATTGTCTCGGCTTTATGCCATGAGCTATGTGATCTTTATCAAATTGCTTAATCCAGTCTTTTGATCAATAGTGTAATATGTTCAAGAAAAAACAGTAACATTTTCATATTTTAAAAAGTGGCTTAAAAATCTTATCCTTGATTTCTTTTCAAAAGTCTGTCTAACCCCTTTAGAATGTAGTTTGACTTTAGAGACAACAAGAACAAAAAATCTGTTTTTCTTACACCACACAACTGAATGTCAAATATTTGTCACTCCTTCTTCTTCCTAAACTTAAACAATAGGAATATGGAGAATACATAACTTATTTTCTGTCCAGTCTCTTAAATAAAGTATGATAATTCATCATCTTTAAATTAATAATATGGCATTCACATCCAAATGGTTATTTATGTCACTTTTAAAATTGTTTGTCACCCATAAAAGTCAAAGTTTTCTTAATTCCAGATCAATTTCTCTTATAGACAGTGCACTACCTTTGATTTTTCTTAAATCTTTGATGTGAGTTGGGGAAGATATGCAGATAGTCAAGTTATTGATGGGTGAATAGATATAGGAGTGTTTACATCCTTGGAGATCAGATAGGTCAAGAGTTCCCTGGCATAATAGAGACTTCTAGTGCTCACCCATTTCTGATTTCCTTCTCCTTCCTGGGTTTACAGGAAAACAATTTTTTTTAGCCCCTTTGATTTCAGGACAAGATATATGACTAGTCTAGCAAATGACAAACATCACTTCTGGCTGAAACTCTTAAAAGCCAGTGTACTATTTCCATGTTCCCTTTTCCCCTACAAATGATGACCTCGGAAGCCATTTGTTAAGATGGCAATGTCACTAAAAGGAGTCACCAGATGGCAAAGCACATTTTCTGAGGGTAATCGGACTTTGTGTCAGCAAGAAACAACTAAGCCATTGAGTTTCAGGGTTTATCTGCTACAGCACCTAGTTAGTTAAATACCCTGGGCTAACACATCTATGGCCATCTGTGAGAGATGTGTGATAGCATAGGGGAAAAAGTCACACCTAACATATAGCTATGCGTCACTGTATTGGCTCTGGAAAACAAACTATAAAGGTGATTCCTTCACTGTATCAAAATGTGGTTCACAACTGCAACTCCATATAAGAAACACAGAGAAGCTAAACAAGCCAATAAGATGAAGGTCTTTTTATCCTAGGGATGGCAGGAATAATGATGGTCAAAAACTTAGAATGTCCAAAATAGAAAAAGATACATTTTCTTTCATATCCAGTGTACTTAATGTGTTTTTAATTTAGGGGATATGGAGCAGAAATTTATTGTACTTCTTCATTTTATAGTTAAATCTATTTTTGGAGCTGACATAGCTCAAGGTCTATATATGATGATCATCATAATGCTTGCCTGTGGAAAAATGGGACATATAAGTTTTGCACATGAGATAAGAGTATCTCCAAGATCATAAACTTTGACCATATAGAATACTGCATTCATTTTAACATCTGAATTTCAAGGAGAGAGATAAGAAAATTTTTATTTAGCTTCAAAGACATAGAGAAGATGAAGTTTATGTGGCAGGTAAATTCAATGTACTTCACTTTATATTTGAAAATTATAAAACCTAAGCAAAACACCATATTGATATTTTGGAGATGACTTCTATGCACTATATTCCTTCACAATCTCTGGAAAGAGGGATAAATAGTATTTGCCTTCCATTTGGCAGAGAAAATATTCTAAGCAGGAGGCTACTTCTCCATTGTGTAATTACTATGTTGTATTTATGTGAAAGAGGAAAACCAAATGCTTTGAATAAGGAATACTTATAATGGCAATCTTTACTCTTTAATTCAACATAAAATATTTTCTTCCTTCTAAAATAAAAAGACAAAAAGGAAGGTTTCAATATCAGTTACCAGATTATAAATGACACATTGGAGTAACCTCAAGTGTGTCTGTGTGCTTGTGCTATGAGGATTGTAGAGAAATGAAAAAGGACAGAAAGATTAGAAGCCTAAGGACGAGATTTACTCTTTAGATGATTGCCCCAATAGAGAAGTCTAGTGTGGTTTTAACTGATGGTCAAAATCAGTTTGAATATGGAAATATGACATTGATCTTTTATCTTGCAACCTTGCTAAATTCACAAGTTTTACTAGCTTTTATTAATAATTTCTTTGGTGATTTTTCTACTTAGACTATCATGTTGTCTGAAAATGAGATATTTTATTTCTATTTTTCCAACCTGTCTGCCTTTGAATTTGTTTTCTTGCCTTATTGGACTGGCTAAGACCTCCAATACAATGTTGAATTTTCATGGGGAGCACATATATCCTTGTCTCGTTCCTGATCTTACAGGAAAAGTATTTAATCTTTCACCCTTTAATAATGTTGTTAGCTATAGGATTTTGTGAAATGACTTATCATGTTGCAGAATTTCATTTTAATTCCTACATTTCTGAGAGATTTTGTTGTGGTTATTGCTACTCTTGGTGTTGTTATGAATACATGTTGATTTTTTTGTCAAATACCTTTTCTACATCAATTTAGATGATAACATAGTTTTCTTCTTTAGTCTTTTGGTATGGTGAATTATATTGATTGATTCTGAATATTGAAGCAACTTTATATTCCAGTATCACCATCAATTGGTCATGATGTATTAATCATTTTTATATCCCATTGGATTCAATTTGTAGATATTTGTTGATGATTTTATTACATCTTTGTTTATGAAGGACATTATCAAGTACTAATGAGGATGCAAAGCAATTGGAACATTTATATTTCCACTAAGAAAACAAAATAATACAGTCACTTCAAAAAACAGTTTGGCTCTTTGTTATAAATTTATACATTTGCTTTGCATAATTCAGAAAGCCAACCCCTAGAAATTTCACTATGAGAAAGGCAAACTTTTCTTAAAATTCATTCATAAAATTCTAGAATAGTTTTATTCATAATCACCCCAACCTGGGAACAACCCAAATGTCTATCAATTGGAAAATGGGTAAACAATGATACATCTATACAATAGGATACATAAAAAGAATAAACAAGTGATTTACACAACATAGATCAATCTCAAACGTATTATGTTGTATGAAAGAAGTCAGACATAAACTCTTCACATAAAATGCTATATGATTCACTTAAATGTCATCCTGGAAATGGTAAAATAATAAGCACAAAAGACAAACCAGTCTCAGAGGCCAAGAATAGGAAAAGGGTTTGTTTATAACTGGGAAAAAGAAGTGTTCAGGGCTCCTGGGTGGCTCAGTTGATTATGAGTCTGACTTCGGCTCAGGTCATGATCTCATGGTTGATGAGTTTGAGCCCCATATCAGGCTCTGTGCTGACAGTTCAGAGCCTGGAGCCTGCTTCAGATTCTGCTTCTCTCTCACTCTGCCCCTCCCCCACTCATGCTCTGTCTCAAAAATAAAATAAATATTAAAGAAAAAAAATTTTTAAATAACTGGAAAAAGGGAACTCTTTGAGGGTGATGGAAATATTCTCTCTTGAATGAATCGGTGTTCAATAATGATACACATTTGTCAAAACTCATAGAACTATACACTAAAAATTATGAGTTTTAATGCATATAAGCTATACCTCAATAAACTTGACTGAAAAACAAACTACTGTTCCTGAAAATGATATAAAGTACTATTCTTGGCTACATAATCTAAAAATATTACTCAAAATTAAACTACTTATTTCTAATAAAAATACAGTAGTCTTTCTTAGTTTTCTCCACAGCTTTCCTACTTAGCAGTAAGTTTACTTAAAGCTACTATTCTATCCACTCCCATGGTCATATACTGAAGAAACACTTTCAAACATCTATAAACAGAATTCTGTCCTAAATTTGGGCTATTGAAGACCTATTATTTGGTTAGTTTTTCATAAGTGGTAGGAAGTACCTGGTCTCTGAAATAGAAACATGTTTTCCTCTTCTCTGTGAAATACTCTTTAATATAGCACATTTGCCTCTATAAGATTCATGTGACAAGCCCACATTTGTAACTCTTCAAAAACAGATAAAACTAGAATTTTGTTGTGGTCATTCTTAATAAACCCAGGATTTGAGCTATGTACATTCTGAAATCATTTTACAGAAGTTTTTGAATTACTGAGGTCTAATTGTCAGCTCCCCTGACAATCATACTGATGTAATGTTCACACTGATGTGATGATTTCTAACGTGGTATTATTTTATGAGCTACTCTTACATATTTCTGCTTGAGTCTCATAATGTAAATTGTTTAAAAGCAGGAATTACAGTAATATTGCTGTCATCTTATATTAACAATTAAATGAGGTGATTAGAAATTATGTAAAACTATTAAACTGGTACCTGGAACTTAGTACTCATTAAATGGTGGCTCCTAATTGTACTGTTATTTTTTAGAAAGAATTAATATACAACTTCTAGATAAATATTGATGAAGAAATCTAGGTTTTATGATGGGTGGGGTGGATTCCAGTTTTTAATTAGGACTTCAGAGTATTCTTAGAAAACAATCAAATAATTAAGTAGTACCCTGAGTATACTAGCTGCACATGGTAAGAACTTGATAAATTTTAGCTTTTTAAAAATAATATTTTGTTATTAGGGAGCCTGGGTGGCTTAGACAGTTGAGTGTCCAATTTTTGATTTAGGCTCAGGCAGGCCATGATCTCATGTTCATGAGCAAGCCATGTGTCAGGCTCTGAATTGCCAGTGCAGGGACTGCTTTCAATTCTCTCTCCCCCCTTCTCTGCCTCTTCCTCTCTCACTCAAAATACATAAATAAGATAAAATAAAAATAATATTTTATTAAACAATTTTTAACATTTATTTATTTTTGAGAGACAGAGAGAGACAGAGGACAAGCAGGGGAGGGGCAGAGATAGAGGGAGGGGCAGAGATAGAGGGAGACACAGAGATAGAGGGAGACACAGAGGGAGAAGCAGGCTCCAGGCTCCTAGCTGTCAGCACAGAGCCTGATGCAGGGCTTGAACTCACGAACTGTGAGATCATGACCTGAGCTGAAGTCGGATGCTTTAACTGACTGAGCCACCCAGGCTCCCCAAAATAATATTTTATTTTTATAAAATAATAACAACAGCAAAAATGGCCTACATATCATTTATCAAGAAGGATAAGAATGGTAGTTTTGTGGTTAATTTAATGACTGATTGCAGGCCTGAAGTGTTAAGTGAAAGAAATAAAGATAAATTGATAAAATCGTCCCTTGGATTACTAAGAAATGAACCAGCTTTACTCTGTTTTCTTCTGGGTTGGCATAGAATAGAAATGCTTTTATAGGGATCTCTGAGTGTTTTAGCTCAAGAGAGCTGCTTGTATTTTCCATTTTCATGAAGTGGGAAGAGGAGAAAGCAGTAAGAATAGCTCATCAGGTGGTACTGGTGATGTGAACAAGGCCAAGGAAATGTGTGCCAATTTTGCAATTAGGTGGCCTAATAACTTTTGAAATAATATTTTCAAGGCTCTGCAGCCTCCCTCTGCTCTGCTTCAAATAGGAACATTCTACTTGGAGGGGACAAAAAAGACTCCAAACGCCATTCATTCTTTTCCGTTTATTGATGCCTTAACTGATGTTGATATGCGACATTATAACTTCAAGTACACTATAGTCCTTGAAGTTGAATGGCTAAGATCCATTAAAGGATTCAAGTTAACGAATAAAGAAATAGTTGAAGCCTAGTAGTTTTCCACATTAACAATGTCCTCCTACTGCTTCTTCAGATTCATTTTTCAGGTGTTAATAGCTTGGACACACACAGTTTGAATCATTACCTCATTGTTATTGATGCATAGTTTGTCTCTGGAGATGAACCCTGCATTTATCTTCATGTATGTTTTATCATGAAAAATTACCAGGGAAAGACTCCAGTAGAGATTCAGCCATTTAATTAAAATAAATGTATTCTGTTAATGAATAGAATTAAGCCTACAATACACACTCTTTGATTTTATTTGTATTTAAAGTTGTTGTTGTTGTTATTTTAATTCCCCAAAGAATTAATTATCCTATGTATAATTCTTCTGATCTTAGATATACCTTAGAGCAGCTGTGTTCTACTGTGCCCTGGGAATTCTGGAAAAGCTTTCTGGGGGCTGCCGTGGGATGGAGTGCAGGTAGGTGGCAAGTGATTAGGGTCCTCATTTACACCCAGCTGGAATAGTAATCAAGATTCTATCTAATTTATATAGTAGAATCACCACTAAAAAGTGAACATGTTTCTCAACTAAAAAAGCAAATATTTTGGAAGCTGAATCACCAGCCAGTACCATCTTGCATCCTCCTTTATTAATTGCCTTTAATAATAAAAAAACTATTTTACAAACCATAATAATGAGATTCTTAGGGGAAAAAATGTGTTCTATATTTTATTCATTGTATTTAAAAATGGTTTTAAAAATCTAAAGATACTAATTTTATATGCAAAGTAATAAGATATTAAAGAAGCATAGAGAAATTGATGTGATAGAAAACTTGAAATGTATCAGTAAATTTTCTAAAACATTGTCATTTGTATAAAATTATTAATAAGTGAAGTCTGTTTTTAAAAGTAATATTTTAATTATTTTTATATATCATCTCTATCCATAGTATAATTTTCACTGAAATTATTCTAAAGAATTTTAGTGTAAACATTCCAAATATTACAAGCAATGAAGTATGTTAAACAAAAAACTTCTGGCAAAAATAACAAAATGAAGGAATTACAGCTCCAAGACATTTAGAAAATTAGGAAAACACACTGAATCATATATATGTAGATGAATACACTATTTGTTCTCCTTTTTGAATGCTCACATACTCCACAAACTAATTAAATAAACTTTAAAACAAATAATAAAAAATGATTTTTCCAACCATATTAGAATTCTACTTATATTGATTGAAAACATATACATGTAGAACACCTGGAGAACTGTCTAAAGATAGCACATAAATACTTTAAAAGTTTTTCTTAGTACTCTGTCAATGATAAATATTATGAAAAATAAATTTTCTAAATAAATATATTTTAGTTTTTACTGTATTGTTACACAGTCAACCAAATAATCACAGATCAGACTTTAGTAATGCTTAATATTTGTAAAGTGTTCCTCTAGCTCCACTTTAATTTGGGGAATTGTCAGAAAAAAAATCCAAATTGCAACACTAAGTTTGCAAAATCTTTCTCCACTCCATGGGTGATTTTCAGATTGATTAACCAACATGAAGGCATGGAAAACAATGGGAAAGGAAATACAGAACAGATGTAGGCTCTAAAAACTGTGGCAAACATAGAGTGCTAGCTATCTGCCCTCTTCTGTTGAGTCTTCAAGTTTTAATGGTTTATTAATTAATTACATTATATTTCAAGAAGGATAACTCCATAAAAGATCACCAAGCTTGTCAATGAATCCTGGCTAAAGCACTACATTCCTGCTTTCTAGTCTTTTCCTATAGAGTTTCATGGATTTGAATCAGTGTAAATAACCACTTAATTCAATAATTTGATATATGTGGCTATTGCTTTCTGTTGGAGACATTTTCCATGATAATTACTTTAATGTTCAATTTACTTTGCATATTTTCCTCTGGTATCAATGACAAATCGTGAGACTTAAAAAAATTCAGCTCCTCAAAACTTCCTTTTAGTATTCATTTCGTCTATATTATAAAAAGTCTTGGAAATCATAATTGCAACAAAGGAAATATCCCTATCAAGACCCAGGCAACGGAATAAGAACACAAAATCAGAAGCAAGAATAAACTAAGGACAAACAAACAAAAAAAAAGGAAATAAATATAGTGGCAGAGCCATTGATCTCAAATTCACACTATGACATAGAAACTTCAGAATCTTCTTAGTGGTTATTGAAATAATAATTTTTGAATCCTTATTTCCATTTCCTTATAAAGAAAATGCAGGTGGTCAGTGGTATAAGGGAAGAACTAGTGGTGTACCCTGCATTTATCTTCATATATGTTTTATCATGAAAAATTACCAGTGAAAGACTACTTGAGAGTCAATTACTTAATCTAAATTAATCATTAGTTGTGTAGCATAGCGTTGATGTAGCCACACTGTTCTGTGGCTATATTATGGTTAATATAAGTAGATAGAGTTAACTTCCTTTGCTAATCTCTAATAAGCTTCCTAAAACTCTGTCAAGATTATGCTCTAAAAGACTAAATAAATAGCACTCACTTCTGGTTATTGTAAAACTAAATACTTCACTTCTAATTCTTTTTTTTTTTTATTTAATTTTAATGTTTATTTATTTTTGACAGCGAGAGAGACAGAGCATAAGCAAGGGAGGGGCAGAGAGAGAGAGACACACACACAGGATCCAACGCAGGGTCTAGGCTCGGGCTGTGAGCACAGAGCCAGACACCGGGCTCGAGCTTACAAACTGCGAAATCATGACCTGAGCTGAAGTCATATGCTTAACTGTCTGAACCACCCAGGGACACCCAGCCGCCCCCTCCACTTCTATTTCTATGATGCCTATACAATGATATACCAATTGGGAATGTGGTCGGTCTCACACCCCAGGAAACAAATGATACAGTGACAGTTCACTTAACAAAATTTAGATCTGCTTACATTATTATATCAAAGTAGAGGGGAAAGAAGAATTCCAGAGAAATATATTGTTAATTTTTCTAAACTTTGAAAAGATACTTTAAAAGGAAACGAACATCTGTATGGCATGCCTCTGTGATAGAAATGCATTGATAATTTTGAACAATTTTAAATACAGTTTCAAAAAGGCGATTTACTTGCCTTTCATTTTAGATGCATTATCAGCTGCCTTGTTAAAAAAGTTAAATTCCAATTGGGTTGTTTTGCCTGCTGCTTACAACACATTATCCTCTTTCATGGTTATACTGTACACATTGTCAATAACTGATTCTTTCTTCCCTGTTCACAGTCAAGGATCTTTTTTTGCTGATTTAATGGTTTCATATTGCATGCTTCATGAAACCTCTAAATACTTGTTTTAAATCACAACTTTTTCTTGTTTGTTTTTAAAGAGTGATAAGCTTTTCTTTCCAAAAGACCATCTGCTTTCAAATGACAATGGTTTTCATGACTAATTCTAAGGAGAAACACAGTTATTACACTTTAACAGATTTTTGCTAGAATAAAGGATAACATTCAATTACTATTTAAATATATTGAGCACTTTTTGCATAGTACTTAAAGGCCAAACTGTCACTACTGTAATAAGGGTTTCAATTACAGATTTCTCTGGTTCCAGGTTCTAAGGTTAAGTGACAGGATCACCACACTAAAGGAAAAAAAGTAAAAAATATTGTAATTTAAAAATCATTCATAGTTATCAAACTTATTTTCATACAAAATTAATGCTACCAAATTAAAAAATCTCTACTTTTGTTTGTTTTTTAATTATTGAGAAGAGTAAATGAAACTCTACAACATATAAAGTTTTAATGATAAGTGTATGAATCACTTGTTGAAATACATATACATTTTACTCTATTTTGTTTCGTCTTATTACAGTTGTTTAGAGTCATTTGTTTTTGAAATTTTAAATTCTTTATTTATATTTATTTTAATATAGTGTCTCAATTATATCAGAGTTTTAGACAGCTTTTTGGAATTTAGACTTTTTTATTAATTAATTTATTAATTTATTTCAGAGACAGAGAGGGCCTTTCATTCCTTCTGATTCTAATTAACTTGGAATATTACTGAAATTCCAGTAGTTGATTAAGTAGTTACGGTTTCTTTGTTATATGGAGTGAGAATAGTTGAGGGAAGTAAAAGTTAAGAATATAATAAAGGAAAAAAAATAATTTTAAAATTGCATTGCAAATAAGCATGTGATGAATACTATTAAATTTAAAAATTTTTCAAGTAAGAGAAAGAAGAAATGGAATGGGGGAGGGGAGAGAAACAAGGCCATGGAGAATAAGGATTTAACCCTTCAGTAGTATACTTACTCAAAGGAAAACATTAAGACTGGAATCATGTGTAGCACAAGGACTGTCAGAATGAATAGGAAGATGAAAATGGCATGAATACAAGGAAAAGGTCAGAAAAAAATGAAAGAATTGAAAAAAGATACAGAATATAAAGAAGGCAATGCTGACATGATAGATATTTGGCAAACAGCAATACAAAAGCTGCTCCCTCAAAAATCTCTATAGAGTTCTGTAGGTCTAGTTGTTAGATCATCTACTCATCACCTTTTAAAAAAAATTACTCCCATCCTTGGAACAGATATTTTAGTCTGGAACAGATTAACTGTCTCTCTGTATCTTGTGTGGTACTCATGAATGTTTGTTAACCTTGACTAATGTAAAATTCCATTAAAGATCATGGGTCAAGCTGCAAGAGTTGGTAATCGAAATATGTTCCCTTTGCAGCCCTTCATCTCTGAGGTAAGGAAAACAGGAGATTACTGATTCCAATTGACAACTGGGGAGGCTTACTATTATATCAAGACAAATACTTTACATTTTGTAAAACCTAAACTCCTATAAATCATCTGATTACAAATCTCAAATTAAATGAACCACCAGGTGAAGCTCTTTGGCTGTCAAACCTGATTAAAATCTGTTCAGACTGGAAGGCTGCCATCCTTGCCAAAATCTACCCTAATCAGCTCTTCAAGTGTAAATTCATCTGAATGAACTCACCTATTTTTTTTAAAATCAACATATTTCTTATTTAAAATTGCTGATTAATTACTTTGTTCACCAATGAAGGTTTATAGTAGAAAGTACATCATAGGGTATGTCAGTAATAATATGCTTAAGAAATATTCTATATTTTTAAGAAAGGTATAACAGAATCTTTTATATGCCTTTCCTGAAACTCCAAATATATTTTAATGAAGTATATAATTTGTATCTTATGGTACCAGAGTACCAGCAAAATTAAGTCCTGTGACAAGTCAAAAGAATAATAATGCAGTCTTTAGGGAATGCTACATCAAAAATTCAAAGTCCTCTTTTTTCATTGTGTAAGGAACATTCCATATTTGGGAAAGTACACATAAGTATCGGGGCTGTATTATTTTTACCAGAACCTGGGAATGTTTTCTTAAAGGCCCAGCAGTGTTTCTATCACAGGCTTGTTGATCGGTGAAATAAGTGGAATTGTAAAAATACTGCTTTGAGCAAAAATCTCACAATAGTACTTTGGGTTCAGTGTAATTAAATATTTAAAGATTTTTCATGAGATTGATATGGTTACTTTTAGTTTACTGAAGACTATTTTGAAAAAAGTTAATTGATCTACACTGTTTTCTGGAGTGTTGAATGTTAAGTTAATAGCAGTTTGAAAAAATAGTTGGCAGGCATAATGGGGACATAGTTGCTTTTAGCACAAATATTCATCCCTTATATTAGGATGTCTTACTGGAAGTTAAGCAAAGGGAATTTATATTTACAGTGATTATATTTAACTTATCCATACATATTTATTTATACTTATTTTATCATTTATACTTATTTCCCCTACTGACCATACTCTTCCATTTCCCATGATATTATAGAAAAGAAAGGACCCAAGTAAGTAAAAACACCACTTGCCTTTAACAGAAAAATATCGCACTGTGTGTGTGTACACACAACCACACATGCACACTTATGCCCAAACACACCAGATCTTGAGGGAAGATAGACATAATTGCAAAGCTAGTGTGGGGATACGCCTCTATTTTTATGTTCAATTTAGAAATTTAGTTTAAGTTAGTATTTCAGATCCTGCTTTGTATTTTGTTGTTATTTCTTTGATAAATGATGAGATACAATCAATACGGAAGGCTTCTAGAACAATATTACTGGGAAACACACATGCAAATTGTAAAAAATAAAACAGAAAAAGAGGATGCACACGAATATGATCTAAATTTCAGTCACAGTTGTGAGATTTATTAACTATGTGTCCTTAGGCCAGTTGTTTTACTTCACTAACTATAGGTTTTCTGTGTGTGTGTGTGTGTGTGTGTGTGTGTGTTTCATCTGGAGATTGTTGGTTCAACTTTTTTCACTTCCTAGCATCTACAAATGTCCAATAAACCTAACTATTATTATTTAGAAACAAAGAATAAAAGTTGAGCAAAAATCTCTCTTGAAACAAAATTTAATAAGAACCTGACAGTCTGAATCCTTGTCACAAAGTATGTGGCTCATGATGCATCACCCAGGTCCAATTTATCCTTGAGTTGAACCTTTTTTATTTTTAATATTTATTATTTATTTTGAGAGAGGGAGATAGTAAGCAGGGAAGAGGCAGAGAGAGAGGGAGAGAGATAGAATCCCAAGCAGCCTCCGCGCTCTCAGCTCAGAATCCGGCAGGGGGATCAATACTACAAACCATGAGATCATGATCTGAGCCAAAACCAAGAGTCAGATGCTTATCTGACTGAGCCACCCAGGCATCCCTCCTTGAGTTAAATCTTAAATAGAACTCAATCTCCTTGATTTAAGGGTACATCCTAGATAGCCAATCAGATCACTGTGATTCCTTGAGACTAGAATTAACCTATATCGGATTTATTAAATCAGTTCCATTTAAGGAATAACAAATTCTTCCACTCTGTCAGGCCTAAAAAGTTTAAAATAAAACAAACTTACTCATACTAGCCCTATTCATCAATGGAAAAAAAATACAGATTATCATAAAAATAATTGAGTAGTAATGCAAACTCAATTATTTGATTCCAGTCAGAGTGCATCAGTTCTACATCCATATCTGGAGAGTTCCCTCACCTCAAGGTCAATTGTTTCCAAACACATGCCTATCACTAGTAAACAACGTATCATTATCTTGAATGTATAAACTGCCTTCTGGTTTTTCTTTGTTGCTATGTATCCAGCCTGCTTTGCCTTAATTTGGATGCTATTTTAGGCAGGGTTTTTTTTGTTTGTTTTGTTTTTTGTTTTATGTTACTAGGATTGGTGTGGATTTTTCTTGTCCTTCGTTTCTTTTTTTTTCTCTTTTATTTTTAAACTCAGTTTCAACCTGAATGCACAGATACCTTTCTATTCTATTCTCTTCTATTCTATTCTGTGTTTGTGTGTGTGTGTTTTGTTTGTTTTTGTTTTGTTTTTTTGTTTTGTTTTGTTTTACTTTGGATGACATATGAAAATGTTCCAGTGGGAATGCAGAGTCATCATTACTCTATTTGGCTGAAATCCTGACAGTTGTTAAACATAATAGAGGTGGTATATTTTAAGTTTCTTGAACTGGAAACATTTTCTCTTGCATTTGCAATTGTAAAACAGATTCATATGTTTTCTCTCACTAATACCAAAAAGTAGCACACATGATGGCCAACTTTGGGAAGAATTCTTTTGATTTTTTAATAGTAAATGAAAATACAGTTTTCAGTCTACTTTCCCTTTTAAAATTTCAGTCTACTTTCCCTTTTAAAATCAATCATTCCATTGGTGATCTAATTAAATAGAAACTTGTTGACAGTACTAAAAGAAAGGCGGGGTAAAAAAATCTAAATAGTAGACTGAGTCCCTGCCTCAAGGAGCATTTTCCTTATTTATGTGAAGAAAGCAAGTTAATAAAGCAATTGTGTAAATCTCTTGAAGATATTACATATAATTCTGTAATTTCTGAAATCTATATAGAAGGTACTATTCAATAAACTGCCAGTTAAAGTTTGACTTTGAAAATAATCCTATATATAATTACAGTATATATTATATCTATATGCATATATATGCACAGAGTTCTTACAAATAATGAGACTATTCTCAGTTGCTTTGCATCATATCTTAAACTACCTACCTACATATCAATCTCTGAAATCTCTGACAGACAAAATATGTATTTGCTGTTCACTGTGTGCAGAACAATTCATGGATATACAAAGAGTGAAAAAAAGATCCCTGTCCTTAAGAATCCTAACAATATAAGGAGGGATTTAAACTACTTGTTACTTAAACAACATTATAGTAATTCTATGTTACATTTATACTTAGCTACACCTAGAGCAAAGTGAACAACCAAAATTAGATTATTTTAAGTAGGGAGTGATACTCAAATCAAGAGATACAAAGTTCAAGCTTGATAGCCTCACTCTTCAGTTGATTTCTATTTTCAAGTTCAAATAACATAAGGATATGTCAGATTTTGAGGTCTTAATCTTATCTTTTCTTTAAATTATGTCTTAATTTTAATCTTTTTCTAACTCTTTTTCCTAATGGAATAGTTAAGACTATAAAAGATTGCTCCATCTTTAATTTCTTAGCTGCATAGTTCAGAGGTGTACCTTACGTTCCAAAAAACACTTTGCTGCACTTCAGTTTTGGTAACCAAGTTATTAAGCTATCATCAATCTAACCTATCTTTTGAGTTAACACAATGTGAAAGATATATCATAACCTATGAGGTATTCTTGGCAAAATATTTACATGGAGTATAATCATCATCAAGTAAACAGAAAATTCAGATTGCATGACATCCTATGAGAAAATGTCAGTGATACAATGGAAAAAAGGAAAGTTTAGAAATATTCTAGATTAAAGTAGATTAAAGAGCTATAACAACCATATGCAATGCATTATGTTTGTTTGGCTCCTGGCCTGGGAAAAAAAAATAACTATAAGAGGTATCTTGGGTACCACTGGAAAAACCTAATTATGGACTGGATATTACAACAATGTCAAATTTCATAGGTGTGATTATGGTATTGTGTTTATGTAAGAGGATGTCTTGTTCTTGGACTCATTTAGGGGTAAAGCATCATGACGTCTGCAAAAATACATATATGAACTTACATATGTATATGTGTGTAAATATTATGTATATGAATACATAATTCAGAAAGAGAGAAAGATGAAGCAAATGTTTCAGAATATTAATGATTAATAAATGAAAGGTATATAGGTGTTTACTATACCAATCTTTCAACTTTTCTGTCAGCCTAAAATTGTTCACAACAATAAAGGGAATAATTCAACTTTTTAAACAATAACTTAAACATTTATTAGGTAAGCTAGTAACTAATGATGTCTTAAAATCTCAAAAAAGAAAACCAAAGTAATTCTGTGTGTTATGGGTTGAATCGTGTCGGTCCAAATTTTATATATTGAAGTCTTAACTGTAAGTACCTCAGAAGGTGTCTGTGTTTAAAGACAGGGTCTTTAAAAAAGTGATTAAGGTAAAAGGAGGTCATCTGGGCCCTAATCCAATATGACTATTGTCCTCAAAAAGAAGGGACTGGGACTAAACACACAGGGGGAAGACCAGGTGAAGACACCAGAGGAAGACAACCAACTAAAAAGCCAAGGAAAGAGACCTTAGCATGTAACCAACCCTGACAACACCTTTGTGTTAGACTTCTAGCCTCCAGAACTGTGAGGAAATAAATTTCTGTTAAGTCACTCAGTGTGGTTTGTTTATTTGTTTGCTTTTTTTATGGCAGTGCTAGTACACTAACACAGAATTCTAAGACAAATGACCCTCACCCTTGTACAATCCCTTGTCTCCTGAATATGGATGAACATGTGAATATGATGAGATATCACTTCAAAGCTTATATGGCAAAAGGGGAAATCATCCAAGTGTTCCTGATATAATCACATGAGGTTGTTAAAAGTGGAGCTCTTTCCATTGTGTAATGAAAAGGAAGTTAGAGATTTAAAGCATAAAAACATGAGGGAGTTTTGACATACTATTGCTGATTTGGGGAATGGAGGGGGTCACCATTTCAAGGAATGTAGGTGGCCTTTGGTTGTTAAGAGTGGCTGAGACTGACAACTATCAAAAAATCGTGGCCCCAGTCCAACAACCACAAGAAACTGCATTCATTCATGGGCGTGGAAGAGAATTATTCCTTAGACCCTCCAGATAGGAGCCCAACATGAGGAAAACCTTGATCTCAGCCTTGCAAGTCTTTAAGCAGAGAATTCATTTGATCCTGCCTAGACTTCTGACCTACAGATCTGTAAAATAAGAAATGTTTATTTAAATAAATGCTTATTTAAAGTAAAAATGCTTATTTAAATAAAATAAAAAATGCTTATTTAAATAAAATGTTTATTTAAATAAATGTGTATTTAAAATAAGCATGTTTTAACACGCTCAGTTTATGGTAGTTTTTTACACAGCAATAGAAAATTAGTAAGTATTTCCTCATAATATACATAGTTATGCTCGATATGTATTTTCAAATTAGTATGTGGGTTTGTAGGTGTGAGCAATAAAGTTTAAGAGAATATTAATTATTTTTCCAGGTTCAAATTGTTCATATGCACACACAAAATTTTATATACATGCATATATCAATGTTAATGATTTTTATACCTTGTATATGATTAACTTTTTAAAATGCTTAACCTTTCATAATGATTAACCAAGTAACATATACATATTTTTTAAATTTTTTTTTTTTAAATTTTTTTTTTCAACATTTATTTATTTTTGGGACAGAGAGAGACAGAGCATGAACAGGGGAGGGGCAGAGAGAGAGGGAGACACAGAATCGGAAACAGGCTCCAGGCTCTGAGCCATCAGCCCAGAGCCCGACGCGGGGCTCGAACTCACGGACCGCGAGATCGTGACCTGGCTGAAGTCGGACGCTTAACCGACTGCGCCACCCAGGCGCCCCTAAATGTTTTTTTTAACGTTTATTCATTTTTGAGACAGAGAGAGAGACAGAGCATGAATGGGGGAAGGTCAGAGAGAGAGAGGGAGACACAGAATCTGAAACAGGCTCCAGGCTCTGAGCTGTCAGCACAGAGCCCGACGCGGGGCTCAAACTCACGGACCGCGAGATCATGACCTGAGCCAAAGTCAGACACCCAACCGACTGAGCCACCCAGGCTCCCCGAAGTAACATATACATATTTAAACAAAACCTTTTTAATTGGAATAATAAATGAGCAAAATTTTCTCTCCAATTGTTAGTATACCTATCTTTCATATTTAGCATATTGATCTTGTGATTCCCAACATCTACCACAGGATCTGTCACATAGAAGTCACTCAATTAAAGTTTGTTATGTGTAAATTGAAGAGCGAAACAATTGGAGTATATATAGGAAGACTGTGGGGTATAATGGAGTATGTACAGGAGGTTGTGTTGTGGGACAGAAAGCATGCTGACTTGAATGTAATTCAAGATGAGCCTGCATGAAAATTTTGCCTCCACTAAGAGGGAATCCTAGAGGCATCTATTTAACTTCTCTCAGCTTCATTTTCCTATCTAGAAGTCTGTATAGCATGGTACAGTGTTCAATTGTAGTTCTATCACTTAATTGCTTTAAGACCTCTGACAAATAACTTCCCTCATGATTTATTTTCTTTATCTATAAAAGAAGACCATAGTTAGTATCACAGGCAGGGCTACCATTAGCTCATATAGTGTCATCACACAAATTAGAAAATGCCCCCCCCCCTTTTTGAGATAATTCATTTCCTTTTGTGGGAATATATGTACAACCATGCTGACTGTGATATTTATGCTACCCAGGTGCCCTGTTCGATGTGAACAACTGTACCTGATGTCCTGTTCAGGGTTGTTGTCAGAATCAAAAAAGAGTCCATACAAGGCTCATGGCACAGAATCTGGCTCATACTGATTATCCCTTTTGTGTCAGTAATCATCATTATCACATTTATCCAAACATCATCTTCCTTAGTATAGATATAGTAGCATATAACCAGAGTAGAGAACTATATTAGCATAGCTAAAGCCTTAGCACATGGTAGGACATACATAAATGGCCACCCCTAGTAAATACCTTGAACACAGTACTTCCTCAGTAAATAGCTGCTGACTGATTGGATGGTTTTAGTTTTCTTAAAGAAAATGAACTTATATATTATGAGAATTCTGGTCTGGTGCCAAAATTGTCTTCACTATTTAAATGAAAATACATAGTATGCCATTTATTTAAAAACTTGAATTGTCTAATATGTGCAAATTTGGAAGTAAAATATAACAAAATTCCCCAAAGGTCCATGTGGAGAAAGAAGCATCTCTTTTTACTGTCAAATTTTGGAGCAACTCATAATTCATAAACATTTGAAAAAAATAAATCTGTAATAATTACATACTGACTTTTGGGGCACCTGGGTGGCTCAGTCGGTTGAGAGTCCGACTTCAGCTCAGGTCATGATCTCACACTTTGTGAGTTAGAGCCCTGCGTCGGGCTCTGTGCTGACAGCTCAGAGCCTGGAGCCCTCTTCGGATTCTGTGTCTCCCCCTCTCTCTGCCCCTCCCCTGCTCATGCTCTGTGTCTGTCTATCCCAAAAATAAATAAAAACATTTAAAAATTTTAATTATATACTGATTTTTATCAAAAATATTTTTTCAGGGGCTCCTGGGTGGCTCAGTTGTTTTAAGTGTCAAATTCTTGATTTCAGCTCAGGTCATGATCTCAACTGGGCCTCATGTCGGGCTCCACTCTTACAGCATGCAGCCTGCTTGTGATTCTCTCTCCCTCTCTCTCTTGCCCCTCCCCGACATGTGTGTGCACAATCTCTCTCTGAAAATAAATATTTTATATGTATACATATTTTTTCATTTGCTTAAGAATAGCATTTACAGTTAAATTAGGCTATAGTATTATAAACACTACTGTAGGAATGGGCCCTTTATTCCATCAGAAACTGACTGATTTCATTTCACATAAAAAAAATTTATATTTATTTATTTGTTTATTTGTTTATGTATTTTTAGTATATTTGTTTTGAGAGAGAGAAAAAGAGCATGGGAGGGGCAGAAAGAGGGAGAGAGAGAGAGAGAGAGAGAGAGAGAGAGAGAGAATCTCAAGTAGGCTTCACACAGTCAGTGCAGATCCTGATGTGGGACTTGAATCCATGAATCATGAGATCATGACCTGAGTTGAAATCATGAATTGGAGGCTTAACTGACTGAGCTACCAAGGTGCCCCAAGGAGGCATTTTTTAATTGCTAATTTATTCTTAGGCTGGTATAAAAATAGATAAAATTTAATAGATGTATATAGTAGGTTGCTGTATCAGCCTGCTAGAGCTTCCCTAACAAAATGCCATAGACTAGGTGTCTTAAACAACAGAAATGTATTGATTCAAAGTTCTGGAAGCTGGAAGTAAGGTCAGATGTTGTGAGAATTGTTTCCTGGGAGCCTATTCTTTGGGTTGCAGATGGTTACCATCTTTCTGCTTCTTCACATGGTCTTCTATCTGTGTATGCTTGCCCTGAGTGTCCATTAGTATGTCTAAATTTCTTCTACTTATGAGGCCACCATGAAATTCAGACCAACTCTCATAGCCTCATTTTAAGTTAATTACCTCTTTTAAGGTCCTATCTCCAAATGCAGGCACATTCTGAGCTACTGGGCTTCAACAGATGAGTACAACATGAGTTTTGGGCTTCAACACATGAGTTTGGAGGGGCCACAATTCAATGCAGAGTTGATGCTATAACAGGAAGCTAGGAAATAGAATAGAAGCTAGGGAATAGTCTAGCTATGAGACTCTTGACCAGGCAACCCATCTGTGCCTAGCCTCTGATTTCTTTTTTTTTTTTTAATGGTAACAATATCTGCCTTATATTTCTAAAAACAAAACAAAACAAAAAAACAGAGCTGTAATGATCAAAAGGTATTAACTGATTCCAATGTACATATTCTTAACAAATTATCAAAACATTATACAAGTTATTTTTACAATTTCTATTTATTAAAGATGAAATTATTAGTCTCATGACTCTATGCTGAATCCTAAGACAAGTATTTTTTTAAGTTTATTTATTTATTTTGAGAGGGAGGGAGAGTATCCCAAGCAGGCTCCATACTGTCAGCACAGAACCCGATGTGGGGCTTGAACTCAAGAACTGTGAGATCATAACCTGACCCAAAATCAAGAGTCAGACGCTCAACCAACTGAATCACTCAGGTACCCTGAAGACAAATATTTTACATTAGGATTTACTTTGCTCTTGGCAACTCAGCCACGAGTATTGGGGAGTATTTGTTTTCTTTATTGCTATTGAGTATCAAGAAAGATCTGTGACATTTGAAGGATTGTCCCTGTTGTATCTGATTCTTCAATGTTAACCGGTGAATAATTCCAGCAAACTCTTCCCTTCCAAGGCATCTTCCCCCCCTCCACCCAATAAACAAAGAAACAAACAAACAACAAACCCTGCATGCAACCTGAGTAGATGTTATAAGCCACATTCACTAAACTGGTATGCTCTCACCTAAACCCTCTTTAGTCTATCCATCTTCTCAAGAACTTAACTCTTTTGTGAGCAATTTATCTCATCCCCTAAATCAGGAAAGCTAATGTTACAAAGATTTTAATTCAAAAAAATTCAACACAAAGTTAATTATACTGCCTGAATCTGAACAGGGCCTATATAGCAATTAGCCAAATGATGATACTCTTTGTCCTGCTGAAAATTCCCTAGGCATATTATAGTTGGGGTTCATATCTCGCTTTCAGGAAAGGATGATGGAAGATGTGGGGAAAGGGAGAGAAAAAGAATGGCACTGCCATTAAAATAAGTTCTTAGAACACAGCATCCTTTAGTGCTTCATTTAACAAAATATGTCATTTTAGAAGCACTTCTGAGTGAAAGTCAAATGTAAATTTTATACACTGACTATAAAGAATAAAACGTCCTCCGGGAAGAAATTTGCTCACCCATGAAAGGTAGAAAGCCTTCATCCTCAACCCCAAATGCTAGATTAGTTGTGGATAAATGATGGATTGAATAGTTTCTAAGAAGACTCCTTGTTCAGCCTTCAGCTTTGTCCCTATAGAGCTCTGAAAGAGCATTTGTTTACAGTACATCATCCCTTAAGCCAAGGAGATTTTATCAGAGTTGTCTGTGGAATTCATCTATTTTGTTTTACCCTCTTTATTTTACAACATTTCAAAGTTTGCATTCCCTATAGTTTCCAGTCTAGGCTGAGGGACATGAGTCGCTTTTTATCCTTTGACCTGTGATCTAGGATCAGAAAACCAACAAGCAGTAACTCCTTGAGTCAAAAAGTGAGGCTTTTTTTCAATGCTGGTCTTGCTCTGCCTGTGTGAACTATAGTGCACTCAGTTTTATCACCTATGCCTCCAATCAAGCTTTCTTAAAATTGCAGAGGCTGACTTTCAGAGATCCATTAGTACATTGTGGGGCAGAATGAAGAGAAACGTCACCCTCCACCCATCCCCACTGTGCTAGGAAAAAGAACCAACATTAGACAGGCGCTTTCAACTCAAAATTACACTTTTTCCCCACCTTTCTGTCACCCCTCCATATCAACTCTTAAGTGGGAGTCTTTTTATTATTAAAGAAGGGTCAATGTTTTTGGCCTCTCCAATGCTAAAGAGAAGACTATAAGAATAAAATGAAGAGCAAAACAAAAAGAATTGGAAGAGACATAAACTGTCCTCATGGGTCTCATATGCTTTCCATTTAATCTGTAAGATCATTTCAGCTTCTCTACCTAACGAAAAGCTTAGCTGTGTGGCTCCCATATATTAGCTCATTGCAAAGTGACCTCTAAATCACTATTACTTAGAAACAAGCACCACACTTCCATTCATTTTATTGTTCCTATAGTCTAGTTTCAGTGCCCTATTCTACTATATATTTTTAAAGGGCAGGATCTGTTTGCTAATAACCTCCCACTTGAATTTCATTTTATTTCTCTGACCTCTGTCAAAGAAAGAAAATTTAGAAGGAAACCATAAAAGGATTCCCACCTTATATCCTAGGGGAAAGGCCATTGTAGAAATATAAGAAGTTCATTAATATCATCCTATCTAAATAAAGGTTAAAAATCGCATACACTAGAAACACAATAGAAGAAATGGTCAACTCACGCAGAGGCCCATCTGACCCTAATAACTCACAGTTATTTTCATTTTTCATAAATGCTTCTATTCCTACTACCCTGAAGACTTGTTATTTTTACTACATTATTCAATTAGAACTGATCACTCCCAAAGTCAGCATGATATAACCCTGTTGGGAGCTTTCTGTGTTTTTCAAATGACATCATATATTTAAATTAGGTGGTTTTAGGAGCCCTGCTATGAGTTGGATCCTTCTTTACCTCAGTATTTCAAAAAAATAAGGCAACTTCAAAGAAATATAAATTCTGCATTCACCAATAACTGCCAATGTATAGGAGTACAGAGGACCATAAATTCAATTTCTTCCTTTCTTAAAATGAGATAACCTCTACCTTTCAGGACTGTAGCATTGATTAAATATGATTATTCACTAATGTGTTTTTTAGCCATGTATTTTAACTTTAGTCAATTAGTTAACGTGATGTTTTTGGAAGAGTTCCTAGAAAAAGCCACCTGTCCCAAAATAATCTTTTTTTTTTTAATTTTTTTTTTCAACATTTATTTATTTTTGGGACAGAGAGAGACAGAGCATGAACGGGGGAGGAGCAGAGAGAGAGGGAGACACAGAATGGGAAACAGGCTCCAGGCTCTGAGCCATCAGCCCAGAGCCCGACGCGGGGCTCGAACTCACGGACCGCGAGATCGTGACCTGGTTGAAGTCGGACGCTTAACCGACTGCGCCACCCAGGCGCCCCTGTCCCAAAATAATCTTGATACAAAATCTGTCCTAATGTTTGTGTGTAATATACCTAATTATTAAAAACTGTTAACAACTTAACGTGAATGAGTGTATGTGGTAAATTAATCCTATTCCTAGTCACACCCTTAAAGAATAAAACTGATTTTCTGTAAAAGCGAGAGAGGGGGCAGTAAAGATGTTCTATCAAAAGCCCCGCAGGATAAGGCGCTTGCTCACTCAGAGCTCTGAGCATCTGAAAAGCAGGGTGAGGTGTGCAGTGAAGAGTCTTACTATGCAACAGACATTATTTTAAGCACTTTACTGTGGGGCAGGTACTCTCATGTCCATTGTTCAGATGAGGTGATAAAAGCCTAGAAAAGTTAAGTCAGCTGCCAGAGAGCAAAGATATTCAGAGAGGAACTGGCTTTACAGCCAAGCAGCTGGGATTCAGAAGTCCTGATCATGCACTGTGCCTTCCTCTTCCCCTTCCCGTGCAGTGGACGGAGAGAAGGAAGGGGGTGAAAGGACACTGAAAGCAGTGGCACATGCTGCCTGGTGCCTCCGCCTACCCAATAGCAGTGCTCCCCTTTTCCTTTAATAGCAGAGACACTAATTCTATTTTGGAGAGCAATGGGCCCCATTGAAAATACTCGTTGCCCCATACCTCATATGCTCACTTCTGGCCAAGGACATCTAAGCAGAAATCCACTGAGTTTGTTTTTTGTTAAATAGAGAGACTCAACTAGCACTTGCCTTTTCCCTTTCCCTTTTCCCTTCTGACTGCTTGAAATGAAATTATCTACTGGCAGAGTTCAAGTAGTCATGCGTTGCCTGTAAGACTGACATCTCCATGCTAAGGATGGCAGAGCAGAAAGTGGAGCTATTGTATCAATCCTAAGTGGTCCACTTTTGCAACTTTTTTTTTTAAATTTTTTTTTCAACGTTTATTTATTTTTGGGACAGAGAGAGACAGAGCATGAACGGGGGAGGGGCAGAGAGAGAGGGAGACACAGAATCGGAAACAGGCTCCAGGCTCTGAGCCATCAGCCCAGAGCCCGACGCGGGGCTCGAACTCCCGGACCGCGAGATCGTGACCTGGCTGAAGTCGGATGCTTAACCGACTGCGCCACCCAGGCGCCCCAACTTTTGCAACTTTTTTATATGGGAACAACAAACCCCTATCTGGTTAAGTTATTGTTTCTGTTTCATTGTAAATGCAATCTTAACCAATAAGGTGATTATGCAAAAGTAGAAGAAAGAACCTAACCCATCATTTGTAGATGGCATGATATAGCCCGAGTCTGGCTCCATATGGTAGTGGGTACACACCGAGCTCTGTGCCACATACTTCTATGGGGAAGGGGTATCCTGTCCCCTGTGGCAGCAGTACCTGGCACAGAACCACTACCACAGTGGAAAGTGGATATGGTTCAGTTCTGACACTGCAACAGGGGGTGGCAAACTACAGCCTGCTGGCCAAATCCCACCCGAGTCCTGTGTTGTATAAACTGTAAGCTGAGAAAGTTTTTTGGTTTTGTTTGCCATTTTAAATAAAGTGTTTTGCAAAGAAACAAACAAAAAACAGAGAAGAACATGCAGTTTTAATCACATGGGACACAAAACCTAAAATATTTACCATCTAGCCCTTTACAGAAAAAGTTTGCATCAAGATAGAGTCAATGTACCAATTATCACAACTGTCAAGGTTGCAAATCTTACCGTCCTCTAAGGACTTTTTTTTTTTTAATGTTTATTTTTGAGAGAGCACAAGCCAGGGAGGAATAGAGAGAGGGGACAGAGGATCTGAAGTGGGCTTTTGCTGACAGCAACCAGTCCCACATGGGGCTTGATCTATGAATTGTGAGATCATGACCTAAGCCGAAGTTGGTTGCTTAACGAACTGAGTCACCAAGGTACCCCATGGCCATTTTTATTCTCCTTTGTTGGACAGTGAGTCATTACATCCAAAGCATGATATGTAATTGAAGGACACAGTAAATGATTTTCTGAAGAACGACAGTGTAGGGCAATAGGGAAGGAAAAGAAGCAGCAGAACTAATACCTTCCTGACTTAAAAAGGAAGGATCAAGTTTTAAGTACATTAACATCAGATTGGCAGAAAACATCATACATCAGCTGAAGCTAATTGTTGGAAGGAAGTATCATTAAGCACTCAACAGAAAATCCTAGAAGGAATTAAATTTTGAATACCTCAGAATAAAAGTGCCTTTCAAGAAGACTTCCCTGCCACAGGTGGTGCTAAGCTTTCATTCCACAAATAAACATTACCACCATTCACTTAAATCCTCCTAACACATGACGCCAGACTAACTGGATTGAAAGCACTGAGTTGAAAGATGGTGATTTTCCTGATTTTCTATTCTCATTGCCTCATAGGACCTAAAGATGATTAGCCATTTAGACACTTGAAAAATTACTTCAAATAATGTAGAGAAATAAGGAGTTTCATTTTTAATCAAAGGCTAAAGAATCATTTCTGACATTCAACGTAAGGGTATAAATTATTAAATTTCTCCAATTTCATATTTAAGAAAACTCATCTCAACATGCAATCAGCTTAGTGGTAAATCAACCTCACACAAAAGTTTATGGGGGAGTTCTTTGCTTTTTTTTCACTGTGAAGTCTTGACTCTCACCTCATGGATACTAAAGAACGAACCTGGGCCTAAACACACACAGAAGAGGAATATATATGCATGTTAACCTCTCAGATCCCCAAATATATAAATTTCATGTAAGTTCAAAATTTCTTGTTTTTCTGTATGTGCATTTATGTTCAAAGCATTTCAATCATTGGCATTTCACAAGTAATTCCTGTCTTTTTTTTCCCTCCCAATAATACTCATTTTTTATCCCTATAGAATGGTGTCCTTGCAGAGATTTCCCACTATCATTATAAATTTGGTGCTATATTGCTCTTCTTATCATTTTAAAGGCTAAGTGGATTTAGGAAAAATAAGTGTATGGCATCAGCTGTTTTCATCTAATATTTTGTAGATACAACACACTTTGTCTTCAAATCAAAGATGGTAACACACTTTTGTCCATACAGTGAGCACAAAATTACCCTTCCTAAAAATCAGTCTTCAAGGTTTTCGATTTCTGGTATTTATCTTTCACATTGAATGGATGCATCCATATAATTATAAAATTATGCAATTATTTTATGTAGATTAGTGATGACTGCATATGAATGCCATAAAACAACACATTACAAAGCACTATGATTAGGGAAAATGTAATTGTGAACATCTGGATTGTTAAATTTGAAAAAGTCTCATATTTTTCATAAAGCTTTTTCCCTTGCATGTCCATATTTCAATGGGTACTGACTGAATCCATTTATCTGGACTAGGCTAATTTAATGTAGATCCAAAAATGTTTTCCAGATCGAGTGCCCAGGTAGAAAAATAGCCATTTCTCTGTTTTTGTTATGTAACTACAATAATAGTTTTAGCATCTCCTTTAAGGATATTCAGCAATTTTGATGTTAAAAGATAGAGTAAGAATGGCCAAAGTGAAGAAACATTTTTAAACAGAATTCATCAAATTTTATTGGAGAAGAAAATAACTATACTGCCAAGAATATCTTGAGCAGGTATGAAATTGCATGTTAAAAATATTGTAAGAAAGCAGATAGTCTATCTCTATTTCTAATTAACCACATGTAATGTCTAACTTACAGCCTCAGGCCTCAAGCCCCTAATCTCTGTGAATGAAGGACCTACTTTTTCCTAAGCCCCAGGTGCTGTCTACTTTATGGGCAGGGTGGGCATTCAAATATTTAACAACACTGTGGTAGATACACAAACTATTCACAGCAAATGCCCAATCAATCGCAGTGGATGCTGGCTGGCAAACTCAGGTCGAGTCCATTGGTATGGCCCTAATGGGTATCAGCCATGTTCCTAGAAGTGTGGACTGGGAATGGGAGGGGGAGAAGAATATTTGCCATCCATCCACTTTGACATTCACTGCAAGGTCTCTTTACTCTCTGGACTTTAGTTGTGACCACACAGATCCTTGCTACTTCTCTATACCACAAAGCTTCTCCAGTATGAATCTCCTATCGAATTCCCTCTTTAGCACAAAAAGAACATCATTATTCTCTATTCTTCACCAGCATAAAAAAAACTCTTGCCCTTATAGGTTCTCCTTCCATTTCTTCTCAGTTGCTTTTGCATTGTGCCTGGTACACAGTTCCATGGAAATTTCCCCTCAACTTGGCCTTCCTGCATACACATTTCAAAGAGCTATCTCACATTTCTGTCATTTTTCCCATCAGCAATTTTGCAGAATAAACAAGGCAGAAACAAAAGATTCCAGTACCAAAACTCAAAACTCTAACTTTTTATTTTGATTGTGCCATGGCACAAGGTATCCCTTGCAGCTAAGAAGGAGACTACTCCTAGATGGTACTTATATAGGGGAGGGTCCCACTACTGATATATTTCATGGCCAATGCATTTATTTATTATGGTTGTCTTTTCTCATTACTATGCTATCTGTGCCCATAAGCATAATATTGAGATTTTTTTCTTCTTTTTCATTTTTATTACAACAACTTCATTATAACATAATTCACATACCATACAATTCACCCATTTTAATATGTACAAGTCAATGATTTTAAATGTATTAACAGTGTTGTGCAACCATGACTGTGATCTAACTTGAGAATAGTTTCACCTTTGGAAGAGATCCCATACTCATTAGCAATCATTCTCCATTGCCTTCAACGCCACCTGGACTTGAGAAACTACTTTCTGTTTCTATGAATTTGCCTATTTGAGATCTTCCATGTGAATGAAATCATAAAATACCTGGCCTTTTGTGACTCGCTTCTCTTCTTAAGCATAATGTGTTAAAGGTTTATCCATGTGGCATGTTTAAGTATGTCATTACTTTTTTATTGCCAAATAATATTCTTTTGTATGGCTTTACTACATTTATTTATCCATTAGAGTTTTTTCCCATTAACCTACTTTTTTTGTTTGTTTTATCATGCCTTGAAACTTTTCTACGCTATAGAGTGTCTAGTAAAGGTTTTCTGAATTAAACTGGTGAAAATTACAAATGTAGTAGTAAACAACTACAACCTCTTCCTATAGCAGTGATCTGTTCAAAGAGCAATTAATGCAAATATTCAAGAACCCATATGCTGAGAAACTTTAAAAACACTAGCAAACATAAAGAAAATGAATAAGCATTGCCTCTGCTTTCTAATGGCAAGATTGTCATCAAAACTTATATTGGCACTGCCTGCAAGACTTGTAAACAAGTAAATAAAAATGGAAAATGGAACCAATAATTGTTATCTCTTACAATATCAAGCACTAAGGATGATGGATTTTTTTTTCTCACTTCAACCCAACAGCATTACGTAGTTGCTTTGAGAATACTGATAAGCTGGCACACCTGGTTGTCAGGGGACAGGGGGTGCACAAACTAGAAGTGCTAGAAATATCAATAGCAAAATTAGGGGAGTATTCATATACTATATGATAGTCAGTATTAAAAAAAAAGTATAGCAGATTTAGCTGTGGTCCTATTATTTATAATTTTGCTGTAGGGGCATTTTTCATGCATGCAAAGTCTTCAGTGGACTCCCAAGTTAGATACAGTGGTACTATTACAACTGAGATCCATGTGTATGAAGAGCTTCTGAATCTAATATTATAAAGGCAAAGATACTCACTGTAGGGATGAATAAAAATCATTTCAGTCTTTCTGTTTCAAAAGAAAGCATGTCCAATAATTTGTGTAGTGCCCCAAAATATTAACAGAGATAATGTGGAAGCTCAACTTGGTTACTTTACCATTCTTTCTCTATGTTCTTCTGTCTCAAAATGAGTGAAATATATTATGGGAGAGGGTCTTATTCCCTTTTAGTGCTATGTTTTAAATGTTTTTTTCCTCTCTAGTTATATTTTTTCTAGTAATAACACAATCACATTGAAATAATTAACCTTGCAGTTTCTTCCCTTAAAAATTAATGCACAGTACAAAACTGCATTTTATGCTCTCATTCACATAGTCATTTTAAAGAAAACACAAAGAAAAGGTTTCAAGTTTCTTAGGCTATTTGGGGGGAAAAAAGAATAAACTAGAACAGCAGTCATCCGTGAAAACAACTGACATTTATTTTCACATGTAAGGTAAAGCTGAATGGCATGAGAACCTTTCTACTCACAGGTATCTAAAGATTCGTCTGAATCATCAGGGCAGTCAGGGTCCCCATCACACAGCCAGCTCTGGGAGACACAAGTCACATGATCGTGGCAAAGAAATTCACCAGGATCACACAACTGCTGATCTGAAAATGAAAATGTTTCGAAATAAAATATGAATGATCTGAACGTGAACACGAGAGCAGTACAAAGATGAAATGTGGGAAAGCAATACATAAAAGGTACATGAGTGTGATCCACATTTTCTCTTCAGGAGCAAAACTAAACCAAGTATTTGTCTTAATTTTGGCCACTTGGCTCAAGCACACATTTTTGATAGAAGTGACTATGTTGTGGTCTCACACATTCTGTTCTGAAAATAGTTAAGAATTCTGTTTGTGTTTATGACTAGAGGTCTGGTCATATTGGATAAGACATATGGCTATCACAGTCAGTGGGCTTTATAGAAGATATTGATCCAAACCAGAAGTCCTGAGTACAGAAATTTTAGTTTCCTCCTCTGCTCTAAGAGAAAGAAAAATCAGTAATAAAAATTAAATATTGTACTTAAACTCCATCTCTGAGAATTCAGTTCCTAATCATCCATCCTGATACTGGGGATTCATGTCAGTTGAATACCCAATATCATAATATTTCTTTTCTTTTCTTTTTTCTTTTTCTTTTTCTTCTCTTTCCTTTTTTGCTACAACTTCCCATATGACAGCTTCTGCTACCGGACCGCAAACTTCTGTAAAGCTTTGCTCTAATTTGGGTTTCTACAATTGGTTGTATCCAAAAATTACATTATTTTCCTTCCATGGCTTCAGAATATTTAGGATCTGTAGTCTTTCTTCAAGTCCTAGTAAATTTATTATATGTCTTGCTTTGTTTTTGTTTCTGTTTTGTTTTTTGTTTTTTTTTGCAATATACTTACTTACACACTGTGAATCCACTCAATACAATATTTACTTTTTTACATATTTTAAATGTCTGAAATAGGAATGTTTCTTACAATCGATAATCTCTGAATGTGAAAGAGTGTTAGGAACATCTTAACCATTTGATATCACTTATACTTTTGTTTATGTATATACAGGAATGATTCAAAATTTTAAAAAATATATCAGTAAGTAGGTCTTTCAATATGTTATCAAATAAAAATTCTAAATGATATGAAAGCATTAGACCATAACTTCACTGACATTTTTCCCCTAGTAATATACAAAATGATGGTGCATTTTCCACACAATGGTTGGATAAAATATGATATATCTTTCCTTTCTCTCCCTCCCAACCCCCACATAATTTTCAATAAATATACATTACAGACATACACAAACATACACACATCTTTAACCAATGGATGTGGTATATAATTAAATTTTTCCCGTTCTCATACTATAGATATTTCCTGAAAGTCCCTATTGTTTTATCTTACCATATTATATTTTTCAACAGATCTACCATCAATATCACACTTATTACCACTGTTATCATAACTTGTTTTTTAAGATTAACTTCATTGAGCATACTCTGTATTTAGCTCGAACTGTTGCTACAAAAATGTAGAAGTCACGATCTTTGGCTTTGAGGATCCAGCAGACCACTTGTGCCAACAGTTCCCGGAGGAAAAAAGTACTTAGTGTATACAAAAAGTTGCCAAATAAATGATATAGAAAATGACTGCTAAAAGAGACCACACATAGAGATAGAGACAAAAGCAAAGAACAGTTTGAAGATGTACTTTAAAAACGGGTAGGACTTAGATAGAGAGTAAGTATAAGATATTCCAGACAAGGAGTAGAGTAAAAATATGTCCAAGGCACTAATCACTTTTTCTTTAAAAACAAAAAAAATTATTTATGTATTTATTTATTTATTTACATCCAAGTTAGTTAGCATAGTTAGCAACAAGTGTCTTCCTTAATGCCCCTTACCCATTTAGCCCATCCCCCCACCCCCAACCCCTCCAGCAACCCTCAGTTTGTTTTCTGTATTTAAGAGCCTCATATGTTTTGTTCCCCTCTCTGTTTTTATACTACTTTTCCTTCCCTTCCCTTATGTTCATCTGTTTTGTATCTTAAACTCCACATATGAGTGAAGTCATATATATGATATTTGTCTTTCTCTGATTAATTTTGCTTAGCCTAATACCCTCTAGTTCCATCCATGTGGTTGCAAATGGGAAGGTTTCATTCTTTTTGATTGTAAGGCACTAATTATTAAAATCCATTTGAAACAAAAACAATTGCTAAAATTGGAATGACATTCAGGTAATAAAACTGTTGTTGTTGTTGTTGTTGTTGTTGTTTTTCCCCACCATATGTATAAGTACGTTCCAAAGCTAGAGGAGGAGAATATATGTTTTGCTTTAGACTACCACATAACTTTTATATAGGAAAAGAGCATGGGATAAAATTCACATTGTTTTGCTTATAGAAAAAGAGACCACATAATTTGTCATCAAACTGGGAGAGTTCTGAAGATTAAGGAAGGCTTATTAAGAATTATACTGGGAAACAGGTATAAACCAAATTTCTTCCAGAAAAATCAGAATGGATGTTCTTTATACCTATAGCTACTCTGCATTTGATTTATGATCTTGAGATGCTAGACTGTTTCCCACTTTCTTTCCTCCCAAACTATAACAAATTGCTATGAGAATAAGGGAAAAGAGATGGTGCCTTGCTAAATGCCATTGTATAATTCCTGACTCAGTAAATAATCAATAAGTACTTATTGAAAGTATAAAGAAACAAAAAAAGAGCCATAAAGAACTATTTAGGGTGTTGGAAATAGTATCTCAAAACATAGGTCAGAGTCAGTAATGAAGGACTTTGATTATCATAGGAAATGTTTTGTAGATAATTTGAAGTCATACAAAAGTACTTAAGAAAGGCTATTTATGATAATATATGCGACAAAGTCATCTGTCAGGACACTCTTGCAATTGTCTAGAGAAAAGCTCCAGATGATTGGACTAAAGTATTGGGAACTAAAATGGAGACTCTGCTCCAAGTGATGTAAGAATTAATAACTGGGACCAAATGGTTGAAAGGCTCAAATATATCTCCAAGTGAATAGCCTCAAAAATTAACTGGATGGCATCTCAAAACCAAAATAAAACATATGGATATTAACAAAAAAAGTAATGTACACATGGCCCTGGTCATGCAGGCAGTGGGATAATAATAATAGATATAACAGAGGGAATAATAAGTATTTTATAGTGTTTTTTTTTACCTCAAAAGCACTTCCATTCTCCCCTCCCCCAATCTTAATTTTTTCACTCATTTACTTAGTCAATAATCACTAATGAGTTTCTACTATGCTCTAGGCACTGAAGATAACTTTTTTTTTAAGTAGAAATCCTTGGCATCATGAAGCTTATATTAATAGTGGCAGGATAGAAACAAAAACAAAATAAATGAGTTATGTGTATAATATATAAGAAGATAAAACTTTACGGAGAAAAATAAAACAGAGAAGGGGACTAAGAATTGGAGGCTGGGGATATGGATGTACAATTTTAAATAAAGTGGTCAGAGAATACATCGCAGACAATGACATTTGAAATGAAGGGGAGGGTGACATCCATTTGAATAAAAGGTAATGTAGTAAGAGTCATATACTATGGACCTGAGGCAGGAGGGTGTCCAGTAAAATTTAAGGAATACTGAGGAAGTCAGAATAGCTGGAGAAAAAGAGAGAGTAGAAAGAGTTGGGGCAAGGAATCAGTATATACAGGGTTGAGGAGGACACAGGAAAGCTTGATTTTTATTAAAAGTCAAGACGACAAACCGTTGGAAGGTTCTGAATAAAGAGATGATATAACTTACTGTTTTAAAGTATAATTCTGACTACTGTGTTGAGAAAAAACTTCAGTGAAGTGAAGGTGGAAACAAGGGGATCAATTAGGATGTTATTGCAATAATGTATATGAGAAGGGATGGTTGGTGGATAAATATATCGGTGAAATCGAGTTTCAAGACAGTGTTTGATGAGGAAACTGAAGTCAAATATCCTGCTCGCCATCTCATTAAATGTCAGAATCTTAAATTCAGATCTTTGACCCTAAATGTAGAACTTCTCAACAGCTTTTGAATATAATGAGTATGAGATGCTTGTGGGAGATTCAAGAATAAATATGCATCAGGCAGAGATGCATTTTAAGTCTGAAATTTAGGAGAATAATCAAAACTGGAAACATGGAACAGAACTGGAGCTGTAAAGGAAACAGCAAAAAACTGTAGGAATAGATGTAGATGAAATTTAAGTGAGGTGGGGGGAAACGGGTAGAGGCAAAGAAATAGGAGTAGGTCAGGCAAGGGGACAGAGGGGACAGAAAGTTTATCCAGAGATACAAAAGGAGAAAGGCAAAGGAAAAGGGGTTTCACTAAAACCATGTGAAATTTCAAGAATTGTAATGAGGAACGGGGTCACTGTGACAACACTCAATACGATGAGTTCTGAAAAGATGGAGCAAATGTGTAGGCTGAGGAAAAGATGCCACTGAAGGAAGAGAGACTGGAGCCCAAGGATGTGGAAGTGGAACAGTTTCCCACGGAGAATTCATGTGGCTGGAATAAGAACCTAAACACTAGTAGGAGCACCTGCCCAGAGGAAGAAAGGAGAGAGAAATGAAATAGACATGAAATAGATACGTAATTACCTGGTAGGAAGCTGCTTTCTTGCCTGGTTGTGTTTTCTCAAAGAACTGAAAAGCAATATTATTTTTTTACAATTTGCAAAGGATGGAACTGGAAAAAGTGGTAAAGATTTAGGATAACTGCTGAGGGAGTTGGAGCAGGACTCAACTAGGAATTTGTGAAAGGATTTCTTTCTAACAGCGATGAGGATCCAGCTAAGGCTGAAAAGTGTGCAGTTGACAATTATCATGTTTTGTTCATTTTGTGTTGTATTAATGTCCAAACGTTCACCTACATTGAACACAGATACAGAATAATCCCTTGGGGAAATTTTCAGAAGAAAATCCCTTGGGAAAATATGCAAACCACCCTCAATACATATTCACATGTATAGATATGTACCCAAATCCATCCTAACTCAAAATAGATACATATTAGGAGTAAGACAGACTTACGGGGATTTACCTAATGAGCCTGTGTTATCAGCTTCTAAGCAAGACCCAACCTTGAAAGACAACTTGTACTGTTGCAATTTTGAGGACAGGTTTATATTATCTCTCTAAGAAGTAGCAGTTAAGAATAGCTTTCTACAACTCACCTATTTATTTTTCAACCAGATATTCCATTTCAAGGTTGGTTTTTAAAAGCACTGATTATATGATCCAAATGAATGAATGTTCACTACTTCAAGGTGATTATTTTAAAAGATATCCACCGGATTGAGTTCCTTGAATCAGAAGCTAAATATGTTCTGTGTATATATGTATTTTCCACTTATCCTATTTAATGCTTCATGCCACACTTCTGAGATATTCAAACTAATCTTATTTTAAATATCTTCATATTGTATGAAAGGTACTGTTATACACTGTAATTAAAACAAGAAGCTTATGAGAATGTGTAGGCAGTTTCACTTACATCCCTAAGGAAGAAGATCAAAGCTAGGACCATGTCTATCTCTTTATAATAATAGTCTCTTGCAATAAAAAGACATGAAAAGATTAGGACAACCATAGCCTATAGACTTTTACTAAGTTAGGATTCACCCTAGATTAGTATGATAATCTTGCTACATTTATATGAAAGCATATAATTGCTCATTTTAATAAAAATTAAGAGTAACATTTTTGGAAGTTGCATGTAGATGGTCTTAAACAAAAGATTTTAGATACATGAGTTGCCACAGACTTATCTAATTTGTATTTCCTCATTTTAATGTCACAATGAACTATTTTTATCTTTTAAAAAGACAGGAAGTATCACAGTCAAATACTAAAACTAATATCCCCCAATAGGCATCTATTGAAAAAATTATGTAGACTCCAGCTCCTTGAGTTTTTCACCATGATTAATTTATAATAATGTGATGCCATTTCCCTTAGATGTCGACTTGCTATTTAAATACTAATGAGAATGTTAGTTTACAAAAAAAAAAAGATAATTGCCTACTAAATGCACAATAGGACATTATGGGGACATTTAAAGGAAGGATAGGGGCGCCTGGGTGGCTCAGTCGGTTAAATGTCTGACTTCGGCTCAGGTCATGATCTCACAGCTCATGGGTTCCAGGCCTGCGTTGGGCTCTGTGCTGACAGCTCAGAGCCTGAAGCCTGTTTTGGATTCTGTGTCTCCCTCTCTCTGCCCCTCCCCTGCTTATGCTCTGTCTCTGTCTCAAAAATGAATAAACATTAAAAACATTTTAAAGGAAGTATAAATGATGAACTCTGGTAACTGCATATTAAAGGTAAAAGGAAGGGTAGCACCCATTCAACAGCTAAATTCCTGAGGAATGCAATATTGATCCTAGCTAAGTTAAAGAATTGCTACAACCTCCTGCACTAGCTAAGCATTAGGGAAGGTCTGTGACTTAGATTTTCAGAAGTTAGTTAACATCATAAATATTTATTTAGTATATCTACTAAGTCTAGTATATCTATATATCATCACTGACAGTCATATAATGGTTAATAATATACCATCTATAATAGCTAAAAGAGAAATATAGCTACATTTCCTTTCTTCCCACATAAGAAGCAATGATTCCATTACCAGAAGAATAGAATTCTTGTAGAGATCTACAGAAATTCTTACTGTATTACAGATATTACTAGTATTACTAACTCAACTTCAAATTTTGATTAAGCTCATGTAAAATTAAAGGAGTGGTGTTAGTTATCGAGTTATTAGGAAGTACCTTAAATCTTTTGCCTTCTCCAGAAAAATGTGCATATATAGATGAAGAAAAATCCTTTAGAATTCCATACGAATTGTTTTTTCATAATATGGCAAAAGTATTTCTTCTTCAATGCTTTCTTCTACTATCCATTCTTGGTCCAACAAACACTTTTAGTTCTCTATGCTCTTCTATTCACTTTCCCTAAATATATACTTTTGTGTGTCTTTACTGTTTTATTGCTTTGCTTGGAATGCCCTTTCCCGTACAATGAAATTCTAGTCTCTCCTCTAAAGTCAATGACATTTTACCTCCTTTAATCAAAACTTCCCCAAGAAACTTTTTCTTCCTCCATCACCAGTTCTATAACACTCCATCCAAAAAGCTCCTATTGTATTTTACCGTATGTATTGTAGCTACTGGTAATGAGCTCCTGGGGGGCTGAAGGTTCTGTCTTAAGACTTTATATTTGCCCCAACAAGGTGACTTTAATGGAAAAATCTCACATTTTCTGAAAAGAATTATTCTTTCTTTCTTTCTTTCTTTCTTTCTTTCTTTCTTTCTTTCTTTTTTTTTTGGATAAAGGGTGGGGGATAAAAAACAAAGCAATACTGTGTTTTATATTTTATTATCAAAATGATAAATAGCTTTATTTAGTTAATCACCAAAATTAAAACGAAGTTATCCCCTGGTTAAAATAAAATAACCTGAATACTAACGTTTATACCATATGAAATTAAAGCATCCATGAAAACTAAAAATCAAACTTGAGAGAGATTCAGTGTTATCCTCCAGAGTCTCTTAAAGACTATACTGAAAATTACACTTTTACAATACCTGGTTATGCAATGCTAACTTAGGAAATATATTATGATAGTGGTATTTTTTAAGATAATTCTTTTAAAAATACCATCTTTGTAAGTGTAAGATAAAATGTAACTCATCACTTTAAGTCTATGTTTAATAGAAATAGGAAAATATATTTGGATTATATTAAGAAGGTTTGTGTGAAGAAAGGTCGGTCAAAAATGGTCAAACCTGGCAGTTTAATTTTACCAAGTACTTAGTTTTCCTCCACAAAAAGCCTGGTTGATTAAAAATAAACCATATTATACACTATAAGACTATATAATTCATAGTATCATTTGTCTTTCTTAAATCCATCTTAACAATCTGCCCAAGCTTAAATTAGAGGGACAGTTAGTAATGAAGAGTGCTAAAATCAAACAAGAGACCAGACTTGAAAATTCCCTGAACAGACAAACTACTTTAGTCATACAAGCAAAGCTTAATTTAGCTTATTTGCGAGGCAAGACAAAGGAGACTAATTTGACCTGGGTCACTTCTTGCTTATGCCTCTGAAAATTTAAGCAAAACTTAAATTGCTCCCCAAAATGGATATGAGGTAACCGCTAACCAATTACCTTATATTTAAGAAAATCATAATATTGTAAACAATCACTGTGAAGAATAGTCCTTGCCTCCATACTATATAAGCTGCTTTATAACAATATAGCTCTAAGCCTCATTCCGCATGGAATACAACTCTCAGTTTGCAAACTATCTTTTTGGTGTAGGCACAATAAACTTTTACTAACTGCCACTTCAGTAATTCATTGGTTTTTACTTCTTTTTTCTTTCCTGAACTTTTTACAAGAGTACCCACCTTTCAATAATAACATGAATTTTAGTTAATAATTCCCATTGTCCTGCTGAGTCATTATTGAGAATTTAGACACTTAATTACTCTAAGTACAGACATATGTGCACATACACTCATACAGTATGTACATATATTGTGGTATTTTAAAATTAGCATACAACTCCACCTAGAACTCTGTTATCCCTGAAGCGAAGACTGATTAAGACAGACAAACCAAATGTTTGAATAAGAGTCCTTTGGCAGCCTGAATAATGGTACCCCAAAAATGTTCATATCCTAACTCCCACACCTGAGAATGTCACCTTACATAGTAAACGGGACTGCGCAGATGTATTAAGCTAAGGATCATGAGGTAGGGAGACTAGCCTGGATTATCCATGTGAGCCCAATGCAATCTTTAGAGTTTTTATAAAAGGGAAGTCAGAGAGGAGAGAAGATGCGAACACAGAAACACAAGTTGGAATGATCTGATGTCCCACACCAAGCAATGTGGGACAGCCTCTAGAAGCTGAAAAAGGCAAGGAAACAGATTTTCATCCAGAGACTGCATCCAGAGACTCAGTCCTAAGGACAGGATTTAGGCTTCTGACCGCCATGACTGCAAGATAAGAAAAACTGTGTTGCTTTAACCCACTGAGTTTGCAATAATTTGTTACAATAGCAATAGGAAACTAATACTAGAACCATTACATCTCACAGCCCAAACATCACTTTTTTTCAAGTCTGATTAGCCAAGCTGTCCGGTACTTTACCATTACTTTAAGGCCATTTTCTCCTAAGTTGTGTTCTGTTCATTTCAACGCTACCTGCTTAAGTAAAATGCCTCTCCTCCTTGATGTCAAATGACAGGACTAAGGCCAACAATAATAACTAGAAACACATGACAAGACTTTATGAAAAATACAGTATAAATGCTCAAGTAAATGCCATCTCTGGGAAATATATGAATTAGAAAGAGTGTGTGTGTGTGTGTGTGTGCGCGCGCACATGCATGTTTTTATTCTCATGAGATGAGAAAATGCCAAAATGTGATATATTTGTATTATGAGAAAATTGTAACTGAATTGTATATTTTTATGTTTTCTGCTGGCTACCAAATTTGCAATCACCCTATGCCTTATTAAACGCCGAGTGGTTTTGGTGCTGCAAATGGCAATTTGTATTTACAAAACACCTTATGTAAAACCAGGACAAAATTGGAAATGTAAAGAAGTACATTATCTTCAGAAGAAGCTTTGCTCATGTATCATTTCTATCATAATGAGCAAATGAAAAGTATCTCTGTAAACATTTCAAATCCAATTTGACATTTAATTTTCAGAAAGTTGGTTTTGTTTTGTTTTTTGTTTTGTTTTGTTGTTCCCTTGATCATTAAAATATTCTTAGCCTCCTTGTTGTTGTTGTTGTTGTTGTTGTTGTTGTTGTTTTGTTCTGTTTTTCCTCAGGAAGTGATATGGAAAATTGTAACACACTCAGCGTAGAACTGCTTTTTTTATCAAGAAAAAACCAAAAAAGTACCAAAGTAAAAACACTGTCTTTTATTTAGCAAGAGACAAAGGTTGTATTTTTCAGTAGAATAAAACTGATACATTCAACATGGTCGACTCCACTTTTTATTACCATTGGACTAAAGCTTTGCAGTTCAGTGTTCTTTTCTGAAATTTCAGTAGAAATGTTCTATTTCCTTTTTACCTGCCCTTTCTCAAAAGCCCTGTGAAATGAATCTGCAGAGTTATTTCATATACTACATTGTTAAGGAAAGGGAAAATTTTGACAGGTCTCCTTCGTAAATGTAAAAGAAAAAGCCTAAATTATTGACATTTCCTTGCAAGTTCTATTCTCTAAATCCTGTGTGATCCTCTTCCAATCTCCCAGGGGGTACCAAAATTCACATCTTTTTTCTCATCTCTAGGCTTAGTGAGATATGAAGCAGATGGTTAGGCTTTGGCTCTTTCGGGGATGATGCAATATCTCCTATCTGTTATGCTGTGTTTTAACCATTAAGGGCTCTTCAAAGAATAAAATTTCACTTATCTCAAGTTCCAACTTTGATTTTAAAATATATTTCTCAACGATAATTTCTTGTTTCCTATTTTAAAAGACTTTAAACTTACTCATTTGATTAGTACTCATTTTTGGTGAACCAAAATAGGAACAGAATGATGAAGACAACAGGATTTCTACCCATAAGTTGCTGAGGGGGAGGCAAATGTAGAAATATTTACAGTAATGTGAAATAAGTGTTAATATAGGTATGGAGGGTATTGGAAAAGCATTGCAAACGGAGGAACTTGTGCTGTGGACAGCTGAGAGTTGTGCTGTAGACAGCTGCAGCAGAGATGAAGAGAAGGCAGGCAGGAAACCTTTTTTGTGACCCACCCAACAGCTACTTTTACCACTTTTGAAAAAACCCATATCCCACTGTAGAGGCAGGGAAAACCATTTGCTTGCTTTCCCTGTCTCCCTTGTGGCGAGGGCATGGACACGTGTCCTAGAGTTCATCAGTGACAACCAAGGTTGAGAGTCTGCTAAGACTTTCCCAGGAAACAATTTTCTTTCTATTAAAAAGAAAAAAAAAAACGACTTGAGAGGAGGAGAGGAAGAGCTTTCTGCATTGCTTTAGGTTGTCAGCATTTGAAATCTGAAGCAGCCACAGCCATAATCAGAGCATGAGGATAAATAAGCCTGAGGACAAAGGCTAACACAGTGAGGATGACAATAGCAGAAAGACATTCATCACTAGGTTTTAGAAGATAGTGTTGGACTACCCTGAGGTGCCTTTGCACTCCATCCCATGGATCTCTACACATTTTGTCATGTTATGCCACAAATATCCTTATTACTTGGCCATGGCATGTTGCATAATTTCACTACCAACCAGAAGAAACTGATACAGGTATCAGGGAAGTTCCCCCCAAAAAAGGTATGTTAAAGTCATTTTAATATAAAAAAGTGAGATTGCCAAGCTCACTAGGTGGGAGAATAACATTCCAAACAAAAGGAAGATCATACAGGGAACACACGGTATATTACTGGAACACCAAGTGATTCCTATGGCTGAAGTTTAGTTTATGTGTCAAAGATAGCCTGGAAAATAGGTTGAATTCACATTGTTTGACTTGAGTGCAGTCAATATTTTAATATGTTCTTCATGCAGTAAGCCTTCTTACTTTTTGCTATTTTTTAAAATAATTTTAATGTTTATTCATTTTTGAGAGACAGAGAGAGGCTAAGCACGAGCAGTGGAGGAGCAGAGAGAGAGGGAAACACAGAATCTGAAAGCAGGCTTCAGGCTCTGAGCTGTCAGCACAGAGCCCGACGCAGGGCTCAAACCCACGGACTATGAGATCATGACCTGAACCAAAGTTGGATGCTTAAATGACTGAGCCAGGCACCCTTGACTTTTTGTTATTTTAAGTTGATACATTTTTTAAAAGACTTTCTTGTGGGGAAGATAATAATACTATAAATGGCAATAGTCATTGAATGTACACTATCTGCCACATACTAAAATAAACAATCTATTTTATTTAATACTCACAAAAACTTGTTATTTATGTTCAACGAATCAGATACGAGACTGTTTAGAAAGTTGAAAGACTTTCTTAATATTACCCAACTAGGAAGCAGAACACAAATACTCATCTGACTGACACAAAGCTGCTCTCATTACCACCAAAGGAGTTTTTTTCTCAGTTTGGAGACTACTGGCATTTTGAGAGCAACAATTTTTGCACTATGAGTATATTTAGCATCACTGACTTCTAGAGATTAAATGCCAGCAGTGCCTTCAGTCATTGCAACAGCCCAAACATTCCACACATACATGTGCAGGCACTACAGATGTTGCACTAAAAATCTACCTGGAAGTCATATAAACCATTGGTATTCACCCTCTTTTTAAATGTTGTGACTTTGCACCAAATTTGCACTTCCAAAATAGGCCTCAGTGCTTCCTTCTTCTCAAACCTTACCCAAGTTCTGGCTGATACCTAAAATTCGGTGTGTTTGAGTCTCAGATCTATGAAGGCAGCAACTGTCCCTAGAAAGAATGAAACTTTGTTTATAATTTATTTACAGCTTTGTGAATAAAAAATAAAAAAGAAGGCATTTGTGGAGATAGAGGCAATCATGAAGGTGTACCACAGATGAAAAGACTGAATATTAAGACAAAAGGTTGGATATTGTCAAGAATTTCCTTCTTTAGTATTCTCCACAATCAAAAGCATGGAATAAATGAACTTTCCAGCTCCTTGTATTTTATCTCCATCATCAAACAAATACTTAAAATGTATGAAAGTCCTCTGGGGGGAAATTAAAATATGGTGAGATAGTGGTTTTCATAGAATGGTTACCCTTTTGTAGATATATGTCTAAACCCCAAACTATCAAATGAGAAGAGCATCTTTATTAGTTAATGTGGTAGAGGACAGAGGTCCCAGCTAGGCGGGCTTATGTTATTTGTATAATTGTGAAATATGAATGAAAGTTCAATGGGTTTCCTAAACATAACTATAAGTAACAGAGATAATTAAGTACTTCTCTGCAGAAGACACATGTCATGAGAATTTAAATGAATCCTTGTGAAAGTAATTATCACTCTATCAAAAGGAAAGGTCTAATGTAACATTTTAATGTTAATAGGAAATTAGAAAAGGTAGCCATGGGGGCCAAAAGGAATATAAATCAAGCCTCATAATGTTTTCAGGAAGAGATATAAATGCATACATGTTCTCACATTATGCCAATGATTTTACATTTTTCCCCCAAATTAAGAGATTACTGACAAACAATATAATTTAACAAAACATGTATTAAATCATATTACCTGACTCTGTATTAGACTGTTATTATTTTCTATCATTCAAATTTTGGTGATATTATAATTACACAAGTTATATTTAAGTAAAACAAAACAAAATGGAAGATAATAAAGGGACAAAAATCAAATATTCTGAAGTTCACCACTCATAGACAATAACTGCAACTACTTTTAAAAATGTTTCTGTTGGTTTTTCTATACATATAAATTGTTGGATTTTTTAAAATATTCAAAATATTGTTCTTTTTGGTTTTACTCAAAAATACTTCGTGATAGGGCACCTGGGTGGCTCAGTCGGTTAAGCATCCAACTCTTTATTTCTGCTAAGGTCATGATCTCAAGGTTCATGAATTGGAGCCCCACATCAGGGATTCTGCTTGGGATTCTGTCTCCCTCTATCTCTGCCCCTCCCCTGCTTGCACTGCCCTCCAAATATAGTGTCAAAGTAAGCCCCCAACCCTACTTTTTTCCCCACACCCTAAACTATACTTCTTATTGTTTTTGAATGTCAGTACAAGAGATTGTATCATTGTGATATTTCTATTTCTTTTGCCCTCAAACATATTCTGCATATTTTCTGACCATTTTCAAAAGCTTGTTAATTTTAAGAGACCCCATGATAATAGAACTTGGAAAAATTCCATGAAGTGTGGACATCCTGGTGCTTGCCCGTTTTTCAGGAAATATGAGTTTTAAGTGAGTTGTGACCTCATTCTTAAGCTGTACTCTTAAGATGCAGCATCCTTCCCAGAAAGACAGCTCCAGATTTGCCATGAGGAAGAATGAACTACCTATGCAATCCTGTGGTTTAAAGTTCCTTTGTTGAATAATCATTTTGCAGAAGTGATCAGCCAGTTTGCTGTTTGGTTGACCAGTTTTAATGTTTATTTATTTTTGAGAGAGACAGAGACAGAATGCAAGTGGGTTAGGGGCAGAGAGAGAGGGAGACACAGAATCCGAAGCAGGTTCCAGTCTCCGAGCCATCAGCACCAGAGCCCGACGCAAGGCTCAAACTCATGGACCATGAGATCATGACCTGAGCCGAAGTCAGACGCTTAACCAACTGAGCCACCCAGGCACCCCTGATGCATTGCAAAGGAAAAGTTCCTGAAGGAAAGTAAAAGTGCTATTCCAGTGTACACATAAATGATAAAAAAGAAAAACAGCCTTAATGCTGATACGGAGAAGGTTTTAGTGGACTGGAGAGAAGATCAAACCAGCTCCAACATTCCATTAAGTCCAAGCCTAAACCAGAGAAAAGCCCAAAGACTGAGAGAGGTGAGGACGCTGCAGAAGCAAAATCTAAAGCCAGCCAAGGTTGGTTCATGAGGTTTGAAGAAAAAAGACATCTCCAAAGTATTAAAGTAAAAGGTGGAGCAAGTGCTGAAGTAGAAGCTGCAGCAAGTTATCCAGAAGATCTGGCTAAGATCATTAATTAATAATGAAGGTGGCTACACTAACTAACAGATATTTTATGTAGACAAAACAGCCCTTTTTGGAAGAAGATGTCATGTATGATTTTTGTGGCTAGAAAGGAGAAGTCAATGACTGGCTTCAAACCTTCAAAAGATAAGCTGACTGTCTTGTTAGGGGCTAATGTAGCTGATGCCTTGAAGTTCAAGTCTGCTCATTTACATTCCAAAAATCCATGGGCCCTTGAAAATTACGCTAAATCTATGTTGTCTGTGTTCTACAAATGGAACAACAAAGCCTGAGTAACAACATATGTGCTTACTATATGGTTTACTGAATAGTTTAAGCCACTGTTGAGACCTACTCAGAAAAAAAAAAATCCTTTCAAAACATTACTGCTCATTTGACAATGTACCTGGTGGTCACCCAAGAGCTCTGTGGAGATGTACAATGAGATTAATGTTTCATGCTTGCTAACACAACATCCATTCTACAGCCCATGGATCAAGGAGTAATTTTGGCTTTCAAGTCTTATTATTTAAGAAATACATTTCATAAAGCTATAGCTGCTATAGAAAGTAATTTTTCTGCTGGGTAGGGGCAAAGTCAATCAAAATCCTTCTGGAAAGCATTCACCATTCTAGATGACATTAATAACATTTTTGATTTGTAGAAAGAGATCAATATATTAATATTAGCAGGAGTTTGGAAGAAGTTGATTCCAATCCTCCTGGATGACTTTGAAAGGTTCAAGACTTCACTGTAGGAATTAACTACAGATGTGGTGGAAATAGCAAGAGAACTAGAATTAGAAGTGGAGTCTGAAGATGTGACTGAATTGCTGAAATTTCATAACATTGTAATGGATGAGGATATTCTTCTTAAGAATGAGCGAAGATATATATATAGATAGATAGATAGATCTCTTTTGAGATAATATATATCTTTTGAGAGACTATTAGCAGATGATTGGGAAGATAAAAGTGTAGGCAAACATGAGGAAAACAAACAAATTTTAAGGACTCTGGTCTTTTACTGATGTTAACTATGAATAAGTCCTGACAACTATACAATTAAAGTTGATATATTCCACTAGATTAAATAACTTTTCTGAAGTACTTAAATGTTTAAGCTACTTTAAAATATATTAAAAAATGAATTAAACTTAAGAACAAGTTAACATTTGGACAACAAAGACTTAAAATATATATACAAGAACCTGCCATCTCATATTTGTTAAATTTTTAGCTTCCCCAACTATGTTCTATATTCAAAGAAGACTAAATGGATTCCAATTATTACAATTTAAAAGTAGGTATATTAACACAATATCTCATCATGTTTTTAATTATCTACCTGTTAATTACTATTCATTATATACATTCATGCTCTTGTTTCCAAAGGGTATTTGTGGTTTCTTTGATATGAATTCTGAACACAATTTTGTAAATATCATTATATGTCTTAGACATTCTTTAATGAATAGATTAATTAATCATGGTAAAAGAATTATTAAAAAATTTACTGAGGAAAAACACAGAAAAGAGAGTAACACGCTTATCAATATTTAAATGGTAGCAGGATTGTAATTCAGTTTACAAATTTACAAATTTAAAAAACTGAATAAAGGAATTTTCAGTTCCTTCATGGGCAGCTAGAATATACTAAATATTATAGACAATATACAAAAGGATGCTACCAACAGTGGCAGCAAAATATTGCACTGAATGTCAGCAAAATAGACTTAAAGTCAAAAATATGAACCAAAATCCACATTTTACTCACTTATTTATCATTTATTTAAAATCATATTATATGCTTAATTGACATAATAAACTATAAGTGCTCCTTTGCTGATGAAATTTGTGCAATTTTGGAAATTTCTCCATTCCTCACCTGAGTGCTCAGTGAAGAAAACAGAATAAAAATACTGATTTTAGTAACAGGAGTCACTTCCAGTGGACTGGTAGCCGGCATTCTTTTCCTTGCTATTTTTTTTTCTTTTTTCATTTCCAACTTTTCATTTTCATTTCTTTTTTCATTTCCAGCTTTCTTATTTGAGAGATCAAAAAGTTAAATTTTTTAGTGTTTATTTATTTATTTTGAGAGATAGTGAGTGTGGCAAGTAAGGTAGTGTCAGAGAGAGAGAGAGAGAGGGAGAGAAAGAGGAGAGAGAGAATCCGAAGTAGGCTCTGTGCTATCACCACAGAGCCCGACATGGGGCTCGATCTCATGATCTGTGAGATCATGCCACAGGCCAAAATCAAAAGTCAGAGGCTTAACCGACTGAGCCACCCAGGTGCACCCCACAAAAAGTTAATTGAATCTACTAAATGATATCTATATCCTGGAATAGACAAAGCATCATTCCTTCTCTCAGCATATCACCCCAATCAGACTACATGCTAAGATTCTTATAAATACATACAGTAACCCAAAGTGTTTTATCTTCTCCTTTAAAATATTTGTCTATTTATGCTACTTTTCATTACACATAGAGCTAGATGTGCTTCCCTTACCTTACTCCTACCCAAAGTCTGACAGCTCCTTTGGTGGGGCAATCTGTAAATTTAAGTGTAGATAACACCTGCACAAATGGTTCATTAGCTCAAATAAGGATTGAAAATGTGAGCTCAGTGAATTCTTAAACTGATATGAATTCAAAAATCAAGAGTTTAATACATCCCATCCCACAAAAGGTTAGTGGAAATGAAAGCAAAATAGAAAACTATACAAGTTAGAAGTCGGAACACTGGGTTCCCAGATGTATCTTGATGCTTCCCTCCTGGGCAAATGACTCCAGGGACTTGGTCCTGAATTCCTCATCTAGAAAACAAGTTTCAGCTAAGGACAACTTTAAAATCCTCCTGGAGCTCTTGTATCTAAGTATTGTACTCTGTAGGCACATGCACTGGATGAATCTTAAAGGTTTGACTCCTTTTCTTTTGAAATTCCCTTTAGTAAAAATTTACTACATTTGCCTCATTTAAATACATTAATTTCATTATAAAATATCCTGGTCTTGTTTTTGAGCCACTGACTTCTACCTATCTTATCTCTCAATGTTACTCTGTTATTTTTGTTCATTTCAAAAAATTAATTTGCATATTCAAAGATTAAAAGTAGGCACTATTTTTTTTATAGTCAGAATAATCTGACAATAAAAAATCATGCCTCATTAAAGTTGATTTAAAAAATAACATGTCAAAGGTTCTTAATTTAATTTTAAGATATTTGTTGCAGGCATATTCTCAAAAATTAGTTTTGAGAATAAGAAGATGTATCCTGAGGTGACTTCTTCAAAGCATACTAAATGCATCTAATAAATGTATTAAATCATTGAAATTAGACACTGATTTCTATGTGATTTGATTTCTCTCTCTCTTTTTTTAGCACCATAACTGATTTCTGAGGCTTCTAAAGCCAAAACCATTCATCTTGACATATAACAAATCCAGTTATTTATACATAGATAATCCCATTATGTCTCCATATTATACATACTCTTTATTATAATAGTGTATTGTGGTGTTTAGATGATTTTTGTTTTCCACAGACATTTCATGTTTAGCAATATAAATCTATGTTAGCCACTCAAAAGTGTAGGGGAGGGGGGATTTTAAGAAAAGATGCCCCATCCAGTACATCCTGGAAATCCATACTGGCCCCAAATCAATAGTCAACAAAGTTGTTTGGGGGATGTCTGTGTTAAAGACACCTGGGGTGTGGGCTAAGCAAAAGCAAATCCTGGTTCCTGATTAGAACCTTTGGAGATAAGAGTGCAAAAATCAGAATTTTATAAAGTTCTTTAGGTATTCTTTAGGCACTTTAAAGTTTGAGAACCTCTAACCCAGAATATCTACATGTCCTTGTTAATATTAAATCATGTCTTCATGTAAATGAGACCTATAATTTAAAGAATTTCTCTTCCTCACCATATTCTAAGCAACCCGACACATGTTTTACAGTGAGTACTATATCTTAGTTTGGAATAACCATATCTCTTGTTAATGGGGAATCCCATCTTGGTCTCATACACCACTGAGGAAAATATCAGCCTCTCGCCTTTGATTCTCCTCTCATTTTTTTCCTTACAGATGGCATTTTGTCATTAGCTCCCACCAGAGGCATATCCAAACAGTGTGGGCTCTAGGTTATTAATGTTTGGGGACATTCTTTAAGGAAAAGAATATAAAATTACAAATGCAAAATTAGGTATAAAAATATATATTTAAAATGTGAAAGAAATTATAATATGTTACAAATTTAAAAAAATTTATATATGTCAAAACATCAATGAACTTGAAAACTAACACAATGTTTTCACTAATTAACTCAGTAACATACCTCTATAATAAATACCTTTTCTCCTTGTTTTTTTTTTATTTCAGCTAGATATTTTATTCATCTTTACAATCATATTTTTTTTTTGACGTTTATTTACTGAGAGACAGAGAGACACAGAGTATGAGCAGGGGAGGGGCAGAGAGAGGAGGAGACACAGAATCTGAAGCAAGCTCCAGGCTCTGAGCTGTCAGCACAGATCCCGACGTGGGGCTTGAACTCTCAAACTGCGAGATCATGACCTGAGCTGAAGTCGGACACAACCGACTGAGTCATTCAGGTGCCCCAATAATCATATTTTCTACAGAAAGAATAAAATGTGAATCCAGACTTTTCTCTTGAATATTTGATAAAAATTTTAAATCATCATCAGCTTAGAAAAGTTTCTTTAAATTTTGTGACTTATTATTGAAAGCACCATGGCGCATGGAAAGTGCATGGTTGTCAAATTTGGGGTCACCTCTATATACCTTATATACGAGCTCTAAGATTTGGAATACTTTTCCATTGACTAGTTTCTTGTTTTGTACTACCTACATACTTCAAATGTCATTAAGCACACTCATATAGTGATATGCCCCTTAGCTCTGCACTCATTTATCATGATGTTGGATATATCAACACAATGATTGGAAGCCAAACATACACTACAGTGGTTACAAATAACTATCCTTAGAAGTGACTGTGAATCACACATAAATTATCTCACTAAACACAAATTAAATATACTGTGCACTCGATTCGCTGAAATCAGACTCCAAAAATGCTTAGTCACCCCAAAACCTGACTCATTCTCATCTCTTTTCTCACCTTTCTCAGTAGTAAGTACCACCATTAACCCATTGCTCAAACTTTATTTTCACAGTTTTAACTACATATATCTACTTGGTTTGGTGCTGGGGAGACAGACCAAGAAGTGTATTCTTAGAAGTTGAAATTTCACCTGCATTCTATTATTATTTCTAGCCCGGGACATAGGGCTGTTTCTAAACCTCTGCTTCTCAGTCAACTCACACATCAGATGAATCATTGAATTATGGTAATTTTATTTTCTATTTCCTACATGGCACTAGAGTATCATCTCTTCTTCCATTTTGATTGGAATTTCAGTCCAAGCTATGAGTATCTCTTGCCTCTTTCTGCATTAAGCTTTGTTTTTCTCCAATTCATTTTCCAGGTGTGATCCACTTTTAGAATACATCTAAAAATTTTAAATCATTGCTTACATTCTTCAAAAACTTACACTTACCATAAAATTTATGATTTCAGTAAATACAGTGTATATGTATAGGTATATATAGGTATATATATATATATATATATACCTATATATATATAGGCTCTCCAGGATTGAACCTTTGTTCACCATTCACCTCCTCCCCCTGCAGACTCTGGGATCCAGCCCAAACTGATTTATTTTTGGTCTTTCACTACATGTATTTCCTTGCCTCAGTTTCTTGACTGATTCTGTACTGTCTGCTTGCACCACTTTTCTCTCCTCACCCATTTCTTATATCAGATCTACCTTATCTTTCAATTTAAAAGTCAGATCTTTCAGGACAGCTAACTACTGTGATTTGCAATGACTCTCTGTATTTCTACTCTGACGATATTAATTTGTTTCCTTTCATACCTTGTTCAGTTCTCCTTCTCCTTAGACTATAAGGCTAAGTGAAGGCAGGAGCTCTGTCTTATTCATCATTCCTTGCCAAATTTATATAAACTCAGTAAGTAGTTATTGGAATAAAAAAACTGAAATAATGAAAAATATTTGGAATCAGACATACTGGGAAATTTTTATGGCTTCAGTAAAGTTATTTACATTTCCCATAAATCAGTTCTCTCATGTATAAAACAGGAATAAGAGTATACATTTCAGGGTTGCATTGTGAAAATTATATAAAATGATATAGTAATCATTAACACAGTATGTGGCATGCACACTGGCAGCACTCAAAAAATGAAAGATATTATTATTATTTACTGTAAAAAAATTTGGATTTATATCTGCATTCCTTTAAAGTGTTTTAACTTTGGTTAGCTGAAAACAGTATCCATGATTTCATTTGTCAAAACACTGTACAAGGAATCCTAAGTCTTCTCATTTTTCCCCTGGTTCAAGGACTCTCTGCCCTGGTAATATTTGGCCAACAGTCACTTGATGGGACTGGCACAATGACCAGTGGTAAAGTCTCATTCTATGCTTACATTAATTCTTTTCTCTGTTCTCATATGCTCTTCTGTTCTTGACCAGGATTTTCTTGTCCATATTACTTTTACAGGGAATAACAACCTCTGTTGAGAGTGCTGTTAGAATGACTATCGCTAAAATTAAAAAACAAATCCTTTTTCTCCGGTTTATTTCTCTTTCTTAAGAACTAATCCATTTTCACAATTATAGTTTTCTTTCAAATCAAATTCTGACAGCTGAAATTGCCATAAAAATGGTTGCAATTGGTGGGCAATAATTATTTGCGCGCACACACACACACACACACACACACAATTTGTTAAGTGAACAAATGACTTATATAAAAGGAGTGAATAGGCAAATGAAAGCAGTAGCATGTAAATAGAGATAAGTGGATGGCAATATAGTCTTTCAAAAAAATACCAATTTTCTTTCATCCAAATGGTCTTTCTGGAACTTGAAAAGGTTGTGCTGTTTGGTTAAATTGGAATTACTGTATTGACTATTTTGACAATGCAATCAAACAGTCCAGTCATTCTGTGACCACTAGATTCCCTGGTAGAATCACAGTCATAGAGACATTCAAATGCCATAAAACAAGAATCCTCATGCAATTTTCAAAACACATACTGGATCTAAATAATAGTAAAGATATACTATATTTCAGCTACCAAGACTTGTTTTCTTGTTTTCCCTCCATGAAATCAAATAAAATGTATATAGTTAAGACTGTGGAAACAAACGTGCAATCATTCATTCAAATTAAAAGGTTTTTTTTTCTATTTTTATTATGAAAATGAATTAAGCCAGGCATTTAAAAACAGTGCTTTTTGGGGCACCTGGGTAGCTCAGTCGGTTGAGTGTCTGACCAGCTCAGGTCATGATCTCACAGCTCCTGAGTTTGAGCCCCACATTGAGCTCGCTTGTGTCAGCACAGCACGGAGCCCACTTCAGATCCTCTGTCCCCCTCTCTCTCTGCTCCTCCCCTGCTCATGCTCTCTCTCTCTTAAAAATAAATAAATATTTAAAAAATTACCTTTAATTTCACAACTCTAGGAAAAAATGCTGAGTGTTTTTTTTACATCATCTCAATATTCTCCCACAAATTTTATATACGTAATTTTACTACAAATATTATTTTGAATTTCAATCATGTCTTTAAATATGGGCAAAAATTCTCTCCCTAAAAAGAAAACAGAATGTCTTGAAGAAAAAGCAAGATGCACATACTAAAATACTTAATTAATAAGGTTTCTTGATTATTATTATTCTTTATGCTGTTCCAGTTAAATCAAATAAGGTAGCTCCACTAAGTCAATTAAATGATAATAATTTAATATATATGTAATTTCTTCCTCTGTATTTAGTCTTGCACCATTAAGTATATAAATATCTTCCTCTCTAAAATTATTTAATTTTTTGATGAAGTATAAAAAATATCAGGTTAGACATTGTCTCTAGAACTTAAACTTAAACTTAAACAAAAATTTGTCTGACTTACAGTATGTTACTAGCTTAAGTTTCTTCTTTGTCACAATTCAGGAAATGATAGGACGATGAATATATTTTGGGGCCTCATGAAGAAGTATATTCAATGCAATATGAATATTACAGGAAGAGTCTCATCAAAAATATTTCAGAGTAAAACAGTGACAGAGTGAAAGGAATACTATATTCATTGACTGATAAAAATTCGTATAACTTTTTTGGAGTCAAGTGTCTTCCCTACACTCACACAAACCTGATGGACCTCAAGACAACAACAATTTAGATAAAGGATTAAGCATAAACTAAAAATGACAATGCAAGTGTCCCAGGGCAAAGTCATTAGACTAGAAATGACACTGTTGTATCTCCTAGCTATACTGGCTCCTAGCACATAATACAGATTCAATAAATATTACTGGAAAAAAATAATGAATGTTTATTTTAAGAGAAATAGGCACAAGGGTCTAAGAAGAAAAAGAGGAAGTACCGTTCCCTTACTTCAAGAGTAGATGAAGGCAGAATGAGATAAGGCAATTCTCAAAAGAGAAAATCCTTAACAGGGCTTCAAGGATAGATATGGATTTCCCAGGCATAGAAGAGAATGATGGAACAAGTGGTATTTACCACTCAGAGAGGATTAGGAAAAGAAAGGGTATTTCAGGAAGAATAAATAACTTAAATAAAAGGCATACAGATAAAAGCCACACAATCTGTCTACCATGTATGTAGTCCAGGGCTACTTTTTTATAGGGTGCCTGATAGGGAGTTTAAAAATGTGGCTGGACAGTGATTGTGCAATTATTTCTTGAAAGGCTATAGTTAATGTGCTCAAGTGTCTGGACTACACTTTGTCAGTAGGGGGAAGATACTGAATATTTTAACGAAGGTTTCAAACAGTGTTTTATTCATTTATTTTCTAACGTTTATTTATTTTTGAAAGACAGAGAGAGAGACAGCGTGTGAGCAGGGGAGGGGCAGAGAGAGAGTGAAAGACACAGAATCTGAAGAGGCTCCAGGCTCTGAGCTGTCAGCACACAGCCCGACGCGGGGCTCAAACTCACAAGCCATGAGATCATGACCTGAGCCGAAGTCAGACGCTTAACCAACTGAGCCACCCAGGTGCCCCTTAAACAGTGTTTTAAAGAAGAAGCATCTCATTATGCTACGGAAGGAGACCTCAGTCAGTAGTAGCTTGGATAATGAGTCAGAGATAGAAATCTCATATAGACAAACTAATTAAGAAAGTATCTATAATATCTTCTTAGCCATATAACAAAGAGGGTCTAAACTCAGACAAGGAAAAGAAAGGAGAGAAAGAAACAAAGTGGCCATTTCTGAGGTAAAATGGATGGCACCAGATGGATCAGTATAAAAAGACTGCAAGACACAGAGGTATATCTGACGCAAGTGTCTTCCTGAGTGGATACACATTAAATAAGGAAGATAGGGGAGGAAAATTCAGTGAGAAAGACAATGAATTCTGCTTTGAGCATATGGAGTTTAAAGGAATAATATGAGATCTGGGGAAAGGTGTCCAAAAGCAGTAGAAATGTTATTCCATGACAAAAGTGGGAGGATTGAGACACCATGGTTGTTCATGGTGTCTGTATGACAAATAGTTACAATAGCCAGAGGAGGTTAAGACAGTAAAGAAACTGTAGAGTGATATTTCCAGAATAAAGGAAGAACCTGTAGGAAAGTGAGAAAGTGAGAGTTGAGGTTAGAAGGGGTATATTTGCTCATTTGTTATGTTTGTTGTTTTTTCACAGAAGATAAACATGGAAAAAGACCATAGACTGAGGAAATAAATCCAAGGATGTGTAAAGATTAATAGGTATATTATAGAGTAAAATCATGATAATTTTATACGGGATGATAATGATAAAGTTAATAGATAGAAACAAGATCTCAGAGATGGCATTTGTTCACAAAGTCATATTAATCTTTCTCACATATAGCTCAGCAAACTCTAATAACACTTACCCATAGTTTGAACTATATTATTAACATTGGGCTCTTATCAAAATCTTCATTTTGTCATCAATATTTCCTCTTCCTTTCACATTGTTTTGGGAATCATTAAGTGTTGTCTATCATAGAACAAATTATTCTAATGGTTAATGATATGATTCATATCATCCCTGGAAAAATGTTGATATCATCATTGGACATTGTTTGGCATGGACTGTGTGGTGTCCAGGACAGGGGCCCTATGTTTACATTTAGTCCCTATATTTACTTGTTCTGCATATTTTTGTCTCTTTAAGTTGCTTTCCCATTACTAGGAATTATAGGTATACTGGCTGTCGGAAAAATCAAGTGAGCTAAAGAATGTACGTGAAATATACAGGTTGATACATAAGGAGGAGATATAAGCTTTTTGCAGATGTTTTTTTTGGTACATTTTACTGGGACAAAGTATTATTGTATCCCTATTTAGCATTCATTGATGCCTCACTTTATCCACTCCCATCTATCTAAGACGTGAGTGTCATGCTCTGTTCCTGTCTTTTTGGTCATCATGGAAATCACTAAATGTGCCAAATTGAAGAAACCAAAAACAGTACAATTGATTTACATTAGAAAAGTCACTAGATGAAGGGCAGAAAAGATTCAGAAGGTGAATGAAGGAAGGGAAAAATTGGTACTAGGAAGAATGAGAAGAGAAATAGGAGTTTTGAGTAACTGCCACGTTGTAGAAATTGTTGGAGAAAATGTTAAGATATTTTGTACCATTTGCTCTATTTTAGGTAACGAATTCTCTTCAACCCCTTTTCAAAGGATCCAGTACAGATTAAAATTATTTTTCAATTTTTTTTTGAAAATTAGTTATTTCTTTGAATGAAACTAGGTACCATGTTGTCATACTACTCTTCTCATCAGGTCATAAAAATAGCCTTTACCTAATTGTCTATGTGATGGGTCTAAGCACTGGACACATTACATGGGAGCAGAAAATATTACGAACTTTGGAACAATATTACACTTATACTGAACTGGTAGGACACAAAGTAATTTCTCTAAATTAGATAGTCTCCACTGATCTAAATCAATCATCATTTTCTAAGTCTTTGATGGAAATGCTTGTGTGAGAATCAGCTGTGGAGTAAACATGGAACTGATTTATTATTGGTAAATCAATAGAGTCTAAATTGGTTACGTTATCTGGCTCCAAACTCCAACCTAGAAAAATCCTTTATCAAATATTCATCAATAAAATTCCCAGGATTTCTCATGGAAATCCTTCACCCAAATGAAAGACACTTCACCATACAAAAGACTTACCAAAGAGGAGTGAGGGTGACAATTAATATATAACTTTTTTATATTTTTAATTTTTAACATTTATTCATTCTTGGGAGACACAGACAGAGTGCGAGCCAGGGAGGGGCAGAAAGCAAGGCGACAGAGAATCTGAAACAGGGTCTAGGTTCTGGACTGTTGCACAGTGCCTGATGTGGGGCTCTAACCTGAGCCAAAGTCAGACGCTTAACTAAGCCACCCAGGCGCCCCTTAATATATAATTTTTTTTAAATTTCCTATAAAACAAAACAAAACAAAAAGATATGAGTATGTTAAGTCCTTGGATAAGTGAAAGAGTATAACAGAAGACTTATGATATGGGGATTAAAGTCTTTTCAGTTCTATAACTAAATTTTCTATTTATTTCTTCTTTTACTGACATTTTATTTAAAGAAACTGATTTTTTTTTTAAAGCAAATTTAGCATAGTACTGAAGGGATAGTGAGATGCACTCATTCAAAAACAAAACTTACTATATGATTACAAAGTAGTGAGTGTTGATTTATATGTATAAATAGTACATGTTTGAAGCAAATATGACCACAATACACACACACACACACACACACACACACACACACACATACATATATATACATACATATGTACCCATGTGAGAATTTGTTAGATTCCAATTAGATTAAGAAATTATAAATATATTTTAATTAGAGATGCAACTGTTGATCACGCAGTACAGAATCAAAAACATTGGTAATTTGTTTGACATGGTATTTTTCAGGTTACATACAATAAAAAAATCCTGTATATATGCCAAGGCATTTACCTAACAAATTTTGTGTACTGGGAAAAGAACCCTCTATATTAATTTATCCATTGGGAAAGTAAAATATCTGAAGCCTGTAAGCATCTTGAATTGAAATGATTGTAGAATGGTAAGTCAAAATATTATAGCTATTATTCTAAAAATTATATTGATGAAATTTACCATTTATTAGGATGATTAAATGTGGCACCAAACACTTATATTTAGGGGTGCCTAGGTGGTTTAGTTGGTTAAACATCTGACTTCAGCTCAGGTCATGACTTCATGCTTCATGAGTTCAAGCCCTGCATCAGGCTCTCTGCTGTCAGTGTGGAGCCCACTTCAGATCCTCTGTCTCTGTCTGTCTGTCTCTCTCTCAAAAATAAAAATAAAACATTACAAAAATTTCATGTTTAAAAACTATTTGGAAGTGCTTACATAGTGTTGTTAATTTTTATAACTAAAAGCATTTAGCTTTTCAATCATATAAACAGAATGGAAAAATGTGCAATGTCAGTAGTATATCTATGATACATTTCTATAAATAAAATTTATATCCTCTGACTTTTATAATTTTTTCTCCTTTCTTCCAAATACTTCATGATGTTTTATTCTTTGAAATCCTTCCTCTAAGCAGAAAGAATCAAACAGCTGCTACAGATAAAATGAGCATCAACTGGCAGATATTAAAACCGTCACCTGGTGGAAGATGGGGATCACCATTAGGCCTTCAAGCAATAACCTGCAGTATAATTTTGTAACTCATATATCAATTAATTTTATATTACTGTCACACATGACACTAACAGCTAACAATATTTCTTCATGCTGCTATCTTAATTGCTATGTATGTGTTCTGAACATGACTACCTGAAGATCAAAATATGTCCTATAAGAAATACATCTAAGCTGTTTAGTGAAATTTATTAGAAGTCTATAAATCTAATAGTAGAACGTTTTTTATCTTATTTATAAATAATCTTTAGCATAATAGTGCAGTTATGCTATTTACTTGTATTACATAACAAAGTAATTTTGTCTGATTTGCACATTAAGAATATATTTGTGCTTAGTGATTTTCCATAAAATATTAATTTATGTAAATTAAATACCACCACAATGGCAACAGATAGTCTTGGGTCTTCAACAACTAATTTATTATTTTAGGTTAGTAGGGGTGGTTGAGGATTGAGAAAAGGAATTTTACCTGAGGTTAACATTATTCAGAACAGTAGTAATGCAGGGTTGAAAAACACAACCAAAGTTAGAATGACCGGAACCTTGGAGGATAACATCAGGAAATACACAGTCAGGCAAAATTAGTACAGGTGATATTTATTCTAAGGGTAATGAAAAACAGGAAGGAGAGAATCTTTAAAGGTGAATGGGTAGAAATTGCCATTAAAAGGAAGAGCACTGAAATTAACAGTGATGGACCAAGAAAAAATACTTTTTTTTCTTTTCTGATTGCATTTTTAACACATCTTTAAGATATATAGTTTTAGATTAAATTAGAGGATTTCTCTTAATCTTGAACCCACAGGTAGACTTTCTTTTTTCTGTAAACCATCTGAAACAACACATATTTTTTTAATGTATGTATAATATATAATTATGATAAGACCCTCAGCTTTCATCACAATCTTAAAGGCATCCCTGACCTTAGAAAGACTAGAAGCACTGGTTTGTTATCTTTACATTTAAATCATATAATTTATAATAAAGTGATTTTTACAAGGATAGATCAAATGAACCCGCTACTTTGAAAGTTTTTTATAAAAATAGAATTTTTCTTCATCTGTGGAGCTGTGAATCTAGTACCATGTTTTGTACATAGTAAGTGGAAGTCAATAAATGCTGTTGGAATGAGTAAATTAATGAATAATAAAGCCAAGATGGATGAACCAAGAATGTTTCTTTTTCATATTATCAGACTCTTAAACCTCACCAACACATTAAACCTGAATGTTCTTCCATCAAAATGCAACTGAGAAATTATTTTTCATACATCAAATGTCTACAATATTTATGTGCTAGATATGATTAAAAACTTATGACATGTAGTTGCAAATATAGTCAAAGAAAACTGAAGCACAGAGCACAAAGCAGGGAAATAGTTAGGAGCAAATGTTACCCAAGTAGGTCCCCATAGGCTTAGGAAAACAAAGAGTGTGGTTTATTAATCTAACCGCCCATTTCACATTACTTTTTTATTTACTAAGCACGTCCTGTTGGGCATCTATTATATAGTAGATCCTGGGCTAGAAGTGGAGGATACCGAAATGCAAAGTTATAATAATCTACAACCTAAACTCTATCACAGTCTGGTGGATACAGAGACCAAACCACAAACAAATCAAATTATTGCCACTGGAGGTAAGAACAAAATGCAGTGTACCAAAAAGATAATGAACAACTCCTGGTCTACAGGTCAACACATTTACCTTGGAGATTTTTTTTCTTCTTTCCAGTTATATTAAGGATAATTGACATATATCACTGTATATGTTTAAAGTATATAGCCATGATGGTTTGATTTAATCAGGTGTAATGATGATCACAATAGGTTCAGCTATCATCCATCTTTTCACATAATTAGGAAAAAAAGGAAAAAAAAAACAATTCTTGTGATAAGAACTTTTAGGATTTACTCTTTTAACATGTTTCTTATATACCACACATTGCTGTCAGCTATAGCCATCACGTTGTACGTACCAGGGACATAACTTACAGAATTGATAGAAGTTGTGGTTGATGTTATTTGCCAAACTTTCCCTGTCCTATTTTTTCCATCTCTCAGCTATTAATTTAGTGATTATTGGTTTCCTCCCTCCCATCATTCTGCTGAACTATGATAGTCTGCATTCCTTTTGGCATTTGGGAGGACAAAATTAGAGAATAAATGATAAGCACATTAAATAAATGATAAGCACATTGGTAGTCAATATATTTGGACATTTGACTCCTCATGTACATATTCAATGATCCTTGTGTAGAAGACATTTCCTTATATTTTGGTTGAATGCTTTAGCATGCCTCAATGACTTGATAATTGAGCACTGATACACAAATTGTAACCTTTCAGGATGAATTTCACTTATTCACTCTCTCAGTGGAGAAAGTATTTTTTAAGGCAGGCTGAATTTATTCAGGCCAGAAATCCATTCACTTTCTAGGACACTAAATGTTTTATGTTTGAGCTGGATTGCAGATGCTTCTATAGCATATAGAATAGTATTTTTAATTGGAATTTTATTTTTTTTCAATTTTATAGAACAGAGAAAATTGATTGTGAAACTTGAAATTGATATTAGTATTTGCACTTTCCACTCTCTGTTAGGGATATTATCATGCAGAAACTGAATAACTTGACTAGTAGTGTGCTTTAGGGGAACTACTGAGTCATAGGAGCTAAGATTCCTGAATTTAGATAAAGGAAGAATATTGATTGTTGTCTTGTTTTGTTTCTCTTTAAGGTGCCTATATTGGTAGGTACAACACGAATTATGGCGCGACAAAGATGTTTTATGTTTGAAGAGGACTTCATGCTGTTCTTACTGGATTTAAGAGAAGCCCAAATTGTATTTCCTATGTCTCTGAGCAATTTAATTATATGGGAGAAGACGCCGTAAACGAAGCAAATGATGAGGCATTACTGCTACCTATGTACCTTTTCATAATGGAAACGCCAAATAGGAAAAATAGATTATTGCTTACATATTACTTATATAAAGCCAGAATTACAAGTTTTCAAGTAACTTAATTTTCATATGTATACACCCATACATGCATCATTAAGCATGCTTAAATATTATAACTGCAACCCAAATGCTGACACAAGGATTTATGTCAGAGGTTATTCCGAATTAATTTAGATTAAAACAAAACACAAAATTTAGATTCTCATGGGGATTTTCTTTTGCTACTGGCCATTATAAACAGATAAGTGAGGCCTGTGCATCCATCCACCCTATTATTCTATAACAGGCCTAAGCAGTGGTTCCTTTTCTTGACTATTTTTAGACACCAAATACCCAAGATTGTATTGCAACTTTAGTAAGACCGCTGAAAGGAAAGAAAATCTACCTTACATTCTGCTGAAAGGGAAGTGAACCTGAATGAAACCCTATAGATATTAACTAATGAAAAATAATTGCACTGTTTAATCCTACTTGGTAATTAGCCTAATTTGCTAAAAAATAAGTCACAATAGATTTACCCTAATATAAAGCACAGTTCAATTGTTTACTTCAAATCCTCCTCTAATGAAATATATCTAAATGAAAGACATTAATAATTATGTATTACAACAATCCTCACACATATGCCCTTCCAGCATTGGTTAAAGAAAACAAAACAAAACAAAACAAAACAAAACAAAACAATCAAATCAAAACCAAAACAAAAAGAAAAGAAAGAAATCCTAAAATGAGAGTTTTTATGCCTTGTAGGAGAAACTTCATTCTTGGGTAAATGGATGGATGGATAAAAACAATCTGAAAGAGCAACAGTTTTTAAAGTTCAAATATTTTACCAAAAAACGTTGCCCATTTAGTTCAATACATATCTCATTTAACAGATCTACCAAATATATTTAGAAGGTTTGGGTGAACAACTGATTCGGATCAATTTATCACATTTTGTTAGCGGGTTACAGTAAATGCTGCAAGTAAAATCCCAGAAATAGTTCATGTCAAATGCAGATCATTTAAAAATGAGCATATTTATGTATCTAAAGCTATTAAAATATTTAATCATTATTAAAATAAGAGGAACAATTAGACTTCAACTCTTCTAATGTTTTTGGTCTACTTGAATATATTGCTAGAAATCTCATGAAGAAACTTAGCATGTTAATCAGTAGGTTTCTTCCATTCTTTTTCTGTTTTTTTAATGAATATTTTGCACATACTATTTTAGCTATTTTTAGAAACCTGCTTGAAATATCTTTGATATTGACCTTTGTGGCAAAGCTTTAGCAGTAATTTTCATACAGTACAATGCTCCAAAATGAAGCATGCATTTAATACATTAGTAAAATAGAAGTTGGTTATATATAATCCGTCAGTGTTATAGAATGATGCCATTCTGAACTTCATTCATTTAAAGAGGTCACTCTATAATTCCAGTGAAGCTTTTAGAAATTGTTAACCAGATTGTATACAAGATAATACCATGGCTAATGTCTGTATTTTAATTAAATGCATGATCACAAACTAAGCTGTGCAGAGTGAGAATATAACGTTGTGAGGGCACAGCTCATCTATGTTCTACTGGATTGCAAAACTTTTGTTTGAATGACTAAAAATAACCTAAATATAAACACCTAGGCCAATCTCAAAAACACAATTGGTAAAATATTTTCTCTATAGATTACTACCCTTTTAATAATTCCAAATTAGAATGCATTTCAGAGATAATATAGGAACAGCCTGAACCAGATATTATTCCTCAGTATAAGAGTTTAACGAGAAGACAAGGTATATTCTATCATGCTGCAAGTTATTGCACTGAGCCTTCTCAGGGTTGGAAGCAGCAAATTTCCATATCCTTTTAATCACTGGCTTCCATGCTGAGGCAGTCAGTATGGGTAGAGAGGCCACAGGCAATGGTGTCTGCTCTTCACCTCATTTACTCAACAAATGCTTTACCCAGGGAACAATAACATCAGCCAGCAGGGATGACAATTTAAATCTACCAATACAAATGGGGATTGTAAGGCTTTCATTCACTCTTTCCTTGCAGATTGCCTTAGATCCTATTTAATCACATCCTCCCTTCCCATGCACTTATGAGCAATGAAAAACTGAAACCAGAAAGAAAAGCTAATAGCTTCCATTAGATTTTGACCTCACTCTAAGAATCAGCTAGAAGTATGGATAAAGACATTCAGGAGACTAAAAAATTTTATTTCCCCTTCTCCCCTACCCTAACTCCTGGCTATACCTCACTCATCTTTCAGGTCCAAGTTTAAATTTTACTCTTTCAGGAAAGCACTCCCTGCTTACTCAGAGTTAGTTAATCTCTTCACACCTCCACTCCCATATGCTTTTATAGGACTCCAAACTTTCCATTTTTGCTACTATGAAAACTGAAATTAAATAACTCTGGGTATAATTAACTGTTGAGTAACTATCTTTCTTACTAACTTACAAATCCTGTGACAGCAGTGATTTTCTCTAATTGCACTTTTAATAAGCCAGCACTTACATTAGTATACCATACATATACGTATGGTAGATGTGCAATAAACATTTTTCAGACAAATAAGTGAATGAACACACTCATTTATGCCTGATTTAAAAACAGTACTGGGGCGCCTGGGTGGCTCAGTTGGTTGAGCATCTGACTTGGGTTCAGGTCATGACCTCATGGTTCCTGAGTTCCAGCCCCACATTGGGCTCTGTGCTCACAGCTCAGAGTCTGGAGCCTACTTCTGATTCTGTCTCCCTCTCTTTCTGCCCCTCTCCTACTTGCACTCTGTCTTTCTCTGCCTCTCAAAAATAAAGAAATGTAATAAAAACAGTGTCAATCTTGCCTATCAAGTTAAAATGGATATGACAAAAATATAGAAGACTCACATACAGTGAAACCTTTGTCTTGGAACATTTTTTATCCAACTTTATCACTTAAAGTATCATTGGAGAGTATCTTCATAGTGTTAAACTGTTATAAAGTTATATAATTAAGTAATAATTTGATAGATATTGGAAACTCCATGATTGTTTAAGGTGCTAAATTATAATGAGAACTTAGTGATTTGCTTGCTAGATATCTTTAATAATAGACCAAAGATACCTTATTCTCAAAACATTAGATTCTGTGATAATATGGAAGAATGGATTCTTATCTAATTAGGATGGAATTACCAGAATTTCTTCATGTTTGCCTTACAAATATTTGGCACTTTCTCAACATCTTGAATTTTTCTCTAGTCAAGAAATTTACCTCTTTTACTCCATTTAAATATTCTGTCTTTCATCAGCTTCACAATTAAGTAATCTTAACTAATTTATGGCAAAAATTTCCTGTAAAAAATTCAGCACTGTTATACTCATCATGTCCAGAAAAAGTGATAAAACCCACTAATGGGTATTTTGGTAATCTTTCATCTTCACAGTTCTTTTTAGATAAAAAGACATGACTAAATTTATCAATGTAATATCAACTTCTCTTTTCCTTATAAGATCTCTTCAGTAATTTATAATAAGCCAATTATATAGCTTAAAAACTGAAAGCAAATAGGATTAAAGTTAAATATGGAAAAAAACTCTACATAGATATGGTTGAGCATTCATAGAAAAAAATACGATGATCTTTGGAAATGTCAAAGAAGCTTCTGGTTCATTTAAACAAATGCAGCATATTGTATATTTTCCTATAAGTTGATAGTTCTGCTTGTCTTCAGGTAGATAAAAATCTATGAAAATACTAGTGTAAAACTGTAGAGCAATAGGGAGAAGGCGATAGCAAGGTGTTGAGGCCAGAATGTCATACTTGAGGGCTTCTTCCTTTAAGCCACATTTCCTACTAAAGCAATATGGAGGAGAAAAGATTTTTTTAAGTTTATTATTATTTTTTTAATATTTATTTTATTTTTGAGACAGTGAGAGACAGAGCATGAACGGGGGAGGGTCAGAAAGAGAGGGAGACACAGAATCTGAAGCAGGCTCCAGGCTCTGAGCTGTCAGCACAGAGCCTGACACAGGGCTCGAACACATGGACTGGAACATCATGACTTGAGCCAAAGTCAGACGCTTAACTGACTGAGTCACTCAGGTGCCCCTGGAGGAGAAAATTTAAAAAGACATAGGGGTCTATCCAACGAGAAAATCTAACAGTTGTAAACATTTATGCCCCTAACTTAATAACACCCAAATATATAAATCAACTAATAACCAACTTAAAGAAACACATTGATAGTAATACGATCATAGTAGAAAACTTTAACACCCCACTATAGTGATGGACTAATTGTCTAAACAGAAGATCAATGAGGAAACAATGGATTTGTTATGTTAAGTTTATTTATTTATTTTGAGAGAGACAGTGCATGAGCAGGGAGTGGCAGAGAGAAAGGGAGAGAGAGAATCTCAAGCCCCAATGCAGGGCCTGAACTCATGAACTGTGAGATCATGACTTGATCTGAAATCAAGTGTTGGGCACTTAACTGACTGAGCCACCCAAGCACCCTGGAAACAATGGCTCTGAATGACACACTGGACCAGATAGACTTAACAGGTATATTCAGAGCATTTCATCCTAAAGCAGCAGAATACACATTCTTTTCAAGTGTACATGGAACATTCTCCAGAATAGATCACTTACTGGGTCATAAATCAGGCCTCAACCAGTACAAAAAGACTGAGATCATACCATGCATATTTTCAGAGCACAATGCTCTAAAACTTCAGTCAACCACAAGAAAAAAAAAATGGAAAGACCACAAATACATGGAGTTTAAAGAGCATCCTACTAAAGAATGAAGGGAGGTGGGGTGCCTGGGTGGCTCAGTCAGTTAAGCATCTGACTCTTGACCTTGGCTCAGGTCATGATCTCACACTTTGTGGGACTGAGCACACAGAGACTGCTTGGGATTCTCTCTCCCCTCTCTCTCTGCTCTTCCTCTGCTCACGTGCTCTCTCTCTCTCTCAATTAAAAAAAGAATGAATGTGTTAAACAAGAGATTAAAGACAAAATTATATATTTTGTCCATACACACACACACACACACACACACACACACACACATATGGAAGCAAATGAAAATGAAAAACACAACAGTCCAAAACCTTTGGGATGCAGCAAAGGCGGTCATAAAAGGAAATATATAGCAATCCAGGTCTTCCTTAAGAAAGTAGAAAAGTCTCAAATACACAACTTAACCTTACACTTAAAAGAGCTAGAAAAAGAACAGCAAATAAAACCTAAAACCAGCAGAAGAAGGAAAATAATAAAAATTAGGGCAGAAATAAATGATATAGAAATTGAAAAAAAAAGTAGAACAGATCAGCAAAAGTAGGGGTTGGTCCTTTGAAAGAATTAACAAAATTGATAAACTCTTAGCCAGACTTATCAAGAAGAAAAGAGAAAGGTCCTAAATAAATAAAATCACAAATGAAAGAGGAGAGATCACAACCAACACCACATAACTATAAACAATAGTAAGAGAATATTATGAGCAATTATATACCAACAAATTGGGCAATCTGGAAGAAATGAATAAATTCTTAGAAATATATAAACTACCAAAACTGAAACAGGAAGAAATAGAAAATTTGAACAGACCCATACCAGTAAAGAAATTGAATCAGTAATCAAAAATCTCCCAACAAACAAGAGTCCAGGGCCAGATGGCTTCACAGGGGAATTCTACCAAACATTTAAAGAATACCTGATACCCATTCTTTCTGAATCTGTTCAAAAAATAAAATTGAAGGAAAACTTCCAAACTCACTCTATGAGGCCAACATTACCTTGATTTGAAAACCAGATAAAGACCCCACTAAAAAGAACTGCAGACCAATATCCCTGATGAACATGGATGCAAAAAATCTCAACAAGACACTAGCAAATCAAGTCAAAGAGTATATTAAAAGAATTATTCACCACAGGCAAGTGGGATTTATTCCTGGGCTGCAGGGGTGGTTCAATATCCACAAATCAATCATATGATCCTCTCAACAGATGGAGGAAAAGTATTTGACACAATACAGCTGTTTGACAAAAACCCTCAAGAAAGTCAGAATCGAAGAAACATACCTCAACATCATAAAGGCGATATATGAAAAAGTTATAGTTAATATCATCCTCAATGGGGAACACCTGAGAGCTTTTCCCATAAGGTTTTGAACAGGGCAGGGATGTCCACTGTTGTTCAACATAGTATTGGAAGTCCTATCCTCAGCAATCAGATAACAAAAAGAAGTAAAATGCATCCAAATCAGCAAGAAAGAAGTCAAACTTTCACTCTTCATAGATGACATGATATTTGATGCAGAAGATCCAAAAGACAGTCTTTCAGCAAATGGTGTTGGGAAAACTGGATGGCAACATGCAAAAGAATGAAACAGGACCACTTTCTGACACCATATACAAATATAAAGTGAAAATGGATGAAAGACTTAATTGTGAGACAGGAAAACATCAAAATTCAAAGGAGAACACAGGCAGCAACCATTTTGACCTTGGTCGCAGCAACTTCTTACTAGACACATATCCAGAAGGGAAACAAAAGCAAAAATGAACTATTGGGACTTCATCAAGATAAAAAATCTTCCACACAGTGAAGGAAATAATCCAAAAAACTAAAAGGCAACCTACAGAATGGGAGAAGATATTTGCAAACGGCATATCACATAAAAGGCTAGTATTCAAAATCTATGAAGAACTTATCAAACTCAACATCCCCAAAATAAATAATGCAGTTAAGAAATGGGCAGAAGACATGAACAGACATTTCTCCAAAGACGACATACAAATGACGAATAGACACATGAAAAAATGCTAAACATCACTCATCAGTGGGGAAACATAAATCAAAACCACAATGAGATACCACCATATATCTATCAGAATGGCTCAAATTAACAACTCAAGAAACAACAGATGCTGGTGAGGATGTGTAGAAAGGGGAACCCTCTTATACCATTGGTAGGAATGCAAACTGGTGCAGCCACTCTGGAAAACAGCATGGAGTTTCCTCAAAAAATTAAAAATGTAACTACCTTACGACCCAGCAATTGCACTACTAGGTATTTATCCAAAGGATACAAAAATATGGATTTGAGGGAAACACGCACCCCAATGTTTATAGCAGCACTGTCAACACTATCCAAACTATAGAAAGAGCCCAAATGCTCATCAACTGATGAATGGATAAAGAAAATGTGGTATATGTATATGTATATGTGTATATGTACATATATATATATATACACACACATATATACATATATATCAGAATATTACTCAGCCATCCAAAAGAATGAAATCTTGCCATTTGCACTGACATGGATGGAGCTGAAGTGTTTATGCTAAGCAAAATAAGTCAGTCAGAGAAAGGCAAATACCATAGGATTTCACTCATATGTGGAATTTAAGAAATAAAACAGATGAACATAGGGGAAGGGAAGGAAAAATAAAATAAGATAAAAACTAAGAGGGAGGCAAACCATAAAAGACTTTTAAATACAGAGAATGCACTGAGGGTTTAGGGGGTGTTGGGTTGGGGGTAGGCTAAATGGGTGATGGGCATTAAGAAGAGCACTTGTTGGGGCGCCTGGGTGGCGCAGTCGGTTAAGCGTCCGACTTCAGCCAGGTCACGATCTCGCGGTCCGTGAGTTCGAGCCCCGCGTCAGGCTCTGGGCTGATGACTCAGAGCCTGGAGACTGTTTCCGATTCTGTGTCTCCCTCTCTCTCTGCTCCTCCCCCATTCATGCTCTGTCTCTCTCTGTCCCAAAAATAAATAAACGTTGAAAAAAAATATATTAAAAAAAAAAAGAAGAGCACTTGTTGTGATGAGCACTGGATGTTATATGTAAGTGATGAATCACTAAATTCTACTCCTGAAAACAATACTACACTATACCTTAACTAACTTGCATTAAAATGAAATCTTAGAAGAAAAAAAAATTTTTAAAGATCCTAGTCTTTTCTACCTCCTTGAAGGTAAATATTTTTAGCCAAGGCTGATTCTTCAAAAGGAAAAAGTAGGACATATCAGAGGAATGCAAAAACTAAAGGGAAGACAGTGAACATAACTTATACCAGAAGCAGAACTAAGGCAGCAAGAATAATAAGAATATTAAACAAACATTGTAAATACCCCCAGAAAGATATAGAAGGGTTGGAAAATATAAAACAAATAGAAAAGTTTTTTTTTTTTTAATAGAGAGGGTAAAATTATAAATGTAATCAATGAAATAAAAAAAAATCAATGTATAGGTTGAATAGTAGGACAGATTAACCTGAAGAAAAAAAATAATGAGGGGCGCCTGGGTGGCGCAGTCGGTTAAGCGTCCGACTTCAGCCAGGTCACAATCTCGCGGTCCGTGGGTTCGAACCCCGCGTCGGGCTCTGGGCTGATGGCTCAGAGCCTGGAGCCTGTTTCCGATTCTGTGTCTCCCTCTTTCTCTGCCTCTCCCCCGTTCATGCTCTGTCTCTCTCTGTCCCCAAAATAAATAAAAAACGTTGAAAAAAAATTTTAAAAATAATGAGCTGATACATCAGGTATTATTTTTCCTAGAAGATATCAAAAGGAGATTAAAAAGAAGACAGAGAATAGTCAATGATGTAAAGAATAGAAAAGAAATAAAGGTAAAAATTAATGAAATAAACAGCAAAAAATAATAGGAATAATAAACAAAACTACGAGCTTAGCAAAGAGAAATTCCTGCCAAAACTGAAAACAAAACAAAACAAAAAAAAAAAAACAAAAGAAAAAGATTAGTAGGCCAAAGAGTACAGAGAGAAAAATAAGAAATAGCTATAGATGTTGCTAAAAACTTATTTTATGAAAGAATAAAATCTAAAATATTTATGAAAGAATAAAGTAAACTGTGCATTATTACAGTTAAAAACCTAGCTAAAAACAATAAGTTTCTAGGAAAATATGTGATAAGTTATAAAAAATTAGATAATGCACATAAACCATTAATCACAAAATAATTTGAAATGACAATCAAGTCTCTACCCAGATTTCTCACATTATTTCCACAGTTTTATAGATATTTTTTTACTAGCATTTTTGGAACAAGTTATCTCTAAATTAAATAAATTTTTCTTAAAAAAAGAAAAGGAAGAGTCTATCTTTCCTTGAATCAAACAAGGTAAAGACTGTACAAGAAAAGTAAATTACAGTATATTTCACTTAGGACAAGAGCAATAAAGATCTTAAATGTAATAATAATTAAACTAATCCAACAGAATATTAAAAATAATAGATTATTAGAATTCACTTCAAGAGTTAGTTATTTAATGTCAGAAAATCCATTAATGCAATTATTTGTGTTAAGGAACTAAAGGACAACACAATTACATTATCACCTAGAATGGCATAAAAAGTAGTCAATAATGTACAATATCTTTTCACAACAAAAATAAAAACTTTTTGAAATCTAAAAATAGCATTTCTCTTAACTAGACAATGTTACTTATAAAATTCTATCACAAATCCCATACTTGAAGAATAAAATTTTAATATATTTCTTGAAGTTTAAGATACCATAAGGATGCTTCCAATCACCATTAATGTTCATGTGCTACCCAAGATTATAGGTAACCTAATAAGACACAAAAAGAAAGAAGTATAAACATGAAATAGAAAGAAGTCTGATGGTTTGTGGTTGTATTTTGTTTTATTTTTGCAAATTATATGATCATTTACATAAAAAGCCCTAAGAGAATGCATTTTAAAAACTATCAGAATTTATAAGTGAACTCAGCAATTTTGTGAGATTATTACAGCTGAAGCCAATTACAACAGTTACTAGAAAATAAGATTCCGTTTACCATAACAACAAAATATATACTATCTAGGAATTAACCTAACAATAAATGCACAAGGCCATCATAAATAAACTTTTAAATAGTGCTAAGTATAAAGATATACCTTTTATGAGTGATATGACTAAATACTATGAAAAAAAGTAAATTCTCATCAAAGCAATTTATAAATCCAAATCAAGTCTACTCATAATCCCACATATTTTTTGAAACTTGAAAATTGATTTAACAACAACAAAAAAGAACCAAAAAAAATTATGGAAGCAAACAGGTCTATAGATAGCTAAAATTACTTTTGAAAATGACAAAAATTATCAACTTTTCCCTACCAGATATTAGATCACTAAGTCACAAAAAGAGTGTAGGGCAGATGCAGAAAACCATATAATGTAATGAAACAAAATAGAAAGCCCTAAAACATATTTGTATGCATAAGGCAACTTGAGGTAGAGATGGTATTAAAAACTGGAATGGATTATTTTTTAAGTATTAAATTAGTAAAAGATGTGTGGTGGAAACTGACCCAACGCATGGAAAATTCTCTAACACCATGTTTAAGAAGCAGCTCCAAATCCTCACCCAAATGTGAAGTTACTAAAGCTTAAAACATGAGGGGGGCGGGGCGGTGGCAGCCTGGGTGTTTCAGTTGGTTAAGGGTCCGACTTAGGCTCAGGTCATGATCTCATGGTTCATGGATTCGAGCCCAGCAATGGGCTCTGTGCTGACAGCTCGGAGACTGGAGCCTGCTTCAACAAACTAGGAAAGCTATTTTGCACTTTTCTAAATCTAAAAAGGGAATGATGTATGTCTTTAATACATACAGAATCCTTCAAATTAGGAAAATAAAGACCATGTCAATATGGAATGAGCAAAAAATATGAATGATTCATAAAAGAAGAAGCTAAAATGGGACAAGAAAAATATAGAGAGATGATGTACCTCACTAGTAAGAAAAAAAATTGCAATTTTAATGCCTATGGATTATTTCTATCAAAAAGCAAATGACAAATATCAATTATTTGTGAGGATTGGGAAAACGGAAAGCCATGATAAACTGGATGGAATAAAAACTCACAGAGATGCCTGGATGGCTCAGTTGGTTCAGTGTCAGATTTCAGTTTAGGTCATGATCTTGTGGTTCCTGAGTTTGAGCCCTGTGTCATGCTCTCTGTTGCCAGTGCAGAGCCTGCTTTGGATCCTCTGTCTCCCTCTCTCTCTGCCCCTCCCCCACATGCATGTGCATACACATGTTCTCTCTCTCAAAAACAAAATAAACAAAAAAAACTGGTAAAGGTATTCTGAAGAATAGTATTTTTCACATATATCCTGTATTAAGCAATTCTAACACTGGGTATGCACACCCAGACAGGTGTCTTGGAGAACACTGGAGGAGCATAAAAGGAGATTCAATATCATGCTGGGACACAGGCATGAGCCACAGATGTCTCAGGTGAACCTAATACTGCCTGGCCATGCCATATATAAAAGCTATTCATAATTCATGATAACAAATGTTTATTTCAGAATGTGTTGGATTCAACTCTGGTGTTCATCACTTGGGAAAACTATAAATTATATGTGGTGTATGCATACGCATATGATGGAATTACATCCAGGAGAAACACGGCCAAATGATAGATCTAAAAAATAAAATGCAGAATAAAAAATTCTAAGTTTTTGGAACTATTAAACTTCTAAGTTATTTCTGTCTCTCGGAGAGTTAAGTTTATAACAATACCATTCGGGTACATTAAAAAATAAATGTGCCCACACGAACACTATACAGTTTCAAGAAGACACATACAAATACATTAACAATTTATGGTATATTAAGAGAATATATAGTGTAGAAATTAGAATGGACATCCATGCAGGGAGGACAATGTGATCAGGATATGAAAACAAGAGGAAACAATAAAACAGAATTAAATAACCAAAGGGTTTTGCCTGAGTAGACGGTGAAATCTCTAAGGACATGGGCTTTTGCCAATTATCTTTACTGATGCCATCTAGATGCCTAGGGGAGTATGTGACACATAGTAAGGGCTCAGTAAATATGACTGAAAAAGGACTATAATAAAAGAAGTTTTGTATCCCATAGGTGCTAAAAAGAGTAATTAAAATAAATACTTTGGTTTCTTCATTTTGTTTTATTAATGTTTAATGCACAGTAATAAAAAAATTAGCGTACTATAAAACATGATTATGGGGGCTAGTCTACTATCGAACTGTCCGTTTTTGAGCTAATATCAACTGTTTTAATTACTTACGCTTACAATGTCTTGTATCTAACACTTAACTAAATTTTCTCATTAAGTCTAAAAGTTTTTCAGCAAATTCTCTTGAGTTTTCTTGTTGTATAATCACATTGTCTACAAATAATGAAAATTTTGTCTCTTAATCATTTCATTGCCTTGTTTTGTCAGAATATTAATTGTGATAGTATGGTTTTTTTTTGTTCTTGTTGAGCATAATCAAATTATTACTAGTTTTTTACATCTTTCATTATGGTTTTTGCTTTGGCTTAGCAGATCTTAAACATGTCAAAGAAGTATACTATTCCCAAATTCTGAGGATTTTTTTTTAATTAGAAACTAGTTCCAGTGTCACCTGGCTGGCTGAGTACATAGAATATGTGACTCTTGATCTTGGTTGTAAGTTGGAGCCCCACATTGGGTGTAGAGATTACCTAAATATAAAGTCAGGAAGAAAGAAAGCAAGAAAGCAAGAAAGCAAGAAAGAAAGAAAGAAAGAAAGAAAGGGAGAAAAGGAAGGAAGAGAAAGAGAGAGAGAGAAGGAGAGAGAGGGAGGGAGGGAGAGAAAGGGAGGAAGGAAAAGAGGGAAAGGGAGGAAGGAAAAGAAGGAAAGGAAGGAAGGAAGGAAGGAAGGAAGGAAGGAAGGAAGGAAGGAAGGTAGGAAGGGAGAAACTAGTTCTAGATGTTTTACATTGGAGCTTTCTTCATTTCATTCCTACTGCCTTCTACTACCTTTCTAAGGAAATACATGCTCATAATTTAAAACATCTCACAATAATCACTATGGAACATGTTATCAAGTGACAAAAGGAAATAGGATTTTACATGAAAAAATAAAGTTGCTGGGCCAAACTTAGGGAATGTGCTAAATATGACTGTAAGCAATTAAAACAAATTATATAATCTATATAAATTCTCTATATAGAACAGAATTAATATACTGTAAACTTCCTACTTTTCATTAGAAAGTCAAATTTAATAATTACATAGCCACATCAAAACTTTGTAGTCAGATCTTAATATTTTTAAAATTCTATCCGGAAAGCACATACCAATTACAAAAAAAAAAAATTCTTTAAACCTCTGATTCTAAGAAATCATAGTCAAAGGATGGCCAATAATCCACTTTTGATGGAGTTCTTTTAGTATAAGTGAAGGTTTTACATGTTTTTTTAGAAGAAAACAAAAGATAACACCTTTCCCAAAGATGAACTAGGTAAATGTATTCCCAACAGCAAAATCCATCAATGGATCAAGTATTTAGTATATGCTTAGCTCCTGAGTTTACTTAGTGCCCAAACGGGATAATTCATACATTGAATAATTTTTCACTTTTAAACCAGTTGCTGTTTTTTGTTTGTTTGTTGTTTTGTTTTGTTTTGTTTTCTTTGCAAAGGTTAATTATCAAGCCAACTATCTCTTTGCCAGTACAGATCATTTTCATGGTTCTGGGTAAGAAGAATGAGAAAAAAATGGTACTTAGCAAAACAAATTGATTAGAACCTGTTTGAATTAAAAACCCAGTCTCGGGGCACCTGGGTGGCTCAGTCGGTTAAGCGTCCGACTTCGGCTCAGGTCATGATCTTGCGGTCTGTGAGTTCGAGCCCCGCGTCGGGCTCTCTGCTGACAGCTCAGAGCCTGGAGCCTGTTTCAGAGTCTGTGTCTCCCTCTCTCTCTGACCCTCCCCCGTTCATGCTCTGTCTCTCTCTGTCTCAAAAATAAATAAACGTTAAAAAAAATAATAAAAAAAAAAACCCAGTCTGAGTGGGGAAATAAAAAATCCAAGACTCTTCTCTGGTCTTGTCTTTTGTGACATGGATAGTGTTCTGGAGAGATTTTATTTTTATACAATAATTATAGAAGCATTCATCATCCATAACCTTAAACATTTCAGATTTGCTCCATTTTTTTAATATCTTGTCAATATGTTTTTGTTGTTGTTATTTTTTAAATGTTCATTTACTTATTTGAGAGAGAGAGAGAGAGAGAGAAAGAATGGGGGGCAGAGAGATAGAGAGAGAGGGTGAGAGAGAATCCTAAGCAGGCTCTGCGCTGCTTAGCACAGAGCACAACACAGGGCTGGATCCCACAGACAGTAATATCATGACCTGAGCCAAAATCAAGAGTCAGATGCTTAACCGACTTGAGCGACCCAGGCGCCCCTTGTCAATTTTTTTTAACAAAACTCTCATTTTACTTTTAAATTATGATCGAATTTCAGGTAATATAATACCCTATACTATTTCATGTGTGTATTTGTGTGTGTTTCGCCCTACAATAAATTATGTATGTGAGTATGTGCAAAAACAATCCTCAAAATCCTCACTCCAGGAACAGTTTAATAGGCAGAGGAAAAAAGAATTAACCAGCAAACCACTAAGAGCTATCCATTGCCCTTCTGTCCCTCTGGTCCCCAAGCATTCGCCCAGAGTAATAAGAATTTCCTGAAGCATGCATAGTTATTCTTACTTGACGAGTTTGGAATTCTTTATTTTTTTTCTCCTTAAAAGTCAAAGGAATCCTACCAATGCCGACATTAAACATACTGATGAGAATTATGATCATATGTCAGAAAAATATATAACTCCTTTGGGCTCTGTAAGAAGCTGACAGCATTCCCATAAAATATTAACTACTTACAATAAAATCCCTTCACAAGGAGTGAGAGGTTAGTAGAAAGAATCTGGAAGCCCTCAACAATGAATTTTGATTAACAGGTTGACTTGAATTCCCTTGCTACAGTTGTTTTCAGGCTTCACATAGGTGGATAAAAAAGCGTGAAAATCACTAGCATATATTCATTATGCAAATGTTTAAAAGATAAAAAAAAAAGATGTGAAAGTTCTGCTCCCAAAGGAATATATGAATAATAAATTGATAATATTACATTTGGCAGGAATGAGAAGGTTGGTCACCTTAGTGATATCACCTCCTCTAGTTATATACAACATATCTCCCCCTTTTTCCAAATTTAGTTTGCAGATGTTTCACAAATGTTATTTTCTTTTCTGTCACATACTTAAATTGTGTTCAGGAATATTCATATTAGGCTTTATTCTATAGCTATTCCTCTGAATAAAAAAAAAATAGATAGCTGTGTGAAAATTTGCCAGTTTGAGAAATGAAAACACAGCTTGAAATGCAACGCATTAGCGATGTGTGAATACAGTTAGATCTCCCAGGAAATATGCATATTAAGTAAAGCAGTGAAAACATCAGATGGGCATTTGAGTACCTTACTTAGATATCTTTAAAGGCAGTATAACAGTTCCAAATTAGAGAGTAGTCTGTTACTGTTTTAGTTTTCCAATGAAGTTCCAAAGAATAACAATAAGGAATTTGAATTTACCTAAGTACCTTTTACCACATCAGCAAGGTCAGCCTAGCTATTGCCAGGTAGACATACATATATGGAAAGTCACATGTCCCTGTAAACAAAATCTAAAATACACTAGACTTTCCTAACTAACAATTCCCACTAAGAGAGTGTGCACTGGTAACTTGGGTTGATTTTTCTGGATTTCATACAACAAAATTCACTTTAAAAAAAATGGCCCTAAAATCCAAACATACTTGAGGGATTAGCCACAATCTATCAAGTGGGGATGCCCCCCAAATTCTCATTTTCACCTCCCTTGAACCAGACAAAAATTGATAAATTAACCTTTTAAAACAGGGTCCTAGAAAAGATAATTACTGTAATTAAAGAGACAGAGTGCCAATATGCCTGATTTCCATTGAATTCAGTTTCAAAATGTAATAAAACCATGATATGTTTATTAGATGGTTTCTTATAACAAAAAGTTAATCTTTCGTTAATTATAAAATACCTATGTTTGCATCCTGAGGCTTGAGAAGTTGTTGACTTGGCATCCCTTGAAATGAATATTCTTCAAATATATATTCAACATTTATTTGATAGGGGGATTTTTAAATTGATTTTTAAATTTCAAATTTATTTTAATAGCAAAAATTATATATACACATATAGCTGTATATATATATATATATATACAGCATACATATGTATGTATATATGTATATACATATATACAGTACTGTATATATATATATATACACACATACATAGTACTGTATATATATGCACATATATATAGTCCTGTATATATATACAAATATATACATGCACATATACAGTAACCTTAAAACGTGTTGATATAAGTCAGGCAAATAGGTGAGAATACTTAAAATTATTTTGCAATAAAAATAGGGGCGCTTGAGTGGCTTAATCAGTTGAGCATTCAACTTTTTTTTCTTTAAAAAAATTGTTTTTAATGTTTATTTTTGAGAGAGAGAGACATAACACGAGTAAGGGAGGGGCAGAGAGAGACAGAATCCGAAGCAGGCTGCAGTCTCTGAGAGTTGTCAGCACAGAGCCTGACATGGGGCTCAAACCCATGAAATGTGAGGTCATGATCTAAGCTGGAGTCAGATGCTTAACCGACTGAGCCACCCAGGTGCCCCAACCATCCATCTCTTGATTTGGGTTCAGGTCATATTCCCAGGGTCATGGGACTGAGTCCAGCATTGTAATCTGTGCTGAGTGTGGAACTTGCTTAAGATTCTCTCTCTCCCTCTGCCCCTCTTCCCTGCTTGCTGCCTCTCTTTCTCAAAAAAACAAATAAAAATAAATTAATTAATCAATTAAGTAAATTAAAATAGTAATGTAGTGCCTGACAATATGATAAGAATTATTAAAATTTGAGATACAATAATTTTCATAAAATAGTGAAAAATAAACAATTTTAGCAGTGAAGAAAATAATAAATAGGTCAGTGGATTAGAAGTGAGAAGATGCTCACATACACGTGTGGAAATTTAGTATACAATAAAGGAGGTATTTTAGATCATTTGGGAAAATAAAAATTATTCCATACAGCATGTTGGTTCTACTACTGAGCTAGTTGTTAATTAAAAAAAAAAAAGCTAACCCACACAAAACTAAATTATAAATGCATCAAATATTTTAATAAAAACATGAAAATTAAAATATCAAAAGAAAACTGGAAGATATGATTTTTAATTTTTTTTACAGAAAAGAAAGCCATTGTAGGTACAATTTTTAAAAAATGAGGTCAGGGGCGCCTAGGTGGCGCAGTCGGTTAAGCGTCCGACTTCAGCCAGGTCACGATCTCGCGGTCCGTGAGTTCGAGCCCCACGTCAGGCTCTGGGCTGATGGCTCAGAGCCTGGAGCCTGTTTCCGGTTCTGTGTCTCCCTCTCTCTCTGCCCCTCCCCCGTTCATGCTCTGTCTCTCTCTGTCCCAAAAATAAATAAATGTTGAAAAAAAAATTAAAAAATGAGGTCAGAGTAAATGATGAACATACTGTTGCCATATAATGAGAAATAAATATTTGTTTAATAACAGGATGAACTTACTAATTCTAGTTTAGGTAATATAGAGGTGTTCTAGTAAAGGCTGTATAAATAGTGAAAATAAGAAAAAAAAGAAAAATAATAATTGTATGCTGCTTCCCAGAGATATAATATGCATTAAAATATGCTTTTTTATTATATCAATATTGATATTTCTGGTGATTGTTAGTTTTCCATCCAAAGAATAATTAAAATGAACAAATAAATTCATAGATTTAAAATATATACATTCTACCAAGCATTTCACTCCCTCAAATCCTAGTATTAAGGACTATAAACGGTGAGGAGGATCATACCTTGAAATACCTGGAACATGTGGATTGTAAATACCCTGCAAACAGTATGTTTTTGAAAATCTGACTATCACCACCACTTACCAAGAAATGATAATTATGAAGGATCATGCCACATGAAAGATAATGAAAAGCACTTTAATTGTTAATGCTGAATTTCAATTGTGCCTGTTCTGTTAGGTTAGTGTTTTGTCAAGTCACACAGATAAATGTTTTATATGTTTTCAAGTACTTCACAGAGAAAAGTATTACTTTCTTTGCTATTAATCAAAAATTTAACATGTACATGCACATTGCAAAGTGTCAGTTTAGTTACCAAGGCCAAAAAGAAAAAAAAAATCTGTCTTAATGCTAATTATCAATACAAACTATACAGTATGAACCCACCAGTTAAGAGTGCCAACAGTCTTCATATTTACACTGAAGTTTTTGCCTCATTTAAAAAAATCAATTGGAGTTATGCCCTTGTCTAATGAATTGGTAAAAATTAATGAGGAAGTTAATATAAAATGATATCTCCAATCATGTAAGTACACAAGTTTAAGACAGAACACAGTAAAAAAGAACATTTCTGAGAAAACATTTCAGATACACATACACACACACACACACACACACACACACATATGTAAATATGTACATTTGCAGATATACACATTATGTTGTATCTGGCCTGGCTTGAGACAGATATATATTCCAGTTCTTAAATGTATGGAATAGTACATGTTTGCAAGAGTTAAGGCAGGTAATATTATAATACTAATTTAACAATTGCCAGGTTATTTATAGGATAATACAAGGAAATGAAATTCATTATCCTGCAAAGTATAAAACAAATCATTAAACATAGCAGTAAAATCAATTGGGACAAAAAGAAATGCAATTATGTTACATTCATGTAAATCCTTGTGTGAACTAATTTCCAAATATCAATCACAACTTATATTCATCATATAAACATTGAGGAAGCACTTATATTTTTAAAATACATCAACAAGTTCCTGCTCTCTCACAAACAGGAGGAAAATGTTAAATCAGAACATCGTCATAATTGTGGTTGGTAATCTCACATCATCCAAATCTCAAAGCTCAATTTTGTATAACAAAAGCAAAAAAAAAAAAAAAAAAAAGAAAAAAGCAACTGACATTTCATCAGAAAAGGGTATTTTATCATCTCTTTAAAATGTGATGATTTATTCTTAATTAACAACTGATTAGGCAGCATTTCAAAATCTTTCTAACATCACACATAACTAACTCATAAGCAATCAAGGCATTACATGAAAATTAAAAGCAGGCATATCATGAAGTGTTGATGACCTACACCTGCATTATACATCTGTTGAAGTTCAATTTGCAGGAAAGATAAACTAATCCATCGTCCATCATTCGGAATGTTAACTAAAATATTCCCTTTATCCTTAGTTTCTAACATTATGGATGCAATGATATAATAAGTAGGAAAATTGAAAACACAAATATCTAACAGTGAAAAAATCTGGAAAGAAAACAAACTAGAAATGAATTGTATATAAATAAAATGAATTGTAAACAATGTTATGTGACTAATTTTTCCTTCTTGATAACAATTTTAAAAAATATTGTTCAGACATGTTTTCATCTTTATTGAAATAGGTCTCATTTTTTTTTTTTACTTAGGAAAAAAGAGCTTAAAAAATGGGCCTAGCCTTTGTAATTTCTAGGGAGGACAGACCTCCTCAAGAAGGACATACATCAATTTATATAAACATGAGTAATGTGATAAATAATATAGCAAATGAAGTATAAATTCTAATTCTGTAGAGGAAGAAAAAGATGACCTAAGTTTTGTTTCTTTTTTTGTTTGTTTATTTGTTTTCCTTAATTGAAAAGGCAAAAGTAGGTGGAGGTATCAGGGAGAAAGTAAGGGGTGACCAATAGGTGACCTCTATTTGACAGGTTTGTATAAACAGAGAATTGGTTTTAAATATGAGGCAGCCATTCAAAGCTTGCAATGACCATCGAACTATAGCAATTCATTAAGAATTTGAATTTTGATAGAAAGAGGTTTAACTGATTTTCTTGTTTCTGCAGTTTATAAACAAAATTGCCTTCTAAGAACAGTAAGCGTTTAGTGCCTGGATGGGGTAAGATGTCCAAATTTGGAAAATGAAATTGAAGAGCCATGACCTGCTGGTGTAACAGAATTAAAAGGATTGGGCATACTTGAGTACAATCCTAGAATGAGATTGTAGCAGAGGTGAGTGGGAAGAAATACGAGGGCAAAGGCATTGTGATCCCCAAAATTTCCAACAAAATATGCTACCCTCATGTCTGCTTGGTATAAGTGACTTCCAGTAATGTGAATTTTAAAAGAAGGCTTGCTTCATATTAGATATTTTGTGATTTGGAACTAAAGGAACATTCCAAGAATAAACCTATCCCACCACCCCCATCCACCAGTTGGCACTGGCGAAGATTGTTGGAAGTTTAAGATTTACCTTCACCATAGTACTGAATAGGTTAAAGCAAAAATCACATGGATATCAAGAAGCAGGTGATTCCCCCCTCCTCCCACACCCAAATATCTGATGTTTTGGTTTAAAAATACATTCATTTGCAATATCAGTTCTTGGCATAGAATACTCCATAAGTACTTGCTGAGTTGATAACTAAAGAAAACAGAGAAAGAATTTGCATTCATGACAATTGCATTCATGACAATTCATGAGATAAAGGATCTTCCAGTGTTAATTAATCTTGGAAGCAAAAACTACTACTATAATAATCATACTTTATAACACAAATTAAAATCAGTTTAAACAAAACAAGATGCCAATATCAATAGCATGAAATACCCAGGTGTCTTAACTGAAGGTGCTATATAGATGCAATAACAATTACCTTAAGTGCTTCCCTTTCTCATCCAAAAGTGAATTTGCTTAAACTATGTAGAAGCAAATACCACACATAAAAAAAATGTCTTCTCGTGATAAATGTTTTTCATTTTATGCAACCTTCTTGAATTACATTTGATGTGTTTACAAATATATACCAAAGCTTCTTAGCTATTGGCAAAAGAAAAGTATAGCCTATCCAAAAATCTTCCATTTATATAAAGTGCACAAATTGCTGCTCAAAAATGAAATAATTTTATTCTGGCAATTCCATAGTCTGAGTTTCAAAGTATTGCTGGAAGGGATCTCAAAGGTATCATCTGATCCAGCATTAAGGCAAGAGTTTGTCAAAGTATTCTAGACAGTAGGAAGCCCGTTTATTCTTTTGTATTTGTGCTTCCTCAGATATGGAGAACGACCATTAAACATATTTCACCTAGCAACCATCAAAGTGTTTGAAAGCAACCAATAGATCACTCTTCTCAAATCTGAACACAAAATCTTTAGCCCTTTCCTCACTGAACAAAAGGTATTTTTGTTACTATTTTCTGGAGAATTGAAATTTCTTTTTTAAATAATTTTTAAATGTGAAAACCCAGAGTATACAAAACACTGTAAAAAAGGGGAAGGTGATACAAGTTAGAATAGAGAGTATATCTTCTTAGGTGCCTGGGTAGTTCAGTGGGTTAAGCATCTAACTCTTGATTTTGGCTCAGGCCATGGTCTCATGGTTTGTGAGATCGAGTCCTGTGTCAGGCTCTGCACTAACAGCACGGAGCCTGCTTGGGATTCGCTCTCACCCTCTTTCTCTGCCTCTGTCACACTTTTTCTCCTCCTCTGTCAAAATAGGTAAGTAAACTTTTTAAAAAAATAGACAGAATATCTTCTTACAAAATGGATTTTACTTCTTTCACAGTAGCTCCCGTAATGCAGACTTGGGGATATCTTGAGGTTCGTGATGAAAATCAGATTTCGTTCCCCATTTCAATGATCTCCAGTTAGTTTTTGCAAAACCTGTCATCTGTTCAAGTTTGTTTGTTTTTAATCAACGCTGTTCAAATTTGCTTAGCGTCTTGGGTATGAATCCCTGTTAGTTGTATGGACTAGACTACAGTTTTCTTAATTGTTAAATGGAAAAATTATTCTCTACATTTCTAGATTATTTGTGGTTCTGTCTTACAAGCTATATGTAAAGTACCCACTACAGTGTATGTTATATAATAGCCATTGCTCAAATAGAGCAATTTTTCTACCCTAAATTGCTTCTTCTTGCAATAGTCCCTGCCTGATCATACATTACGAATACGAAAGCCAACCTTCATTGTTCCTTCATTCTCAGCTTCCATATCCAGTTATTTCTTCCCCTTCCATCCCCACAATATTATCTCAAGCCTTATTGTTACTCAGTCGGAAAATTGCAGTAAATTTCTAACTAGTTTTCTTTCCTCTACCTTCTTCTATCCCCATTTTAGAAAATGCAAGTCAACTCCAGACTTTAAAAACAGAATATAACTACATGTAAGTCTTTTTTCCTACCAAGTAAAGTTCAAGTTATTTGACATTATGTAAGGCCTTCACAGACTAGCAAGACTCTGCCTAATTCATAATTACAGGGCACTGGTCTTCTTTGCACTCTTTCACAGGAGGATACCCTTCGCCTGCTACTATGTATATTTACAGTCTACCTTAAGTGTTACTCAAACCCCTTCCCTACCCCAGGGGAAAATAAATCATTTCCCACTTTGTACCATCTATATTATTAAATGTAAAACTAAATTATTGTCCATAAATCTTCCATACTATACTTGAGACCTCTGAATAAAAATCCATGTATTTTGTATTTGTATTTCCACAGTATCTAGCCCACAGCAATACTTAAAGTAAAATAAGTATTGCTGGAATTTTTGAGCAAGGCTTCGTTTTTACATCTAATTGTGAAATTTAGTTAGAAATGACCCAAGGAGGTAACTTAATTCAAACTGTTCCTCTAATTTTGGCCATACTTTTACCATTTCATATTATCTTTTCTTTAGGATAACCAGAAGAAAAAAGTGCATCATATTTTGACGGCCCAAATTTTAGTCAGTCAGAATCTTTGGATAGCTTTTCCTAATTGTCATTTATTTTTACTCTCCTGTAAAATTGATAATTGTTTGTTGTTATTCTTCACCAGTGTAATTTCTATAGATTTTTACCTTACAAATTTCCATAACTTATCGAATCTACTTATTTATATATTTCTTCTTTCTATATTGAAAATACCTTAAGGTTACAAACTACTTCCCATTTGCATCTTCAATCATTTTCAATGATTAGTAAATGCTGGTTGAATGAATGAATTCATGCTGATACCAATTCAGATATATAAAGATAGATCCAAATATAGATACAAAGTCACATACAAATATTGAAACAGACACAGCCAAAGACAGAAAATTAAGGATAAATTAAAAAAAAATCTCCTTTTCTTCCTCAGAGAACTTACCGACAGGGAATATTGCTGTTAAATTTAATTTGGATGTTGTCTTGATGAACTGTCCAATAATAATAACACTAATAATAATAGTAAACACACACCAGTTTCCCAACACATACTAAATCATACACGAGGAAATGTATCAGGCACTGTACTGTGTGTTTTGCATACTAATACCAACAAGTCCATGCTATAGTTTATGATCTCCCTTTATGAATGAGAAATCTGATGCTATAAGAGATTAAGAAATTTTCTCAGGATGACATAACTATAAGAAATGAAGACAATTATTACTATTAAAACAATAAGATAGGAGGAAGAGGGAAAAAAAACAACAGAGTGGTGGTCAGAGGCAAACAAGAGGATAAATAGATTAACGGGACATAGGGGAAGAGAGAGTATCACAGAAAGCCCCTGGAATGATTTCTAACACAGCAATCAGTCATTCAAAGACTGATTACCTTCTCTTTTCTCCTCCCTAGGGTTAATTTAATCCATTTGGTACATTTAAGTTTTGCTTTTTTGCTTTACAAACTCTTCTAATAACTTTGAACTTACTATATAAGACAAAAAAAGAAAAAAAAAAAGAAGACTCTTCCTGAAATAAATTGTCTTTTTACCCTCATATATTTGTTTTCTTTTAAATATTCCTAGGGTCTACCATGTTGTGTTGTCTTTCAATTTGTTGTTGTTGCTCACCATTATTCTTTGGAATTTGTTGCACTACATCCTCGAGTCAGGTAAGAACTAGCAACCTGGGCATCATTCTCTTCCTCCTCACATTTCAACCTCTTGAAAATATTGGGGATCACAAAAGAAATTGTGCTAAAGCCTTAGCATTCTAGGGCCACAAATAAGTCAGCATATTCATATTTAATATAAATATCACAGGAAATAGAATTATCTTTTGGTTTCCTCTTAAACATGAAAATATTAATAATTTAGAAATGGAAATGCAAAATTAGGTCCTCAAATGGTTGCCAAGATAGTTTATAAATTATGTAGAGGGTTGGGGAACACAAAACTTGCAGAGGAATATTTAAAAGATATATTTTCAGTACAAATATTACTTCTAAAACATGATATGGCAAAGGGAAGTTGGCAGGTGTTTTGTGTGAGATCCTTTTCTTCTTTTTGTACATTTCTCTCACTTGCAATGTGCAGTACTTAACCATCCTTTTCGCGTTAGCATAAGAACATAATGTTTCACAATGTTAGAATTTATAGCTAAATACCAAATAGTCTTGTGTTTCTTATTTATATGTTTGTTTTCTAAAAAAAAAAAAATCAAAGTTTTATTCATGTATCATACACATCTTGAAAACATCACTCTGACTCTACAGTAATGCTGTATTCCTATATTTTAGTTCATTACTCAGTTTATCTTTCAGACTGATGCCTGCTGAGAATTTTAGAGACAAATCTACACGTGGCTTTTGGGGTGGGAGTAGAAAACTGTAAAACTTAAAAAAGAAATTTAGATGGTCTTCTAAAAATAAGATACATATTCTTGTAATTGTGCACCAATTTTTACCACTGTCCCAAAAGTTAGCTATTTTTCCAGTAAGGCTATATTCACTGTACTTTTGTATTTATATGCAGTACATGTCAAATTCTTACATAATCCTACCATATTGATGGAATTATTCATCTTGGCTCTAAAAATTCAAAGTAATTATTTAATTCTTTAAGCTTTCTAGAAAGTACGAGTTAGATCTTTAAAGATGGCAAGGAGAAGCAATTTACCTTTACTGTTCTTTCTCCTACCACTTGCAAATCATCCAAATTTCAAACCTGAGCCATTTTGCTAGTAATGAAGTTAATGGCTTCATCATGCTGTGTAATTCACATTGTGCAATCTATATAATAAAAGCAGATGATATAGAATATTCTTTACGTTCATGAATATTAAATGTTGAAAAATAATTAGATGGTAAAAATAGAAATATAAATAAAAATAATGAAACATGAAAAAAATGTTTGCATGGTAATGTATCACTTTTAAGAAGCTTGCCCAGAGAAAATTGTAATAAACATTTCTACAGTAATAAAAGTTTTCCAGAGCATTTTGATTTGTAACATTACATTTGATCTTCATAGCAACCTGGTAATATACATATTTTTTATATCCTACAGAAAAAAGAAAAAATCTCCAAGGAAAGTAAAGGCTGACCTAGGACCAATGTATATGGTAAATATGTCCTTTGTATGTTCTCTGTTTCTCTTTCTCTTACTACATTATTTCCTTCCCATTTCAAATGCCACTCCCTATAACATTCAATTCTTCTCCCTGCTTTCCTCTAGGTAAACAGGTTTGATTTTGTATTTAAAAAAATAACATTGCATATAGAAAAATTTAAAAATAACATTTAAAAAATTGGTAGAATGGATTAAAAACCTGAATAAGAAATGTCTGGTAATCTGATTTCTTTTTTTCTCATTCACAGTCCTAAATGCAATTTTCATCAAAGTTCTGCCTTTGGCTCTTTTTGGCAGATTTATCTATTGTCATGACCTCAACTGTCTTCTCTTCACAAATGTCCCTTAAACCCTCTCTTCTTAAATCGTAATTCCTTTTTGTTTGTTTTGTTTTGTTTTGTTTTGTTTTGTTTTGTTTGAGTCCTAGATCTATAAAACTCCACCATGAAATATACTGGGTTTCACACTCAGCATGCACCAAGCAGAGGAACTAATTAAACTCCCCCCACGTGGCATTTCCATATTTTGGAAAATGGTCTGGTCATTCCCACAACGTCTAGAACTGGAAATCATTCCAGGCCAAGCAACCAAGACTCCTCCAATGTGTGACTAGTTCTTTTCACCATTTCTTTTCCTACTGCCACTAATAGGGTTTTCATCATCAACATGTAGGCACTGAAGAATTGTCATAGAAGAAAGCAAGGAAGGACCAAATTAGAGTTGCCTGGCATTACTTCTCAAATGGTATGCACAAATGTACAAATTTTCTAATGTAAAAATGTTACATACACCTAGTGTTGACCCCCAAATATATTTTCATATTGTAACTTAACTATAACTTAAACATATCCAAACCTAGTTGTAAAATATCTCTGTGGATAGCTGTACAATCAAAAACCAAAATACATTTGCAAATGAATACAAACTAAAGTGCAAAACAGAACTTTAACAATGATGTTAATATAGTATGCGAAATGACAATACACTGCTAAAACATTCTCATCATGAGATGAAAATATGAATTAGCTGCCATAGTATAAATTCTCTTGAATTTGTAAGCACCCCCCCCCCCCCCACCAACCTTGTATTCCTCTAATTTCTCTATAGAAATTTGCCTGCAACTTCCTTTGGTTACTATGCATTATTTACACATTAGCACCACTGTTGTTTACTCATTCATCTACAACATTAAGATACTAGAGTTGGATATCTATGTTACCATAAATGCCAATAAAATTTCAGCCACTGAAATCATGTAAAAACACTTGGGTTATAACAGAGTCAAACAGATAACTTAGAATAGACGTGTTAATTTTGATATAATACAAATGAAAACACACTTTGAAGCATTCTCATAGAGACTATATTCACTAACTCCACCCTTGATAGTCTGCAGAGCAACACTGGAGAAACACAAGCCTATATTTCTGTAGTAGCACCCTGATATCTCTCACCATCACAAAAATAAACTGTAGTAGATGGTTCCATGATGGCTAAATACACCTTCCTATTCTGTGCTCCCTCCTGTGTCTTAAGCTCTATCTATCAATCTTTGAGCCTTAAGTATAGTGGTGAGCTGTACATATATTATTTTCTTTGTATGTTGAACTTCTATCCTGCCAACTTATTAGTATCTACACTTAGTTCTAGGTTAAATATTTATATATATATATATATATATATATATATATATATATATATATAATTTAAATAATCATATTTAAAACTCCCATGACACCAAACACAGTGATTTGTATCTGTTAGATATTTAGCTATGAATTCATTTACCCCTCAAAATTTATTGAGCCCCTACAATATATCCAGTACCAGTAGGCACTGAACATAGTGGTGGAAAAATTATATACTCTTTGCCCTCAAGGACTGAGGGTGAGGAAAGAATTATAAAGCAAATATGTGACATAATTCCTGATGGTTGTAAGTGATGATACAAAAATGAAGACTGGTATGGGGAATATCAAAGAGGCTACTGTAGTTTGCCAGGAAGGTCTGGCTGAGAAGCAGACACATGAGCAAAGAACAGTAGAATCTAGTTTCAGCTTTAAATTGTACTTATAATATTCATTTGTCAATTATGTCTTCCAATAGCATAGTACCTCTTAGAGTACAGATAAACTGTACTGCCTATTTTTGTGATAGGAGATCAAATAATTTTTATTTTGGAGGCTATTATACCATGAAATCATATAAACAGTGTGAATGGGCACCAATTCCCCCCACTGAATGGATTATGAAACTCAGTCTTAGAGAAGTATCCAAAGTGGTCTCCAGAAGAATCAACAAGAGGCCACTCCTTGTTGAGCTGTCAATTAAACATAAAATCCACCAGCCTTCAGATTTCATTTTCTTCCCCTCACACTACACCATACAAATAGTATAATGGTATGCTTGGTACTTCATAACAACTATTATTGTAATAGAGGAAGACCATGGCTATCAACAGTCCAACACAATATATTTCCTTAATCTAAAGGGGCAAAGTAGTTGACCTAATTTAATGAAAACATATAATCATAGCCTAGGTAACTTTCAGAATTTCCAAATGCAAACAGTTGTCAAAAGGAGAGAACTTCAGTGCCAGTAATAAGCAAGAAACTATAAGTTATATAATTTTGATGCTTTGGATAAACAGCAACTATAACTAAGTTTGGGGTAAGCAATCAAGTGTAAAAAATCCGACCAGTCCCAAGTATAAACAATGAGTCATGTAATTATTGTAAATGATGAAAGAGGTTAGAAGACTGTGCTGAAGAACCAAATTGAATTTTAATTCATTTAAAACAGGCTTTTGAGATTAAAACTAATAATTAAATCCTCAAGTTCATGGAACAATAGAAACTACTTTTAATTTCCCAGGATTAGAAATGTGTATCTTGTTTATTATAAAATATGTCTGCTTTGATAAAACATGTTCATAATTATCATAACACCAATATTTATATTACTGTCTCATTTAATTCCGTGGAGATCTGAGACAAGGCCCAGAACAAGCTAGAAAGGAGTCTGCAATGTACACTCAACAACAATGTTCAGAAATTAGTAAAACAGGCATACATTCTTCCTTCTACCCAATCTCATTTGTTTTGTGTTAAAATCATGAGGGGGTGTGTGTGTGTGTGTGTGTGTATGACTATATATATAGTGAAAAAGGAGGAATGTGGTGGTATACCATTAATATAGCACATGACAAAACACAGTTTCTTTATTTCTCTATATTGGCAGTGAATCTACTTACAGGACACCTATGTTTGCTAATGAAAATTGGGATGATTATAATAATGCAGACATCTCCATTTTACATATGAAACACTACTCTTCTATCAGACTGACAAAGCACTGGGAAAAGAGGCACTATGTTTCCTGTGCCTGAGTCTTATTGCCTCCTTTTCTTTGTTGTTATTTGTATGTTGTTTTTTTTTTTCCTTCAGCATTATGGTTATGCTCTCTCCTCCTTTACCACTCCACTTTGTGATTAATTATAACCAGAATTATTCCTTCCAAGGAATTTACGAAAAGACCCATTTAGGACTTATCAAGGATGTATCAAGGTAGAAGTTTAGTCCAAAAAAAGAGAGGGCAATAGTTCCTCCAACAGGAGGAACTATTTTATGGAATATCTAGTAAGTCCTATGTTAAGAAATTTACATGTAAATGCTTCCATTTAATCCCAAACTTATCCTGTGAGAAAGACATGATATTCATTTCTCAGATGGTGATTTGACACTTAGGCAAAATGAGTTTATCCAAGGTCATATTGAAAGAAAATGGTAGACCTGGGATGTGAACTCTAATTTCAGAATCTAGTTTTCCTCTACATTAAGTTGTTCTCCAACAAAATGTGTTGTGTTCTTCTGGACTTGACAGCACTCAAATCTTCTGGCATAGTGGATATAACTTTAAAGTTTTCCCATTTTGGCTCCAGCATTTCCAAGAATGAAGAATGACTCTTTTTTTTTTTAATTATTTTTAATGTTTATTTATTTATTTTTGAGAGAGAGACAGAGCACGAGCAGGGGAGGAGCAGAGAGAGAGGAAGACACAGAATCCCAAGCAGGCTCCAGGCTCCGAGCTGTCAGCACAGAGCCCGACACGGGGCTGGAACTCACAGACCGCGAGATCATGACCTGAGCCAAAGTCGGACGCTCAACTGACTGAGCCACCCAGGCGCCCCAAAGAATGATTCTTTATTCAGTTCCATTGAGTAGGTTTGGAGAACAGAGACAGGTGAGAAGTTATGTCCCTAAAGATTGTAGTGACCACCTGGGTAGTGGGCCACAGGCCATGTTTTTATCCATAGTGACATCTCTGTCAAAAATTTCAAAATATTTTACTTTGATGTATGAATAGAAATTTCTTCCCTCAGCAATTATGTAGAATATTGTTTCCATTCACCAAGTCTCTGCAGAGAAAAACACAAAAGTGGGGAATGAAGAAAAATAAAAAGCTTTCTTCCCCACTTCTGCACTACTAAAGGCTCCCTAGACTCTAGGACTTCTTGATTACTTTCTAGTTAATATGGTCAAATACATAAAAGTGATATTTAAGCTATTCATGAAGAACAATTAACTATAGAAGTGAAAATACCAAATTTCATGTATTCCAAGATGTATCAGTTAACAACAATGGGAAGAGGTCATAGTCTTCGCATTCATTCCATGTAATGAAACTGGTATGTACAGAAGAGATATCACTTGTTTAAGAAAGGTAGAAAATAATAGAACAGTAATTTCAGTGCCTGCATTTTAAAACGAAAACAACTTAAGTGGCCATCAACAGATGAATGGATTAAGAAGATATTGTATGTAAACCCAATAGAGTACTATTCAGCCATGAGAAAGAAGGAAATCTTGTCATTTGTGACAACATGGATAGGCTTTGAGGGCATTTCGCTAAGTGAAATAAGTTAGACAGAGAAAGACATATATTGCCTGGTATCCACAGAAACCAAGAGTAGAAAAATAATCATGGCCAAAGGCCAGGGGGTGGTGGGTGGGGATTGGGAAAGGCTGGTAAAACAGTACAAAATCTCAGCTATAAGATGAACAAGAGTAAAGCATGGTAGCTGTAGTTGATAACACTGTATTGCGTATTTGAAATTTCTTGAGAGAGTAGAACTTAAGTGTTGTCACCAAAAAAAAAAAAAAAAAAAAAAGAAAAAGAAAAAGAAAAGTGAGGTGATGGATGTGTTAATTAACTAGGGGGGGATACTCATATCAAGCTGGAGGGGGATACTCATACCAAATTGTCATGATGTATACTTTAAATATCTTACAATTTTAGATGTCAGTCATATCTCAGTAAAACTGAAATAAAAATAATATAAATAATGAATAAATAATAAACAAATGCTAAAATATTAGTACTATTTGATCCACAGTTACTTTGCCAGTAGAACTTCTAGGAGACTGTTAACTCCATAGGAAAAGAGAACTTGTCTTGATTTCTTCATGTTTTAGGGACTTAACACAATGCTAGTTCGTATTTAATAGTTGGAAAAGAGGTAAAAGAGAGGAAAAGGAAAAAGAGGAAATTAAAAAGACATGAAAAGAAAGAAGAGAGGAGGGGAGAGGAGGAAGGAAAGAAAGGAGGTATGAATCAAACTCACTGTTTTTGCTATGGGGTATTTGTGGAATGGATAGGTGTGGCTGGAAATAGGTTTTCCATGGACCCCAACTTCCATTACTTCCCTTAGATTAATAAAAGTAGCCCTCACATATCTACTAGTCAATGAGAAGAAATATTACATAAAACTTAAGGAACTGAAAAGTTCTTAGAGGAAATAATGTAAGAAAATTCAGAAATAGAAGAAATGAAGTCTAATGAAAAGCATCTGGCAACCATAAAGTTTTGGGACCCAGTCCCAGAAATACTGATCTCCTATTTAATTAATATACTGTGTAATTTACTCAACTTCTATGAATCTTGGTTTTATGTCCTGAAACGATGGGTACATACAGGATGCTCCCAAGAGTTACTTCCAGTTTTAAAAATCTACCTTTTACTCCACTGGAGCAAAATTAATTTTCCTAACCATATTTTCTCCCATGGAAAAAAAAAAAAAAGATAGTATCTACAGAAGTGACTATTTCCATTACACTGTATGTTTTCAAATAAAAAGCCATGAACTTATATAATGCTTAAGATTCCTGAATCTGTCATATTGAATCACTCTTTGTGAGTTTACAAATCAGAGGAGACTAGAGGGAAATAAGATTATCTAATCATTTACCATTCAGTTGTAAAGTGTCAGCATCTACATCTTTATCAGCATTATACTTCCAATTAGATTTAGGACACAACCCTTTAAGTCATCTTGTCATATGACTGATATACAAATAGAAAACTAAGACTTTTTCTAGGTATAATATTCTTCTTACTTTTCAGACAGGCATGAGCAGCACTATATTCCATTTATTTCAGTGCCAGAACCTAACTTGTCTCCATCTGCATGTGTAAATTTATTAGATGATTTAAAGAGAAGATTAAGACAAGTCTCACAAATGGAAGTTCAATTCTCTTTGTGGAGGGTAAGAAAGCAAGGCTTATTTGGATACCCCAGAGCTTGCCAAGGAAATAAACATCAGATGATTTGGGAAATAATTTAAACATTAACCCACAGATGTTCTCTCACCATCATCTCCAAGTAGGCAGTCACTTAATATGGTTCTTCCTAGTCTCGTGAATCATCTTCTGCCAACGTTATTCTGACGGCCAAATCCTTGAGAAGTACAATTAGAAATGTCTTTATCCAAATACTATACCCTATATACCCCATTTCCTTATTTATGGCCAGAGGAAGTTTTGGTAACTATGGCATAAGACTTGCTTGGAAAATCTCTTAACATTATTAAATAACCCAGCCTCTAGTGGTACTCACTCAGGAACCGGCTACCGAGAACTTCCCAGGTGAAAAGCAGTCCAATTGACAGTAACATTTTTTACTATTTCAACCATCTGCACTTGTGGCTTTTGATTTAAATTTCAATTTGAAACTATTTGTTTTCTCTTTTCAAAGCATCAAAATCCATATGGCAGGTGTCTCCAAAAGTAATATTCATGCAGGCCTTTTGTTGTACCTCAGTTCCAGCTATTCCAAATTTGGTAAAATCTACCCGTCGTTTTTGCACAATGTAATACCACACAACAGAAACTTAATTATTTATTCACAATTTTAGATTGACAGGATGAGGTTGTTGGATATTGTTGATAACCAGACTAGTGGGGGAAAAGTACTGATCTGATCTTTATCTGTTTCTGTTACTGTTATTGAATGGGAGACCTAGGAAATATGATTTTGTTAAATTAAAACTGGATTTGTCAAGTCAAGCAAACTAAGGATTTAACCATGTATTTTTTTTCTCCTTTCTTAAAGTAACTAGTATGCATTATGGGAATGCTCAAATGTTAAATGTCTGTAAGTTGATGAATTCAGCAGCCAGGCTCAGAGGTACACAGGAGCAAAATGTCAATGCAGTTAACATCTTTTACCGACTGATAACTTGAGGCCTTTCAATCACTGATGGACAGAAATCTTAGAGATGACTGAAACTTACTATCAACTTTAGATGAGAAGGCTATGTGTTAAATATGCAGGCTTTAATTAATAGGAACCATCAATTGGGTTTTGTTATACTCCTCTTGAAGGAGGCAAGAAAATAAAATAAATAAATAAAGTTTGGTTGAAGAGTTGGTCAAATATAGATGAAACAAAAATCATTCAGTGTTTAAACCACAACTGGTATTTATCTAATTTTCTATACTATACCAGCACTGTTCAATAAAACTTTCTGTGATTATGGAAATGATCCTTATCTGAACTGTTATTTACAACAGCCACTATTCATATGTAGGTATCGATCAGCTGAAATTTGGTTAATGCAACTGAGAAACTGAATTGTTTCTCAGCTTTATTTAGGTATAATTGACAAATAAAGTTGCAATATATTTAACGGATACAATATTACTATTTGATTCACATTTATGTTGTAAAAGTCATATGACGATCAAATTAATTAACACATCCATTGCCTCATATAGTTGTCTGTGTGTGTGTGTGTGTGTGTGTGTGTGGTGAGAACATTTTAGATTTAATCACTTAGCAAATTTCAAGTATACAATGCATTGTTATTGACTAGAATCATCACACTGTGTGTTGAATCCTAAAATCATATTCATCTTATAACTGAAATTCTGTACCATCTGATCAATAGCTCTCCATTTTGCCTGTGCCCTACCTTTTAGCAACTACCTTTCCACTGCCTGTTATATAAGTTCAACTTTCTATATAGGTGTGTGTAATATTTTATTTTATGTTTTATTTTTTTATTTAAATATAGTTGACATAATGTTACATTAGTTTCAGGTGCACAGCATAGTGATTTGACATCTTTACACACTATGCTACCTTCACAAGTAGCATACAACGCTACATACATACATCTCTCCCCATACAACGCTATTACAATGTCATTGATTATTTTCCCTAGGCTGTAACCATTTATTCCCTTGATTTACTCATTCCATTAACTAGAAGCTTGTATCTCCAATTTCCGTTCACCCATTTTGCCCGTTCCCCCACCTCTCTCCCCTTTGGCAACCATCAGGGAATTCTTAGTATTTACAGGTCTGATTCTGCTGCTTGTTTGTTATTAATTTGTTTTGCTTTCAGATTCTACAGATGAATGAAATAATATAGGAATTTGTCTTTCTCAGTCTGACTTATTTCACTTAGCATTATACCTTCTAGGTCCTTCCATGTTGTCACAAATGGCAAGATCCCATTGTTTTTATGGCAGAGTAGTAGATATATGTAATCTTTTTTATCCATTCATCATTTGTTGGACATTTAAGTTGCTTCCATATCTTGGCGATTGTAAATACTGCTGCAATAACCACAGGGGTGCATATATCTTTTCAACTTAGTGTTTTTGTTTTCTTTGGGTAAACAACCAGTAGTGGAATTATTGGATCATATGGTATTTCTGTTTTTACTTTTTTTTGAGGAGTGTCCATGCTGTTTTCCACTTTGTTGTTGTTATTGTTGTTGTTGTTGTTTACTTTCCACATATAAGTAATACCATACAGTATTTACCTATATCTCTCTGATTTATTATATTTACCATAAGGCCCTCAAGCTCCAATTATGTAGTCACAAATGGCAGGATCTCCTTCTTCTCTATGCCTGAATAATATTACACTTGTATATTACACATTTTCTTTATCCATTTTTCTGACAAGGGACACTTAGATTGCTTCCATGTCATTGCTGTCATGAATAATGTTGCAATAAAGATGGGAGTGCAGATTACCTCTTCAAGATAGTGATTTAATTTACTTTGAATATATACCTAGAAGTAGAACTGTTGTATCACATGTTATTTCTATTTTTAATTTTATCTATCTATGTATCTGTGTATCTATCTATTTATTTATTTTAATGTTTTATTTATTTTTGAGAGAGACAGAGACAGAGTGTGAGCAGGGCCGAGGGGCAGACAGAGAAGGAGACATAGAATCTGTAGCAGGCTCCAGGCTCCTAGCTGTCAGCACAAAGCCTGATGCTAGGCTTGAACCCACGAACCGTGAGATCATGACCTGAGCTGAAGTTGCACGCTTAACCGACTGAGAACCCAGGCGCCCCTCTATTTATTTTTTGAGGAAACTCCATATTGTTTTCATAATGACCCCACCAACAGTGTACATGTTTTCCTTTTATTCTACAACCTAGCCAAAAAATTGTTCTCTTATACTTTTGGTAATAGACATCCTAACAGGTGGGAAGTGATACTTCATTGTGGCTTTGATTTGTATTTCTTTGATGATTAGTGTGTGGAGCATCTTTCATACACCCACTGATCATTTGTATGACTTTTTGGAAAAATATCTATTAAGGTCCTAGCGCATTTTTTTAATCAAGTTATTTAATTTATTGCTACTGTGTTGTATGAGTTCCTTATATGCTTTGGATTTTTTTTTTCATCGTTTATTTATTTTTGGGACAGAGAGAGACAGAGCATGAATGGGGGAGGGGCCGAGAGAGAGGGAGACACAGAATCGGAAACAGGCTCCAGGCTCTGAGCCATCAGCCCAGAGCCCCACGCGGGGCTGGAACTCACCCACAGTGAGATCGTGACCTGGCTGAAGTCGGACGCTTAACCGACTGCGCCACCCAGGCGCCCCTATGCTTTGGATTTTAACTCCTTACCAGATATTTGGTTTGCAGACATTTCCCCCATTTAGTAGATTGCCTTTTCATTTTATTGATTGCTTTCATTGCTGTGAAGAACTTTTTAGTTTGATGTAGTGTCATTTGTTTTTGGTTTGGTTTGGTTTTGGTTTTGGGGTTTTGTTTGTTTGGTTTGTTTTTGGTGCCTGTCTTTTTGGTGTCATATCCAAAAAATAAGTGTAGGGGCGCCTGGGTGGTGCAGTCGGTTAAGCGTCCGACTTCAGCCAAGTCACGATCTCGCGGTCCGGGAGTTCGAGCCCCGCGTCAGGCTCTGGGCTGATGGCTCAGAGCCTGGAGCCTGTTTCCGATTCTGTGTCTCCCTCTCTCTCTGCCCCTCGCCCGTTCATGCTCTGTCTCTCTCTGTTCCAAAAATAAATAAACGTTGCAAAAAATAAGTGTCAAGGAGCTTTCCCCCTTTGGCTTCTCCTGGGAGTTTATGGTTTTAACAATATTAATATTAATTCTCCCATTTCACAAAGATGGTATATCTTTCTATTTATTATTGTGTTCTTCAATTTCTTTCGTCAATGTTTAAGTTTATACGTCTTTATAGACCTTTCACCTCCTTAAAAATATTAACTCCTAGTATTTTATTATTTTGATGCTATTATGTGTGAACATGTTTTCTTAATTTCTATTTTAAGTAGTTCTGGATTAGTATATGCAAATATAACTTATTTTTGTACGTTGATTTTTTATTCTACAAATTGTATTTGTTTATTAATTTTAACATTTTTAAGTAGAGACTACATCTTTCTGTATGTGGGATTATATCATCTGCAAATAGAGACAACTGCATAGCTTTTATAAAAATTTTATAAATTTTTACAAAATTTTGTAATTTTCTTCCTTTCTGACTTGGAAGTCTTTACTTCTTTTTCTTGCTTAATTGCTCTGGCCAGGACTTCTACTATTATGTTCAACAGAAATAACAACAGTGGACATCTTGTCTCATTCCTGGTCTTACAGAAAATAGGTTTCAGCTTTTCACTATTGAATATGGCATCACTGGTGGGATTATCATAAATGGCCTTTATTATATTGCATACATTCTTTCTATATTCATTTGTTGAATTTTATCATGCAATGATGTTAAATTTTGTCAAAGCCTTTTTATGTAACCATTGAAATGACCATATGATTTTTAAATTATAGTTGACATACAACATCATATTAGTTTCCAGTGTATAACATAGTGATTCAACAATTCTATACATTACTCAGGGCTCACCATGATAAGTGTAGTCACCATCTGTCACCATACAGTGTTACTATAATATTACTGACTATATACCATATGCTGTAGTTTCCATATCTTTGACTAATTTATTTTATAACTTGAAGTTTGTTTTTTTTAAATTTTTTTATGTTTATTTATTTTTGAGACAGAGACAGCATGAACAGGAGAGGGTCAGAGAGAGAGGGAGACAGAGAATCTGAAACAGGCCGCAGGCTCTGAGCTGTCAGCACAGAGCCCAACGCAGGGCTTGAACTCACGGACCGCGAGATCATGACCTGGCTGAAGTCGGACGCTTAACCGACTGCGCCACCCAGGCGCCCCTATAACTTGAAGTTTGTACCTCTTGACACCCTTTACCTGTTTTTCCCATACCTGTACTCTCCACCCTTCTGGCAACCACCAGTTTGTTTTCTGAATTATGAATCTGCTTCTGTTTTTTGTTTGTTTGTTTGGTTTTTGTTTGTGTCTTTAGATTCCATTAAGTGAAATCATATGGTATTTGTCTTTCATTTCTGATTAACCTTACTCAACATCATACCATCTAGGTCCATCCATGTTGTTGCTAATGGCTTCTCAATTCTTTTTTATGGCTGTGTGGTATTCCCTATATATATATCACATCTTCTGTATCTCTTCATGTAGTGATGGACACTTTAGGTTGGTTCCATATCTTGGCTATTGTAAATAATGCTGCAATAAACATGGGGGCACATATATCTTTTTGAATTAGTGTTTTTGTTTTCTTTGGGTCATTACCCAGAAGTGGAATTACTAGATTGTATGGCATTTCCATTTTCAATTTTTTTAATGTTTATTTATTTTTGAGAGACAGACCACAAGCTGGGGAGTGGAAGAGACAGAGACACAGAATCTGAAGCAGGCTTCAGGCTCTGAGCTGTCAGCACACAGCCCAACATGGGGCTCAAATCCACAAACTGTGAGATCATGACCTGAGCTGAAGTCAGACACTTAACCAACTGAGACACCCAGGCAAACCTCCATTTTCAATTTTTTGAAGAAACTCATTACCGTTTTCTAATATGGCTGCACCAATTTACATTTCCACCAAGCATGCACAAGGGTTCCCTTTCCTCCACATGTTCTCCAACACTGTTATTTCTTCATTTCTTCATACTTCTGGTGATATGAGGTGACAACTCATTGTGGTTTTGATTTACATTTCCCTGATGATTAGTGATTATGAGCATTTTTTTTTTCATTTGCCTGTTAGTCATCCATATGTCTTCTTTGGGAAAATATTGGTTTATTTCCCCTACCCATTTTTTAACCAGACTATTTGGTTTGGGGGGAGGGTATTGCATTTTATAAGGTCTTTGTTTAAGATAATAGCCCTTTTTGGTATATAATTTGCAAATATCTTCTCCCATTTGGTAAGCTGCTTTTTCATTTTGTTGGTTTCCTTTACTATAGAAAAGTTTTTTGTTTTGGTGTAGTCCCAGTAGTTTATTTTTGCTTTTGTTTCCCTTCCCTTGTTTTTGTTTTACTTTCTATCAATGTTGCTAAGGCTGATGTCTAAGACATTACTATGTTTTTCTTTAGGATTTTCATTTTTTCAGGTTTCGTGTTTAGGTATTTTATTCATTTTGAGTTTATTTTTCTATATGGTGTAAGAAAGTGGTTCAGTAGCCATTCTTTTTCATGTCCAGTTTCCCCAGAACCATTTATTGAAAAGACTATCTTTCCCCCATTGTATATTATTACCTTCTTTGTCACAGATTAACTGACCATAGAAATATGAGTGTGTTCTGGGCTCTCCACTCTTTCCCATTGATCCATGTATTTATATCTGTGCCAATACCATAATGTTTTGATTACTATAGCTTTGTAGTATAAGTGCAGTGCAGTTCTATACTGTTTTCATCTATTGTTATGTATGATAATATTCAAGGTCAGAATAAGAATTCTAACATAGTCTCAAACTTCAAAGAAAAAGCATATTTTGGGGGCACCTGACTGGCTCAGTCAGTAGAGCCACGCTAGTCTTGATCTCAGGGACATGAGTCCAAGCTTCATCTTGGGTGTAGAGCTTACTTAAAAAAAGAAAGAAAGAAAAGGTATATTTAACTAAAATTATATTATTAACTGAAAAGAAATCCAGACTAACACATTTTTTAAGATTTTCAAATGCATATAATCAAATAAGGAAAGCTGCCTAGGTGACTTATGGTATGTGCCTTACCATAAAAACCCAGTTTAATAAAAAAATATATGAATGCATAGAATCAGTTCTGCATTGTTTCTCATCCAGTTTTTCACTATGTGCCTCAGCAAGCTATCCATTATGTTAAGGCTCATTTTTCATTACCTGTGAGAGGTTGAAATAATTCTAACATTACAACAGTGTTATAATGACTAAATGATATAATGTATATATACAGATATTGGGCAGAATTCTAGGCACATAATAGGTTTTAGATAAATTTCTCAATTCTCAAAGTATATTAATTACACAAACTTTTATCACACACAAAAGTTCCTCTTTTCATCCCTCTAAAAGAAAGTTTAAATATTTTAATCAAAGAGATGAAGAACTTTAGCCCAAAATCATTTTTTTTGCTAATTGTAACTATAAAAATTACAGTTAATAACAACTATAAGTTTTTTTAAATGAGAGAGCATGAATTCGTTCTGCTTTGTTAATCATTAAATTCTTGTGTTTAGAGAAGTTACTGCTGTATATTAGCCATTCACTACATTTGTTGAGTAAAGAAGGTGTAAGCAAATGTGTAATCATACTCCACTAAGTTTTTTAGATTTCACCATCTCAAAGTCTGATTTAAACTCAGAATATAGCTTTAGTTATTCTCCCTTCTTGCTCATAACCAGTGTCTCTTAATTTTGTCACTTTTCTTTCTAAATGCCTTTCATTTTCACTCTTCCTCTCCACTAATAATGCAAATTCTCTATCCTGATGACCTATACAAATAAATGCAGTAACTACTAGCTGCCAGCTAGTTTCACCATCAACACTATCTTCTGTAGAAGCAAACCATCCTCCAGTGGGTGGCAATAAGTTCAGTGGTATGGAGGCAGCAGTAATTATTACCCATAAAGGGGGACCGATGTTTGTAAATATTTTAGATGCAAACGCACGTAGGTATATATTTATGAAAGTATTCACATCTGAAGTAGGGGAGCTGTGCTTTTGCTCTGTTTTCTTTTTTTTTTTTTTAAGTTTATTTATTTGAGAGAGACAGAGACAGTATGAGTGGGGGAGGGGCAGAGAGAGAGTGAGAGAGAGAGAGAGAGAAAGAGAGAGAGAGAGAGAGAGAGAGAGAGAGAGAGAGAATCCCAAGTAGGCTCCATGCTGCCAGCACAGAGCCCGATGTGGGGCACAGAATCATGAAGTTGAACTGAAACCAAGAGTTGGACGCTTAACCAACTGAGCCACCCAGGTGCCCCTTGCTCTGTTTTCAAACATAAATAAACTTCAAGTTTTATAAATTTATTAATGTAGAATAGAAGTGTTGCTCTTATTTGCTTGCATTTGCATTTTCTCTCCAGAAAAGGAGAAAAAGGAAACAAGTTGCTGCCCTGGCACAGGAATAAGGTCAAGGCCACACCATTTTTACCTCTGCTACAGAAAACATAGGTGGGGATGTGCCTCTTTTGAAAAACTTTTATGTCAGATTTCACAGTGGAAAACATATTAAAGCATCCCTGATATAAATACTTTCATTTCTTCTTAATTAACAGCTTTGATCATAGCATCTCCAGGTTAAGAACCAAATATTTTCTATTTCTCATTGTATTAATTTCATCTCATTTTCACTTTCAAGGTTGTCAGTATACTAGTCCCCCTTTGACCTTACAGTTTTCTAACTTCCTCACAAAACCCCCCATCATTCAAGTAGGCAAACCCATCCCTCACTAGCTAATGCATAAACAATGATCCTTCTAGATTTTAAAGGTGAATAAAATTTCTAGTCATTTGTATTCTTCTAACAATATAAAACTATCAACAAAATCCTTCTACACCCACCCAGTTTGACATGCAGTGCTCTTTCTACTTGACCTCTTCTGAGGTTTACTGAATACTCAGTTAGAATCTTGCATGGTTTACTCTTGTTCCATGTGTTATCAGTTTCTCAGCCTTATTAAAGGGATGGTGTTTGGCATGTAGAGCCTTAAATTATACTTTCTATGAACTGTTCCTTTTCTCTAGGTTTCCACACTTGCTCAGGTTACAATAGGGATTATTTTTAATCCAATTTCTTGCATGTTTTCATTTACTAAGTGAACATTGCTCAGGCCATTTTTTTTTTTCTTAAATGTAATAGGCAAAGACTGCTTTCCTAATAGTGGTTATTGTGGCAATGAATAAAGTTATTTCAAAGCACTTTATGAACATAGTCTACCAACAAATGAGAATAACCCTTATGCCTTTGCTCAAAGCTAAGGAATTATACCCATGAAAAGGCTTTAAAGATTCCAGTTAAAAGAAACAATCCATGTGCTTGGCACATAATAGGTTCTTAATACATGATCTTCAAATGTTAAATCATGTGAGACTATACATAATGCTACACAGCATGCATACAAAAAATCGTAACTGAAAATAGATGAATCTATCATTTTAATCTTAAAAAGTGTTTCATCTATGTAGGATGATAGAGCCCATAGAGATCTGAATAGCTTCACTCATCCTCCAAACGTCATATAGATCAGAAAAGAAATGAAAACTATCCTTCACCTGCAGTTGCATATAAAGGGGAGATTAAAAATACTAAACATTTCAAATGATGTCCAAACAGGGGAAAAAATACCCTAACAAGAACAATCAATTCAAGTATACATTAAAACGAGTATATGGGGAAAAAAGAGAGGGGGACAAAACCTAAGAGTTAGAACACAGACTCATTCTGACAAAGAGAGATTCTCAGAATTCATAAGACCATGTCAGAAACTTGATGGATGACAGCATTAGCTATTCTGGAACTGAAAGACAGCGCTCTAAAGAACACAGAACTATAAGTGGTCTTGGAGTGTCAGTCTTGTAAGCATCACCTACTTCTAGGAGAAATAAAGTCTCCCTGAACATCTGGAAAGCAAAGAGTAAATATTCACTTATGTATGTATCTTTATTACCTTGAATCTGAAATCCAAAATATCAGAACAAAATTCGATTTAAAAAAGTAAGTCATGATATGACTTGACTGAATTTAGGTAGGAAAGCAAAAAAACAAAACAAAACAAAACAAAAAAAACCTTCTGAAATGAAGACTAAATCCAAGGTTCCCCCAAAAAGGTATATTTGACGTAAACTATAACAAAGAGCATTTAGTAACATAATGGAGACAAGGGAGAAAACAAAAACTACCTTTAAAAAAAGGGCAGAGAATAATTAGAGAGAAAAATGATAGATACAAAAGATAGATATAAAAAGATAGATATAAATGACTCTATACATACATATATATGTATATGTACATATATACGTATTTTTTTGAAGAAAAGAGAACTAATATTTAAAATATTGGCTTCTTTGAAGAAAATAAAAGAGAACTAATATTTAATCATAATCTGGAGCCCCCGGGTGGCTCAGTTGGTTGAGCATCCAACTTCGGCTCAGGTCATGATATCACCGTTTGTGAGTTCCAGCCCTGTCTCGGGCTCTGTGCTGACAGCTCAAAGCCTGGAGCCTGCTTCGGATTCTGTGTCTCCCTCTCCCTCTGCCTCTCCCCCATTTGTGCTCTCTCTCTCTCTCTCTCTCAAAAATAAATAAAATATTAAAAAAATTTAAATCATAATCTAACAAATTTTTCTGGAAATACAAAAGCTCTAATTTAGCATTTTAAGTGTCCTAAATATTACTGGAAAAATTTACCCAGAAAGTCCAACTCTGGGGCTAATATTCTAATAGACTAATTAAATTATAAAAATAAAGAAAAAAATCTGTGTTACGTAGTAAAAGAAGCAAGTGACTTATAAAGAGATAAAAGCTTCGGATGGGGTGCCTGGGTGGCTAAGTTGGTTAAGTATGCAACTCTTGATTTCAGATCAGGTCATCATGTCACGGTTTTGTGGATTCCAGCCCCACATCAGCGCAGACCCTGCTTGGAATTCTCTTTCCCTTGCTTTCTGCCCCTCCCCAACTCACACTGTCTCTGTCTTCTCAAAATAAATAAATAAAATTAAAAAAAATTTTTTTTAAAGTGATGAAAATCAGTACGGCTAGGTGGCTCAGTCAGTTGTGCATCTGACTCTTGATTTTCACTCAGGTCATGATACCAGGGCCATGGATGGGATCAAGCCCTAAGTTGGGATCCATGCTGAGTGTGGAGCCTGCTTGAGATTCTCTCTCTTCCTCTGTCCCTCTCTTCTGCTCATGCTCTTTCTCTTTCTCTCTAACATAAAATAAAAAAATAATAATAAATAGATCAAAATCATGAGGTATCATTTCTTTATAGCAACATACAAAATAAGATACATGGGATTAATACACTTTAAAAATTTAAGGAAAGAGCCAGCCAAAGCCCTATTGCCCAGCCAATGTTTCCTTCAAGTTCCATGGATATCCAAAACAAGTTTAAGACATTCGAGAATTCAGGGAATGCTGGAGTCAAGTCCTTCCTAAGAAATCTACTAGAAAACTGATTTCATATATTCCAAGGACAATTGGGAAGAACCTGGTAAATGACTAACAGTGAGCACTTATTGTGTTAATTTCAGATTTATCATCAACATATAGGTGGGGACAAGGTGAAAGAATAATATACAATTATCACATGTCCTGACAAAATAGAAACAATTAAAATAACAGAGAGAGAAAAAGATAAATTAGTATGACCTCACTGAATATTGCTTCGAACTTTGAACTCTCCCTTGTAGGCTTTTTTATGGTAGTTTTATTGGTAGAATCATTCTAAAATTATTTTGTGTGTATGGTAGGAAAAGCTAAGTAAGAAAAGTATCACTGTGGGAAAGGGAAGTACAAATGAGAGGAAAGTTGAGAAAAACCCCGAGGTAGAATTTGAATTGGAAATAAGAGTATGACCCCTAATTAGACAAAAGTCCCACAAACATGGTATGTGTGTGTATGTATGTATGTATGTATGCATGTGTGTGAATATTAGCTGTCTCCAGCCCTTGAAAGAATCTAAAAGTTAATGATTCCCCACTAGCAATTAACATACTTAGTGCCCAGTTCTTGGTTCTGAAAACAATCAGGACTCTAATTTAGAGAAATGATGATTTCAAGTCTGGGGAGTAAAAGTACAAACTGAAAATGGGATATATTCTAGGGCCAGATAATCAAAGAACTTCTTAATGACTAGTGGGAACATGTCAGAAAATCAAAGGAGCTAACTTCGCCTAATTGAGCAAATTGGGGTCAATTTTTTTTCTAACTTTTTATTGATGTATGACACATAAACAGAAAAATACCAACTTAAAAATAAGGGCATTATTTGGTGAATTTTCATTGTAAGAACACACTTTCTTAACCAGACCCAGATCAAGAAATAGAACATTATAAAAACATTAGAAGCCACATTCATACATCATCAAAAGCCACCATTCTCCTGACTTCTAACAGCATAGTTTTTTTTTGTCTGTCTTGTAACTTATGGAATAACAGAATATACTCTTTTGTCTCAGACTTATTTTAAAGAGTATTATTTTTGTGAGATTCGCCCCTATTGTTGTGTGTTGGAATTATTCATTCTGATTGCAATATTGTATTCTACTGTAAGTACATATCACAATTTAAATTTTGGATGACTTGAGTAAAAATATATGTATAAGAAATTGGTTTTTTTTTAATCCCTAAGTCTATAGTGACACACTAACGAGTGCAGATGGGAGAATGAGATATTATTCACAAAATTATACAGGCAAATAAGTGTACAAAGAATGACAGAATGAGAAAATGGCCATACTGTAACCATCAAAGTAATAATCTATTCAAAAAAGGATCACCAATGAATCTAAAATCATTGGGTCAAATGATAATGGAGAACAGGTTATTCACATGATTCACATAATTCACATAATACAAAAGTATCAGCCTGCATATCACTTAGTAATAACAAAGGAAATGTGGCAACCTTATAATGGAGAGATCTTGCAATCGTCAAAACCAGAATTATAAATAATACATTTCATGATTCCATGCAATATCATGTAAATAGTATCCTTGCCAAAGATGTTAAACCTATATCTAAATATGATGAATCAATTAGACAAATCCAGATTGTGAGGCATTGTATAAGACAGCTGGCCTAGACATTTAAATTTTTTCAATGTCATGAAAAAAAGGACAAAGTAGTTTTGGAGCTGCTATTCTAGATGGAAAAAGATGTAACAACTACGTGCAACTTTGTAATCCTGCTTGGATCTTAGAACAACAGCAACAAAAACTCAAGGACAACTGGGAAATTAGGGAGATATTTAAATATAGAACATTTATTACATAAGATAATTTTATCAATGTTGAACTTCTTGGGTGTGATAGTGGTATTGTATTTGTGTAGAGAATGTCTTAGTTAGAAAGTATTTAGAAGGAGTATTCCAGAACCTGCAACTTCCAATTTTTTTTTGTAAATCAGAGGAAAAGAATGAAAAATAAATGTAGCAGTTGAGAATGGAAATCGGATAAAGATATAGAGGTAATAATTTGTACTATTCTTTTAATTTTTCTGTAGATTTGAAAGATGAGACCAAAACACATTTATCTTAAAATTTTCAAAGATTCAAGATTGTTTTTAACATTCAATATAGTAAAAGAAAGATGAACCACCAGTTAACATTGTCTTTTCATAGTTTAAACATGTACATCAAAAAACATCTCTTTACCCAGTTTCTGAATTTCAATTCTAACTTTAATTGACTTATTAGTTAGCATATATTCATTATAGAATAAATATACAGATATCTCATGAGTTTTAGATTATTTAAAATAATCTTAAATTTTTATTTTACATTGATTATATTTTTCTCCTTATATATCACAAATTTATAAGTCACTATTATTCATGAAAAATATGGTTCTGGGTAGATAAATTCTTTTTTTGAAGTTTCATTAAATGGCAAACAAATAAGATTCCATGGCAACTTTAAACTTATATTTTTCATTAGCTCTACTCAAGAGCTAATATTCCCATGATATCAGCTACTGCTTGCCAAAACAATATATAATTTATTTTATAAAACCATTCCCTCCTTCCAACCCCCCTTCAAAAAAAGAATCCACCAATATTGATTTTGGAGAAAGCAAACAAATCTTTTAAGAATCACTAATTGGATCATGGTTTTAGCAAACTTTGTATAAAAAAAAAAAAACTTAAAAGTGTTCTATAACTTTAAATGATAGAAACCACAATTCAAAGTTATTGATGGTCACAATAAACTAGCAATAAACTATGTCTAACTTAAAAAAATAAGAAAATGACATGTAATATTTAATTCTTATTGATAATTTCCTATGAGATTAAAAAAGCACTTTTACCTGACATTGAGGAGCTTAATATTAAATGGATTATTTGAAAATAACTATAAATTTTCCCATATATATTTTTCTTTTAAAGGCAAATGAAACTTACATAAACCCTTACATAGATATTATAATAATAGATATTGCATATTTGCATCCTAGTGAAGATGACATTATTGCAAATTTAAACATCAATAGTATGAAAAAATACCATCTGAAGAGTATGCCACTCTAAAATATACCACTTTGGCACAAGGATTCTTTCAAGCTACAGGCACTTAAAAAACAGCAGGCAAAAGAAGGGCACTCTGACCTGGTCTTTTCTTCCATAAAGCAGAAGATAAAACTCTTGTGTGAAAGATACCCTTCCTATACCAGGAAGAAAGAAACATTCTTATTACCACACACAGAGCTCAGGCCAAAAGAATTCTGACACAAACTTAGTTAAATTAATTATTTCCCTTTAGTTTTCTTGTATATTTAGTGACTTTTCCACAACGGCCTCTCTTTTTTTCAACCTGGTATAAAAGCATTTAGGTCATCATTTTCTTATTTGAGCTTCCATGTCATGTAAAGTTTATATTAAATAAATCTGCATGATTTTATCCTATTAATGTTTTATATCAATTTAATTTTTCAAGCTCTAGCTGGAGACCCTAAGAGTTAAAGTGTGGCTTCTCCTTCACATTACCACACACGATAGAGAAATCTTCAAATCTTAATATTTGTCACATATATTTTTTAATGTTTATTTATTCTTGAGAAAGAGAGAGACAGAGCATGAGTAGAGGAGGGGCAGAGAGAGAGGGAAACACAAAATCTGAAGCAGGCCCCAGGTTCTGAGCTGTCAGCGCAGACCCCAATGTGGGGCTTGAACTCATGAACCATGAGATCATGACCTGAGCTGAAGTCGGATGCCTATCTGACTGAGCCACCCACGCGCCCCTGTCCTATATATTTTTGAAGAAATTCATCCTTCCATATCACATGTTTAACAGTGTTAACATATAAATCCATACAATTTTCTGTTTTTCTCATGAAATGTGTATTTGAGAATATAATTACTATTGACACCACATATTTGTTTTCTATTATTATGAATTTATCCTATAGGATACATCTCTAGTATCTCTAAAAGTTGGGGACAGGAAGGACTCCTGTAAGATCTTGAGCAATGCTTTCACATCAATAAATAATATTTTGAAAATTACACAATTTTATAAAATTATGATTAAATCCTATCCATTAGCATTTTCCCTCAGAGAATGAAGAATAATTACTTACTAATGTAGAGGAAATATCCTAACAAAGATGGTCTTTACAGAGACCTAGGTTACTTAGTTTATTCATGAAAATTAGAAAGTAGATATTTATTTAACTTCTTTTGGAAGGACATATGAATAAGATGTAAACGTTTTCTATTTTACCAGTCAGGAATAACTTATGTTTAGAGAATATGATAATTTCCCAAAAGCCTCAATTCTTTCAAATCTGACATAGCTACAAATGTTGGTCTCAAATAGAAATATTTACCTTTATTTTGTATCATTTCCAAATATCCATATCGTTTTCTTGACTTTAAAAAAATTAATTATTTCACTTAGCATCACACTCTCCAGTTCCATCCACATTGCTACAGAGGACCATATTTCATTCTTTCTCATTGCCACATAGTATGCTAAGTGAAATAAGCCATACAGAGAAAGACAGATATCATATGTTTTCACTCTTATGTGGATCCTGAGAAACTTAACGGAAACCCATGGGGGAGGGGAAGGAAAAAAAAAAAAAAAGAGAGGTTAGAGTGGGAGAGAGCCAAAGCATAAGAGACTCTTAAAAAATGAGAACAAACTTAGGGCTGATGGGGGGTGGGAGGGGCGGAGGGTGGGTGATGGGTATTGAAGAGGGCATCTTTTGGGATGAGCACTGGGTGTTGTATGGAAACCAATTTGACAATAAATTTCATATATTAAAAAAAATTATTTACAATTTTTGCCTTGACACCAAACAGGCAATTATCTTTACAGTAGCAGTGATATTAGAATAAGACAGTAAATGAGACCAGTTAATGAGTCTAAGACTTGAAAAAGAATGAACTCAAAGTAGCCATGGTTCAAATAATAGAAAATATTCAGTAACTAAGAGATACATCAACTGTTCTCCATACAAAGTTATTCTTTTTCTTTTACAAAAAGATTATGTGACAAATTATGTAGTTACTCTGACCTCCCCTAAAATTCATTTCATAGGGGCTGGTGCTATTTGTTTTAATTCTAGGCACTCCATTAATTTCTAATCTTTCTTACATGGAATATTACCATTCCTTTTTTTAAAAAAAATATTTTAATGTTTTTATTTATTTTGGAGACAGTGAGAAAATGAACGAGGGAAGGACAGAGAGACAGAGAGAGGGGGAGGGAGGATCTGAAGCGGGCTCTGCACTGACAGCAGACAGCCTGATGTGGGGCTCAAACTCATGAACTGTGAGATCATGATCTGAGCCAAAGACTGACACTTAACTGATTGAGCCACCCAGGAAACCCCCCTCCTTTTTTTTCTGTTTAATCATAGAAGCTGGCATTATGATTTAATTCAAGTATGCTGAGTGTTAAGAGAATATAATAAATTAAAAAAAATAAGGTTGTTCATATGGCATATAAATAACCATTTACTACTTTTGCTTTACATATACATTTGTTATTATGGGATGGTAATTAGAAACTTTGATAAGTATCTTCTCTTCCAAGTTACAAATGTCTTTATCACAGAGCATGACTTCAAAATTAAATTATAGCCATAATTACTTTATCAAATTCCAGTTCTACCACAGATAATAGTATTGCATCAAGCTAAAACAACCTTGTATTATATTAGAAAGTAAAATTGTTCTTTTTAAAAGTTTATGCAATTTGTAAATTAAAAATAAGAATCAACAAGAAAGAAATATTTTCATCTTTTAATGAAGATTTTTTAAATAAATTTATTTTTTTAGTATAATTCAAAGTTGCAATATTAAAGTTTTATACCATGACTTAAAGCTTTCTATCTAAGGTATAATCAAAGCAAGCATAAATTAACATGAAGCTTTCTTTAATATGCTGTGGAGAGTGACACATCTTTTTTTTTTTTTCAACTATGAAGAATTTCCCAAACTTTGGTGATAAACAGATAAAGAGATGTGGTTTCATTCTGGGATAGCAAAGATAATTAACTGTCTACTGTTTCTGTTCCCAGCTATTGGATGCAAATGTTCCTGAAAAGCAATAGTCCAGGAAAAGAATTTCATTTCTGAATCTTTACTGCATCTTTGTAAAGCCATTTTGGCTGCTTTTTGCAATGGGACACGAGTGGAAGTGATATGTATCACTCACTTGTAGTTCAAATTAATTAAAAAGAAAGTGTGCGTTTTCCATTGTTCTTTCATATTCAGGCTAAATACAAGAAGCTTTGACACTCCAAGAGTCAAAATATGAAAGAGTCTGGGTCCCTGAATCTCTATGTAGAGGACAAAGACCAACTGGCCAAGAACACCCACATTTTATTGTCACAAACTTCTCCTTTGTAAAACCCTGAAACTGAGGGTTATATTTTCTATAGCAGTTGATGATACTCAAACTGATACATATGGTGTTCAGCAGGGATGGGGGGATGGGGTATTGAATGGGAAGATTTTTCTGGTTTCTGGGGAAAGTCAGTGTTTTCACTGAAAAATGCATTTGGAATGGTTCATAAAAGGACTCAGTTAAGGCAATAGAAACACATAAAATGAAGTTAAGCAGTTACTTCTAAAATGGATATTTAAAACCAGAGTCATGTACCTGGGCTTGTAGTGCAATTTATTTGGACATATTTTTAACTAAGAAAAAAGATAGAAGAGGCCCATATTCCTTGGTATATGTCAAATTTTGTTTTGACATTCATTGCTTCAAATGTTTGCATTCTTAAAAATAAATTCTCTAACAACTCACTTTTGGAACACTGGTGAAGACTAAAATAAAATAAAATAAATCGCCTTCCTCAAAATCTTTACAAATCTACTTCTTAAAAAATCAAACAGTGAGAGGTGTTTGGGTTTTTTGTTTTGGTTTTTGGTTTTTTTGTTCCCCTCACACATTCTTTAGAATGTTCCTCTAGGCAAGAGCTGTAGATCACAATATGGCTACCAGCCAGACTCCTCAACACAGCCGTTGAGTGGGTTAAGAAGACACCAGAGAGCTGAGATATAAAGGAACTCAAACAACAGGCTATTTCTGGGTAAACATAACTGTAAAGGGCTCCTTTTCTATCAAACAGTGAGCAGATTCTAAGGCATTAGCAAAGAAGCCCCAGAGCAATTGACAAAATGTGTGAAGAAAGGAAAAGTAAATAGGGGTAACTTCTGACAGAACCACACTAAATTAGATAGATAGATAGATAGATAGATAGATAGATAGATAGATAGATGGATGATACAGAGAGATAGATACACCGACAGAAGATAGAAGAAAAACAGGAAGCACGGAAAGAAAACAAAGGGCTTTATCTTTTGACATATTTCAAAAGAAAGAAATATTTCCTGTTTTGAGGTTTTGATAAAGCTATATATTAAGAGTAAATAAATTAACTCTTTTAATTTTTTTTCAGAAGTAGTTTATGAAAATAGTAAAGTAGTAAATCATGAATGAATGATTTAAATAAAAATAGAACAAATGTTTGTAAGTTCTACATTTTAAGTAATGGTCTAACTGCACTTAAAAGTGTGAAAAGATCTTCAAATCTTTTTGGGACTCTTTAAAGTTTATGGAACAGAAGGAGAACTATCACTCCCTTCCTCAGTCCTCCTCACTCTCATAATCCTAATGTGTTCTAAAGTATAGGAAATAAAAAACAACCCTCCAAGCCCACCTATCACTGCCATCCTTTTTTGATAACTTTAACTTTTGGGGAGAGAAGTATTTATATCATGCTTGTAACAAAGATATTTGATTCTGACTTACTTCAAAGTAAATTATAAAATGAGATTTCTAAAAATATATTCAGCTCTTTTAATACTATTACATAACATCAAGGAATTAAATTTATTTATATATGTAAATTCAGGAATATTTATTTTTGGCAAGAAATGCCATTACTTTGTAAGGACCCATATAACATATTTTAGAAAAAAAATCATTAAGTATTGATTTTTTGTGTGTGTTAGCCAATAACAGAGGTATGATTCTGATATATGAAAATTTACATGCATAAATAATAAATGTCTTATGTCATAACATAGACTGTAAACAAAGTCAGTTTTTACAACTTCAAAGAAAAAGGAATGTCTTTGTTTGAAACTCTGCATAAAGCATATAAAATGTAAGTAATTTCTCTACCCAAGATCTTCATCACAGAAAGTTTCAGTAGATTTCATCACATTTTGAGAAGGAAAATTCATTTAGAATGGATACTGTCTTTCATCCCTATATACAGTAAGGATGTCAGTACCACATACAGTAATTTAGCTTACTTTTCAATTGTTTTTGAAAAAAAAACCAGGAAAATAAAAAGACAAAAAAGAGTAACCTGGAATTAAACAACAAAAACAAAAACCTTGTCAATTTCCCTGGTTAGTAAACCATTTCATAATTATGATTGCAGAGATAAAATAAGCAACTTAAAATTAGTATTTTTGAAAAACTATTTTATAAATAAAAAAATGTATCTGATAACTCTAGAACCTCAACACAGTTCAAATTGGTTAAGACAAATTTTAAAAATAATATTTTTTTCTTTTTTATCATAAAGGTAATATATAAATACTGGCTGTTGTCTTAAAAATTCAAATCTAAAATTATAGACTAAAAAGAGTGGTCTCAGTATATCTCTGCCCCACAAAATATATATATATATACACACATACATATATATGTATGTATATATATATATATATATACACACATACATATATATACATATATATGTATATATATGTGTGTGTATATATATGTTTACATGTTTATAAATATAAATATGTTTATATTTATATATATATATTTTTATACTATTACTATGTTAGTAATTACTAAGTAAGCAAATTACTATGTGTGGTACTCACACCCTTACTGTATATAGGGATGAAAGACAGTAGCCATTCTAAATGAATTTTCCTTCTCAAAATGTGATGTCATCAATAAAGGTATACATTTAATGTGATTACATCGTGGTATATCCACAGTATGAAATAGTATACAAAAATTATGAAGATAACTTATTCTTTTTCTTTTTTAATTCAAGACAGTATGCTGAACAAACTGAAACAAAACACAGTTTTTGAGCAACTAATACTTTAAAAATTGAAGGAATTAAATTTCCACACAGGGCTATTCCTTTGAAAGATACTGTGGTTATGGCAATGAATCTGGGGACAAGAAAATTAAACCTCAGCATGGTACTAAGGTTTAAATTGACAACATTTACATCTATAAAACAAAATAAAAATTTTTAATGGATGTCAATATAAAGACAAAGCAGAGAAACTTAATCATGGCTTTAAAAAAAAGAGAAAAATTGTCATACTTGTTGGTATAAAAGTAAAGGCATTAGTGAAATCACATGGAAGAAGAGGAAGAAAGGTAGAGATATGACTATCTTATGACAGAAAAAACAAATATATTAAATATATTATTAAAGGTTCCTTGACACAAAGATCAATATAACAGAATAGAAAATCCAGAAATATGGTCAATTAATCTTTAAGAAAGCATGAAAGAATATCCAATGGGAAAAATATAGTGTCTTCAATAAATGGTGTTGGAAAAACTGAATGAAAGAATGAAATTGAACCACTTTCTTACACCATACACAGAAATAAATTCAAAATTGACTACACACTTAAATGTGAGGCCTGAAACCATAAAAATCCTAGAAAAGAGCATAGGCACTAATATCTCTGACATTGGCCATAGCAACTTCTTTTTAGATATCTCTCCTCAGGCAAGGGAAACAAAAGCAAAAATGAACTATTGGGACTTCATCAAGATAAAAAAGCCTCTGCACAGTGAAGGAAACAATCCACAAAACTCAAGGAAGCCTATGGAATGTGAGAAGATATTTACAAATGACATATCAGATAAAAGGCTAGTATCCAAAATCTATAAAGAACTTATCAAACTCAACACCCCAAAAATAAATAATGCAGCTAAGAAATGGGCAGAAGACATGAACAGACATTTCTCCAAAGAAGACATACAGATGGCCAACAGGCACATGAAAAGATGTTCATCATCACTTATCACCAGGGAAATACAAAGCAAAACTACAATGAGATATCAGCTCAATCCTTTTGGAAATGCTAAAATTAAAAACACAAGAAACAACAGGTTCTGGCAAGGATGTGGAGAAAAAAGGAACCCTTGTGCACTGTTGGATGGAATACAAACTGGTGCAGACACTTTGGGAAACAGTATTGAGGCTCCTCAAAAAGTTAAAGATATAACTACCCCATAATCCAGTAGTCACATGGCTGGGTATTTACTCAAAGAAAATAAAAACACTAATTGGAAAATATATTTCTTTTTATTTAATGTTCATTTATTTGAGAAAGAGAGCATGCTCATGAGAGGAAGAGGGGCAGCAAGAGAAGGAAAGATAGAATCCTAAGCAGGCTCCTTGCTGTAGGTGCAGAGCCTAAAGTGGGGCTTAAACTCAGTAACTGTGAAATCATGACATGACCTGAAATCAAGAGTTGGAAGCTTAACCAACTGAGCCACCCAGGTGCCCCCAATGCACCCATATGTTTATAGCAGCATTATTTACAATGGCCAAGATAAGCAGCCCAAGTGTCCATTGAGAGATGGATAAAGAAAATGTGGGATATATATATATATATATATATATATATATATATATATGTATATATCCAAGAAGATGTGGTATATATAATGGAATATTACTCAGCCATAAAAAAAGAATGAAATCTTGCCATTTGCAATGATGTGGATGGAGACAGACAATATAATGCAAAGTGAAATAAAAGTACAAAACTATAAAACTATAAAGATTCAGCTTGCTTATGGTTAAAGTAGTTGGACAAAAAGTGACCTACTTCCAAAATAGGTAATGGCCCACCTCCCCATCTGTGGGTTAAATTCATAGTAAATAAATGTTTGGTAGAATTCATCAGCAAAATCATATGGTCTTGGTTTTTCTGTGCTGGGAGATTTTGTCTTACTAATTCAGTTGTCATTCTTGCTATTGGTCTAAGAAGATTTCCTATTTCTTGGATTCAAATTTCATGATTCAATCACGGTAACTTGTGTGTTTTTAGGAATTATCTGTTTTTTTGTTCTAACTTATCTGAGTTTTTAGTGTATAATTGCTTATAGTAATCTGCTATCACACTATGTATTTCTGTAGTTATCTGTTGTATTGTTTTTCTCTTCCATTTCTCATTTTGGCTTTTGTGTCTTCTCTTTTTCTTCTTAGTTAATGTAGTTAAAGCATTGCCAATTCAGTTTTTGTTTTGAAGAATTAGTCATTACTTTCAGTGTTATGTTATTAATTCTTTTCTCTATTTTACTTATTTCTGGTTTCTCTTTGCTATTTCCTTCCTCTTCTAAATTTCAGCTAAGTTTCTTTTTTTCTAGTTCTTTGTGTTGTAATGTTAAGTTGTTTATTTCAACGTTTTTTCTTAATACAAGCATTTGTAGCATAAATTTCACTGTAACATGTGCTTTTGCTGCATCCCATAGATTTTGGAATATTATGTTTTCTTTTACTTTTGTTTGAGATACATTTTGTCTTGCCATTTGGTTACTTATTTGGCCCATTGTTTGTGCATAGTGTCTGTTTAATATTTAAATATTAAATATTTAATATTTACATTGTAGATTTTCCAGGTTTGTTTGATTGTAGATCTTTCATTTTCTACCACTGTAGTTCGAAAATATACTTGGTATGATTTCAGTCTTCCTAAATTTGTAATATTTTTTATGTTTATTTTTATGTGATTTACCTAGGGGATTCTTCTGTGTGTACTTGAAGAAATGGCATACTCTATTTTTCTCGGATGGAATATTTTATATATATCTTTTAGAACCATGTATTCTGAAATATGCTTCCTGTTAGAAAAAAAAAATAACTTTAACTGAGGGTACTCCTTTAAAATAAACCATATCAGAGGGGAGGTGGGTGGATGGATAGGTGAAATAGGTAAAGGGGATTAAGAATATACTTACCTGATGAGCACTGAGTAATGAGGTATAGAATTGTTGAGTCATTGTATTCTATACCTGAAACTAATATAACACTGTATATTAACTGTACTATAATTAAAATTTGAAACTTAATAAATTTTATTTTAAATAGTAAGTAGGGGCTTCAGGATGGCTGAATTGGTTGACCATTGGGCTCTTGATTTCTGTTCAGGTCATGATCCTAGGGTTGTGGGAATGAACCCAACACTGGGCTCCATACTCACCATGGAGCCTGCTTAAGATTCTCTCTCCCTCTCACTCTGCCCCTCTACCCAGCTTGTGCGCTCGCTCTCTCTCTCTCTCTCTCTCTCTCTCTAAAATAACATAAAATAAGGGTGCCTGGGTGGCTTAATCATTTAAGTGTCAACTCTTGGTTTTGGCTCAGGTCATGATCTCATGGTTTTTGGGTTCAAGCCCTACATTGGACTCTGCACTGACAGTGTGGAGCCTGCTTGGGATTTTCTCTCTCTTCCTCTCTCTCTGCCCCTCTGCCACTTGGGTGCTTTCTCTCCCTCTCAAAAGAAATAAATAAAAACTTAAAAATAAATTAAATAAATAAAATAGTATAGAAAGGAAGGACGGAATAAGAGAAGAAAGAAAATAAATGGTATTTGCAAAGTTTAACAGTGCCACTAGCTGTTAAATGACCACCCAGCCAGTCTCAAACTGAACAGGCCAAGAGGGAGAATTATTCTTTGTATGATGTTCAGAAGGACATATTTATAGGTAAAGGCATGTAATTTTTTTTTTGCTTCAGTATTCTTTGTATTTATAATAGCACTACAATAAAACAAAGAAGGAGTTAAAAGGAGGGATAGGAATAGCGTTCTTGATATCTTTTAATTAGGTGGGAAGAAAAAGGATTTAAAGTAGAAGATGCAATTCACTAGTTTGCTAGAGCTAAAAAAAATAATAAAAACCACTAAATAGTAATTCAAAATTATGTCAAGCTATTTCAAAGAAAAGAAACAATTTTTCCCTTCAGAAATTGCATTTGAGTGACCATAAGTAGTTAAATAATAAAAATGATGATGATGAAGTAATTCGATTGAATTATCTTAATATAAAAATTCTCTAAACCCACAGTTACTCAGAATTGATGAAAAAGAAAACTAACAAAATATCAGCACCAATAATAAAAGTATTTTTTCTAGACTTAAGTTGAAATGTTATCTTGTCTAAATTATATATAATAGGAAGAAAAATGACCACTTATAATTTCCAACAACCAAATTGCTTTTACTTTAATTTTTTTTCATTTTTTTAATGTTTATTTATTTTTGAGAGAGAAAGAGAGACAGAGTGTGGGTAAGGGAGGGGCAGAGTGAGAGGGAGACAGACTAGGAAGCAGGCTTCAGGCTCTGAGCTGACAGCAGAGAACCAACGCAGGGCTCAAACTCACAAACCATGAGATCATGACCTGAGCTGAAGTCGGACACTTAACTGACTGAGCCACCCAGACACCCCTCAAATTTAGGATTCATTGTTTATGTTTAGCATTTGGGATAAGAGGAGTCCTATTTAAAATTTACTTCTTAAAAAATGGACAATAATATAGTCAAGAGGCAAGGTAATTCTACTTCTTGACAGGGGAACTGGATCCAAGAAACACTAAAAATCAAAAGAACCTATGGTAAGACACATGAGAAAGTTATATTTCAAAAAAAATTATTTACATCACTAGTATTGCAATTGTCTTTCCACATTGTTTTTTCCCCCTTTCCTTTTATATTTTCTTACTAACTTGCCATACAGTATTTTAGAAGACAGACTTTCTCTGCACTTCATAGACTTGTTATCAGAGTAATTGTTTAAACCAACTCATGCTAAAATAGCAGCAGCTGATAATGTCTGAATACATTTATCATCTGTTTGCAATGTCATAACCTGAAGGTACCATGAATGGGAAAATGTGGAATATGGGAGATTTTCTACAAATTACTTTGACTCTGTGGAGATTACTGCCCCTAAGCCAACTCCCAGCTGCATGTTCCATAAAGTATTTTAATTTACAAGAGAAAGTACATCATCTTTGAGGTCACACCGACTTAGTGAGTAGGAAATCAGTTGAAAAGTGATTCATCAGAGAAAAAAAAATTACTTGAAAATGTATGTGGATTGATTGATTGGCTCAGAAAAAGCAGTTGATAAATTTTACAAGGTCAATGTGTTATGCAGCAGTAGGTAACTCATTATCATCTCAGGTTAATATGAAGTTTTCATATTAAATATTCAAATTGTTATATGCTTATGAATTGATATTAAAGTTTCATATTAAATATTCAAATTGTTATGTGCTTATGAAATATAATTTTATGAAGTATATGAGGATATTGCTTTTAAATTGACAATAATAGCAGGCTGGTTCATTTTTTTATTAGTGAAATTTCTTATACAGTATGAATAGAGAAGAGATAACAGAAAATTACAATACAGGATCATAAAGAATAATGACAGGCTCATTCTCTTACCAGAGATGGGCTACTAATATTAGAACTGCTATTGGCATTGGGGCATGGCTAATAGAGAGTGTGGAGCTGAAACTAAGAATTGTTTAAATATGGAGAGGAGTATCTACTTGATATAGACAATGTAAAGAGAGAAAAAATAATATAAGCTCCTTCTCACTCTGTAAGTTAATGATGCTATCTTATTTCAAAGAAAATGCTATGAATGGAGAGGATGACAGAGAAATGTTTGTATTTTACTGTTGCAGTTTTGGTAAAACAGCTACTACCAAGGAGTGATGACCAGTGTCTATATGAGAATCCTGTTGTGGATCATCAAGCATCACTATAAGCAGGCGGCAGATTTATGACATATAGGCACAGTGGGTTACCGTTAACTTGCAATTGAATTTGAAGACCTAGTGACAAGAGAAAATTATCTCCATCTTTTCTATTTTCTCAAACCATAGATATATTTGCCCAATGAAAGAATTTAGGATCAATCTAATTCAAGGGAAGAATTAAAAGCTTATAGTAAAACAAAGAGCATATAACCATATGCTCTATGGTGTCTAGCAAGAAATAATTGTTAATGGATATATGTGATCTAGGTCAACAGGTTCCTGTCACCAGCACTAGATTTCTGAAGACCAAGAAATAAGGGATAAATTAATATAACAGAAGAAGATAAATAGAACGAGGGCTTGTTCCAATTAAAAATATACTAAAATTTCTACAAACTTTCTGAAGAATTTATACCAGGACATCAAGTCATATATTTAGAAGGTCACTGAGATAGGTATATAAGATAGTAATCACAATTGCCTAAACATAGGATATTGTGTAAAGGTTCCTACTGTCATGACTATAATTATAAGGTAGGGCTACATATTTATTAAATATATTATTAGTACTTTTCCCCTTGGAAAGAACATTTGCCTTATATTTTTCTCAAAAAAAAGCAAACAAACACATTAATGGCATATAAAATAAGTTTACATATTTTAAGAATTATACTCAAGACATGATTTTCTGAGCTCTTCCACTGAAAATGGGTGAGTTAAATTGCTTTTGACCTGAATAAAGGGGATCAGTTTCTTTTAATCATATGCAATAGGTAACAGTGATTTTCTCAGACTTTTCATCTTCATAAATAACTTAGATCTAATAAGGCCTCATTCCATGCACTTTGTAGGCTGAGTGCATTAGTGTAACATTACTTTGTAATAAAAATCTCCTGCTTATTCGAATATGCTGTCCTTGAAATTCAAGCCCAGTACCAATACTTTCCAATATATCTACTACACATAGGTATCTGACCACAGTGAAAGAATGACATTAAAATAAGTCAAATTATTATTGTTTTCTTCATTTAATAACCAAAACAGAAAATACTCATTTTTGTGGATTTTTCCCTCTAACTTGTATCTAACTTCTAAGCTGTGCTTTTGCCTTCATCACTTTCCATACATACTGCCTCCATCTTCAAATTATGTAAGTCACAAGTGCTAACATTGATAGGTGACCTATGCTAACCTCCTATTTCTTGCAGATGTTGGTTGAGCTTGCCGAATAACTATTAATTCTTGTGTGAGAGGAGGATAAGGATAGGCTCTTATCCGTGTAAAACTGCACCTCTGTTTTGAATGAGCAGGAAAAGTTGTTTCTATTTGGGAATGCTGTAATCTGCACAACTCCTTTTGCTAGCAAGTGCAACTCCTGTATCTCAGGGCTTTGCCAGAGATACTGTATTGTCTCCACCCTTGACTATACTCAGGATATTATTATGAAATTTATTATTTTATTTTATGTTATTGTATTTATTTTATTTTTAAATATTTATTTATTTATTCTGAGGAAGAGAGAGAGAGAGGCAGAAAGAGGGGAGAGAGAAAACCCGAAGCAGTCTCTACACCATCAGCATGGAACCACCCACGGGGCTCTCAACCTCAAAAACCGTGAGATTATGACCTGAGGCAAAATCAAGAGTCAGACACTTAACTGACTGAGCCACCCGGACACCCCTAAATCTATTATTTAAAAACATGGGTCTTTCTGGTGCCAAAATACATGCATATAAAGCAATTAAATTGAAGGCAGGACACTGGTTAAAAGAGAGTTCTGTTAAGTACTAGAATGTATGATTACATTTGATTGTGCAATCTATCTGGGGTTCTAAATGAGATGTTTTTCCACGAAGAAAGGTTAAGTTGTGGTTTTCTCCATAAGTAAAAGATTTCAGTAAAGATTCTTGTCCAAGCATATCAATCATCACCTATTGTCACAAAGTCATACTCACACTTGTTATAATTGCCATGGGAATCAATTAAAGCCACCAAAAGAACCAATTTTGCCTTCTTCTTCTATGTGAACATTATCTTCTCAAAACAAGCAAACAAACAAACAACTATGAAAAAATTTAGATTTGATTTTCAGCCACAGTAAGAAATTCAGGTATAACACCCGCTAAAAACTGAAGGCATGTTTCCTCTTATCATTCTCATATGTCTGTATCTTTGGAATTTAAAGATTTTGGCAGTATCATCAATTGGAAATTTAATCTACTCTATAGTGAGTCATTTTTTAAACTTGCAATGCCCTTCTTTCCTTGTGGGGCTGGGGGTGGCAGTGAATTCCTCCAGAAATTGTATGGACTCTACCTAATAACTGGTCCAAATTTTCATCTGATTTACTCTCCTGAAGTCCACAGGTACAGAGCTTCCTCAGGAAGAACGGAGTATAGTTTACATTAAGTTAAAAAAAGAATAATATTGCTATTTCAAAATTATACACTGTCCAGTCTTCTATATATTCCTTCCAAACTGTGCCAGCTTCTGATTCAATATGATGATCTGAGAAACCAATCTCCTACTTCATCCCTGAGCAAAGGCTAAAGGAGCAGGCATCAGTTGGTAGAAAACATTGAGGTCCTGCAATCTAGAAGAAGCCTGGGCCCAACTAAACAGCATTGTGCACAAAGATTGTGCAGTAATTTTTAGACCATCTGTCTTTCTGGGGCAGACTAAATTGTTTGTTTGTTTGTTTTTGTTTTTTAATCAGGGCTAAATCCACTCTCTGTAGCTCTGTTTCTGAGATTATCTGATCTTTAAAGGAGAATTGGGGAGGTAGAAAGGCTTATTATAGAAAGGAGGAAGGCGGGGCGCCTGGGTGGCTCAGTCGGTTAAGCGTCAGACTTCGGCTCAGGTCATGATCTTACGGTTCGTGGGTTTGAGCCCCACATTGGGCTCTGTGCTGACAGCTCAGAGCCTGGAGCCTGTTTCAGATTCTGTGTCTCCCTCTCTCTCTGACCCTCCCCAACTTGCACTCTGTTTCTCTCTGTCTCAAAAATAAATAAACATTAAAAAAAAAAAAAAGATGGGGCGCCTGGGTGGCGCAGTCGGTTAAGCGTCCGACTTCAGCCAGGTCACGATCTCGCGGTCCGAGAGTTCGAGCCCCGCGTCAGGCTCTGGGCTGATGGCTCAGAGCCTGGAGCCTGTTTCCGATTCTGTGTCTCCCTCTCTCTCGGCCCCTCCCCCATTCATGCTCTGTCTCTCTCTGTCCCAAAAATAAATAAACGTTGAAAAAAAAAATTAAAAAAAAAAAAAAAAAAGAAAGGAGGAAGGCAGGCGAAAGAATATCAGCAGACAAGAAAATTTCACAAAATTCTGGACAACAGAAAGGAGACTGAAGAATAAACAGCAAGAGAGGAAGTGAAGTGGAGAGTTGAGATCAAAGGGTATGTGGAGGAACTAGAAAGGAAGGTGATTGCTGAGACAAAACAATGACAAGAATTTTGGATTAGGAAACAGAAAGTAGGATGCAGGACAGGAGTGAAAAATCAATCAGAAAACAGAGTCATGTTTTAAAGGCTAAGTATTTCATCTCCACATCTGCTTGTGTCTATTGTGTATATTCAAAGCTGTGAACTACAGACAGCTAGAGATATCTTCTTCAGGAAAAAAAAAAAGTAAAATATTTAACTGCAAAAAATTAAGAAATTTATAATAATTGAATAATCTGGAAAGAACCAGAGAAACCAGTGGGTTTGGGATACCCCAGAATAGATCCTCTGTCACTATAGTATTTTCCAGACAATTGTATTATGCTTAGTTTCCTGTCAAAGCTTTCCAATCTATACACTGTGCTGATAAGCATGACAACTCCCATGCAATCTGTTCCTCTCTTCAAAACAATGTGGAAACAAGATTACCAAACATGTGAAGAAAACCTTTAGCATGAGAGAGAAAGAGATAAACCGATAGTAAAACTTACCTCAGGCAAAATAAATATTATTCCCAGAAATATCTAAGAAGGCATTGTAGTAATAAGAATGCCATTTTAATTTTTTTTTTTAACGTTTATTTTATTTTTGAGAGAGAGAGAGAGAGAGAGCAGGGGAGGTTGCAGAGAGAGAGAGGGGATCTGAAGCAAGTTCTGTGCTGACAGGAGACAACCTGATGCGGGGCTTGAGCTCGGGAAACATGAGGTCATGATTTGAGCCAAAATCAGACACTTCACTGACTGAGCCACCCAGGCGCCCTAAGAATGCCATTTTAAAATGCAATTCTGTAATTATGTCAATGAATATCATCATTCAAACAATTTTCAGTTCCTCATGTTTCTCCTTCTGACTTTATGTGTTTTTCTGCAGAACAATCATAAAAGAGTAGCAAAGTTTTGAAGACATAACATGAGACTCTGAAGTTCGAGCAAGGATAGAGCTCCTCTACCTAGGTATACCTACAATGATATGCTTGGAAAGGTCTATGAGTAGTAAAGAATAGGGCTAATTAGACTTCTGCATACTGTATAGGCCATAAGTTACTAAAGAGCATAGATCACGCCTATATCTTTATACCTTCAGGGTTTAGCCCAGTGACTATCACACTTTACATAATTACTATTATCCCCATGAATATTAATTATTTTCATTATTGTGTAAGGAAGGCAAGCCAAACTTACAATATTCCAGTTTTATCTTTAAAAAGTAAACAATTTGTAAATATTAATACACTGAAGCAGAACACTGCACTAATCCCTGAAAAAGTAAAGAAATGTAAGACAGAACGCCAAAAATTGGACTTTTAGTAAGAAATCTGCTCATTTCTGCAGCCAACTTTGTTTTACCTCATTAGCCTGACATGCAGTCTTTACTTAGTGGCACATCTCCATCACCAAATGAGACAGGATATGCCACTTCTCTGTAATGCGAAGATGCCATTATCTCTCCTTCCTACTGATATTTGCACAAGCTGCCTCTACTGGCACATTACCCTTGCCAGTCTTCCATTCCACCCATCTGTCTCTAGGCATCTCCATCCTCTTAGCCTGGCTAACGAACTATAAGTCATCATTTACATCTAACTTTAGGTGTGAATTTCTTTTGAAAACTTTCTATAGTTTAGGTGCTTACACAGAATTGATAGCACTTACAGCACTACTTTAATAGCTTTTTCCTCACAAAATTATTCCACTACTCAGTGAGCTCCTAGAAATCAGCGGCCATATCCCTATTGTTTACGCTACACTCTAAGGACTCAGCACAGTGGTTGTCATAAAGTAGGTGCTCAATAAATAAATGCTAAATTGAAATCAAATATTTTCATTGGATCCTACTGAGAAAAATGTTCTTCTCAAGTAATTACATGTTTCTATTTACAAGTGTATGTCATAGCCAACAGAAGTTAGCAAATAGTAGAAGGTATGATGTTTTTACCCAGAAGCTTATCTCATGGGTCATGAACTGGCAACTCAACTGTAACTCTTGCTCATGAATATGTACAAAAGAACACCACAGCATAGATGATCAATCATTTCTGTGGTTCTATCAACACAGATTTCTGATGCTAAGCACATTATGTACTAATACACATTGGTAAATAAGACAAACATTGTATTAACGATACTAGTATCTAATCCTACCATACTCTTACATGTTGCTGTATTATAAAGGATATTTATGAAGCTCAAGGGAATCCATCCATGGAATGCTGCACTGTTTCCCTTGAGCCCATTCATGATTTATTTACCAATGAAAAGCACTGTTTACACACCTTTACAAAATAATAGCTATGGAATTTCTCTGCAAGCAGCCATACAATCCTGTACCCATTCTTTAAATCAAGTTTAAAAGCCTGGGACTAAGCAGCCATTTTGAGGGAATGACCTATTTTTTTCTTTTTTTTTTTTTAATTTGACAAAGATTACCTCTCTTGAGATCTAACCTTCTACACTTTACAATATTCCATTGGATGAAATAATCACAGAAACTCTTTTCTCTTTTCTTTCTTTTTTTTTTTTTTAAGCAACATTCACCAGATGAAAAAAACAGAAGGCTTAATGACCAAGGAGTGTTGGGTGGGAATGAACTGGAAAAAGCAGAGAGAGAAATGAAAATATTCAAAGACAAATGAATTCCTCAAGGTCAACTATTTCATTGCAAACATTTAAGGCAACTGGTTGGGTAAGAAAAACATGTGCATTAAATGAAGGGCCCACGGGGCGCCTGGGTGGCTCAGTTGGTTAAGCGGCAGACTTCAGCTCAGGTCATGATCTCACGGTCCATGAGTTCGAGCCCCGCGTCGGGCTCTGTGCTGACATCTCAGAGCCTGGAGCCTGTTTCAGATTCTGTGTCTCCCTCTCTCTGACCCTCCCCCGTTCATGCTCTGTCTCTCTCTGTCTCAAAAATAAATAAACGTTAAAAAAATTTTTTTAAATAAATAAATAAAATAAATGAAGGGCCCATGTGAGAAAAAAAAAAAAATCTTCTTGTCTAATGATTTACAGATCCTGACTGTCAACATCGCTGCCCCTATACTAAATTATTGTTCGTCACGCATGAGTGCATCTTCCCACTCAGGCCTACATATTATCCTGAGTCCTCGAGCAAAAGTGACATATACATCCCCCCAAATCCAATAAAAGTAATAAAACTAGCTAAAATTTTATGTTTACTTCTCTTAAAATATTAAGATGATTTAAAATAATATCTTTTATCTTTACCCTGCCAATAGCTCTATGAGGGTTTATTATTTCAGAATGTTCTATTATGAAATATAATAGGGTAATGTCAGTGTTAATGTTACTTAGTGGAAAGCCCAAAGCATTCTGTGAATTTAAGCTATCAATATTTTGCAAAATATTTTTTCCTGTTTCTGCAGTTACAGAAATGCATGTAACTATTCCCTTTTATCAATACCCACCAGGGTAAAAAGTCTTGAATGAGTCCAGTGGAAAATTTCATCTTCTTTTTACTTTTCACGTCACAATACTGCCTTGATATTTTTCCTGTGTTATTCTACACACACCATAAGATTGGTCTCCAAGAACAAAGGCATAAACTCTACCAAAGAATAATATCACTCTGGGTGGCATATCTGAATACATCTGCAGGTAAAGAAGGGCAGAATCATTTACTCTTCATCACAGATCTCATAAATGGTGAGGCCAGAGACTGCCCTTTCTTTCCATATCTTTAGTGTTAAAAAGCATGTATTCAATATGTTTGATCAAATAATAAGTAAATTAATGATAATATGAATAATTCCATATGATAACATAAAATAAACAATATTTACTTTCTGATATATATACACATATATATCATATATATGACTGAAGCATAAGCATCCTTTTTCATATAAAACATAAATGAATCAGAAAAAGGATACGGTTTACTGATAATGTTCTATTTCTTGTTTTTTTTTTTATTTTTTTTTAACATTTATTTATTTTTGAGACAGATAGAGACAGAGCATGAGCAGGTGAGGGTCAGAGAGAGAGGGAGACACAGAATCCAAAACAGGCTCCAGGCTCTAAGCTGTCAGCCCAGAGCCCAATGCGGGGCTCAAACTCACGGACCGCGAGATCATGACCCAAGCCGAAGTTGGACGCCCAACCGACTGAGCCACCCAGGCGCCCCTATTTCTTGTTTTTAATGTTTATGTATTTATTTTTGAGAGAAAGAGAACAAGCAGGAGAAGGGCAGAGAGAGAGAGAGAGAGAGAGAGAGAGAGAGAGAGAGAGGCAGAGAATCTGAAGCAGTTTCCGAGTTGTCAGAGAAGAGCCCAATGCATGTTAGCACAGAGCCCGATGTGGGGCTTGAATTCAGGAACCATGAAGTCATGACCTGAATCAAAGTCAGACATTTAATTGAGCCACTCAGATGCCCTGATAGTGTTGTATTTCCTGATCTTGGTGTGAGTTACATAGGTGTGTTCACTTTGAGAAAATTTTCTTGAGCTATACACTTTTGATTTGTACACCTTCTAAAACACTTTTAAAACTTTCAATAAAAAAGTTAATCAAAGACATATGAAGAGTGATATCCCTTTGTACAAAGTATTGCTAAGAATAAAAATAATTATAAAACACAACCTCTACCATGCAAAGACATATTTATATTTAGGGAAAATGAACATATACATAAAGATAAATAGAATAGGGGCGACTGGGTGGCTCAGTCGGTTGAGCGTCTGACTTTGGCTCAGTTCATGAGCTCACGGTTGGTGGGTTTGAGTCCCGCGTCGGGCTCTGGGCTACCAGCTCGGAGCCTGGAGTCTTCGGGTCTGTGTCTCCCTCTTTCTCTTCCCCTCCCCTGCTCATACTCTCTCTCTCTCTCAAAAATAAATAATAAAGATTAAAAAAATAAAAACAAGAGATAAATAGAATAAAATATTTCCAATGCTGAAGAATGCACTAATTTGAGAAATATTCTTAAAGAACTACCTTGTAAGTTGAGATTTAAAGGAAAAGTGAAACTTAAACAATGTCCAAGAGGATTCGAAGGTGAAAATTGTGTAAATATATGTAGTAATGTACAGATCATTTGTTATTAAAACATAGACCAAAAAATGAAGTGAGAAATTTGTAACAGGTGATGGTAGATATTAAGTTAGATATCATATTGGGGAAGAAAATTATTGAAAGTTCCTGTCAAAATTTGTTTTATATTAGTTATTATTATTGCTAGTCCACAACTAGTTTATGTATTTGCAATGTGACCTTTAGTACAGTGTAAGTGTTTTAAAAAAGATTGGATCTTTAAAAAATGACACAAAACAAAATTCACACATCCCTACCAAGTACATCACTCTGAAAACAATGGTCACATTCACTAAAAATTATTGATCTGCAAAAGCTATTTGTTACGCTGAGGTATCTAGGAAAAGTCATGAAACCAAATGGTTACTAGAACCCGCTATTATTTCTATCACATGTAGTTCATATATATACATTATTCCATAAATAACCATAACAAAGAATCAGATATAAAACATGACAGAAAAAGCTAAGAAAAAAATGTATATACACTGTGAAGGCTTTAATAATAGAAGTTAAATATGATATTGAAAATTATACTAAATATGTTTAGGTTCTGACATTTTATCCAGGAAATCAAAGTGAGGATTTAAATTGACTGATTATCAAAGTGAAATATGGCAACAATAAAAATACATGGATAAGGTCTTTCTTATCCATGTTAAGTGGAAGTTTAAAAAAATAAAATAAGTCATAGAACTCTTGCATTTAAAATGAAGAAATGAGATCTATATTAAGAAAGCTATTATATGTGACTCAGTGACACACACTTTGATGTCTTGCTTACAGAAATAAAAAATAATACATTGAGACTCCAGGCCTAATCCCTATAGAGAAGTAACTCCTAAAACAGGAAATCAGTAGTAGTAGTAGTAATATATTAACCCTGGAGGTAAGCTACTATGATGTCTATCTTACAGATGAGTAAACAGTTTAAGATAAAATATGACTTGGAGATGAAAACAATAAGCAATCTTTCTCTTGATTCCATGTTCAAGAATCTATTTCCCAGTTGCTAAAGAGCTTAATAACACTGAGAATTTTACAGTTACATAAGCATTATGTGAAGTTACATCTATGTGAAATTTACATACAAGCTTGAGAAATTTACCACCACTTTGACATGACAATCTGAGCCTCCTCCTCATCCGATAAATGTGAACTATTGTTTTTGGTTCATTTGCTTTAGTAGTTGGAAAAGAGATTTTTTAAGAAGTTGTGGGTTTTTTTTTTTGTATTCATTTATTTTAGAGAGAGACAGACAGACAGACATGAGTTGGGGAGGAGCACTGAGAGAGGGAAACACAGAATCCAAAGCAGGCTCCAGTCTCTGAACTATCAGCACAGAGCCCAGCACAGAGCCTGAAATGGGGCTCAAACTCACAAACAGCAAGATCATGACTTGAGCCAAAGTCAGACACCCAACCAACTGAGCCACCCAGTTGCCTCAGACAAGGCATTTAAATCTTAACCCATATTGTTGTCTTCATTTTACTTTTGAAAATACTCCTCTGTATTAAAATCTCATACAGATCTTTGATTTCATTTTCCAACTGGGTTTATTTAAACCTGCTGATTCATTTTCAGTAATTCATAAATAAGAAAATTCAAAGATATTTAAAAAAATTTTTTTCTAAGTCAAACCATGTTATCTACTAGACTTCCAATTCTCTAAGTAATGTGTCAGTTTGAGCAAGTGATTTTGATATGCTTGCTTCTCATTTTCTAATTTGTAAACCAAACTTTTTATAAATATGTCACACTTTGAAGAAATACAAAGGTCTATGCTAAGAAGCCACTCTTTTGGTAGTTATTACAAAGTGGATAAAGTGACAGAATCCAAGAAGCAGGTTAGCCATGGAGTATTTGCTTGTAAGTTGTCCAGTAGACAAAATCATTCTGAGGTAGCGGGCTGTACAACCACTATGTTTACCAAGCATGTGCGTTTCAAAATAAATGTAATCATTTAAAATCTATTTGGTATTCTCTGTTTATTTGGAATGAGCTAAGAAGTAGCAATGAAAATAAATAAGCCTTACATGCCAAGAGCTAAAATAACTTGGCTATCTGTGAATAATTAAAGGGAAAACAGAAAAACATGGCTTCTTACTCCTGGGTTTTATTTGTTTGTTTGTTTGTTTGTTTGTTTTGCTTTTTGCTTTTTTGTTTTTTTTGCTTTTCATAGACCTCTCTTTTTCTTAAGAACAAATACCTAGTGAGTGGATGTTTGAGTTCTCTGCCATCCCTTCAACAGTTGTAATTAGACCTTTATGGAACTTTTGCATTGGAATATGAATATTTTCTATCATTGTCTTTACAAATTATGTCAAAAAAACTAAGGAATAAATTATCTCATGATTAAGAAGCCATGTGACTTAACAAAAAGGCCATATTCATGAAAACAATTTATTAACAGATGTTAGGGTTTGCATTTATATGTATTTATATGGTTTTTAAATAATTACATTAAAAATGTATAAAACGTATAAAAATTTTTCTCCAAGTCTTAACATACTCCCTAAGTTGTGAAAAGTTGAGTTCATTCATTTATTCATTTGTTCTAGCCTGCCTTCCTTCCTTCCTTCCTTCCTTCCTTCCTTCCTTCCTCCTTCTCTCCCTCCATTCTTTCCTTTTTCTTTTTTCTTTCTTTTCTTCCTGGGAAGTCACTTAGAAATTCTCAAGAAAGCTGATATGAGGGCATACAATGAATAACAATGAGTTAATTACAATGAACACTTATTATATCCCAGAAACCAACCATGGTACACTATCAGTGCCCCACTTACATCACTTGAACCATTCAGTGTTCTCCCAAATTCCAGTTGTTACCTATGTTCATCTCTGTGTCAAAGCCCTTGATTATTGGAACCACAGAGTTATTCCACCACCCAGGGAATCTAGACGTTCCAGGAAATTAAAACCTTCCGCAAGCAGACCTCAATTGTGGGCTGGCAGAGGTCTGTACACAAACCCCTCAGCCCCCTTGCCCTCTGAGTGGGATAATTCTGAAGCATGTACTAATATATTTTCTCAAGATTTGCTTTTGGGAGTAAGCTCCAGTCCTCCACTGTGATAGCAGACTTCATTTTTTGAGCTTTATTGATGACTTTACTGTCTCAATATTTCAATTTGGCTAGCACTATTTCTGGGATCAACTCTCAAATAAACTACTTGAACTTGAATCATTTTGTCAGAGCGTGCTTCAGGGAGACCCTATACTAGACACCTTGCTACTGGGTTTCAAATATATATTGGATTATTTAATTGTCACAAATGAACTGTGAGTTCGATTTGACCAAGACCACCTCATAGTAATGCACTTACACCTATACAGACATAGCACTTAGGAAATTGTAAAACCATGAGTGAAGCTCATGTTGGTAACCATGAGGAAAACACAAATAAACAAGAATATACTTTAAATAAAGCTGATCTATATTTCATCTGGATCGTCAAAGGTGGCAACAAACACTTTATAAATCTATGTCCCCAAATAAATCCTAACCAGTACATAAAAATTTGACTCATTTAATATGAGGAAACATATATAGACAAGAATCATTAAAAACAAAGAAAACAAAATGAACAAATATTTAACTTTTAGCAAACTATAGAAACTTTTGCACATTACTTGGTAATGAAAACATTCTGGTTGGAAAGGGGTTGGAGTTTGTGTGGAGTGTGGATAAAGGCTAGGTTTATGATGTGGCTAGTTCCCATGACCTAACTGTCAGGCAGCAAATACCCTATCAGTGACAATGAGATTATAGTCATGGACAAAAAAATCTGGCCATTATTGGGGTTTTTGGGTGGCTTAGTCAGTTAAGAATCAACTCTTGATTTTGGCTCAGGTCATGATCTCAGGTTGTGAGATAGGTCCCACATTGGTCTCCATGCTGACAGTGCAGAGCCTGCCTGGGATTCTCTCTCCCTCTCTCTCTGCTCCTCCCCCCTCAAAATAAATACAGAAACATTTTTTTAAAAATCTGGTTAATGGGGCGCCTGGGTGGCGCAGTCGGTTAAGCGTCCGACTTCAGCCAGGTCACGATCTCGCGGTCCGTGGGTTCGAGCCCCGCGTTGGGCTCTGGGCTGATGGCTCAGAGCCTGGAGCCTGTTTCCGATTCTGTGTCTCCCTCTCTCTCTGCCCCTCCCCCGTTCATGCTCTGTCTCTCTCTGTCCCAAAAATAAATTAACGTTGAAAAAAAAAAATTTAAAAATCTGGTTAATATGGAAAACACATGATCAACTTGGGAGAGAAACATGATAAACATGCAAACAAATATATTTGGTAAATGCTATGACCTTTTCATTTGGTTTGTTAGTTTCTTTTTAGTATATGGAGAAAAATACTGTGGGTCACACTTGACAGTAGGGGTCAGAATAGCAGACCAATGTTAGTGAGGATTGAAGTAAAGGAAAAAAAATATTTAGTGCAAGTGGCTCCTCCATTATACTCCAATAAAGTACTGCTTACTATCTCTCTAAGCAAATTAGATTTTACATCATCATTCATTTTACACTCCCAAGCCAAGAAGTCTTTTCTTTTTTTTAATTAAAGTATCTCACTGAGACAGACAACTCCTCTTTTCCTTTTTTAATTCTTATTTTCTATGTATTCAGATTGGATAAAACGAAACAGACATGTATGTTGTTTCCATTAGGATCAGCACAAAAGTTTGAATATTATTTTCCAACAGAAGTAGCATTCTAAAAGGTATTTAGAGCATCCGTATAACCCTCAAATGCCTACTGATGCCAAAAAATATTTAAAGTATCTTACTCTGAATATCATCGAGACTAGTATTTTTAAAATGTGAGTAATACATAAAAAGTTTTAAGGAAAAGAAAAGCCTTTTGGGGCGCCTGGGTGGCTCAGCCAGTTAAGTGTCCGACTTCGGCTCAGGTCATTATTTCACGGTCCGTGAGTTCGAGCCCTGCATCGGGCTCTGTGCTGACAGCTCAGAGCCTGGAGCCTGCTTCAGATTCTGTGTCTCCCTCTCTCTCTGACCCTCCCCCATTCATGCTCTGTCTCTCTCTGTCTCGAAAATAAATAAACATTAAAAAAAAAAACAAACCCTTTCAAATTCCTAGGACTGACTTAAAGTTAAAAAAATGTTTATTTAAAACATTTTTAATGTTTATTTTGAGAGAGAGAGAGAGAGCACAAGCAGAGGAGGGATAGAGAGAGAGAGGGGGAGAGAGAAAATCTTAAGCAAGTTCTGTGCTGTCAGGGTGGAGCCTGATGCAGGCGGGGCTCCATCCCATAGACCATGAGATCATAACCTGAGCCAGAATCAAGAATTTGCAAATTAACTGCCTGAGCCACTCAGGTGCCCCTGACCTAAAACACTTCTTAATCACCTTGTACTAACTGCATATAAATTAAAAACTAGGTAAAATCTCAACATATTATAGTTCTTGTAAAATTTAAAATTAAATAAAAATGGAACAATGACAACAAAATCCAAATTAACTCTAACTCAAGTGGCAAATGATGCTGCTTACCTGAAACTATATTGCTTCTCTAACATGCATATGGCTCTATATGTCATAATATATACTGCATATGTACATGTGTATATAAACAGCAATATTACATCATCTCATCTTTCCAAACATTTTAAACCCTTATTGATATAGAATCATTTAAAATTATTCAGCCTTCATTTGATATGGATGGAACAAATAAGCCCAAGATATTTAAGATATGATGCCAAAATTATCACAAATACCAACAGAAATGCAGGCACTGGAATTGTTGGCCTTATTTCATTATAATATTTTTAGATTGTTATTGACATAGGAGCTCAAAATAAAAATTACCAGAGTCAATCGTTGAACTTCCAGTTTCTGGGCCAGTTTTTAAATTTTTTTTTAGTGTTTTTTTTAGTGTTTTTAGTGTTTAGTTTATTTTTGAGACAATGCGAGAGACAGAGTGCAAAAGGCGGAGGGTCAGAGAGAGGGAGACAGAATCTGAAGCAGACTCCAGGCTCTGAGCTGTCAGCACAGAGCCCGACTCAGGGCTGGAACTCACGAACCGTGAGATCATGACCTGAGCTGAAGTCGGATGCTTAACAGACTGAGCCACCCAGGGGCCTCTCCGGGCCAGTTTTTAAAACCCTGATCTAAAACATTATTTGTGAAGGAAAATGAATTCCAAATCTAAAAATAGATCATTTGATGCACATTTAGTGTCTCAGGAATGGACGTGGGCATAATCACAATACTGGACTTGTCCCTTAGTAAGTTGCTATATCTGCAGAACCCAAGAGCCCTTTCTAATCAACCTTTTCTATTTGATGTCATTACAAGTTAGAGACAGGCCCTAGACACATGCTACTTCACTGCCTGATTTCCTATGAAGTTGGCCCATAAATTACATGCTATTAGGTTATATACTCCCTATTTTAAAATCAATAAATCATGAAGAGTTAAAGAGAGGATAGATCTTTTTTACTTAATTAATTTATTTTTAGAGAGAGAGAGCATAAGTGGGGGTGAGGTGCAAAAGGAGAGAGAGAGAGAGAGAGAGAGAGAGAGAGAGAGAGAGAGAACCAAGCAGGTTCCACACGCAACACAAAGCCGTCTGACAATGGCCTCAGTCTCACGACTCTGGCATCACGACTTCAGCCAAAATCAAAACTCGGATGCTGAACCTACTAAGCCAAAGAGGCACCCCAAATTGAGGACAGATCTTAAAATATACTCTCTGTCCTCTGGTTTTAGGTCAGTAAAAATCCAAACCATTCAGTATAAGTAGCTGTCTAATCTTGTCAAACAAACTCAAAAGGTCATTCAGGAAAAACATGTAAGATAAAGCAAAGGAAATATTTTTTAAAAGTTTTAAGGGAGGAGAAGGACACAAAATAAAGTGAACAGGTAGCTGAGGTTCTCACTCAGTTGTTGGGATGTCTAGGCTTGTCAAGTGATTACTTTTGTGAAAATCAGCATGGAGAATATTACTTGGGGCTGATACTGCATCATCAAATAAGACCAAGTTAGCAATATCTAATCTTTGCACTAGATGAAAAAGTCAGAATAAAATGTGAGAATCTTTTTCAAAAGTATGAAAAGGAATTGAGTTTGCTTCTTCTAGTGCTACCTCTACACTAACACAGAAAGGTCTCTCCCCCCCCAACTCTCTCTCTCTCTTTCTCTCTCTCTCTCTCTATATCTATCTATCTATCTATCTATCTATCTATCTTTAGTTATTTATTTACATATACACTTATATATATATATTCTAATTATATATTTCCATTTATATATATTCTAATTATATATATTCAAATTATATCTATATTCTAATTATATATATGTGTGTATGTGTCACATCAGAAGTGACACATGTTGAAGAACCATCAGGAAGTCTAACTGATGTTTTTTGAGGTAGAAAACCGTCCAATATAAAGAAATTCATTATTGGTTTAAAATATCCAGACTTATTTGACGAATAGGATACTTTAGCTTAGTTTGTCTAATAATTCACAAAGATATCCAGAACAGACCAGCACATTTCTAAAACTCTCCTCAAACAAAGTTTTCGTTTTTTCTGTTAGCTGTATATATACCAAAAGGATCACACACACACACACACACACACACATGCCATGTGCCCACACACATACACACATATGTACACATATGTGTACATAAGAATCTAAATATAACCACTGTGACAAGTTGGGATTTCATAGATGACGTCTCATTCAAATGGCCATGTCACTAAACGCAAATATCTCACATTCTATCCAATTTCAAATTAACTGAATAAAAACATTTATTCGAAACAGGCTTTTGGGGTTAAGCTTTTAGCTTGATCTGTTTGATTTTTCTATTTCCTTTCCTTATGACACAAGTCAGATTCCTTCCCTTCTGAGATTTCCTGATCAAGCTATGGCATTTACCTGGTTCAAACAAATCCTTGATATGCTGTCTCTACCCTCCATTGCTTCTGGCATTCCCTTCCTCAAAGGTTGTGGGGAGTGAGGGAGCCAGGTCTTAGGCACAGACTACCCCTCTAGAAGGATGCCCAGAGCTACAAAGGGCTCCCACAGGTGGTAAAAACAGAGCACGGAATCACTTTAATACTATGAAAATATTTCTGCGGTCTCTGAGATTGGCTAAAACTCACTGAAGTCAAGTCTTTGGCTCCTGGGCTAGAATATCATATTTAACGTTGTTTTAGGGTGGTAAATTCTCCTGCTTAAAAGTCAATGATCAATCTGACACATTCTTAATTGCAGAAGATTAATTATACCAGGAAGAAGAAAATGAGAATGAAACCAATTAAAGTCCACATTTGATAGATGATGTATTCTTCACATTAAAAGTGCTTCACAGGATATATTATCTTTGTCCACCTGTCAGACCATATACGGAAGCCTCCTGCATCTAAGGGCAATGAGCAAAACGGCAGGCAACATCACATAAAAAATACCAGCAGGAAGTACATTTGTTGTGGCAGCAAGTGTTACATCCTTATTATCAGGAGATATTACCTGAATGTCATCACTATAGAGCCCTTTCCATTTGCCATAATTTGTTAGAGAATAAAGGGGTTTGTGATAACAACAACCAGGTGAGGCACAGCGTGGAAGATGTGCAACCCTGTCATTTCAAAATGAAAATAATTTATTGCCTTAGTGTAGTCTATTCAAATAATGGTTGAAGCCCACTGTCCAACTGCATTATTATCAGGCCACAGCCTTCAGCACAGAAATGTGTTAGCCAAATTGTCCTCCATCACTACCATGTGTGTGTTCATGATTTATGAGAGCCGAATGAATTACTAAAAAAGAATCACCTTCTCAAAAATATTGATGCTAAGCTGAAGCTGAAATTATTTCATTCTAATCTATGGAGGGTGGTGGTGCAGATACTATTTCTTTGAAATCTAAAGAGACACGCTAATAAAACGCTTTCATCTAGCTTTAATTGAGACTGCTTGCACGCCGACGAAACCTGCTAGTTAAATCACAGATTTAATGAAGATTTAGTTCCCAAAGTCTGTCTCTCCCCAAAACATAACAATTTCTAAGACATCAAAAGTGCCCTGTCATGTGGCATATGCTGTGGTAAATATCTTTTATTACATTCAACAGAAAAGTAAATAGACTATTTAAATAAACTCCAGGCAATCGGAATCATACACCTGCCTCTTTGCCTACTTTTCTGTTAGAAGAAATTGCCAAGTTTATAAATGAGAGCTGAGCATGCAGCACTCTCTATAAACACTCTGGGCCTCTGGGATTCAGGTGAGAGCTAGCGTTTGAAACATTTCCAATTACAACACTCCTTTACTGCTATAAATTGGACTTGTCTCTGTACTTCTGAAAAATACAGGCAAATAATCTACTTTGTAGACCTAGGCTTCATTAAGTTTATTTTTTCCCCCTCATTTGTTTTCAAGTTCTTTTGTTTTTGTTTTTGGAAAATTAAAAGTAAAACAGAAGAGCTCCTTCTTGATAACAAAAATAGAGAATAATATCAAAATATGACACTGCACCTCAGACATGGATTTCATTTCCAAGAACACTTCAGCTTTGCCCTAATACGCTGTGGGTATCTGGCCACCCCCTGAGTTTCCATTGACAACTCCCTGCATTTTAAGTGAAATCCCTACCCCCTGCCTGTGCAGCATTGTACTGACTGTGCAGTCAAATGTCTTACTGGGCTGAGAAGTACAAAGTACATCCTGGGATGTCTCCGTGATAATACTTGAGCAGATGAACACGCTCCCTAGAATTACATGGGGCAATTTGTGTGACATATAGTTTGCTGTCTCCAAGTGCCAGAATATTTTTTTGTGACTTACATCGGTGATTGACTGATTTAGTTCAACTCCAATTGATTTGGAAAACTATATGCATTAATAAACTGATGCTTGTCAAGAAAAAGTAACCACAATGTGGCATGTACTGTCCACAAGTCAAAGTAATAGAATTAATGGTGGACACAGGATATAATTATTCAACCAAAATAATTAAAGTATTCCTTTGAAAAGGGTCATTAGCTCTTCCATCATAACCTGACTTCTAAAACTGTGTGACTTGTTTTTTGTAGATGAAAATTAGCAATCTTGTTATCCTTCCAGTTACACAATGCATGTTCCTCAAAAGTTGCATGTGTGAGCTAATATTTTTAAATAAATCCTTACCTTTATTTTAAGAGAGAGAGTGAATGTAAGCAGGGGGAGGGAGAGGGAAAGACAGAATCTTAAGCAGGCTCCATGCCCAGCGCAGAAGGGTTCGATCTCACAACTGACAATCCTGAGATCATGACCTGAGCCAAAATCAACAGTCAGACACTTACCTGACTGAGCCACCCAGGTGCCTCATAAATAAATCCTTACCTTCAAAATAACAGTTATAATATACACCACATTATCATCCTCTCCTTCAATATAAATCTTTATAGTTTCAAAGCAATTTAATACATAGATTATTTCATTTTCTCATGGCAAACCTGGGAAGTTCAGAAATGACCATTTCCATTTAATTACGGGGAAACTTTACTAAATAACTTCCTAAAATCAAAATCATGTTGCAAATGAAAGATTACTGACTTTGTAACACCTGGGTAGCTCAGTCAGTGAAGCATCTGACTTCAGCTCAGGTCATGATCTCATGGTTCTTGAGTTCCAGCCCCACATTGGGCTCTGTGCTGACAGCTCAGACGGAGCCTGGATCCTGCTTCGGATACTGTGTCTCCCCCTTTCTCTGCCCCTCCCCTGCTAGTGCTGGCTCTCTCCCCCTCACTCTCTCTTAAAGATAAAAATAAAACATTTTTTAAAAAGGTTTAAATATTATTAACTTTATGTATTCTACATACATTTTAAAAACAAATTTAAACTATTATAATAGTTCTAGTTTTAAATATAACCCAATTTATTTTAATTATTACATTAAAATTTTACATTTTTAAATAATCCCTTTCTCAGTAATCCCTTTATAAATAATCTTTTCAAATTATAAGAACTTGAGTGTTCCATCTGTTACCTGCCAGGAACCTTCTAAGTCCAAAAACTTATTTTTCCTTAAGTCACACAGAGATGGAGAAGAAGCGAATGGAATTGCATAGGCATGCTGTTGGCAGCCTTCTTCGGCTTCAGATACTCACTCTAGATTGTGCCTTGAGAATGTGCTATGATGGTCAGGAAAAGAGTGAGCAAATGACTAATGTAACTGACCTCTGAATACATTTTCTAGGCTATATGTATCCATCCAGTATATAGATATTCACTGAGCTCTTACTATATGACTTGCTCACAGTATAAATGCACTAAGGAATTTCTTTCTTTTTCTTACTTTCTCTCTTTCTTTCTTCTTTCATGCAGCAGAAAATGCATCACAGATTTTTCCAACACACTGATACAAGCCAAAACAAAATATTAGAGAACGAACTCAATCCCCCAGTGATGGGCAGGAATAGAGAAGACTAACCATTTGAAAGAAGAGATTATTGTATTGAAATTGTATTACATTAAAAGACAGATGTTTTTTTTTTTTCCTTATAAGAGTAAGATGAGAAAAGAAAAATCAAGTATTATAATATGTAGCAAAACCAGATGGTGTAACCTAGTTAACCAACTATATAATAATGTCCATTGAAGGATAATTTTAGGTGATAATATTGGAAAACATGACAATTTATCATGGATAATTTCAGGTATTTAGGGTATCCATTTACACTGTTTTTATTATTTGTTTTTGTTTTTAATATGTATCTAATGATGACAATGTGATCAGCACTTCTTTATACATATTTCAATCATATTTATAGGTATAGAGAATTGCAAACCTAATAATAATCAGATCAGATCTAGCCATGTGATTTAAACACCTCAAAAGAGGGGCGCCTGGGTGGCTCAGTCGTTTGAGCAGCCGACTTCGGCTCAGGTCATGATCTCGCGGTCCGTGAGTTCAAGCCCCGTGTCGGGCTCTGTGCTGACAGCTCAGAGCCTGGAGCCTGTTTCAGATTCTGTGTCTCCCTCTCTCTGACCTTCCCCCGTTCATGCTTTGTCTCTCTCTGTCTCAAAAATAAAAAAAAATAAACGTTAAAAAAAAAAACACCTCAAAAGATTTGCCATTATTGTAAATAAGAGGAAGTAAATCAGGATGAGAAATTAATGAGCTCATTTTTTAATGTCAAAAATCAGTATTTATTAAGTTTATAAGGCAAAGGAAAAAATGGAACTGGTCCTCACTTTTACTGATATATGTTTATTCTAAACTTAATACAAGTGTAAGACATTGATTAATCATAATGATTTGAAAGACTTCATTTTTTTTCTCTAGATTTGAAAACTAAAAACTGGTGATTAGCAAGAAGACAAATGTATATGCAATTGGAAGAATTTCATAGAGAAAAAGTGATATTAAATGAAATACATAAATGTATGTGTGTGTGTGTGTGTGTGTGTGTGTGTGTGTGAGTGGTATACCTAAAATATCAGATGTCTACAGTGGATTATTTTTTATATTCTTTCTCTATAAACAAAATTATTTTTAACAATAATCTTGAAATAAAACAAATAATAGTGGCCAAAAGACATAGTAAAAATGTTCTGTTACTGAATTTTTGATAAAATCAAATGATCATAACAATTAAAAAATAAATATTACAGTGCAGAAAAGCAATTTTTAATGTGTATTAATTAGATTTACACCTTTTTGAAATCTTACATATTGGTTTATGTAAGCTAGTTCTAGCTTTCAATTGTCTTCATAGTTGAAACATTTTAAACAAACAAACAAAAAATTCCAAGAGGTCATAGAGAAGAGTAGAATTGACAAAAGTCAAATTCTTTCACTTCCCATTGACAATTCTGTGCTACTATTGTTTATTTCAAATCTATTGTTTAAATGCAAGAATGTGTAACCACATGTAGCACATTCAAACTGCCCCTCCCCTGCGGGGAGTTAGATTGATTTTGAGCTGACAAGAGCTCATTTTCAAAATGAATATATAGGTGTAGCTTTGTCTCACTACATAACTGGGAGTTTTCCATATTAACTTCCATATAGATTACAATATATATTAAATTGGCATAAAATATGAAGCTTAAGTTTATATTATTAAAACTGCTGTATCTGTGGCAATTGTCTATTAGATCAAAAAAGATTTTCAGGGAAGAATGTTCTATCCCTGCCATTGTTCAGAATTGCTAGTACAAATTGATAATAAAAAAAGGCTAACTTTTAGCCAACTTTATTCTATTTTTAATTCTCTATAGACTATCCCTTCCCTTATTGCCTGCACAAGGAAGTGATTGCTTCTACCCCCCATCCTCGGTACACCAATGTTGTTTATTAGTCTTTAATATTGACAGTGTAAACTAGCAGTAAGAGATGGAAAAAAAATCCTAATTATAGTAATGTGCAAATTATTTTTTGCTACTTTAATGACACATTTCAAAGTAAAATCAAAGAATCTTACAGACACTAATTAATCCTAAAGCATCTCTTTCTGTGAGGTTGGGAACTGGGTGATACTGAATCTATATTATAGATTAGAGGAGAAACAATTACAGGAAGGTAAAGTAACTTCTCTCTACCATAAAACAAGCCATTGTTAAGTTCATATTGGATTCTGGGCTTCCAGCTCATAGATTCATATCTAACTCTAGACTTGTGTCTTCCTTATGAAATTCTACTATTTTAAAACACATAATTTTGTCACTCAACTAGTACTCCATGAACAAAATATTCACAAAAGCAAATTATTAGAGCCTTTGTTAGCAAAAGCAAAATTAGGTAAGTACCGGAAAGAAAAGGCAATTAATATCTTATTTTCTGGAAGACTGTGAGTAAAGATGGAATTTTTAACTAAAAAAATACCAGAAATAACAAATCTACTTCATTCCAGTCAGTCAAGAAATTAAATTTATTGAGTATTTCTTATGTTCTAGACAGTGTACTACGCATTGGTGAAACAGGGCTGAACTAGAAATAGAGTTCTCGCCATCAAAGAGTTTATCGATTTTTAGGTGAAGGGCCGGAAACACACAACAAATATGATAAATAAATAACTTCAATTACAAATGGTCTTATTGATGAAACAAGTAATTTAGTAGATGTAATTGGTGGACCAGCTACTTGTTTGGAGGTGATCAGAAGGCAATATTTGAGCTTTGTTATGAAGATGAAGAGGGGCAGGCACCCATGAAAATATTTGGAGAATGAATATTCCAAGCAGAAACAAGATCAGTGGCAGGAGCCTCAGGAATTAATAAATGACACAGAATAAAGAGGATAATGGAAGGATATGATATTGGAGCCAAAGTACAACCTCATATCTTTCTCTAAGTGAGAGTGGAGAGATCTTATGCAGAAAGATCTTATGCAGAAAGATCTTATGCAGATGAAATTATTTAATTCATATTTTAGAAGATTAGTGATAGTATTATCAATGATGGGTTGTAGGGAGTCAAGCAAGAAAGCAGGGATTGTAGTTAAGAAGTTGTATATGTAATCCAGACAACACCATGGTGGCTTGGTCTATAATTGCAGCAGTGGAAAAGTTGATAAATGGTAAAATCAGGGATGCATTTTAAAGATACAGCCAATGACACTTACTAATAGCAAGGTTATAGAGCAAGAAGGAAGGAAAGAATCAATGATGTACCTTCAGCCTTATCTTGAATTAGAGGGTAATTGCCCCAACTCCTAAAATGAGAAGAGCTTGTGGAGGAGATGATATTTAGGGCTTGGGTATCTATATTCTTTCTTCATGTTAGTTTTGGAAGTTTATTCTTCATACAAGTGGAGACCTCAGTGAGGCAGTGGATACTGAATCTGACTCTAAGGTATAAGGTCCAGCTTTGGTATATAAATTTTAGAATCATCAATGTATTACATAGAGAACTGTGGTCTAATGCTATCACTTATGGAAAGAATGAAGCAAGGGAAAGATAACTGGGAAGGGGATTGGGGGAAAGCCTGGGTTACTTGAACATATAGAAATCTTGTAGGTCAAAGCAATTTCTAAAAAAATTAGAAAAACTAAAAAGAGAACGACCAAAGAGGTAAACACAAAACCAAGTTAGTGTCATGTCATGGGGATTATAAAACAAAAAGTTTCAAGAAAGAGGGAAATATCACCTGATTTAATTGCTGTTAAGATGTCCACTAAGATAAGGGTAGAGACCTGACCACTGACTTGAAAAACTCTGAGTCATTTTCATTAAGAGTTTTCAGTTAAGACTCTTCAGTTTCATTAAGACTTTTCAGTTAAGTTCTGAAAGCTAGAGCTCTATCAGAGTGAATTAAGGAGATAAATAGAAGTGAGTGAGGGAAGAAAATATACAGAGTATAGACTTTTTTTTTAGTACAACTAAGTAGGAGAGCAAAGAAATGAGAGTTATGACATGAAGGAACAGTTGTTTTTCTTTAAGATGGTCTACAGTAGGCCTGTGTGCTGAAACAAAAAATCCCACAGAGATACTTAGAAAAACTAAGAGAATAATGGCTAGAATGAAACCCTTGAGAGTAGAGACAAAATATGAGAGAAATAAAATAAGATCCAGAATATTAGAGTTACCCACAAGGGCGTATTCTTTAATGGTAATGATTGGACAGGCTCAGTAGGTGAGTGTAGATGATGTAGGAAAGTAGGGAAAACCTGGCAGAGTTAACTTAAAAAGTGTAAAGATAGGGGCATTTGGGTGGCTCAGTAGATTAAGTATCTGACTTCAGCTCAGGTCATGATCTCATGGTTTGTGAGTTCGAGCCCCGCACCGGGCTCTGCGCTGACAGCTCGGAGCCTGGAGCCTCCTTTGGATTCTGTGACTCCCTCTCTCTCTGCCCCTCCCCTGCTCACACTCTGTCCCTCTCTCAAAATAAATAAATGAATAAACAAACAAACAAACATTATTTTTTTAAAGTGCAAAGATAAATTTATTTAGAGAAGATGGTTGAGTACCGAGCAATATTGAGGGTCCGTTCAGTATCTGTGGCCATAAATATGAAATGAGTCCAGGCAGCAAGGTTTCATACATTTTTTTTTTCCCAAATAACATCAGCTGCTTGGTGCAGGCAAAATTTAAGACAATTTTCAGGTAGAAGTTATAACAGATGGGGAGATTGGAAAGAGAGTTAAAGGTATTTGAAAGTGAATATAGATAGTGACTAACAACAACAAAAATCTAGAGATGGATAAGAAGGAAAGTGGGATATAGGGGGAAAGAAGATCAACAAGAGAGTAAATGTTAAATTCAAGGTAATCTCAATCATATAACCATTTGCAAGGTAGAAAAAAAGATCTATTTGGGTGTGATGTGTGCATATGTGTGTCTGTGTTTATATATCACTAAGAGAACCAGACAAGGAAGAAGGGAAAGAAAGTGAGAGATGGAAGCAGGGATGGAAGTTAAAAGAGGAATGGATTTATTTGAAGAAGACATGTATCCAACTGATAAAATAAAACACACAAACAAACAGTAATTAAACATTCCAAACTTCCAACTAAACCACTACTGAATGCAAATTTTCAGGTAAAAGATGAATAGTACATAATTACATCTCTGTATTGAAAAATCTATGCATTTAATAAAATTAAGTTGTAAATATCCACCAGATAATCAGAGTTCTGTTTAGAAAATAAAGCTATATGCAGTTTTCTTACCTTATATCATAAAATGTTTTCCAAAGTTCTTTTTCTAAAAATAATTAAATATAAAAATGCTAATGATATGAATTTTCCAGTTATGTAAATATTGAAAAGTATGGTGATATTATTGTTATTTATGAATAAACTTTTTTGCCTATTGATTATGTTGAATGCATATGATTGTTTTGAATATGAATTATATTGAATATAATAATTTCAAGAAAGCATAGAGTGGCTTTCAGTTTTGAAGGTTAGGAGATTGCAGCCCTTCAAAAATCCCTTCTATTTTCTACCAAATCACTTATGAATGTGGGAAGCTGCAATGATGGTACTTGAGTATCAGTGCACAAATATGCAAATTAGGCACCGGGCTGGCTCTGGATCAGACAAACCTGACTTCCAATTTCTACTCTCTCTCGTATCCTAGTAGTGCTATTAGCTCAAAGGCTCAGTTTCCTCACTTGTTATGCCAGTAGTGTACTATTCCTGTGTTCATAGGATTGTGGAAGAGCTAAAGGAGATGCCACTTATATAAGGCTCTTAACCACCAGAGCATCCTAAAGCATCAGTTAGTAGTGTCAGCTACTCCCACTGCAGAGTCATGGCTTTAAAGTTAATCATAGCCTTTATTCTTTACCTGGTTACAAAAGAAAACCATCAAAAACAATTAAATAAGAACAGGATATTTAGTTCTAGAAATTTTTGAGAAAAAAATGAAAGTGTAAATAAAACCATAATCATTTAAAATTTATCAATTGAATTATAACCAAATGACATTATGCTGTAAAGATCTTCCAATCAAGAGAGATTTTTTTTTCCTTTGAGGATTCTTCCGTTTTCTAAATTATTAAATAATGAGCAAGTAAATAATCATTCAATAAACACTAGTGGGTCAGTTAGTTACTTACTATAGAAAAAAAAAGTTAAATTAAAATACATAATGGTACATAAAAATCCATTTTAAAATGATAGAGTTTCCAGGGGTGCCTGGGTGGCTCAGTTGGTTGAGTGTTGGACTTCAGCTCAGGTCATAGTCTTGAAGTTCATTAGTTCAAGCCCTGCGTCGAGCTCTGTGCTAACAAACAGCTCAGAGCCTGGAGCCTGCTTCAGATTCTGTATCTCTCTCTCCCCCTCTCCTGCTATGCTCTGCCTCTCACTGTCTCTCAACAATAAATAAGTATTATAATTTTTTTAAATGCTAGAGTTTCCAGGGTTCAGTTGCTTAAATGTCTGACTCCTGATTTAGGACTCAGGTCATGATCTCACATTTTGTGAGTTAGAGCCTTGCATCAGGCTCTGCACTGACATCGTGAGAACCCCTTGGGAGTCTCTCTCTCTGCCCCTTCCCTGCTCGGTCTCTCTCTCAAAATAAATAAATTAATTACATTAAAAAGGCAATGATCAACTTTCTAAAACAGACATATGTTCTTATAAACATTTAAAGAAATCACATCTTATACTGTATGATTACATTTATTTCATGTATCAAACCAGGGAAAACTCATCTGGGCTGTTACATCAAGATAACAATTGCCTTTTGTTGAGTCTTAGAATTTGGTGATGTTACATGGACATGTTCAGTTTGTGACAATGTACATTTAGGTTTATATTCTAAAATAAAAGTTTATAAAAATAGTCCTTAAAAAAATGGACTCTCAGAGAGTCTGTGATAACTTCAGAGATCTAAGTTTAAGAAGGTTTAGTGTTAATATTCCAAAGAAGCAATAATCTGCATTGATAAAAACCATGGACTCTGAAGTCAAATTGCCTGAGTTTAAATCATGTACACTATCATAACTGCTATTGTAGAATCAAAAGTATTATTAGTTTCAAGATGGCGATATAGGTAGATTTTGAACTCACCTCCACAGACACTTCAAATTTAATCCTATAAATAGAGTAATTCCTCTTGAAGAAGAACTGAGGGCTGATTGAATAGCTTTTGCGCATCAAATGTAGAGAAACCACACAGAGAAGGGTAGGAAAGACAATAATGCAGTAACAAAGAGAACCCCATCCCCAATGCAGTGACCTGCCTTAGTAAGGGATATCACTGATGGGCCAACATGTAGGCCTGCCCACAGTGGGGCAAAGCAAAGAAACAGTGGCTTAAAGGGCAACTAGACTATAAGGGAAGACAACCTATTCATTAACCCTAGAGCATCAACCAAATGGAGAGGGAATTACTGGAATTCTTACTGGGGTTAGAGGCACCAGCAACATTGTTTTTTATATTCTACCTCCAATTTGATATCACAGAGGGTAGCAGAGTACAGGGACTCTAGCTGACCAGCCAGGAATGCCTCAGTGTGCCCCTGGCCCCTGGACCACACCAACTCCAGCTGTCCTTGCTGAGAGGCCCCAGCAGACCACGCTCCTGACCTTCCTGCCATGCTTGCAACAACTCTAGTCATCCTGAGAAGACTGCTCCAACACAATGTGTTCTAGGAGCCCCCTGGCCTGTGTCCAACTCAGTCATCCCAACACAGGTGCAGTGTGCTCCAGAATCCCCTAATCCACACCTGTTACAGCTCCGGCTATCCCACCAACGTAGTCCTGGCACAGTGTGCCCTGAGAACCCTTTAGCCTATGCTGATTCAAGCGGATGTGCCAAAGCTGCCAGGCATACGCAGTCTACACAGAGGATGCTCCTATACAAGGTTACTTCTTCAAGACCAGGAGTGGCAGCTATTCCACCTAATTCATAGAAATAAATACAGGAAGTAAAAAAAAATGAGGAGACACAGGAATATGTTCTAAATGAAAGAACAAGAGAAAACACCAGGAAAAAAAAAAAAACCTAATCAACTGGAAATAAGTAATCTAATTAATAAAGAGTTCAAAGTAATGAGCATAAAGATGTTCTACAAATTTGCAAGAAAAATACAAAAACACAGTGAGAACTTCAATGAAGACTTAGAAAACATGAGGAATAACCAATCAGAGTTGAAGAATACAACACCTTAAATGAAAAATACACTAGAGGGAATCAGTGGCAAATTAGATGATACAGAAAAATGGACCAGTCATCTGGAAGATAGAATAGTGTATATTACCCAATCACATAATCAGAACAGCAAAAGGAAAAAAAAAGAATTTTTTCAAATGAATATAGCTTAAGGGACCTCTGGGATATTAAGCATGCTAACATTCACATTATAGAGGCCCCAGAAGGAGAAGAGAGATAAGGGGGCAAAAAACTTATTTTTAAAATTATTTTATTTATTATTATTATTATTATTTACTTATTATTATCTTATCATTCAATTATTATTTTTCAGAAATAATAACTGAAAACATCCCTAACATGAGGAAGAGAGCATACAGTCAGGTCCAGAAAACACAGTCTCAAACAAGATGAATCCAAAGAGTTCTACACCAAAACAAACAAAAAAAGCAAACACAGGGGCACGTAGGTGGTTGTCAGTTAAGCATCCAACTCTTGATTTCCACTCAGATCATTATCTCACTGTTAGTGGGATCGAACCCTGCATTGGGCTCTGTGCTGAGAACATAGAGCCTGCTTGGGATTCTTTCTCTCCCTCTCTCTCTGCCACTCCCTCCTCATTTGTGCTCTCCTTCTCTCTCTCTGTCTCAAAATAAATAAATAAACTTAAAAAATGTTCATTAAAAAAACAAATACAGAAACAAATATATCTACATCAAAACATATTATAGATAAAATGGCAAAAGTTAATGATAAAGAACCTTAAAAGCAGCAAGAGAAAAAAATACTCATATACAGGGAAACCCCAAGAAATCAATTCATTTTCAGCTGAAACATTGCAGGTCAAAAGGAAGTGCCAGTATGTATTTAAAGAGCTGAAAGGGAAAAATCTTAGACAATCTTGATAACAAGATTATCATTCAGAATTGAAGTGGAGATAGAGATCCCAGACAAACAAAAGTAAAGGAGTTCATCACCACAGAACTAATCTTAGAAATGTTAAAGGGTCTTCTTTAGGTGGAAAAGAAAAGGCCATAGCTAAAAATAAGGAAATATATGAATGAAAAATATCTCACTAGTAAATGGCAAATATATGGTAAAGGCAGTGGGCCAGCCACTTCAAAAGCCAGTGTGAAGGTTAAATGACAAAACAGTAAAATCAACTACCACTATAATAAGTAGTGAAAGAATGTACAAAATAAATAGATGCAAAATATGACATCAAAAACATAAAACCAAATGGGGAAGAAGTAAAAATATAATGCTTATAGAATGCATTCAAATTTAAGCAACTAACAACTAGCAACACACAGACATGCACACACACATACATACACACCTCATGGTTACTGCAAACCAAAAACCTACAATATATACACAAATAAAGAGGAAAGAACCAAAACATAACACTAAAAATACAATCAAACTACAAGGGAAGAGACTAAGAGAAGAAGAAAGAAACAGAGAAGAACCACAAACACAACCAGAAAACAATTAACAAAATGTCATAAGTGCATATCTATCAATAATTACTTTAAATGAAATGGTCAAAAGTCATAGGGCAGATGAATAGATAAAACAAAAACAAAAACAAATACCCATTTATATTATTCTGCCTACCAGACTCACTTCAGATCCAAAGACATACAGAGACTAAAAATGAACCTAAAAAAAAGATATTCTATTATGTGAAAATAGAAATGAAAAGAAAGCTAGAGAAGCAATACTTTCATTAGACAAAATAGACTTGAAAACAAAGACTGTACCAAAAGACAAAGAAGGACATTGCATAGTGATAAAATACAATACAACAAGAGGATACGATATTTGTAAATATTTATGCACCCAACATAGAAGCACCTAAATATATACAGCAAATATTAATAGACATAAAGGGAGAAATTGACAGCAATACAATAATAGTAAGGGACTTTAATACCCCACTTACACCAATGAATAAATCATTCAGACAGAAAATCAATAAAGAAACTTTTGCCTTAAGTGACACGCCAGACCTGATAGACTTGATATATACAAAACAATTCATCCAAAAACTGCAGAATACACATTCTTTTCAAGTACACATGGAACATTCTCCAGAATAGACCGTATGCTAGGCCACAAAAGAAGTCTCAATAAACTTCAAAAGAATGAAATCACATCAAATATCTTTTCTGACCACAATGATATGACACTAGCAATCAATTACAAGAAGAAAACTGAAAAAAAAAATAAACATGTGGAAGCTAAACAACATGCTACTAAACAACCAATGCTCAATAAAGAAATCAAAGAAAAAAATTAAAATTTAAAACTACATGAAGACAAATGAAAATGGAAACCGGAATTTTCAAAATCTATGGGATACAGCAAAAGTGGCTTTAGGAGGGAAGCTCATAGAGTAAAGGCCTACTTTAAGAAACAACAACAGAAAAACCCCAAATAAACCATCTAACCTCACACCTAAATGAACTAGAAAAACAACAAAGCAATCCAAAAGTTAGTAGAAGAAAAGAAATAGTAAAGATCATAATAATAAAGAGCAGAAATGAATGAAAGAGACTGAAAAACAATGGAAAAGAATAATAAAACTAAAAGCTGGTTCTTAGAAAAAATAAACAAAACTGATAAGCCTCTAGCTAGACTCAGAAAGGGGGAAAAAAGGCAGAAAACCCAAAGAGTAAAATCATAAATAAGAGAACTAACACATGATACCACAGAAATACAAAGAATAAGAGAATACTAAAATAACTATATGGCAACCAACTGGAAAACCTAGGAGAAATGGATAAGTTGCTAAAAACATACAACCTTCCAAGACTAAATAACAAAGAAAGAGACAATCTGAACAAAATGATTACAAGAAATGAAATTGAATAAATAATTAAAAACTCCAAATAAACAAAAGCCTACGTCCAGATGGATTCACAGATAAATTTTATGAAACATTTAATACCTATTGTTCTCAAAAATTATTCCAAAAAATTGAAAAGGAAGGAATGATTCCAAACTAATTTTACAAGGCCAGGATTACCATCATAACCAAACTAAACAAAGACACTACACACCCACAGAAAAGAAAAGTACAGTTCAGTATCACTGATAAGTATGCATGCAAATATCATCAACAAAACATTAGCAAACCAAATTAAACAATACATAATAAGGATCATACATCATGAGCAAGTGGCATTTATTCCAGGGATACAAGGATGGTTCACCATTTGCAAATCAATCAACAAGACATACTACATAAACAAAATTAAATATAAAAATCATGATCATCTCAAGAGATGAAGAAAAAGCATTTGATAAAATTCAACATCCACTTATGATAAAAACTCTCAACAATGTATATATAGAATGAAAGTATCTCAATATAATAAAGGACATCTATGAAAAAGCTACAGCTAACATCATACTCAATACTGAATTGCTGAAAGCTTTTTCTCTAAGAGCAGGAACAAGACAAAGATGCCCACTCTCACCACTTTTATTCAACATGTTATTGGAAGTCCTAGCCAGAGCAATTAGTCAAGAAAAATAAATAAAATGCATCCAAATTGGAAAGAAGGAGAAAAACTCACTCTTTGTAGATGACTTGATACTGTATACTGAAAACCCTAAAGACTTAACCATATACCTCTTTGAACTAATAAATGAATTCAGTGAAGTTGCAGAATACAAAATTGATATACAAAAGTTGGATGCATTTCTAAACACTAATGAAATTAAGAAATTAAGAAAACAATCTCATTTATAATTGCATAAAAAAGACTAAAATATCTATGAATAAATTTAACTAAGGAGGTAAAATACCTGTATTCTTTCACTTAAGACATACTGATGAAAGAAACTGAAGATGACAGAAACAAATAAAAAGATACACTGTGCTCCTGGATTGGAAAAAATTAATAGTTAAAATGTTCATACTACCCAAAGCAATCTACAGAACCAATGCAAACCCCATCAAAGTACCAATGACATATTTTACAGAACTAGAACAAAGAACCCTAAAATTTACATGGAATCACAAAAGACCTCAAACAGCCAAAGCAATCTGGAGAAAGAAGAACAAAGCTGGAGGTATAGTCCCTGATTTCAAACTATACTACAGAGCTATAGTAATCAAAACAGTACAGAACTGGCACAAAAACAGGCACAAAGATCAATTAAATAGAATAGAAAGCCCAGAAGTAAACCAACACATATATGATCAATTTATCTATAGCAAAGGAGGCAAGACTATACAAGGGGGAAAAGACAACCTCTTCAATAAGTGGTGTTTGAAAAACTGGGCACCTACGTGAAGAAAGAAAGAAAGAAAGAAAGAAAGAAAGAAAGAAAGAAAGAAAGAAAGAAAGAAAGGAAGGAAGGAAAACAGGACCACTATTTTACACCTTATATAAAAATAAATTCAAAATGGATTAAAGACTTGAATGTAGGACTTAAACCTATAAAACTTCTAGAAGAAAACATAGGCAGCAAACTCTTGGATAGGTCTTAGCAATATTTCTTGAACCAGTATCCTCAAGCAAGGGCAATAAAAACATAAAATAAACAAATGAGACCAGATCAAACTAAAAATACTTTTTGTGTAGCAAAGGAAACCATCAACAAAATAAAAAGGCCACCTACTGAATAGGAGTAGATATTTGCAAATCATACATCCAATAAAAGATTAATATCCACGATACATAAAAAATTTACACAATTTGATATAAAAAAATAAACTTGATTAAAAGATGAGCATAGGACTTGAATATACATTTTTCCAAAAAAGACATATACAGGGCCAACAGGCACATGAAAAGCTGCTTAACATCACTAACCATTGGGGAAAGCAAATCAAAACCACAATGACATATCGCCTCACACCAATCAGATTAACTATTATCAAAAAGACAAAAATAAGTGTTGGCAAGGATATGGAGAAATGGGAACCCTAATATACTGTTGATGGGACTCTAAACTGGTGCAGCCACTATGGAAACAGCATGCAGTTCCCTCAAAAAATTAAAAATAGTACTACTTTACAAAAAAGCAATGCCATTTCCGGGTATTTATCTGAAGATAAACAAAAACGCAAATTTGAAGAATATATATATACAGTGTTATGTTTATTGCAATATTATTTACAATAGCCAAGATATGGAAGCAGTCTGTGTCTATTGATAAATGAATGGATGAGGATGTGGTATATATAGGCAATGGGATATTACTTAGCTATAATAAAGAATGAATCTTGCCATTAGTTACAACATGGACAGAATTAGAGGGTATTACGCTAAGTGAAATGAGTAAGACAAAGAAAGACAAATACCCTATTATTTCACTTATATGTGGAATCTAAAAAAGCCAAAATGAACAAACAAAACAAAACAAAACAGAAATATACTCATCTACACAAGAAACAGACTATTGGTTACTAAAGTGGAGAGCTTTTGGAGGAGCAGGCCAAATGGATGAAGGGGACTAAGAGATACAAATGTCCAGTTCTAAAATAAGTTATGAGGCTATAATATACAGCAGTAATAACTTTGTATGGTAACAGATGGGAATTAGACTTATCATGGGGATCATTTCATCACACAAAAATATCATTCAGTATGATGTATACCTGGAACCAATAGAGTATTGTATGTCAATCATATTTCATTAAAAAAAATGCACCTCATGTTCTTATTTAAAAACAAAACCCAGAAATATATAATGTGGACGCTGAGTCACAGAACATCCCTGATGAGAATGCATTTAATTCTTCCTTCTTCATATATCCAACTCATTATATTGGATCATTTATACAAGAAGCAAAATGCTTTTCTCATGTAAATTGTGGTTCAAACTTTGACACACATTTTTTCAAAAAGGTTTTGATTACCTAGTGTGTGATTATAGAAATCTGAACCAGCATGTAGTCAGACAAAAGTTTCTTCTTATCTCAATTTTTATAAATTTTACACTGCAAATTTTAACATCTACCAATAAGAGACTAAATAAAAATCATCTACCTGAGGAGATGGTGGTATAAATTTTATTTTATTCATCTTTTTGTTGATAGCATACTAATTATGATGCTATCATCACAGACATATAGCAATGTATTATGATAAAATAATGTCCTCCTTAAGTTTTGTTAGTAAAGCAGATGATGTAAAAGCTTCATTTTGTATGTTCTGCATGTGTATAAATGTGTGTGTGTGTGTGTGTGTGTGTGTGTGTGTGTGTGTGTTTTAACAGTCTCCCTTTATGGCTCCAAAGTAGATGACAATTCAGAATACTTGTAATCTTGTAAAACTAGATACAGCATTTTAAATGTTTATCGTTAGAACATGCCCAGTAGCAGATGGTGGCATGCCATTTTAGAGCCACCTAGAGGCGCAAAAATTGTCCCATGTTTTTCATTTTGGCAGATGCACATGCCCCTTTGGCAAACTTTAGAAAATAACTAAACGACTTACACCTTCAAAACAGATTGTATTTATAGAGGGATGTGTGCAACTCAACAGGGGTGGTGCAAAAGACGTATTTCAAAATCAATACAATCAAATGTATGGTACAGTTAACACAAAACTTTGGACATGAAATTAGCTCAACTGCTTTATTGTATATCTATTCCACTTATAGCATTTTAATAAACCCTGAGTAATTATTTCCAGAGCAATATTCAAATGACTTTTAACAAATGTATGCATGCCAAATAACTTATTTTGAATATAAACTGAAGTTCAAGTTTCTCACAAAACTCAATTCTTAGTGATAGCATTGCTTTTTAAGCACTCATGTTTTAACTTGGCATACTGACACTTAGAGACTCTAATAACCACTCAATTTTAAATCTGACTGTGAATATAACTTTTAAAAGTCACTAGAGTCATCAGATTTTCACATAAGTTTCTAAATTTATACCTCTCCTTTACACATTTTTAAAAGTAATGCATTCATACTACTCATCTGTATCTTTTTTTTCCTGTTTCTCTCACTTTTCATTGGAGTAAGAAAACATAAACATTTACCTCAAAGCAACACTTTCAATCCTTTGGACTTGGAACAATCTTGATCTTTAATGTCACGTTAGGGGAGGAAAGGAAAACTGTATTTGGTTAAAAAATTATCTAACATGATTTTTAAAAAAGCAGATGCCCTGGATAAGGTGAGTACAAGCATTTTCTAAGGGTTAGATAGTAAATATTTTGGGCTTTGGGGACCATTCAGTTTCTGTGGCAACTACTCAACACTGCCACCAGTGTAGTGCTAAAGGAGCCACAGATAATACATAAATGGGTATCACTGTATCCTAATAAAACCATTTATAAAAACAGGAGGAGGAGGTCCAAATTTGGCCTGCAGACTATAGTTTGCAGACACTTGGCCTAGATTATCTCAGGAGTTTTGGTGGTTTGAGAGATGCATTGGGAAGTTAGAAGTGTTTGATGTGTTAGCATGTGAATTGGGAACCAGGGAAGAATTTTTATGGGGGTCGGGGGCACGGGAAGGTTATCCTATTAAGAAACAGTTTGAGGGGTGCCTGGGTGGCTCAGTCCGTTAAGCATCCGATTCTTGGTTTCGGCTCAGGTCATGATCTTGGAGTTGCATGGGTTCGAGCCCCCTCATTGAGCTCTGCACTGGCAGTGCAGAGTCTGTTTGAGATTCCCTATCTCCTTTCTCTCTGCCCCTCCTCTACTCACACTGTCTGTGTCTCTCTCAAAAGTAAATAAATAAATAAACGTAAAAAAAGGAAAGCAAATAGTTTAAGAAGCAAATTTCCAAAATGATAAAATTCAGGATGATAAGGTAGGGCAAGGAGGCTATTTGAAAAAATGTCCCTTTCAAACTGACCTGTGTATTTATTGAGTACTTACCATTGGCAATCAGAAGCCTCTGAAAATAAATGATAGTCCCAAAGAACTGGAGGGGAGGTTTAAGATAGCCAAGTTTATATGTTACGACAGATCTAATTTCAAAAAGTACATTTGGTTGGTTTGTCTCAGTGCTTCTCTTTCCTGCTTTGTGCTCCCATGCTATTTAGCATACATGTGCATATTCTCTTATACAACCAAACCTGTGAGTTGTTCCTTTCCCTGTCCCTTCTAAACAAACCTTGAGCTTTTAGGACAGGAGGAACTCTCTTCTCTTTATCTTGCTATTCTTAGGGCTTATGACAGTGTTTTGCCCAGAGTCAGTGATCAATAAACAATTGAATCATATAATGGACTTATATTGAATTATATACTGTCATGAGTTCAAATAATGGCCCCAGTGGGAGAAAATACATGTTGAATTACTCATTAGTTTCACTCACATCCTATTTCCACATCAGCCCTTGGAAAGCCAGTGATTTTCTTTCTCTGCTGGCCTCTTGGATCCATAAATAGTTTGCCTTCACTGAACCTCTACCAAGCTTGGCTTGCCCTGGTAAGTTCTAGCTTTTCCTGATCCCTAATTAAAACTCACTACTTTGACTTCTTCCTTTGAGGCTTGTTAAATGCTTAATTGACAAAAATGATGAATTTAGATGAGGAAGGAATGAGGAAAAGCACAAAAATTGTAACTTGAATTTTAATCTCTTTCTTTTATAAAAGTAATAAAATATACTGCACCAAATAAAGACAGGGGAACATCAAAATCTTCAGGAATAAGCATTGCTAATATTTACAAAATATTTGCAAAATAAAATTTCAAATTTGATACCACAGCACATGCTATTTATACTTTCTTTATCTGCGATTGCAGTGCCCTCTTATGTGATTAAATGCCATTTACAACCTCATTAAATGTTTACATATTTGTGCCTTTATTAAATAAATAGTGAAGTCTATTGACTGTTTTACTAAGGGGCCATCTCTGTTTTACGCATTGAGGATATAGCAAGAGATAGATAAGATCCCTTCTTTTACAGATCTTAAACTGTAACTGAAGAGACAGCAAAGAAAAAAACACATAGATAAACTTGGCTTATAAAAGAGCTGTGATCCTAGTAAAATTAGCTAATATGATAGTGACTAAAAGATGTGAAGGGGTATGCACTATTTTGCCTTTATTCTCTTGTGATTTAAAAAAAAGTATTTATATAAAGTGCAATAAACATCTAGTTACATAAATATATGTGTACATTTCTAATTATATCCTTCAAGTAAGATTCCTAATAATGAAATGACTGGGTCAAAGCTATGCATGTTTTTAAAGGCAGCATCTACTCCTAATCAACTACAACACTTTTAACAGTTTAGGCTTCCAACAACAGATTACAAGATTGTCATAATCTACCTGCCAAGAAACAACCAATGTGCTTTCAAAAATGTACTGGGGTAAAGTGAAAGATCTTATTAGCTAATGCACTGCCAAATTGACAGCCATTAAGATAATTCACCCTGTTACACAATGTTTATGTCAAATCCATGGGTAAAACTGAGTCTTTTATAACCAAGATGAGAATTACTAAGATATGCAGTTTGTTGCTACTAGTATTCCTGACATCTCAGATACTTTTTTGTAATGTGCTAAAACACATAGTTTTCAGTATTATTAAAATTTGACAAACTTTGGTAAGGTTGGATACTGCTGGCTACTCATTATATTGCATTACAATTGCAAAACAACACTGGAATTGTCTTGCAACATGAATAAGAAGTGATATCATACATACTTTATATGTCCATAAAGTAGAAAATATTGTATGTTGAGGCCACTAAGGGAGAAATAAACACTCTGGTTTTTCTGTATAACTTGAATCATAAATACACCTAAGGAAGATAATCTAACAGATCTACATGTTGTTTCTTATATTATTATTTTTTAAAGTTTATTTATTTATTTTGAGAGACAGAGAGTGAGGGAGGGTCAGAGAGATAAACAGAGAGAGAGAATCCCAATGAGGCTCTGCACTGTCAGCACAGAGCCCTATGTGGGGCTTTATCTCAGGAACCATGAGATCATGACCTGGGTTGAAATCAAGGATCAGATGCTGAACTAACTGAACCGCCCCTTTTCACATTATTTTTAAAAGAAAACTAGGAGACTTTAAGGGTCACTTTGTCAGGATCTACAACATAACATATACAAAATATGGAAAAGCACTATTAAATAAGCATTATATGTTAAGGAATTTTGTTTCCGTATTTTGCCAAACAAAGTGGATTTTAAACTTCAAAAATGTACTAATAAATTTGGTCAAGATACTTGAATATGAGCAATTTGATAAAATTTACCACACACACACACACACACACACACACACACCCGTATTTGCATAGAACTAGAAATTGCTGAATTGTTTACTCAAAAGACAATATTAAGTGGATCTTTTTGTGATAAAAATGTTTTAGTGATGAAATCATGTGTATGTTTTACTATTCATGAGGATAGCTTGGCTGGATTATGCTCCCACATGTGTTAAATATTGTCACAAGGGTGACCCGGAATGGATTTTATACTACCTTTAATCCAACCTCCATTTAACCTCTTTTGTAACTCCAAAGCAGGTCATTTCATTTTGGAGAAATTCTAGTTGTAATTGTGGACTGAAACTATATTTCTTAAAACTGAATGAAATTGTATTAGGTAAATACAGTCTTTATCAACGTTATAGATACCAGCTAAACATGGCCTCTGTATACTGGCCCCTCAGTTGTTTATTTCTTCAAGGTAGTCTGAGATTCTTTGGCTTAAAGCCCATGGGTGCCAAATTCCTTTTTTTTTCTTACAGAACCAATTGTTTTAAAGCCCAAATAAGCAGATTTTTAGAAATTTAGACTATCTGCTTTGCATACCCCATGAACTTGCACCCGACATCTGCTGGCCATAGATAAGATAGGCCAGGCACTATAAAGTCTCCAAGCTGTTACTATCCTTTGTTGCTTCTGGTGACCCAGAAACTCCCCACTGTGCCACTGAGTGACATCACCAACACACATAAACACCTTCTCTGATTCTGAACCCCTCCTTTGGAAGTTCCCTTGCTCTCCTCTGAAGTGGATGATAAACCCTATGTCTTAAGTATCTGGACAGTCTCATGCTGTTAAGGACTTGCCACCATGTCAAACTGCCCAAGATTGTATGTGCTACTGCCACCTCGTGGTCTTCTCTTTTTCCTTCATCAGGCGTCAAATCGCTCAAAACCCAACAAGCATGCAATGTGTACATAAATTCATTTAACAATTATTGCATTCTAACGGCTGTTACCTTTAACTGATTTACCCTCTGAAATGTCTTTCCTTCCCATGTAATGGGGTTCCATATATCTCAAAATATAGCTATTTATATCCTTTGAGTTTTATTTCCACAATAAACACAATCATTACTTCAGCTCTTCCACATTTGTAAAAGTTATCGCATTTCATCATTTTGATTGCCATCTCTGTATAAATTTTCCTTTGTCAAAATCCCTCTCAGAGTAATGCCAAAGATTAAATACTCACCTGCAGTGTTTGTTTCCTGGTAGGGTGAAAGCTGGGGTATCATATGTATAATTGCATCAATCATTATGCATTATCTCAACACTAAAGTAGGTACTAAAACTATGAAATTAACCACACCTACCAAATAAGCCATTTTGTACATTTGGTCAGTAGTATCTATTAGTGTTTAGGAAATTTAGAGTTGAGCTTATCAATAAAGATCAACATCATCACAGAAAAAGGGAGACTTCCAGATAAAAAGGCAACTAAAATAGGCTGTGGATTAATCACCTAACAAGCCACAAGCCTGAGGGAGGATGATAGATCTCAGAAACTTCCATAAATACTAGAGGAAACTCACAGAAGGTTACCAGACCCTGGTTGAGTTTTGGGGAGACGGAAAATTACATTTGAACACACAAAAATCCTTGTGTATGCAAAAGCATGGAATAGCAAAAATGAATGTAATGTTTTCTTTTCTCAATCTAGAAATCTGTGTGGGGATCCTTGCCAGCCCCCTTAAACTGTGAGGCTGAAAAACAGCCTGGCGAGGTCAGCCCTGTCAGCTGGCTAAAATTATGAAGACTCCAGAATACCCTCTGATAGAAAACTGGTAACAATTGGTTCAGAAACTGGCCCCTAGGGTTTCTTCCTACTCTACCCTAGCAGAAGCCAAACTTTGTTGAGGACAACCAAAGAAGACCCGACTTGCAAAGGGAAATGGCAGAGGTTGAGGTAAAGGGAGCTTCCAATAAGAGTAGGGCTTCCCATTGAGAACTGAATGCTAACAGTGAGTGATTGTAAAGCCAAGTATATTGCTTGCACTCAACAACTCTTCCCTCCTAAACTTACCAAAAGGATAATAAGCCTGGCCTTTTGTCCAGCACCCCTAGTTCCACATTCAGCTACTAAGAATATGAAATCACAAAGTAATATTTGGTTAGGGAAGTACTTATAAAAGATAAAAGACTAGAACACCTATAACATGCACATCTAAATTAATGATCAAAGATTTAAAAAATGCTAAATAAGCATTATATAGATCTTCAAAAAAACAAAGGAAGGTATTGGCAACTAAAAGTTGTGGCAAGTATTCACAAAAACCAACTAGAAATACTGAGTATGAAAAATACAATAGCTAAAATCAAATACAGGCTGACTAATACCCTAGACCCAGGCAAAGGATAAACTGCAGAGCTGAAGTGTCAAATAAGACAATAAGAAAAGATAAAGATGTAGAAATTGATATCTTTATATGAATAAAGTTATGTTTAGATGAAAAAAGTTGGAATGTTCATATTTATTACAAATAACAATTTGTACATTATACTAAAATACAATATAACATACTAAAATACAATATAATATTCATATCTAACTTTATGTTGAAGAGAGATAAAGGAACTAATGAATGGAGTTGAGAGAGGAAAGCTAAAACTCCATAAGAGAAAACCTGAATTAAACAATGATCATAAAATTCCATAAACTAAAGAGCTTGATTAACTCAGTTATTGGCGCTAGACTTCAAAATAGTACTCTGAGAAAGGGAGGATAAATTACAATTTTCTTATATGCTTCTGCTTTATTTGAGACATTACAAGGAGCACGTGCTACTTAATAAAATTTAATTTTTTTTAAAAAATGACATATAAATATATGCATAGTTTTATGGTATCTAAAAACTGTTCAAATATATAACAGCTATTGGCGCTACTGAGGAGGAAAACTATTTTCATCCTGATCTTTCTTGTGTATTCATTCAGTCCTGAGTGATTTTTTGGTTGTTTTGAAAGGCAGGGGCCATGCAAAGAGAGAAAAGGAAACTAGATAACCTTCAAACATCTGGGAGCTGCTACGAGGGCATACTCTTAAAAAAAATCATTCTGTGGAATTTAATAACATCCATTTCACAAACCACAGAGTTTTCCTATCTTACAAATCAATTTTATTCTATTATATTGGTGAATTAGTTTCTTTTTGTGAATTGGTTATTTCACTTTAACTGTTGGCCTTCTAATACAAAAGAAAGACATGTATTAGGAGTATAGAAAATAGTCAAGATAATAGCCCAGTAATATTTGTTACTTATCACCTAATTTCTTCTTTTCAAATTTCCCCATGCCTCAGTGAGTGCAAGCAGTCACCATTGAATTAGCTATGACAAACGTATCCACCAACCTTGTTCTTTCAAAAAAGGGTTTGCTGGGGCGCCTGGGTGGCTCGGTCGGTTAAGTGTCCGACTTCGGCTCAGGTCATGATCTCGTGGTCCGTGAGTTCTAGCCCCACGTCAGGCTCTGTGCTGACCGCTCAGAGCCTGGAGCCTGTTTCAGATTCTGTGTCTCCCTCTCTCTCTGCCCCTCCCCTGTTCATGCTCTGTCTCTCTCTGTCTCAAAAATAGATAAATGTTAAAAAATTAAAAAAAAAATTTTTAAAAAAGGGTTTGCTGGGGGTATAATGAGGAACAGTTATATTGAGGTTGTCACTCTTTTCCCTGTTTTCTCATGCAAAGGCTTTGAAATCCAAACCCAGGTATCGCCATTCTTGTTATATTTAAGACATTAGAAGAACTGAATCTGATGACCATTAACAATTATTTAACTTCTTTAGAAATAATTATCATTATGGAACTTTAAAAAGATAATAAATCAAAAAGTTTTTTTTAACTTTGTAATTTAACTTTATTTTTTATTTTTTAAAATTTACATCCAAATTATTTAGTATAGGTAAAGCAATAATTTCAGTAGAGTATTTAATGTCCCTTATTCATTTAGCCCATCCCTCCTCCCACAACCCCTCCAGCAACCCTCAGTTTGTTCTCCATATTTATTAGTCTCTTTTGCTTTGTCCCCCTCCCTGTTTTTATATTATTTTTGCTTCCCTTCCCTTATGTTCATCTTGTTTGTCTCGTAAAGTCCTCATATGAGTGAAGTTATATGATTTTTGTCTTTCTCTGACTGACTGATTTCACTTAGCATAATATCCTCCAGTTCCATCCACATAGTTGCAAATGGCAAGATTTCATTATTTTTGATTGCTGAGTAATACTCCATTGTATATATATACCACATCTTCTTTACCCATTCATCCATCGATGGACATTTGGGCTCTTTCCATACTTTGGCTATTGTTGATAGTGCTGCTATAAACATCGGAGTGCATGTGTCCCTTCGAAACAGCATACCTTTATCCCTTGGATAAATGCCTAGTAGTGCAATTGCTGAGTCATAGGGTAGTTCTATTTTTAGTTTTTTGAGGAACCTCCATACTGTTTTCCATAGTGGCTGCACCAGCTTGCATTCCCACCAACAACGCAAAAGAGATCCTCTGTCTCCGCATCCTCACCAACATCTGTTGTTGCCTGAGTTGTTAATGTGAGCCATTCTGACAGGTGTGAGGTGGTATCTCATTGTGGTTTTGATTTGTATTTCCCTGATGATGAGTGATGTTGAACATTTTTTCATGTGTCGGTTGGCCATCTGGATGTCTTCTTTGGAGAAGTGTCTATTCATGTCTTTTGCCCATTTTTTCACTGGATTATTTGTTTCTTGGGTGTTGAGTTTGATAAGTTTTTTGTAGATTTTGGATGCTAACCCTTTATCTGATATGTCATTTGCAAATATCTTCTCCCATTCTATCGGCTGCCTTTTATTTTGCTGATTTTTTCCTTCGCTGCACAGAAGCTTTTTATTTTGATGAGATCCCAGTAGTGCATTTTTGCTTTTGTTTCCCTTTCCTCTGGAGACAGGTTGAGTAAGAAATTGCTGCGGCCAAGATCAAAAAGGTTTTTGCCTGCTTTCTCCTTGAGGATTTTGATGGCTTCCTGTCTTACATTGAGGTCTTTCATCCACTTTGAGTTTATTTTTGTGTATGGTGTAAGAAAGTGGTCCAGGTTCATTCTTCTGCATGTCGCTGTCCAGTTTTCCCAGCACCGCTTGCTGAAAAGACTGTCTTTATTTCATTGGATATTCTTTCCTGCTTTGTCAAAGATTAGTTGCCCATACATTTGTGGGTCCATTTCTGGGTTCTCTATTCTATTCCATTGATCTGAGTGTCTGTGCTTGTGCCAGTACCATACTGTCTTGATGATTACAGCTTTGTAGCATAGCTTGAAGTCTGGGATTGTGATGCCTCCTCCTTTGGTTTTCTTTTTCAAGATTGCTTTGGTCATTCGGGGTCTTTTCTGGTTCCATACAAATTTTAGGATTATTTGTTCTAGCTCTGTGAAGAATGCTGGTGTTACTTTGATAGGGATCATGTTGAATATGTAGATTGCTTTGGGTAATATCAACATTTTAACAATATTTACTCTTCCTATCCAGGAGCATGAAATCAAAAAGTTTAAATAAATGCCCTCTATGAATATCTGTGTGTTTGTGTAAGTAAAAGAGAATGAACTTCTACACTTGTATCTGGAGTATTCATATATATTAGCATGCATGCATGTGGAAGATATATGCGCGTGTGTGTGTGTGTGTGTAAACATCAGCATATGTGTACACACACACACACACAGATGTTTTGAAAGCATGAAATTACTTAAAGAATTTTATTTTCTCAAAACTGGAATGCTAAATTTTCACATACATTTTGTGAATTAAAATATATATAAGGGGCGCCTGGGTGGTGCAGTCGGTTGGGCATCCGACTTCAGCCAGGTCACGATCTCGCGGTCTGCGAGTTCGAGCCCTGCGTCAGGCTCTGGGCTGATGGCTCAGAGCCTGGAGCCTGTTTCCGATTCTGTGTCTCCCTCTCTCTCTGCCCCTCCCCCGTTCATGCTCTGTCTCTCTCTGTCCCAAAAATAAATAAACGTTGAAAAAAAATTTTTTTTTTAAATATATATAATGTTTAGTGCCAAATAGGTTTTGGGTTTTAGTTTTGATAATAATATATCCTATGTATAATGTATTTCCTGTACTTTAATACAACACTTGAAATAGTATTGGACCAATAAGTTACTCTAAACTTGATAAAATTCTTATAAACAGACATAAAGTTAAAGGCAGTTCTACGCTTGTCTACTTCAACTCATTTCATTAAGATCTAATTGATATATAATATTGTGTAAGTTTAAGGTGTACAGTGTGATAATTTGATACAGGTATATATTGCTAAATGATTACCATGATAGGTTTAGTTAACACATCCATCACTTCAGATAATTAATTTTTCTTTGTGATGAGATCATTTAAGATTTATTCTTAGAAATTTCAAAATAATGAATACAGTATACAATAACTATAGTCATCATGCTGAATATTAGACCCCAGAACTTATTTCTCTTATAATTCGAAGTTTTTACCCTTTGATCAATATGTTCACATTTCCCCCACCTCAATCTCCTGGCAACCATTATTCTCCTCTGTTTCTATGAGTCTGGGTTTTTTAGATTCCACATATTAGTGAGATCATACAGTATATCTTTTTCTGTCTCATTTATTTCATTTAGCATAATGCTTTCAAAGTCCATTCATGTAGTCACAAATGACAGGATTCTCTTCATTTATGGTTGAATAATATTTCATTGTATATTCCATATTTTCTTCATCCATTTTTCTGTCAGTGGACACTTACGCTATTTTCACATCTCGGCTGTTGTAAATAATGCTGCAATGAACAAGGGAGCGCAAATATCTCTTCAAGATAGTGATTTCATTTCTTCCATATATATATACCCAGAGGTGGGATTGATGGATTATATAATAGTTCGATTTTTAATTTTTTGAGGAACCTCCACACTGCTTTCTACAGTGGTTATACAAACTTACTTTTCCACCAATAATGATCAGAGTTTCCCTCCTCTCCACATCTTCACCAAATACTTGTTGCCTCTTATCTTTCTGTTAACAGACATTCTAATAACTGTAAGGTGATATCTAATTGTAGTTTTAATTTGCATCTCCCTGATAATTAGTGATATTGAACATATTTTCTTGTACCCGCTGGCTATTTGTATGTCTCTTTGGAAAACAATCTATTCAATTCTTCTGCCCATTTTAAAATCAGATCATTTAGGTTTTTGTTGTTGTTTTGTTTTTTGCTATTGAATTATGTTTCTTATATAGTTTGCAAATTAACCTACTGTCTGATATACAGTTAACAATTATATTCTACCATTCTGTAGACTGCCTCTTTATTCTGTTGATTGTGTGTCTCACTATCCAGAAGTGTTATAGTTTTATATAAACCCATTTTTTTTGTTGCTTTTGCTTTTGGTGTCATATGCAAAAAATTATTGTGAACTAATGCCAAGGAATTTTTTTCTTTATGTTTGCTTCAATGAGTTATGGTTCTATGTTTTACATTTAAGTATTTAATCTATTTCAAGTTAATTTTTGTAACTGGTGTAATATACGGGTCCAATTTCCTTTTTGTGCATGTGGTTATCTTGTTTTCCCAGCACCATTTGTTGAAGAGACTATACTTTTCCTAATGAGTGTTCTTGACTACTTGTCAAATATTACTTGACTATATTTCTGAGCTTTCCATTCTGTTCCATTGGTCTATGTGTCTATTTTTATTCTAGTAACCATACTGTTTTAATACTACAGCTTTGTAGTATTGTTCGAAATCAGTAAGTATGATGTCTTTGATTTTGTTTTTATCTCTCAGAATTGCTTTGGTTATTTGAGGTCCTTTGTGGTTTCACAGAAATTTATATCTGGGAAAAAAGCCATTAGAATTTTTATATGGATTGCATTGAATCTATAAATGGATTGGGGTGTTATGGGCATTTTAGCAAATCAATTCTTCTGATCAATAAACATGAATGTCTTTCCATTTATTTTGCCTTCTTCAGTTTCTTTCATCAGTGTCCTATAGATTTTAGGGCATAGATCTTTCACCTCTTTGGTTAAATTTATTCATAATTACTTCATTATTTTAGATGCTATTGTAAATCAGATTGTATTCTCTATTTCTCTCCCAGATATTTCAATGTTAGAGTATAGAAATGCAACTGATTTTTATATGTTGATTTGTATCTGGAAAAATTATTGAATTTGTTTATTAGTTCTAACAGTTTTTTGGTGGAGTATTTATAATTTACTATCTATAACATCATGCCATCTTCAAACAGAGGCAATTTCACCTTTTCTTTTCTAATCTGGATGCCTTTTAATTTCTTTTTCTTGCTTAATTGCTCTGGCTAGAGCTTCCAGTATTATGCCAAATATGAGTGGGGAGAGTGGGAAACCTTTTCTTCTTCCTGATTTTGGAGGAAAAGCTTTCAGTGTTTCACCATACAGTATGATGTTATCTGTGGGCTTGCCACAGATAGCTTTAATTATGTTGAGGTATGTTCCTTGTGTTCCTGATTTGTTGTAGTCTTTTATCAAGAAAAGATTTTGAATATTGTCAAAAGCTTTTTCTGCATCTATTTAGAGGGTCATGTGATTTTATCCTTCTATTCTATTAATTTGGGGTATTACATTGATTGATTTGCTAATATTGAGCCATTCTTTTATTGCAGAGATAAATCCCACTGGATCATGTTTCATAATCCTTTTAATGTGCTGCTGAATTCAATAATTTGAATTTTTTGAGGATTTTTCATCTGTATTTTTCTTGTAATGCCTATTTCTGACTTTGGTATCAGGGTAACAAGTAACCTTGTAAAATTATTTTGATAGAGCTCCATTCTCATCAATTTTTTGGAAGAATTTGTGTTAATTATTCTTTAAATATTTGGTAGAATTCACCAGTGAAACCATCTGGCCCTGACCATTTCTTTGTTGGGAGAATGTTGATTATTGCTTCAATCTTTTTAGTGATTATTGGTCTGTTCACATTTTTTTTGTTGCTTCATGACTTACTCTCAGTAGGTTGTATGTTTCTAGGAATTTACTAATTTCTTTTAAGTTACCCAATTTGTTGGTGTATAACTATTCCTAGTAGCCTCTTATGATATTTTGTACCTCTTCAGTGTAAGTTGTAATGCCCCCTCATTCATTTATAATTTTGTTTATTCAAAATCTCTTTGCCTTTTTCTTGGTTAGTGTAGCTAAAGGTTTGTCAATTTTGTTCATCTTTTGAAAAACCAGCTCAGTTTCAATGTTGTTTTTTTCTTTCTATTTCCTTTCTAGTCTCTATTTCACTTATTTTTGTTCTAATCTTCATTTTCTTCCTTCTGCTAAATTATGGCATTTTCCTTCTCCTTCTAATTCCTTGAAGTGTGAATTTAGGGTGTTTAGATGAGATCTCCATTCTTTACATTTTTTTTAATATTTATTTATTTTTGAGACAGAGAAAGACAGAACATGAATGGGGGAGGATCAGAGAGAGGGTCAGAGTCACAGAATCTGAAGCAGGCTCCAGGCTCTGAGCTATCAGCACAGAGCCCAATATAGGGCTCGAACTCCTGGACTATGAGATCATGACCTGAGCTGAAGTCAGACGCTTAACCGACTGAGCCACCCAGGCACCCCTAGATCTTTATTCTTAATGTAGGCATTTATTGCTATATACTTCTTTCTAAAATTGCTTTTGCTGAATCCCATAAGTTTTGGTTGTTGTGTTTTTGTTTTTGATTAACTACATTTGAATACCATTTGACAGTTTGTAAAATGCTTTCACTTGTAATATAGCTCATTTTACTGTTAGGATATGAAAGTACCGAGTGACTTACTTATTCTATGTGAATTTTGATTATGAAATACATTATAGGAATATCATATATTATAACCATTTCAAAACAAAGTTCAATAGAGAAATATGAAAAAAAAAGGCCCCAAATCCTCTTCCTTCACACTAATTTCCTTTTTAAAAAAAAAATTAATGCTTATTCATTTTTTGAGAGATAGAGCATGAGCAGGGGAGGGGTGGAGAGAGAAGGAGACACAGAATCTGAAGCAGGCTCCAGGCTCTGAGCTGTCAGCACAGAGCCTAATGTGAGGCTTGAATTCATGAACCTTGAGATCATGACCTGAGCTGAAGTTGGGCGCTTAACCAACTGACCCACACAGGTGCCTCTCTTCACACTAATTTCTAATTGGCCTCTGAGCTTGTGTTTTAAAACAAGTACTTTGAGAGTCTTAAATTTTCCTTCTGGAAAATATACCCTGTTCAAAGGTTCAAATTCTACTTAATATCAACCTTTGCTTCTGCCAGTACTTTAAGTGGTTTCTTAGCATGAAGTCTGGGACCACACCTCAAGACATTGTTCATCTTTCAATTGCTTCTCCCCACCCTGTCTATTAAAATTCTCTATCAAAACCCTCTCAGCTGTGCATTGTTTAGATCAAACATTGCCAGAATGGTGATCTCTTCTTTCTCTCTCTTTCCCTCTCTCTAAACTTCAAATTTCCATAATAGTCAGTGACAATAACAACAACAAACTTTTAAAGTCAGTCATGTGGCCATTTAATCACATATAAACATGGCAGAATGAAAACAAATATGTTAGATTACAAGTTCCAAACACTGGCAGCAGCAATGAGAATAGGAAAGGGGGATTAAAATGAGAAACAATGAAGATACAGACTTGTCAGAACTTGGAGGTGAACTCAGTGTGCCAGAAGAGAAAGGATGGCTTTAGGTTTTTGTCTTAGGCAATTGGCTACTTCGCCTAAGAACACTGAGATGAATGAGCAAAAGTGAAATTTACATGTGGCATAATTTTTATAAACTTTTAGATTATAGACTGTGTGTGTGTGTATGAGTGTGTACAGTATTCTTAGAGCTTAAAGGACTAGGTACACATCAGAGATATTCCATTAATTCTGGTTACATTAATTTATGAATGCCAAAAAATGAATAGGAACTTTGTCATTAATATTGTGTTAATCCTACATTTTAACAGTATGGATTCATATTTTCTAATGTATAAACTTAGGACAAAAATATAAATCACCACTTGTCCTTTAAACATTTGGTATTTGTTCTCTCCTTTTCTAATGACACACTTTTACTCCTAATGTGGACATTTTCAGAATTTATGAATTGAGAATATCTGTGAGAATGTATATATGTTGATTGAGCCCTGTGAGCATTCCTTCATCCAGCCTGTAAGAGCAGAACTAAATATCCAAACTTCAATGTCTAGTGTGTAACTGTATTAAAATATTATTTCAGGAAGCTGTGTTCTTTTAATAGCAAATTACTTCCCTTTGAGGCTGCACAATCACTTCCACATTGAATATGCCTTTAGAATTTCCCATCCTTGTAAGGTGGTCTTTCTTATTGCAGTGAAAGAACTCCATTGTAATGGCATATTTTATGCATATAAAATTTGAGTAATTCACATTTGTCTTGAGTCTTTGAAAAAAATAAATGAAATCATATGCTTAAAGAAAAATATTTTAGTTTTAACAAGCTTTCTGACAGAACTTAAATTACACTGTATATGTATATGTAGATTATAGTCTATGAAAATAGATCTTTAAGAATCTGAAGATTCTCATTTTTTAAAATTCTGTTTACATCAAATTTCATACATCTCTGTAGACAAAATGCAGGGCAGTGTGTGTGTGTATGTGTGTATGTGTGTGTGCGGATGTGTATTCACCTACTGAAAAATATAGTCTCTAAGTAATGTTATCCTTTGCAACACTGTACTGATTTATGTTTAATTTTTTTTCGTTTATACATCCTAGCATTGCAACTACATGTTTATCCTCCTGTAGAGTATAACCACTACAGCTTAGAAATTTACTTTGCATTTTTAAACCTATCCCATTACATAAAGCCTCTCACTAATTATAAAATAATTTAATTTGTTTTTATTTGCCAATTAAAATGAGTATCTTCTACCCCTAAAAAATAATGTAATTTAATATCAAGCAAATATCCCATTCAAAAATCAGTGGAAAAATCATGAGAAAGAAAAACTCTAGCTCAATTTCTAAATCTAATCATTATAGAAAAATGTAAAAGTCTAGAAGTTGGTGATTTGAAGTGTTAAAATACATATTTTTTCTTAGATTCATTTCAGGATTTATAATGTAGTCTTGAAGACCATAAAAACTTCTCAAGAATATCTAAGCCAGTTAGCATCCAAAAGAGTGTCATAAGAATCTTTTGATTCACCTCAAATAGTGAAGAGAAATACAGTATAAAGAAAGATCCAGAAAAGTGTTCAGAAGGCAAACCCAGAAATCTAAAGTCAGAATTAAGAATTAAGGTCTCTGACAGACCATAATTGCCATGTGAAGGGGATATTATTAATGAAAAAATCTTAGGTCATAAAAAGTGCTGTCCACAGACAGCGTAATATGATGTGAACTACATGTTGAAATAAACACATCAGACACAGAACACCGCACTCATCATCTGAGCCCCAATTGCCTGTACCAAGCCACATGATGCACAACAAACTTTTCCTTATTCTCTACATGCACCATTTACCCTAAGGATTTATGCCTTTACACATTCTGTTCCCTTTTCTTTAGCCACCTGGCAAAAACATACACAATTGTTTACTTTTCAGTTAAAATGACACCTCCTACTTAATGTATGGTTTACAGCAGTAAAATTACCTCCCTATAGCAATTAAGATTATATATTGTGTATAAAAGTATTTTCTATTACTCATTTTCTTTCTTCTCTAGCCTGATCTTTGCCTTTTCAGTGCCAGGTATCTATTCCTGTTTTTAATATGTTTATATGCAGACGGTATTTAAACATCTGTCTAAATGTCATAAAATGACTATTTAGGAAATTAAAAAATTCTGTCTTTAAATCAACAACTGTAGAAGCATTGATGATCGTTCATTAAAGTGAAGAACCCGACTCTAGAGTTACTCAGATTTAGCCCAGTGCTCTCATCTGCCTCTGTTTCTGCAGCTGCAAATCATGAATAATAAAAATAATACCTGCACCTTTTCCAGTTTCTAGCTGTGAGAACTAAGGGAGATGTTATACATAAAGAACATAAAGCTCCGTATCTGTGCATCCTGTTAAAGAGCATCCTTTCTCCATCAAAGAGCATTATTTTTAATTTCTTATTCCTATTATTTTATTTTTATTGTTTATCTAATTGGGAGTTCTACACATTTTAGAAGTCAAGAAATTGGAGACAAGTCAGAAAAATGCAGACAGAGGGGATTGTTACAACAGCTCTGAAAAAATAATTCAAGAGACACAGTGACTTGCCATCTCTACTATTCACCTTATTCTATTTGTTTTCATATAGTTTTTTTAATGTCTATGGAACAGTTGGCAAAGCGCCATAATGACAAATTGCTAATATCAATTTCTAAGAGAGTTGTTCATTGACACTATGAAGTTATGTACATAAACAATGTATACACACATATATACATATAAATATATCCAAATAAAATTTGGACTGTTTTCTACAAAAGCAAAATTTTAGTTTCCCTTTATGGTAATTAAATCCTGAATTTATACTGATTTAAGTGCATGCATTCTATAAAGAGTAATTATATAGCATGTTTAATGATTTGTATTTATGGGTTAAGACCTTCCTTAATGATGAAAGATAATAATTATTTTTTTTAAATCTGGAACTCCAGAACTAACCTGTGGTTAGTCATTTGCTGAAAATAAGCAAAAAATATAGTTTAGGCCTTTTGGTGTTTAAACAGACATTTCTTTCCCTCGATCTTATTTCTAGCATGAGCCAACTTAGGAAAACAAGGGTTTCATCGGTAAAGTGTCAAGTTAAAGAAAGTAAATTTGAGCATTGCTCCCAAATATCTTTCAGGTTGCAAAAAAGTTTCCGATTAGTTATTCATAGGAAGAGAATGCTTTGTGAGAATTCTGTGACACCTTGTGTAAAGGAAGCTTCTTTTAATGGTAACAAGTGGAATCACAAGCTTTAATGTACAATCCTATGAGATAGGTAGAAAGTACAGAGGGGAATAGATAAATGACTTTGAAATGAGATTGATTTTTCTCTTTTTTCTTCAAGTGTGAGAGAATAGTTATATTAATTGGTTGGTGTCTATTTTATAGCCTTTAAAAATAGAGGATAATTCATCTTGATTCCATAATTACCAGTTATACAAACAGCATATGACAAGTCTGACAAGCAGGCTTTTTCAACATGGAATAGATATTACAATGGCAAAGGTGTTACTCAGATTAATAAATCAAGGTTATACCATTTGATAAATTCTTTCCTTTCTTAATAGGAGGTATTATCTAAGTTCATATGCTAAGTTCATATGTCTATATGTTGTGTGTTACTGAATATCAAGTACTTCACTAAACTTGATTGACTGATAGAAAATATTTTCCAAAACATTCTAAAAAAGACGACTATATATTTTCTTCTGGATAAGAGTTGACTTGGCTCTGGGAATAGGAGATTGTGTTCTCTGTTATAAGATTATAAAATTATACAGTAAGAAGCTGATAGGTCACATGAAGACCGTGCTAACCTCATCAAGACAACACTGCTCTGCTAAGTATTGAGATAAAAAGAATCCATCTGAATTCCATAAAACACTAAATTAAAAGGAAAGGACTTCATAAACCCATATGTGCCATACAGATCAAACAAGGTGGTTACAATCTTGCATCTGATTCTCAAGGTCTAGGCTAGACAATGTCCTGGAAATGACCCCAGTTGAAACCAGCAGGAAACTATTATCTCTCTCCCATTTTACATGTTAGCCTGGGGTCAGGAAGATCTGAACTGCTCGATATTTCTATTACATTAATGGCACAATTATCACATAGGGATCAACTTCATGCTGCTAATATAGATATGCTTCTGGAAGCAATTTCTGGCTCTGCTGGGCAAAGCAATCTATTAGGTCATTTGTAACCTCCACAAAACCTAGTGGAAAGAGTACAGACTTTGGACTTCTTGAGTATAAATTTTGGCCCTGTATTTATTTCTAGAGTAACCTTGGCAAATTACCTAACACCTTTGAGTCTCAGTTGGAGGATAATAGCTTCTATCTGATAGAAAAATGGTGAATATTTATGAAAAAACAAACAAACAAACAAACAACACAGGGAGACCAGTTATTAGAGTGTTTTAAGCATAATAGACATTTAAGTGGAAATTATTATTATCACACACAGTATTTTGCTCATTCCTGTTTCATGCTGATGTCATCTTGATACACAAAATAATCAACAATGAAATAGTTTTGCTTATCAGTTACATTGAATGCTATCTCAACACACATAGAGAAAACAAATACATGAAAAGTGTGCATAATGTAAATTGTTCTGAAAATAATTGAAGAAGTGCTGCCAAACCTGTGATTAGGAAGCTTAGATAGCTATAGGTTCACATGACAGAAGTCAATGAGGAAGCGACTTTAACAAATGTCTCCACAGCCTTAGGTTTTGTGACTTGCTGAGTGCATATATTGGTTAATATGTTCCATTTCCTTGAGGGAGAAGGTTTGATTTTTTTCTCCTCTATCGTATTCATGAGCACGGTTCTTACAAATTACATACCCAAGTGAACTATTTGCAAGATACCAGACCTGCAAACTCTGAAGAAAACAAACAAACCAAATAATAACCAGAAACCATAACCAGCTTCATTTCTTAACTGTCACCATTTTTCACCTATTAGATAACCCACACACACAACTTTCTATATATACCTTACATAATTCTTAAGCCAGTGTCTTAAGGATTGCCTTGATTACCCATATTGGAATTCAATTTTGAAGCAAAATTCACATACTTCTCTTTATTTAATAGAAAAATTAAAAATACATAAGTGGGGGTAAGATCTGCATTGGAATTAACATGCATTTCTATTGAATATATAATTCCATCTTATTTTTTATGCTCAATCTTTCTAAGCATTGAGTTATATCATAAATAACCTTGTTCAATACAAAGAATATTTTCAGTCCAAATAGTGATGTTCCTAACAACATGAACTATTTTTTCCTCAAAATTCCTTACTGTAATAGTAATGAAATACATGTATACATGATGCAAAATCAAGTCAAGAATAATGGTCACATTTTTAACATGACTTTATTTAGAGAAGTTAATTTGTTTTTGATAGTTCATTGTTATTTCATGATCTGGAATTATAGCTTTTGCCTCTGATTTATAAACACCTTATATGTAGGGGTTCTATATAGTACCTTAAGTACTATGTTGTATATACTATGTATTCAATTAATAGCTATTGCTTGATTCCTAAAAGCCTTTAGATCACAATAAATTTAGGAGGAATACTATGACTCATTTCTATAATCTGAGTCATAAATCAGTTTGAGAGAAAAATCATTGTAACATATCAGATAAAGGGATAGTATCCAAAATCTATAAAGAATTTATCAAACTCAACACCCCAAAAACAAATAATCCAGTAAAGAAATGGGAAAAAAAGACAAAAATAGACAATTCTCCAAGGAAGATATCCAGATGGCCAACCAACAGATGAAAAAATGCTCAGCATCACTCATCATCAGGGAAATACAAATCAAAATCACAATGAAATACCACCTTACACTTGTCAGAATGGCTAACATTAACAACTCCGGCAACAACAGATGTTGGCGAGGATGCAGAGAAAGAGGATCTCTTTTGCATTGCTGGTGGGAATGCAAGCTGGTGCAGCCACTCTGGAAAACAGTATGCAAGTTCTTCAAAAAATTAAAACCATAACTACCCTACAACCCAGCAATTGCACAACTAGGTATTTATCCAAGGGATATAGGTATGCTGTTTCGAAGGGACACATGCATCCCAATGTTTATAGCAGCACTATCAACAATAGCCAAAGTATGGAAAGAGCCCAAATGTCCATCGATGGATGAATGGATAAAGATGTGATATATATATGCACACACACACACACACACACACATACACAATGGAGTATTATTCGGCAATCAAAAAGAATGAAATTTTGCCATTTGCAAAACTACGTGGATGAAACCAAAGGGTATTATGCTAAGTGAAATTAGTCAGAGAAAGACAAATATCAAATATCATATAACTTCACTCATATGCGGACTTTAAGACACAGAACAGATGCACATAAAGGAAGGAAAGCAAAAATAATATAAAAACAGGGAGGCGGACAAAACATAAAAGACTCTTAAATATGAAGAACAAACAGAGGGTTACTAGAGGGGCTGTGGGAGGGGGGATGGGCTAAATGGGTAAGTGGCATTAAGGAATCTGCTCCTGAAATCATTGTTGCACTATATGCTAACTAATTTGGATGTAAATTAAAAAAAAAGAAAAGAAAAAAAAAAGAAAAATCATTGTATATTCAGCCATAAAAAGGGATGAAATCTTACCATATGCAATGACATGGATGGAGCTAGAGAGTATAATGTTAAGTGAAATAAGTCAGGTGGAGAAAAACAAATATCATATAATTTCACCCATATGTGAAATTTAAGAAACAAAACAAACCATCAAAGAAAAAAAAAAGAGACAGATAAAGATAAAAACCAAGAAACAGACTCTTAACTATAGAGAACAATGGTTAACTATAGAGAACAATGGTTAACAATGGTGGGGGAGGGATGGGTTAAATGAGTGATGAGGATTAAGGAGTCCATTTGTAATTGAGCAGTGGGTGATGTACAGAAGTGTTGAATCACTATATTGTACACCTGAAACTAATATCACACTGTATGTTAACTATACCGGAATTGAAAAAAAAAATAGAGGGGCGCCTGGGTGGCGCAGTCGGTTAAGCGTCCGACTTCAGCCAGGTCATGATCTCGCGGTCTGTGAGTTCGAGCCCCACGTCGGGCTCTGGGCTGATGGCTCAGAGCCTGGAGCCTGTTTCCGATTCTGTGTCTCCCTCTCTCTCTGCCCCTCGCCTGTTCATGCTCTGTCTCTCTCTGTCCCAAAAATAAATAAACGTTGAAAAAAAATTTTTTTTTAAAAAAGAAAAAAAAAAAAAAAAGAAAAAAATAGAAGAAAGAAAAATCATTGTAAAAGGTCACCTACTGTATGAACCATGGATAAATGTCCTGAATTTTGAGAATAAAAGTCTATTGATACAATAATCCTCAGGACCACTTCCTCTGTCTCATAGTCTAAATTTCTATCTTTATTATTTATTTATTTATAATGTTTATTTTTATTTTGGCGGGGTGGGGAGAGCAGAGAGAGAGGGAGAGAGAGAATCCCAAGCAGTCCCCATGCTCAGTGTGAAGGCTGACAAGAGAGTCGATCTCACGACCATGAGAGCATGACCTGAGCTGAAATCAAGAGTCAGACACTTAACCAACTGAGGAACCCAGGCTTCCCATAGTCTAAAAAAGAGAGTTCTAAAAGAGTTTCAAAGGAAAAATGTTTTGAATTTTTAAATTATAAACAATATTTTCACAAAGTTTTGTCTCCATACATTTCTTCATCTTTTAATGAGTGTTTGGTTCTTTAGAAAAAAACCTTCCCAGATTTTGTTGATCACATAATACTTTTCTCATTGTGTGACAGACATTCATCAATTAGCTTCTTATGAATGGTAAGCGTCCAGCAGAGCTATCCTAATCAGTGATAAGATTCTCTTGATTCCTTTTTAATCTGCTTTGCCAAACTTTCAGTCAGTTTTCTAAGCTATCATTTCAGTAATTACTTACCTGCATTTGATCATACATTTGATCATGTATAATATACATATAAAGTGATTTTCAGAAATTTTTGAACAATTTTTTTAAAGACAGAATCACAGGGCACCTGGGTGGCTCAGTCGGTTAAGCATTTGACTTCAGTTCAGGTCATGATCTCACGGTTCATGAGTTCGAGCCCTGGGTCAGGCTCTGTTCTGATAGCTCAGAGCCTGGAGCCTGCTTCTGAATCTGTGTTTCCTTCTCTCTCTGCCCCTCCTCTGCTCTCATTCTATCTCTTCTCTCTCTCAAAAACAAACCTAAATAAACATTAAAAAATTAAAAAAATAGAATCACAATATTCCAAGTATGCATTTCCCTACTCATCCTTACATATGGGGTCCGCATGTTTGCTGTTTCATAGGAAAATAGTTACTTTAATCCCTGCAAACTTTGTAAGTTAGAGTTTTAATTTGAAATTTCCATTATCTTCCTTATAATGGAAACAAAATATAAAATAAAAATCCCTAAATCTCAGATATACACTGGTTTATTTAAGTTATTTTTTTCTTAGAACACTATAAATTAAGTAGACATTTACAGTAGAGTCCAAACAAGTGGAAATAGCACTCATTTCATTTATTTCTCAAATATTTACTGATTTTGTATGAACTGAGCACAGTGTTAACATCTGGGTTTCAGAGATGTGTAAAATATAGTCTCTACCTTCTAGAAGCTCATAGGGTGAGCCAGGGTGACCCAGAGGTGAAAAATAACAGTGTAATACAGCACAAACATCCTAGAAAGGGATGACTTTCAATGTACTGTGAGTACCCAAAACCCACAGAAGTAGCTGACTATGGAAAATGGGAATTTAATTGTTTTATCTACCCATTACCTAAAGAAAGCTTTCCAAAGTGTCCACGTCCTTTCCAGAAACACATGGCACATTTTGACATATTCAAGTCTCCACAACTTAGATTTTAAAATCTCTAGGAATGTAAAATGCTGAAATTCTGGCCAATGCTAACATCTTGGGACTTTTAAATATTAATCTAAGTATTAGTTAACAACCAGTTCCTCTATAAAATATATTAATGATTTTAAGTACTTGAGCTGCATCATTATAATGACTATATTCCCCTTAGTTTAATTTTAACATTTTTAAAAACAAAACTTGACATTTTAAGTCAGCAAGTGAGACTCATTGCAGCACAGAATACATCTATCTGTCCTAAATGCCATAATTATTGCACAGAACTCTGCCAAGTAAATTACTCTTTGGGGACTTCGGAGGTACATCACCTTCCAAGACACATGGGGACTATTTAGTGAACTGCCTGACTGATTTATGCAGTAGAATGCTCTGTAATGATAGTCCAAATATCAATCATTTGAGAAAATTAGCAATCTTCCAAAATGCATACCAATCAGCATGGTGGGTAGGCAGAAGGGATAAGTGGTTAATTTGGTCAGGGATCAACTCATCTTGTTGGTTTGGGATTTAGATCAATTGGGCTACAATTTAGAAAAAAAGTATTCCTTTCTTCTTATGTGATGAATTTAAGCTCATGGCATTTTTAAAGTGGAAGAATTAAAAAAAAAAAAACTTTAAACCCTCATTTTACAGATAAAGAAAATTATTTATCAAATGTTATCATACTCATTAAGATACAGTCCCTATGCACTTTCTCTTATATTTCGGTATTTTTACCAAATAGATTTTCAAGCTATTTCAACTGCTTTTCATTAAAAGAAAAACTTCCTTTCAGTTTCCTAGAAGTCACTTGTGCTTCCACACCTATGAGATATTAAACATGTTGGCTTACATGTTTAGCTTACATGTAGCTTACATGTAGCTCTTGGAGCTTACATCACCAAAACAAACAAACACACTTGAACACATATATGTTACAGTATATGAGGATGTCAGAATATATATATATACATATATATATATACTTTTCTTCCCCCAGAAGTCTAGAGAACTCTGATAATTGTTATGGCTAATTTAATGTATATTTTCCTATGTACCAAGTAGAAATGATTATTATAGACTGTCTACAGTGAGCACACTGCAGAATCAGGTACTTGGAAGGATATAAGGATGAGCAAGAAACATATCTTAGAATACATGTCTATAATTTAATGGTGTTCACGTGGAGAGTGATAAAGTAATTAGACAATTACATGAATAATCCCATTACAAAGAGCTGGGAAAAAATGCCAGGTGCTATATTTCAAAAAGAAATGCATTTTGTGCTAAAACTCCCTAATTTCAAATGAAAGAAATGTTGAAAAGTATCTTTGAGAAGATTAGTAGGGCAATGGCACAGGGTATGTGATGAACAGTGATATGAACAAAACAGCAATAACAAAATCTGGAGATACCGATTGTATCATTTCCTAATCTAGAGCATTTGTTTATTTTTATTTTTATTTTATTTTTTTCTGTAAGCAATGGAAACTTAGGTATTTGAGAAGGAACGTAACATCAGCTTTACCATTAGGGAGATAACTGCCAGCAAAGAGGAAGTAGCAGGACTGGTTTGGGAATAGTCTAGTTAGGGGAAGAGAGAAAAGTTACATTCTTATGATTTATTAAATCTGAAACTGAAGAGAAAGACAGCTTCAATTTTTATCTCACTTAGTTATAATTCTGAAACAAAGATGTAGGTATTTCAGTAGTACTTTGTATTTCATGAGTTTATCAGACCATCAACTCCCTAAATAAAACTGTTTCTTTTCAAGAAAGCTATAGCTGGTTTTCAAACATTAAAGGTATTAAAGTATTTTAGCCTAGGAAAAGAGGATATTTTAAGAAATGACAGAACACATTGTTCATTGCTTTGCAATTGTAAAGCACTATAATAAAAGCAAAGGATATTCTCTTATTAACATGAGAAGCAAAGTGATGACTTAGGGCCTCTGAACATTTGAGTCTCCTTCCTTAATCCATGTAAGCCCTCAATTTTACATTTTCTATCAGACATATAAAATATATTCAGACTCATACATAAAAGATTTCTCAGCAAAGCCATGTAATGCTTATGTAAGTAGATTTCATAAGAAAAAAAGAAATTTCAAATTATATTCTAAGTATTAGTTGTTACAAAGCATTAACTACAAACCTCAAAAAAGATGTAAATTCAGATACACTTTGATACAGACTTTAAATTCATGACTATCTTAGAATATTTACATGGCTCTAATTTTCTCAGTCATAAATGTTTAGCTACCTTCGGTCAGTTTCTTGAAGGGAACTGTATTTTAGAAAAGAATATACCAATGTTACCCAAACTAAGAAATACGTGATTTCATTTCTGTTAGGTGACAAATCTATATAAAATGAAAAATAACTATCCCAAAATTACAGTTTTTCTTTTATACTTCTAAATTACCAAGGCCTTCAATCATTTACGAATAATGTAATTCCTTTTTGTTTTGACTTGTAATGTATGGCTAGCAAATTTGACCTTTCATTTCCTGCCTCTTTATGTAGTAGCTAATTCACTATTATGTTTCCATTCTTCCTTTGCAAGTAGAATTAAAAAAAAATGACACTGAGTATAATAAAGAAAAAATATAATAGGAATATATTTTATCAGGGCCTCTTTTCAAAATCAGTGTAATCTGCTGGCTATTTCAGATATATTATCTAGAGTATCTTTATAGGGGATTCCCAGGTAGTTATTCCATTGTCTTTTCAACTAGGTCCAAATACCTACATCTATGATGAGTGTACACATAAATTAGTATTTGGGGAAAAAATTAAAAGAAGTAAAATCATTAGGTGCAATTTTCTTTGGAAAATGTTGCCACTTTTTTTCTTTTAATATATGTCTTTAAAACTTATTTATTTGTTTAGTAATCTCTTCACCCAACATGGGGCTCAAACTCATGACCCCCGATATCAAGAGCCACATGCTCTACAGATTGAGCCAGCCAGCTGCCCCAAACCACTTTTATTTTTCTAATTTGTTCTTAGTAGTTTAGCATTTCAGCTTTGAAAATAAAAACAAAAACAAAAACAAACAAAACCTACTTACTAAAAAAAATCACCCCATTGAAAACTGGAAAAAAAGGGGGAGGGTACCTGGGTGGCTCAGTCAGCTGAGCATCCAACTTTGGCTCAGTCCATGGTCTCGCAGTTTGTGGGTTCTGGCCCTGCAGTGGGCTCTGTGCAGACAACTCGGAGCCTGAAGCCTACTTCGGATTCTGCCCTTTGTCTCTGCCCCTCCCCTTCTCACGCTCTGTCTCTATCTGCTTCTCTCTCTCTCTCTCTGTCTCTCTCTCTCTCTCTCTCAAATAAATAAACATTAAAAAATTTCAAAAAAAACAGAGCAGGTAAAACTACAAGGAATACCCTAAGGTCAAAGACTAAGGAAATGCAGGAAATTAGAGAATTAAAGGGAACACTAGTTCATACACATTTAAAGTGAGTATTTGGGAAATAAGGTGAAGCTGGTTTTGTTTTAAAGGTCCTCCAGGAATAAATGTCGAGAGATAAAAGTAAAAGCCTACATAAGAAGACTATTCTACTCCTCTGATAGAATGACTAAACCAAAGGGCTACATCTTGAGTATAAAAGATTAATTAAAACAAACACCAGCTGCAAGGGGATGGAGAAGAAAATTGCTGGTGAAAATTCATAACAACTATTCTGCCTTGACTTGGGCTTTCAGTCTGTATATTTACTAAGAGTGAAAAATAAAACAAAATAAAAACAAAAACAAAAACTCAAGCTAAGAGTTTGATTTCTAAGTTGTAATCATTTGGTAGAGGTTCCAAAAATCTTCTCTGGACTAATCTCTTCAGCCCTGACCTCAAAGAATTCCTACACATAAATTATGAGTAATATGATTTCATGTGTTAAAAAATAAGTGACTAATCTCACAATAAAACAAGCCATCGCAAGTAAGAACTGGCAGAAATGAGTAAGAGAAGAATTGGAGCTATAAAGATAGACTCAGAGAGTGAAATTATCTGGTACAAAATAAAGCAATATTTTACACTCTGAGACAAAAGGGAATAAAAATGAGTAAAAAGCAACTGACTATAAAAAAACAAAGCATATTTGAAAAAATATATAGATTCTTTAGAAGTGAAAATTTTCATATTAATATGTCAAACCTAATTAATGGCAGATTACTGTTGATGAGAGAATTAGTGAACTGGAAAATACATCTCTAGGAATTGTATCAAATATAGCCAAGAAAGAGAAAGAAATGTTAAATATGAATGGATGACAACTTGGAGCCTGGGACCTGCTTTGTATTCTGTGTCTCCCACTCTCCTCCCTCTCCCCTGCTCACTCTCTCTCTCTCTCTCTCTCTCTCTCTCTCTCTCTCTTTAAAAAATAAATAAACATTAAAAAATTAAAATAGACCAGGTAAAAGTATAAGGAATACTCTGAGGTCAAAGACTAAGGAAATGCAGGTAATTAGAGAATTAAAGGGAGCACTAGTTCATATATATTTAAAGTGAATGGATGTTAAGAGCAATAAAGACTATGGTAATGATGAAAAAGCTAATTAAATTACCAGAAGAAGAGCAAACAAAGAATGGATCAGATGCATTCTTAGAAAAGATTATTAGTGAGGGGCACCTTGGTAACTCAGTTGGTTAAGCGTCCAACTTCGGCTCGGGTCAAGATCTCACAGTTCCTTAGTTTGAGCCCCATGTCGGGCTCTGTGCTGACAGCTCAGAGCCTGGAGTCTGCCTCAGATTCTGTGTCTCCCTCTCTCCCTCTGCTCCTCCCCCGCTCACTGTCTCTCTCAAAAATAAATAAACATTAAAAAAATGTGAAAAAAAGAAAAGATTATGAGTGAGAAATGTCCATTAAGTGATAAAATATATTAATACACAGAATCAGGAAGCCCAAACAAAGGAGGAAGAAAAATATAAAGAATATCACCCTTATGTATATTACATCAAATCTATAGAACCAACCAAATAAAATATCTGAAACATTCTTTAAAGAATTCAGAGAAAAAATCCAGATTAGGTAAAAAGATCACAGAATTTACTGTCCAAAGCAGCAAGTTTGGGAGTGAAAGAAAGAACATTAATTACTACTTCAACACAACTGGCATTGTAAAGACCATCACAGGACAATATATCTAATCATGATCCCACCTATAAAGAAGTGACAAGACAGATAAATTGTCTACAACAAAAATGAGAAGCAAAGAGAGTGAAATTCAGCGTATGGGGAAATAATAACTATCAATCCAAAAGACTTTATGAACAAAAAGAAAGTAAAACATTTTAAGACAAAGAAAGCTAAACATATGACCAAAAAACATTGAACATAATTTTATACATAAACAAATATAAACATATTATACCTTATTAAAATAATATAAAAAATAGATATTTGACTACTAAGGTATAAAAGATAAAACAGAGTTGATAATAGTACTTTTAATTATTTTTACGTAAAAGAAATTTAATAATAGAGATTTTTGACATTGGTAAATTAGGTAGGCATTTTTAAATTTCTAAGATGGTTATTAAAATTATAGAAATAGACTATAATTTTTAATCTAATATAAATTAATCAAGAAAAGGTATAGAATAGCATAAAATATAGCATATAAATTATAATGCAACATGCACAAAATAATAAGGAAAAATAAATCAGGGTGCCTGGGTGGCTCTATGGTTGAGTGTCTGACTCGTGATTTTGGCTCAAGTCAAGATCTTGTGGTCCTGAGTTTGAAACCCTAGTTGGGCTCCTCACTGGGTATGGACCCTGCTTAAGATTCTCTCCCTCCCTCTCTCTCTGCCCCTTTCCTGCTGGCGCTCTCTCTCCTTCTCCCTCTAGCTCTCTAAAAAAATAATTATTATTATAGAATAAAAAGGAAAGAAAAGAAATGAAAAGTAAGAAGAATAAATCTAAACTTCTCAATACTTAATATTATTACTTAATACTTAGAAAATACAAATGAAAAAAATAATTCAGTTAGATGACAATGATCAGAGTGGGATTTAAAAACAAATGTGGCTATATGCTATTAACAGGAAATGTGTCTTAAATGTCATGATGAAGAAATTTTGAAAGGAAAGTGATGGAAAAGGGGATAGTAGGCAGATAATAAAAGCATACAATTGTTTCTATATTAATCCTGATCAAAATGGACATAAAGTTCAAAAAACTATTATTAAAGTTCATTGATAGCTATGAAATGCTGAAAATTTCACCAGGAAGATATAAATCAAAACTTGCATGCATCAATATAATATTGCATCTAATACAAAATTGCAAATATAGGCAAAAAGTAAAAGTCTATCATTATAATTGTATAACTTAATATAGTTTTCTCAATAATTAATAGATTCAGCAGAGAAAAAAGTCAATAAAGGTATAGAGGATGATTTGAAAAAACACAACATTAGACTTGATACAATGTGAATCTTAGCATTGAATCCAAAACTGAAGAATATATTATTTTGGAGACAAAAAAAGAGAGTGTAGAGTGACTTGACTCATGTACAAAGATGCACAAATCCTAAATAAAATATTATCTGACTAAATTAGTTAATGTATAAATTATAGCCAAGTTGGTTTTCCCAGGAATGCAAAGATTGTTTGACATTAAAGAGTAAATTGATGATGGAACTGGAGAGTGCTATGCTAAGTGAAATAAGTCATACAGAGAAAGACAGATACCATATGTTTTCACTCTTACATGGATCCTGAGAAACTTAACAGAAGACCATGGGAGAGGGGAAGGAAAAAAAAAAAGTTAGAGAGGGAGGGAGCCAAACCATAAGAGATCTTAAAAAACAGAACAATCTGAGGGTTGATGGGGGGTGCGAGGGAGGGGAGAGTGGGTGATGGGTATTGAGGGCACCTGTTGGGATGAGCACTGGGTGTTGTATGGAAACCAATTTGACAATAAATTTCATACTAAAAAATAAATTAATGAATTTTACTACCTTAACACACCAAAGGAGATAAGTGAAAATCATTTCAAGTGATGCAGAGAAAATAATGGGTATAAATCAACATGTATCCTTCCTTGATTTTAATAAAAGCAAAGAAGGAATAGAATGAAATTTCTATAAACAGATATCATTACAAAAAAGAAACTATAATAATCATCATCTTTAATGAAGAATCTGTTAAAAGAATTCCCTATAAGATCAGAAACAAGTCAGGATCTCTAATTCTATACCAAATCCATTTACATTCTATTAAAAAATATCTTACGCATCACAATAAGGAAAGAAAACTAAGAAAATATGAGTAGAAAGGAAGAAACAAGCCTGTTATTATTTGCAGATATGATTATGGCAGAAAATCTGAAAGAAACTATAGCCTAATGATCAGAATTAAGAAAAATAATTTACCAAGACTACTGTGTTTAAAAATGTATATACAAAAATTTTATACATTAGATTTCTATAGACAAGCAGCATATACATCCTTAGTATAAAAAAGGATTTCTTAAACACTACACATAAAATACTAACTATATCTTTGACAAATTCAGTTGCATTGCAGTCAAGAATTATTCACCAACACCACAATGGCAGAAAAAAGACAAACCACGGAGTAAAAGAAGAGATCTGCAAAAAACCTATGTGAACAAAAGAAATGACAAGATGATATGAGGGAAGCTCGCAAAGGTGACTTATTTTCCAAAATAACTTGAATACTTAAAATTCAACTACTCTCTATAGAATCTGCCTTGTACAAAGGTATATGATTGTTTACGGAATTAGAAATATTTTCATGAGTCTATTCTGCAATGTCACACTAACTAATGAATAAGAGTGTTGAAGCCCAAAGGACTCATAAACATCCACTAAAAAGGGGGGGAGCAGAAATCTAAAGTGCTGAAATGCTGTTAACTATGATGTAACTCACACTGCACTCTTCACAAATTACAGAGGAGTCACTATGGCTTCTAACTGAAATGTGACTATGTTTTAAAAATTGAAACCAGACTGTTGGGGAAAAGGAGCTCTAGGTAAATGTTGAATCCACATTTCCTGACTTCTATTCATAATTCAACTAAATTTTGTTTCCTTAGGAGAAGAGTTTGAAAAAATATATAAATATATTATATATATTTATATATTTTCCCTAAATCCTTTTACTCTAGTGCAATAAAATAGAAGTGTGTATGCAGATTCATTTCATCACTGGGAATTGAAAATCTCTCATTTACAAGGAGCGTAGAATATGAGATGGCAGCAGTTTTCAGAGTTAAAATTCCTTAGAGAGGAACTAAGAGAGACAGAATTTAACAACTGCAAAAGACCTTAGGGATGATCTCTTCCAATCCCTCATGTTACAGATGTGGAAACCCCATCTGGAAAGAGGAAGTTACTTATCCAAGGTCACCCTGTTAGCCAGTGACAAGGTAATAGCTTTCGATATGAATCAATGTATTTCAGCATGAGAGTTATAAAGAAATAACTTGAATTCACATTGAAATCCGATTTCCAGATGGATTTTTTACACAGCTGAATTCGTTAAACATGATTTAGAACCTCATGGCTACAGTTTAAAAACAGATAGCAGTAGACTGACAGAGTAAAGCTTCTATTCCAGTTAAGCCTGATAAAAGATTCACTATTTCAGGACTGCAGAAAATAAACAGACTTACGTTTATTCTGGTATAAAACATTATGTCTAGGGCTCCTGGGTGGCTCAATTGGTTAAGCACCGACTCTTGATTTTGGCTCAAGTCATGATCTCACGGTTCATGAGTTCGAGCCCCATATCTGGCTCTGCACAGACAGTGCTGAGCCTGTTTGAAATTCTCTCTCTCATTCTCTCTCTGCCCCTCCCCATTGCTCTCAAAAATAAACAATTTTTAAATAAAATAAAACAGTATGTCTGATGAGTTTAACCACAAAACAGGAATTAAAAACCTCACTGGGTAAAATTTATAAAAAGCATTCACAAGCCCTAGTTATAAGTACAATATTGTTTGACATGCATATATACAGGACATGCTTGATGGTGCATTTGTTAATTCAAATACAGACCTAGTCACTGGCCTCAGGGAGCTCTGGCTACTGGGGGACAATAGTCAACCAATTGTAATAGATGCTTAGAGCAGAGGGCCAAGTGTTTGGGAAAGCTTGAGTCAGAGGTCTTTGACCTGTACCTTGGCCTCCTGGGAAGATAGATGGAAGGTAAACTGAATTTTAAAGATAAGAATTCATTACAGCACAGCAGAAAGAAATATTCCAGGGCCAGATATAAGGAGGTGAATGAGGCCAGAGCTCATACAACCTGGGAGATCATGAAATAATATGAAGGTAGGAGGTAAACCTTGAGGACCATTTTGAGAATTTTACTTTTTTTATCTTAAGAGCAAGAAGAAACCATTAATGTATTTAAAACTATGAGATTGTGTCAATTATGCATTTAAAAATAACCACAGGGGCGCCTGGGTGGCGCAGTCGGTTAAGCGTCCGACTTCAGCCAGGTCATGATCTCGAGGTCTGTGAGTTCGAGCCCCACGTCAGGCTCTGGGCTGATGGTTCAGAGCCTGGAGCCTGTTTCCGATTCTGTGTCTCCCTCTCTCTCTGCCCCTCCCCCGTTCATGCTCTGTCTCTCTCTGTCCCAAAAATAAATAAACGTTGAAAATAAAATAAAATAAAATAAAATAAAATAAAATAAAATAAAATAAAATAAAATAAAATAAAATAAAATAAAATAAAAATAACCACAGTCTCTGCAGACCTAAAAAAGTTACTTGCATCTATTTCCTTACCAATAAAATGGTGACTATAGCAGGATTCAGGGTATAGAATATTACATAATGCTTAGTTTGTAAGTGCTAATGCTTTTCTGGAATATTCTGCAATGTTAATTTCTGAACAAGAATTATAAAGATAATTAAAGCCTGGAATTTAATCTGCTAACCATCCTTACCTATTACCTGGCCCAGGCACCTAGCACAGTAACCTATTCCTGGTAAACACTCCAAGGATGTTGCTCGTTGACTATCAGGCAAACAATCAGTTCATCTGAGTTAAAATTCTTCAATCAAAATACACAGACAGGTGTGTTTTTGATGTGCAGCACTGCCCGCCCACACATCTTCTTTTCTTCTATAACAGGATTAACAGGTTCTTTAGGCAACTCTGTTCAATGAAGTAAACAGCTATAGGGACATTTCTTTGAAATGCATATAAAGGACAGTAGCAGCTTGAAGTCAACCTTTTTGTTGGCAAATTGTGTGTTTATTCTCTCCAAAACTGGGTGGTTCCTGGTTGCCAACAATCTTACTTCCTTTACAGTACAGTGGTGCAGTCTCAATTTCCCTGAAAACACGCTGCTGTTCACACAAGAGAACACAACTTTTAAAGACCCTACTCTGATGCATGTTTTTTTCTTCTCCCCTGCCTCGAGAAAGAAACCTAAATTACAATTCAATCAATCCCAATTCATTTAAGTGATATATTTATCAATAAGTTTCCTGAAGATTTCATCACCTTCTGCAATGATTTTGTACAGCAGTTTCTAACACAGTGCCCCCTGTTTACTGCATTTACTAAGCACCAGCACTTCAGGGGACTTTTAAGTTTTACTAATGTAGACAGCACTGGCTTTCCTGGAGACTAGGAGCAGGAAGCCCTATAGCAGACCACATTCCTATTAGAGGGCAAAGCCTTGCTTTATGGCTCCTCCACATGAGGGGAGAGCCTTTAAAACACAGACTACTAGGTTCAGGGATTCGGTGGGGTCGGTACAGGTCTACTGAAGAATATCTTAGAGTCACTTTCTTAAACAAGAATACGTTATTTTTTACTTGAATTTAACACTCTAATTTTTCCTCTGAAGGTATGTTAGAATTAGATCCAGAATCCAATGATATGTAATAAAGCTAGACTCAGTGTAATTCTGCATACACGTTAGATTTTAAAAATAGAGAGTTTTGTAGATTTGTAATGGCAGTAAGTAGCTAAGAAATTTCAGAAGCTTCAATGTTACATTAAATTTGAATCCCCTCTATTACCTTTACTTGTTTTAGAGGAAATCGTCTTAAAATAGGCATTTTTAAGATATGTAACCTCTAATTAGCCTATATTTTTATTGTGTGGATTCTAAATACTTCAGTTTCCTACATTTGTATATATCCCAAAGTGTTATAACAATGGGTACTGGACTTCAATTTCATAAAATGGTTACAATTTGCATCTCACTTTCTGAAAGCTTTTTAATGTTACATTTATCCTTTCAGCCCCCTGCTAAGTAAAATAAATGGATACACATTAGGGTTCTGACCTGTTTAAGAGTTTACTTTCTGAAGTGCTATTCTTCACATAAGTAATAATAGTTTTATATTTAAAGGACCAAACGGTAACTATGATTTACCATTAGCCAAGTGACACTCTGTGAGTTTGTTACATATTCCCTCAACCTGCACTAACTCCTTCAGTTACTGCTCATTAAAACTCCATATTATTGAAAACCACTAGGGCAAAACCATCTATTATAAAGTTTCTTGATCCATTTTCCATTTACTATAACCACAGGTACAATTCTGTCAACTGTAGTATTAATAGATTTCTCTAAATAGAATAGAAAAGACTTTAATAGACATCATCTCTGTCTTCCTGCCCCAGCAGGGTAGTGGTATTCTGTCCCATTTCAGGTAAGTTTGCTAAAAGTGACAATGGCATACCAAGGATGTTAGAGGTTGGGAGAGTTTTACCTCAGTATGGAGAAGTATTTATCTCTGCCATTGTTTAGAATTTCTCATAGATGATGATGATAACAAGAAGAGCAACTTTTAGTTGGACTTTATGATAGCAATTTAATACTCTACAGAAAACGCTCCCCCCACCCCCGCCCTGGCATGCTACTGCAATTGACTTACTAAGCTCTAGAATGTTAGACTTGAAGCGTACCTCAGTGGCCCAGTCGGTTGAGTGTCCAACTCTTGCTTTCAACTCAGGTCATGATCTCATGGCTTAGTGGGTTTGAGCCCCACATTGGGCTCTGTGCTGGCAGTATGGAGCCTGCTTGGGATTCTCTCTCTCTCCCTCTCTCTCTGCCCCTCCCCCAACTCATGCTGTCTGTCCCTCTCAAAATAAATAAATAAACTTAAAAAAATGTTATATTTGACACAAACGTGGCCAATCAGATACTCTTCCCTCTGACTTTGGAACAGGAATAGAGAAATAGTCAATAGTCATTCAGAGAAAATATAAATTTCAGAGCTATGGAGCTGTCACCTTCCATCTGCAATGTGACCACATGGTCAAGTGGAGTGACCTGGGCTATAAAATGAGAAGATGTGTAGATATTTGGCAGGATGTTGAGATGACAGAGATTAGTAGCATCTTTTTGTTTTTGAATTCTGAGAAATCTGCCATGCCCTTACATCTGCCTCTAACACACACACACACACACACACACACACACACACACACCCACACACACGGACATACCATGTGTCCTCATTTAATTTTTTTTCCTATTTGCTTTCACTAATTTTTGTCACTTACCAAATACTAAGTGTAAATGTTTGAAAAATATTTTTATTGTTTCTTAAAGTCATGCAATTCACCTCTTTTGCATTTTATGAGGCAGATTCTTTATATCCAGTCTTTAATTTTTATGTATTCTATGTAACAGTTATATTTTTGTTGTCCTTAATTCCAAATTTCATTTGTCATTAGATCAAAACATAAGTCTCCTTTTGAGTAGGCAACAATTTCTCTCTATCTTAGCCCCATATTATCTTCCTTCTTGGTTACCCACAGTTTTCATGCTTTATTTTATGTCTTAAAGCTAACATCTCTATTTTCATAAGTCGCTATCATCCTTTGCTTTCTATGGTATTTTAATGAGCAAGATACTATTGTCTTCGTGGCTAATGCACTGAAGTAGCAGTTCCTCATACACAATCCCAAAGGTTTCAGGAGATGTAGTTTCCCTCCAAACGTATTTTATACACAGAGAATGATTTATTAACCATTCAAATGGTAGAGTTAAACTTTAAAAGCCCACTCTCACTTTACATCTTTTCAGATGTAGTATCATTTCTATACATTTGAATTTAATTATTATTTACAGAGAATTATCATCTTATCAAAACTCACTGATTTTTAAAATTTTTTTATGTTTATTTTTGACAGAGAGAGAGAGCGTGCATGCATTAGTCAGGGGAACAACAAATAGAGAAGGAGGCAGAAGATACAAAGCAGGCTCCCTGCTCTTAGCAGGGAGCCTGATGCTGGACTCAAACCCAGGAACCATGAGATCATGACTTGATCCGAAATCCAGAGTTGGACACTTAACTACCCAGGCACCCCAAAATTGACTGATATTTTACGTTCAGGTTAAGATATTACAGATCCTTAATTGGTCTAAATAGCTGAAATTTGTTGAAATTAAACATATAAATCCAAATCAAAATGTTGTCTCTGTATTCATTTTAACAATTCTTAAAAATAATGATTAACCTATTTTACTCATTACTAAAAATTCATCTTAAACTCAATTATAGGCTTCCCCCCCATTCTCTGTCTCCTCTGTCCCAAAGTTACACAGAAATCAATGAATTTCATCTGTCTCATAAATCTTATAATAGTAGATCAAACAACTTGGCCTAGTTGAGTCATAAACCATATTTTAGAAGTGGATAAATTCCAAAATGTTGTTTCAGTCTGTTTTCTTCCATTCACAGCCAATTTGAATCACTGCTGAGGGAGAATGCCGTGATGGGACACCAGCAGATTTTTCATGCAATTGCTTTCAACAGGATCTACCACAGCCTTCAAGCAGAGGAGGAGAAACTCCTAGGAGGCTTTATCCAGTGAATGAGCATGTAGGGGGTACCAGTGCACAGGACCGTTGGCCGGGCTGAGACTTTCTTATGATTGTACTGCAGTCTGATCCCCTTCCTGTTCAGTCCTACTTCCTCACCCTCCCCTTTCCATGGGCCTTCTACCTGCTCTGTCAACTGAAGGCTCTACTGGTCTGCTCCTGCTCTTTCCTTTTGAATGTTTCCCCCACTACAGCTCTCTTCCATATCCAATCCCCTCCCCTCTGCTCTTGCAGGACTCAAAAATGGATTTTTAAATGTAATATTTTAGGGGGAAAAAAAACTTGTCATAAGAGATATAGTGTATTCAAGTGAAAATGTCCTATCGTCTGGAGCACTCAGAGAATACTTCAAAAGGCTCCGGGACTTGGCATGATGCAACTTTCCACATGCCAAAATTGGGTAAGAGGATGTAGAAGAAAGAAATTCTAGGTAGCTGCAGCAACAGGGGAGAAGTAGAAAACAATAAGGAAAACAACTGAAGGTATCTCTGCTGCCAAAGATACTGACTACCAACTGAGTGGAGTAAACCGCAGTTTGACAGAGATGGTGAGCAGCAGATCAAGTTGCTCCTGAGTGAGAAAAATATGGACTGCATGAAGCGAGTGACAGATTCAGTCACTGAAACGCTTGTCACACGTGCAACCTAAAATAAAATGAAGTAAGCTATGATTTATTATTTAGATAGTATGTGAGGAATTACATTGTAGCCATAACCATGTATTTATTTTCATCTGCATTTCACTGAAAAGAAGAAAAGAAGACTAAAATAGAGTTTTAAAAAAGTAAATCAACTGAGAAAAACATCAGTAGTATGGTAAAATATATAAAGGTGGGAAGTATGTTCGTCAAGATTGGGGAGCATCTCGGGGTGCCTGTGTGGCTCAGTCAGTTAAGCATCTGACTCAGGCTCAGGTCACGATCTCACGGTCCGTGAGTTCAAGCCCTGCGTTGGGCTCTGTGCTGACAATTTGGAGCCTGGAGCCTGCTTCGGATTCTGTGTCTGCCTCTCTCTCTCTCTGCCCCTCCCCTGCTCACACTCTGTCTGTCTCTCTCTCTCAAAAAATAAATAAACATTTAAAAAAAATTTTTAAAAATTGGGAAATATCTCAAGAAAACAATAACAAAAGTCACTTCTTAGGTTAAAAAGTAACATAGTAAAGCTGAAATCTAAAGCTAATAATTTTTGTCCCAGATTTGTAAAGTAAGTTTGTGATGTCAGTGACATGAGATAAGAGGAAATCGAGTCTGGACAGAGGTAGTGGGATTAGTGGGAAACAGATGAGACAATCAATATGAGAACAATTTACAAAAAAAAAAAAAAAAAAAAAAAAAGGAAAGGAGACTGAGTTGCGTCCAAAACACCAAAATTTTACAAAGGTAGATATAACACTAATGCCACTGAGAGTATGTTTCAGCATACTAAAAAGAAGAGGCTACTTGAGAGGGAGAAAGCAAGCTTCCTTTAGCATATGCTGTATTCACGATGCAGTTGAATCCAACCAATGTACATACTTAATTCCTTATAATTATTAGAGTCCCTTCCCCTTCCAGGCAAAAATTCAGTGAAAGTAGAAAAACATATAGAAACAGCCTGGCAAGATGCTTACATATTGTAAGTATTTTTAATATATACTTTTTAAAATACTACACATATCTACATAGGCAAAAATAAAAAAGCCAACTGGAGGAAAAAGAGCTTGAAGAGGGAAGCTTCAGAGTTCCCTGCCCCAAAACAGTAAAATTCACACTGACTGGGCTGTGATTTTGGAAAGGTAGAAAGAACTGGTGTTTGAAAGACTTGACTCATTCATTTATTTATGTATAATCTTTATTAAGACATCTGACCTTTCTAAGCCTCAGTTTCTCATCTGTATGATAATATATAATGATAATAAAAGTCCTCCATCTGGTGCCATTACTGATAAGTAATATAGATAATGACTAGAAATGACTGGCATAATTCTTCGCACATATCTGATAGTAATCACTATAGCACAAAGAGAGTTTTGACCCAATAACATTATGCCAGACCCAGATGCTTTCTGTATCAGTGGAATAACATTCTGAGTCTCAACAGCTTGCAAAACCCGTCATTCATTTACACTTCTTAAAAAATGATACACTCATCTCGCTAAAAGAATAATTAAATTTAAGAGTGCAAAAATAGAAAAATCATGTAATAGAGGAACTGGTTAGGAAAAGGTCTTTAGTAAATTAACCAAATGTTAGGTATATACCACAAGCTATAAATTTCATTGCCAAATGAAATTTATTGTGTCAAAATCATTCCTAAAGAGAAGACATAAAATACAAAAATAACAATTTAATAAAAATAGTAGGTACTAAAACCCCAGATTATATTTACAAATATTTGAAAATGATGGGGAAGAGAAAAATTAATGTAAATTTTTCATATTACGTGGAAAGAATTTTCAAGATTCAACTTAAACTTCATTATTGATAATTGGAGAAATAAAAGTATAAATAAAAGTATAAATTACATGCACACAAACACAAAAAGCATATATATATATATACATATATATACATATACATACATATTTAATTACATAAAGGTAAACAAAAATTCAAAACCATGATATTTCAAGGAAAATTATAGATGTTCTGAAGGCAAATGCTCATGCTATCACTGTTCCCACTCATAGTATGTAATTTCTGCTAATTGATTTGTTGCACATTGCAAACAAGACCTACAAAAACATTTCCTTAATAAAATAGGTGTTAGTGCCCAAATATCCACAGCACTATTGAGGAAAGTTACAGACCTGTTTACAAGTATGTAAGGCACACCCTTTCTTTCTTGACTATCCCCACACCTCCAAATTCCTGCTCATTTTATGTCAGCATTCATTCTGTTACTCAGAAACTTACCAAAATTTAAATGTAAAGTCATTATACAGACTTGGATTTAAAACTTAGTCATCCAGCTACTAACATAAAGGAAACTGCTCCTCCATCTAATTCAAATGAAGTTGCTAAAAGAATGTGTTAAAAACAAGGAAACATGCCTGAAACGGAGTCACTTATGCTAAGTCCTATGTCACAACACTGAGACTTAATCACAACTTAAGCCCTCCCAGAAGTGGAATCTCAAACCACTCATTAATCACCTGATCAGTACCAGCTAGGTAATCTGCCTTATAGACCTTGCCATCCTCAAAAAGAACTGAACTAGCAACAAACAACCCTCTTTTTGTCTAATATAATTCCCTTGTTCCTGCTCCCTTCAGCCTATAAGTGTATAAAACTATATTTTTGTTCAAATAAACTTTTAAAATATGTAATATGACTGTTTATCTTTTAACAAATCATATACCTTATAATTCCATGCCATTGAAAAGCCAATTCTGCCAGGATCTATGATGGAAGCATAAAAAATAGAGGACTAGATCTCTCCATATTTTACACCTCATCCTCTGTTCTCTTTCCTAATCCATAATAAAGATATGCCTTTAACTTCATGTTAGTGGAGAATGAATAAGAGGTTTATTTTAAACCCTGTAAAAAAAAAAAGAGAGAGACAATATAATTTCTCCTTCCTATGAATAAACCACTATTTCAATAAGATTGGAACTCAGCAAATTAAAATTCTCTAAGTGAAATACAAGAATCTTATTATTTAAAAAAGAGCTAATAGACTCTGTTAAGGAACTATATGGTTAAAATGTATACTTGCATGTTTAAATTTAGATATCAAATTTAGCTGTAAGTTTGGGTAATGACTAGGTATGACTGTAATCTTTCAATGTGTCTATGTTTACAAAATTAAAAAAATATATAATATTTGCTTATAATTCTGTATAACAAACATATTTTCTAGGTAGGATTTAATGTTAAATAATTTATATTATTTTCCAAATGAAACTTCTGAAAATATTTAACAATATAATTCCAGCTCTGTATGGTGTTTAAAGAAAATCCATCTAATTTTTAGGCTGACAATTTTTGTAGATAGTGATTGATGTTAAAGAAAATTTCACTCGCTAAAAATTCACTTGTAATTTTTAAAAAATAAATGGTTGTCAGGTAACTGAACATTTTTCACAAATTCTGAATGAAATGAGTAGTTGATATTCATTAAGAAAGGTATGGGTTATTTCTTCTTTTTTTTTTTTTAATGTTTTTATTTATTTTTGAAAGAGAGAGAGAGACAGAGCATGAGCGGGGGAGGAGCCGAGGGAGAGGGAGACACAGAATCCGAAACAGGCTCCAGGCTCCCAGCTGTCAGCACAGAGCCAGACGTGGGGCCCGAACTCACGGACGGTGAGATCATGACCTGAGCCAAAGTCAGACGCTTAACTGACTGAGCCACCCAGACGCCCAAGGGTTATTTCTTTTTCAATAAAGAAAAAATTTAAACATATCTTCGATTAGGTGAGTTATAGCCTTTGAAAACGAAGGCATCTTGTGGGTACTTTAATGAAAACTTCAAAAACAGAAACGCAAATAAGTGAAGAGAATATCACTTCGATGGACATTCATAGCACTTGGTAGAATTTTGGATAACAAAATAAATATTAAATGTATTTTTTCTGTAGAAACTTTATCCTATTTCTGTCCCAGCTTTGAACAGTCATATTTTCTTCCATTACTTCTTTCCACTTTATTCCCTCTCCTTTTGGATTTAAAAATAGTATGCTAAATATTTAACTTTACATAACCAGTATTTTTAAGAGAGGACAAAAAGAAAAATTCTAAAGGAGTAATGAGAGTCAACAAATATTTGGAGATTGATTGTGCAGAGATGTACAGAAAGCCTAATTCTTTGATAGGCAAGGCAACAAAGTGGTCTCCCTCCCCACATCTGTAAAATTTGTCTACTTGAAGTCTGAAGGTTGAGTTGAGCAAGGGCCAAATGCTGAGGTGAGGTACCTAAAGCCAAATATGTGAATTCCAGATCTTATTTCTGTCGAATAAAGCCTAAAATGTAAATATTGCCAAGACAGAAAGTCATCACCTCTGGAAATGTTTGTTCTTGCCACTTTGTGATAATCCCAAGATGTCCATATTTCTCTTTTATTTAATAGGTTTGTCCACCCCCCCATGGGTAATTCCTTTCATACTTAACTCAATAACATGAGCATCAAAATTGATTTTCCTATAACACATTGCCACAATAAGTAAAAAAAAATAAAAATTTGAAGTGATGCTTTTGATTCTTGTTTATATGGGTGAAGTAGAGCATTTAAGAATTGAACAAAATAAAGACACAAACCTGAGTTTTCGAATAATTGCTAAATAATCTGAATAGTTATCATTGCAGCTCAAGGTTAAAAACTAAATTAATATTACTTCCTTCACATTATGTATATGTAAAGACAACTGTACTATCATTATTTTTTTATTAGCCAGAAAGTGAAAATATCTCTAAAACATGGGGGTAGTTATACTAACCTAACACTAGATGAGTCTTCATTAGAAACAACTGAAGTATTGTACAGAAGAAAACATGCTTATTAAAGAACTATGCCACAAGAACCTTGAGACAGAACTGCAAATTAATGTGTAGTTTTGATACAGTATATAGTGGAACATGGTTTTTCTTGTTTTCATCACTTAGAATTTTAAGTGTAGAAACTGCTTCTGAAAACTGGTGTGGAAATCACCTGGGACTAAAGACATCAGTTTCAAGATAGAGGCTTTAGGAGAAATACTTTGAAGTGACAGATGATAAGTGGAAGTTCTGGATATAAAAATCTTGAAATGTGTTTCCTAAGAAGAGCAGGGACTTGCAAATAGCACGCTAAAAAGTACTATTAAAAACAAATAAACACTTGCTCATATATACATTGATATTTAGCTAAGATACATTTCATTTCAAATTTAGTCAGTATTTGGCTTACTACTGAAAAAATAAGGCTATTGCGTATGGTAGTTTTAAAGTTTCAATGAAAGTATTCTCTCCATGAAGAAATATTCTTAGAGAACAGCCTGTCGTCAGAGACTTGAGCTAAGATTTTTTTCCCCCATGTACTCAGATGAGCCCGTTCACTTGGAAACATTTAAATTATATAAATTCATTAACTCTAGAGGTTGACAATTTCATGGAAAGAAATTCAATTTTTGAATGTATTGAAGGAATTCAGTAGAGACTTTGGTGGTATCATTTTTGTTTTAGACTTTGTTGAAGGTGATTGGGTGTGTGTGTCTGTGTACATATCATTAGATGGTTCTTCATGAATAAGCTTTTTGAGTGTGTGAAAAACACTTAAATGAGAGTCAGATTCGGTAACACTGTGGAAAGAAATGTATGTCATCAATCATTCTAAAACTAATACTTCACCAGAATCCTGTCTTAGAATAGAACCACAAACAATAATTCATTTTCCTTCCCTATTCATATAATTACCTTTTTATTGAGTGAACTCAAATTCAATGCATTGATCTGAAATGAATACCAACTGCTTATAGGTCCAAATGTATTTAAAACTCAACTGAAGCAAGGCTGTTAAACTGGAAAAAAAGCAAACCACTTCCACCCTTCTACTGGAGGAGAATTAAACTAGACAACAAACAACATTGCTATAAAGAAAATTTAAGTCCAAAGCCCTGTATTTTTAACCATCTGCTTTGGTGGGGGTTGGGAGAGCTTTACTTTGTGGGTACTCAGGAAATGTTTCTTTTAACATCTCGTAATGATAATCTCACAAGAACCCTCAGGAGTCACCCAGTTCTAGAATCAGACACTATGCTAACAAAGCAAGAGCGGCAGATCTGGAAAGTCTTTCTGAACCCCCGTTAGAGTTCCTGCATCCCAACATCTCTAAACCACAAAATAGCATGTTGGCTTAATCATTAATTAGATTATACATCCCATTCATTCATTTACTTATTCAGGCAAGATGCGATTATTGATTACCTGTCATATGTAAATATTGAGTACTCGACATATGTAAAAGATTCTGGTAAGTGTTAAGGCAAGACAACAATGAATTAAGGGCATGGTGAATTAAATAAACCTCACTGACCCAAATGTATGGTAATAACATGTCAACTGAAATCCATATTAATTTAATATTAATCTTCTTGAATTATAGATCAGATCCTTTAATTTCCTTATTCAAAAACTCCCAATGATCACTTCTACAACCCTTGCCACAAGCAATTACTGAGAGAAGAAAGTCTAGCTTTTATTTCATGATTTCATGTCCAGTATCTTACTTTCTGGCATTATTTTCTATTATTCCCCTTTACCTTACCATTCATATTTTCCACATTGAACAGGTTGCTTGGTAAACAGGTTTGGAGTCTTACAGGACTGGCTTAAAATACCAATTCCGTTACTTTGTAGCCAGTGACTCTTCAGCAACTTACTTTGCTTCATCTTATAAAGTTGGATGGTACCTAACTCATAAGATTGTTGCAAGATCAAATAAGGAAACACAAAGCACATAAAGGCTAGTATAGGACAGATGCATTGGATATCTCAGTGCTGAATGTAGTACTTATTATGGGTAAACGTACAATTATGTGTGAATTGAACCCATACAACAGGGGTTCAAACTTTGTCTCTACCACTTACTAGCTATGTGTACTTGCATAAATTACCTATCTTTAAAGCTTATTTTTAAAGTAGAAAATTACAGTACTTATGTCAAAGATTTTTTGAGAGGATTAAGTGAAACATACAAAAAATCAAATATTGTCTGGCACATAGCACTCCAGAAATGCTATTTAAAACATATGTAGTATACATTGTTTATAATCATTATGATTATAATTACTATTTTCATTTTCCTCCTAATATACATTAGACATTCATGTTTTCATGCTTTTCTTCATATAGTTCCTTTGCTTAGAATAAACTGGCCTTCTTTCTCTATCTTATTCATAGCTCGAGGTTTTGAGCCTCTGTGAGCCCCTCAGCTAGCTATGAGTTATCTTTTCTAACCTCCTAAAGTACTTTATCCAGAGGACCTTTCTTATGACATGCTTCAGTTCTCATTTTGTTGCATAGAAATTTTCAATATTACTTATGGGATATTTCAGACATACTGAAAGCTATAAAGAATAACAAAATGAATACCTGTGTTCCCACTGCCCAACTAAAGAAATATAACTTCTGTCCATCAAGAGACACTATAACAACAGAACATTGGAAAAGACAAACCACAGACTGGGAGAAAATATTAGCAACTCTCACAGTCCTCTGAAACTGCTATATATCCTTCCCTGACTAGTGTTGCCATATAAAATCTGGGATAACCAGTCAAATTTGAATTTCAGATAAACAACACATAATTTTTTAGTGTAAGTATGTACCAAATACTGCATTCTGCTAGGTAACCTCTCTCATAAACTTGCCATTCATCACTTCCCTGAATTTATTTACACTTTTACTATGTGTATCTTTAACTACATGATATTTTTACATGTTTTAGATGATAAATGGTATTTGCTGTATGTATTTGCTTCCTTTTTTTCTCAGAACCTTTTTGTGAGATTGTACCATGTTTATGGATACTTAGGTTATTTCTATTTTTTACCTTTATAAATAGTGCTAGGATGAAGGTTCTTTATGTATATTAGCAAGAGTTTTCTTATACATTATACTGAATATATCCATTTGCCCTCTCCGGGTCCCCATTCTGCTTTGTGCCCTGGGTGTCTGACATTTAGTGACTTAACCAAGAGGCTCTCTTACTCGGTCTTGTGGTTCGCTAGGTCGCATTCATAGGTTATCAGAAGACAAAAGGAGAATGAGTCTGGCTTATTTATACCTCAGGCTCCTTCCCACCTGAATCACTTCATTTGGCTGCCTTTTTGATTCTTGAGAACCACAGCTCCTGTTGGATAGCCTTGTTTTACAGCCATCGCACTCTCTTCTGCTTCCAGTAACCCCTCTGCATCTTCCAGCCTAGAGCTGGTAGTGACTCCCTGCTGACATTTGTCCTTGGGATATACTACAATTCTTTGTTGATTTTTCTAAAGCCTACTCAAACTTTTGTAGATGATCTATTTTTCCCACCTGTTTCCAGCTAGAACACTAGTTAATATAGGCATAAGCCCAGGAATGGAATTTCCTTTTGGAGTATGTATGCCCTCAATTTATCTAGATAATGGCAAACTGCTCTCCTTAGTTTATGGTTCCACCAGAAGTATGTATGTATATGTATATATATATACATATATATTTATATATATATGTGTGTGTATGACTATATATACATATATAGTCATGTATTTATATGAATATATATGTATATACGAATTTATATATGTGTGTGTATATATGAATGTATACATTCATATGTAATCATATGTATATATATATATATATATATACACATTCATATATATATATACATATATATGTATATATATTTGTGATTGTGATTGTGATTTCCCATAGCATTACATTCTAATGCTGGTGTTATCAGACCTAAAATTTTTGTGGAATTAATGTTTATTTTATCTCATGGTTTCAATTTACATTTATCTGATGATTATTGAGTTAGAGTAACCTTTCATGTTTTATTGGCAATTCGGTTTTCATTAATTACCTGATCATATTTTTACCTTATTTTCTAATCTTGGTTTGGATTTTTTTGAAAGTCCTTTACATATTCTAGATTTTATTACTATGTCAGCAATATCCATTGAAAATACTTTCTTACATTCTGTGACTTATATTTTCACTATAATAAAATGATAACTTTTGATGTCTAGAATTTTTACATATTAATGTAGTTAAATTGATAAGGCTTTTCCTTCATGGTTTATACTTTTTGTTGTAGTATAGATATTTATGTATATAGCTTATCTCTTCTAAAGTGCTATAAATTCTGTGTGGGCAGAATAAATATATAAATATCTGATTCACCTTTATGTTTCTCAAAGCACTTGGCTTCGTGCTTTGCACACAGAAGAAACAGAATGTAGAGAAATAGTGTCCAAAGAATGAGTGAAAATGAGCTTACCACTTTACCGTATCTCCCCAGCTCTCAGTAAAAAACTAATACCAGGATTCTATTTAGAATAATTTCCCAACATGCAGTAATCTCTTTGGTATCCTGAAATACCCCAAAGATAATGAAGAAACAGAGAAGAGTGTATATCAGTGGAAAAAATATTTCTTCCTCTCCTATTTTTAATGGGAACGAGTGTGATTAGTCTGGAAGACACTTTTGAAGATGTTCTCTGATTTGGAATACAAATTTGTATACAATACACCTCAGTATACTTGAAGAGCAGGTGTTTTGAATCTAAATAAATGTATGCTTACTTTTTCACAATATATTATTTTTTTTAACTTTATCTTGCAAAATAACTTTGGTCCTACAGGTTCAGGAAATGTGAGCTTGGTTTAAACAATGAGACAGCTCATGTGTCTTTGTGAATGAACAACAGTCATACGACACACACTTGGCATGTCCCTAATCTAGCTGAATCTCAGAATTTGAAAATTTTATAAACAAGGCCTTAAACTCAGAAATCACAGGTCAGCAAATAGGATGAGTGCCAGGCCTGTGTATATGGCATTCCCCAGCTCATTCCCATGTACCCATGTCAAGAAACAGTTTTATTAGGATTCAAATACATGCCTCGTCAAGAGATATCATTCACAATTGAGCTATATTAACGGGTCTGACAAGTGAAAAATATCTTCAGGTAGATGATTTGTCTTCTTCCCAGTTGGCAGACACATTCCATGTTCTCTTCCTATGATTCCTATGATGCTATGGCTCTCAGAGGACATCAAGAATGAATGCCTCCAGCTCTTGCCCTTCACAGATTATCTGCCTCTCAATTTTAACTTTGAAATTAATCAATGATATGGCATTGATTCGCAGAAGGGAGCTATACCAGAGAGAGTATTTTGAAGAAAGCATTTGTGAAATTGTAGCATGATTAAAGAGATAATCTTTTAGGATTTCATCAACATGGATAATCCTTCATACACAACCACAAAATAAGCATGATTATAATTTAACAAGTTTTCCTTGAGGCAAAACATCTTTTAAAAAGATTAATTACAGTAGCTTGATGATGATAGCCTGTGACCTCTGTCTTCTAACATAGGGAACATTCTCTACGAGTATTTCAATCTCAAGGCTGACTCACTGAACAGCTTGAAAATTTTTCACTCATGAGGTGCAGGGTTATAGCTCCTTCAGAGAGGCAAGTCATTTATTTGACACTTCAGGGGTGAATTAGCAATTGAGCTAAGTAGCTTTCTAATTGTGGGCAGAATTTCTTCTTTTAGCATTACTCTGATCAACAAAACCACTTGCACACATTCTAGCATTGGCATGCTGACTTTGTTCAGGAGGCAGTCCTGGTGCATTAGAGGAGGCAGCTGGGTGGCACAGTAAATGTGTCATTTGCTATTTAACATCTCTGTGACCTGGATTTAAATTCACAGTGGCACAAAATGCAACCTCAGTTCTCTCAGAAGGCTATTAAGTCATTCGCAGTAAGCCTTGTCGAGAATCTAAAACACTAAAGGGTTCTTTGCAGTGCAACACCCACTTGTGTTTGCAAAGATGCCAAAGTAGTTTATTTTTCTTAAAGGGATTGTTTAAAGGGAAGAAGATAGGCTCGACTAATCAACTGATATGAATACATATTGTTGTTTATATTTTTAAAAATCTATCTGCTGTGCTTTAGCCAGGATCTCAGGAAGAATATAACTGTCCTGTGGGTGATTTTTAATCAAGCTGCTTTTCAAGAACATAAGTTTTGTTTTTTCGTCTGTAGGGTAAAATCAGAATAAAGTGAAATGCTTTAAAATAGATGTGTTTCCTTCCCTAAAAGCATCATTATCGACATTCTGCTTTACAATATTGTCCATTCTGTTATATCTGAATGGTAGGATGAATTGCAGCTGTGTCTTTATAAATTCAGGCTAGAGTAAAACTCTGCTTTTCATTAAATTAATTCTAAAGGTATTTTTGTTTAAATATTCCATTTTATTACTCCCTCCATACAGGGAAAGTAATGCATTCTTGATTTTTCTCAAATCAAAAATTTAATGTCTCTTATCTGTATTCTCTACTCTTCCAACAATCCATTCAAATATATTCAATTTACAACAATAATGGATCAATAAGTAAATTAATCAAGCTTACTCACCACCTAACATTAACAGCCAAACCCTCAAGCACAATTTTTCTAGTTCTATGTTCCCCTGCCTGGTCTTTTCCTAGGATACTAGCCTCATTTGAACCTGGCAAGAAACATCATTTACTGAAAACAGAGCTCCTGTTTACTATAGCAGACAAGGTGCCAATTGTTTCTAATGACCTCAAGTAAGCTTTGTTATTCATTAAGTATGCCATTCAGAAAGGTGGCAACCTTTTCTTTTTTTTGCCTTACAAGTATATCAAGCCAGCACTGCCTAATGCAAGGACTTTTCTTCATTGATAGAATTTACCAACCTGATCATTTTTAAACTTTTAAATACAAGATAATCCCTTGAGGGTCTTTTTTTTTAATGTTTATTTATTTATTTATTTTGAGAGAGAAAGAGAAAGAGCGCATGTGTATTCTTATTTTCTTTTTTTTTTTAATGTTTATTTATTCATTTTAAGAGACAGAGTGTGTGGGCAGATAAGCATGAGTGGGAGAGGGGCAGATAGGGAAAGAGAATCCCAAGTAGGCTTCACACTGTCAGTGCTGAGCCCCATGCAGGGTTCAAACCACAAACCAGGAGATCATGACCTGAGCCAAAATCAAGAGTCGGATGCTTAACCAGCTGAACCATGTAGGCACTCCACTTGAGGGTCTTAAAAAAATTATATAGATTTCTGTACTACACAGAATTTAATTGAATAAAAATATCTAAAACAATAATGTCCAAAGATATATAATGTGAAACACATAGGTAATTTAAGTCTTCCAAAAGCCACATTAAGAAACAAATGAAATTAATTAAAAAAATTTACTTAAGCCAATATATTCAATGGATTATTATCATTGCAACACAGTCAATATTTAAATACTACTGAGAAATTTTACATATTTTGTACTAAGTCTTTAAAAGTTGTGCACTTCACAATTATAGAATATCACCAAAAAGACTGAGCATATGCCAAGTCCACAACAGACTCATGTGGTAGTAGGTACTGTGTTTCACAGCATAGCACTAAAGAGTGATCTCTGGAATCTACATTTTAAGTAAGTAATAAAATTACTTCTACAGCAGATAGTCATAAATTTTCTCTGAGGAAATTGCTAAGTATTTTAGAGAGCATAAAGGTGTGTAAAAATAGATCTTCCTCTCAGGAAGTTCGTTGTCCACTGGAGACATATGTATATAGACACATGCATAGAGAAGTACAATACAAGTTGAAAGTGACAAATGCAATCGGATTCACAAAAACATATGTTTTGGGATTTTATAGGCAAGAGAAAGGTTAGCTGTGGGAATTAAAACATGCTTAATGGAAGAGATAAGCATGTAATTTGGATATGGTGAAGACACTGGGATTGGTAGACATGAACTGTGTTTTCTAAAATGCTACAGCTAACAAGCCCATCACATGCATCTTCTAAATGCTTCCAAATTTTTTTTTAAATTTTAAGACATCAGAAATGTTTAATTCTCACGTTTGCTTCCTATTTATTTGGTAAAAGGAATTATAATATTACCATTCTCATATTATAATTCACTTTAATTTCCAATGAGTGGATCTGGAAAAAAAATAAATACTACCTTCCTATACATTAAGTAAAAACAAAACAAAACAAAACAAAACAAAACAAAAAAAACCTGAAGAATCTTTCTAATAATCTAAAGATGATAGATCACATAAAATTTACTAGGGCTCAAAATCATTTAAGGGACACTACTTAAAAACTATATTATCTTAATTAATAGTTAAATTGAAGAGCTCTTTCAACAATAACTCGAATCAGCTCAGCTTTTTATTATTAAATTTAAACTCAAATTCCCAATTAGAAGCTGTTCATGAAGTGAAAATATGATTAACTATAAATACTAAAGCAGCATAATTTAAATTCTTAATTTAGTCAGTTCATGATGTATAGCAAAATGAAGCATTTCAAGTAATTATTTATAATATTACTTGGAGATAATTATGAGCCAACTAAGAGGTAATGTGGTCAAATTAAATTTATATGAATATCCTAAACTTATAATCCTTCTTTTCAATGAGTCATTAGAACAAAGAATTTCTGGGTAAATATGAACTCTCGGCTCATTGTGTTGGATCCTGCTCTTTGACATTAGTTTAAATGTACAAAAACTAGTCCACGTTTTAACAAGCAGTCTCTCTCTCTCCTCTCCTCTCTCTCTCTCTCTCTCTCTCTCTCTCTCTCTCTGTCTCTTTCTTTCTGTCCCTCTCTTCCATTTTGACTGTTTAAAGACAGGGGGCAGGACAAAAGTTTGACCAGTAGATTCAAAACTCTGAAAATACATGATAGTGGTTTTCCATTTTAAACTATCTTATAAGGTATATTTCTTAAAAGAAATTTTATTTTAGTATGTCTTACAGGTTTTTGATGTCTTCAGCTGACATGGTCAACAGCTTAACTAAATATCCTTTAAATTAAAATATATAATTGCTTCCAACAACAGAAGGAAAATAAGATGTACACTACCCTGTGTTTATTTTTGTTTTTATTTTGAGTTTTCCATTAACCTGAGAGTGGTATCTTCTCTCTATTGTATGGGAGACAGTAGTGGAAAATAGTGAGATGAGAAGATTAGGAAAAACTGGAAATTATCCAGTTCTTTTTAGTATGTCTTCATAATGAAACTTGAAGTGGTATGATTTCCGAGAATGTAAGAAATACCAATATTTTCAGGTAACTATAATACTCATTCATGAAAATCCAATATTTTGTTGCTTCCTCTTATCTACCTTAATTTTTTTTACATCTCCCTTGTTATTTAACAGATGAAGTCATCAATGCCCCCTTGAAAGTTAATTAATTTGGTCAATTACATGAAGGTCAATTACATGAAGGTCAATTACATGAAGGTAATCATTACATGAAGGTAAAGCAAATAATGATATTTATGTCTAGATTCAGCCTTTGCACTGTGTTTACAACTGAAAAACTATACTTAACATGTGGTATCTTTCAAGATCATTTAAAATAGATTTCTCAATAGATTATTCATATTGCCTATGAAATATTGAAGATCTTTAGTAGATGATGGTTAACCTTCATAGAGGCAGGTAACAAGTTATTTCAGTGAACCATATGAAATTGCTGGTATACAACTTTCAACCTACAAAAATGACAATTTTATATGGTTCAGACTAATAGTTTTTTGTGTGGAAAGGCACAGCTCATTTGTTGTGTACAATTCACAGTTCACTCTGAAGTAATAAGGATATCCGTCTTCCTTCACTATCCATCAGTTCTCCTCACAGATGATAGCATTATCTAATAATCATAGGGCCAAAATATTTTTGAAGAAAGCACATGTGGAGAAAAAATAAGTCAAAGTTTCATTTCTACACAGGTTTCTTTTGTTTGGAATGTAAAAGATGTCAACACATTCCTCCTAATGGTTAGAAAGATGTTTGTTTGGATCATTCAACTTCTCCCACCATAGTTCTAAAATTAATTAGAAAATTACTGATGTTGTCCATTTAGACATATCTGCATTGGAGTGAAGATGTTTCAGGATTAGATTGTGGAAGTGTTCTTTAGTCAATGATGATGAAATTATATAAAGTATCAAAGGACAGTCCATAGCAGAGTTCTAAGAGTAAATACAGGTGCCTACACTGTGTTTTTCCTAAAATCAAATAAAGATTTAAGTACTCAAAAGTGTAACTGGATTCCAACATATGTGTAATCCATAAAAACTATATTCCAAGAGATCTGATTATACCCAAAAGAGAATGAATAAAGATTAACTATAAAAGTATCTAATAATTTATCAACATACAATACTGAACTATAAGCTAAAAAAGTTAGGTCAAGATGATTGTTTTATATATTATTTGGGAATGAGAATGACATAGTCTTATGTATTTCTATTATCTATCCTCTCCTCTTTCCTGTGCAATGATAGCTGAAGAAAATATGATACATTTTCCTTCACAATCTTTTAGGGGCTATTATTTATTCATTTTTCATATTCTTTTCATGATCTAGAATAACATACTGTAAGTCATGCTTTTCCAGCAAGTCACTGTGTAACAGATACAAAGATAAATATAGTTTTTGATTTAAAATATGGTTTCTAAACATTGAAAGTTATATTAAGCTAAAGTGACCTTGGATAATATAGGGTGCTTTTCTATCTAAAAATAGATTAGGCCAAAGAACTGGGATATTTATATACTTATCAAAGGATTATTTAATATTTTCCAAATATTAGGTATATAGGATATTATTTTAGATAGAATACTTTCCCCCTATTTGAACTCTCTTACCACATGTGATAGGGATGAAGGAAATATATTTTCTTCTTTTATTATGGAGGTGTAATGAAATCTAAACACATCAAGTACATTTGATTGTTTTAATCTGCAATTAGTACATTTTAATATTGCTTGAGAATAATCAACCAACCCTCTGGGGGTCTTCTTTTGACCTACTTATATTAAGGTAAGATGTCAGACTAAGGAAGAACATTCTTTTTTTTTTTTTGGAAATGTAAAGATTTTGCCAACTTACAAGTGATATTATTCTATTTACGGAGACAAATTTTATGTTATAATCCAATAGCTGGAATATTTAGGTGCTAAACTATTGAGTAGAGAGGAATGGATATACTGTTTAACCCCTCCGAGTAATTCTGCCAAATAGTATCTTTGTCACCCAAGACTATTTTTTTATGTTAATTTATTTTTGAAAGAGACAGAGAGAGAGTGAGAGAAGGGGAGGGGCGGAGAGAGGGAGACAGAATCCAAAGCAGGCTCCAGGCTCTGAGGTGTCCAAACAGAGCCCAATGTGGGGCTCGAACCCAGTAACTGTGAGATCATGACCTGAGCCGAAGTAGGATGCTAAACTGACTGAACTACCCAGGTGCCTCCTTCCCCCAAATTGGTTTTAAATCAATACCCATACACATATCTCCTACCTACCAACTTTCAACTATGTTTTCACATCAGTATACTTAATACATTTTATTACGGTAAAGAAGGATAATAGTAGCTAAGTAGAATGAGGCTTTTATTCATTATTTCATTCAGTGAATACTTCCGCATCTACAGCATACAACATGCAATAAAACAGGACTCAATTATTTTTCTTTCATGGAATTTTACAATCTACTAAAACCAGGTAGCAAGCAAAGCAATATATAATATTCCAGGAAGTGCTAAATGTTATAGAGCAAGTCAGGGTGAGTAATGAGGAGGGGGTTGTGCTCTATTTTTAGATAGGGTGATTAAGGAAGTCCTCTGGTGAACAAACACCTGGAACAAAGGGCCAGAGTAACTGGAGCAGAGAGCTCTAAGGGCATTTTAGGTGATGAGGTCAAGCAAAGAGCAGGGGGTGAGCTCATACAGCATCTAGCAGACGAGGGCGGATTTCAATTTAATTCAAAGTAAAATGGAAAATAATCAGCATTAGAATTCAGGTTTTTTCCTGATGACACATTTCATCAGGAGGTTGTCTCTGTAAAGAATACCTAGTCATCTACGAGTGTTCCTACCTATCTGCCCCTAACTGACCCAGGAATGTATCCTAGGAGGCCTCTGGTATCCTTGTCTCACCAGGAAGATTCTGAAACAGTCTTCCACAGAGAAAGTCAAAGGTCTTGGAGTCTATCTGACCCCTCTATATTTCTGTAACACTGTCAGATAACAGCACCCCATACAACCCATTCCAATACATTTGTTTCCATGTCTCTTGGATTCATTTTCTTTCTATGTCCCCTGGGTCTTGTATGCAGAAAAGCAAAGAGAGAAATTCTTTGTACTTCAGCCATTAGACAGAAAGGTGCTAGCCTCCATACTCTTGCTAAATGAGTTTCCCTGGGGTAGGCAAATTCCACTTACATCCGTAGTGTCCCATGGCCAACTGTTCCAATTCCACCTATTACACTGACCCTGTCCTGCTCCTTGAAGATGACTGCCTCATTTCCAGCTCTCACTCGCTCCTAAATAGTTGAAGCTGGTTAGAATCAGCCCCAAGTTGTACCACATGAATTTCATTTTTTTCTTATTATCTGTTTTGGGGCTCTTGCTCGTCTCTCACTGCTTCTTATTTTCTCTGCATCTTGGGTATTCAGACTAGATGGCTGCACGCAAAAATATGTGGTTTAACTGTCCAGACAGTTAAACAAATTCCCCACGGTCAAGCTATTAGTTGCTATTGGCCAACGCAGTAAATCATAAGTGCTTTACTAAAAATGGGGATATCTTCTGGTGTCACAATAACATGGATTAATGGAGGAAAGTCTCTGAAGTAAAAATATCAGTGGTATTGTAAAATTTCACCTCTAAAAAAATGCTCGGCTGAATTCATTTTAAGAGTATAATTAAGAATTACTGGATGAAATGTAGCATATGATGGCAATATTTAAAATAAAAATTTCAACATATTTCGTATTCATGCACTAGATTCTCTTTCATTTTGATCTATTTTTTTTATTTTTTAATGTTTGTTTATTTTTGAGAGAGAGAGAGAAAAAAAAATGTGCGAGCAGGTGGGGACAGAGAGAAAGAGAGAGAGACACAGAATCCAAAGCAGGCTCCAAGCTCTGAGCTGTCAGCCCAGAGCCAAATGCTGGGCTAGAACCCACGAGCCATGAGATAATGACCTGAGCATTTTATCTTCTGAAAAATATAATTTAGATGGTTATAAATAAGAACTACAAAAATAATCCATGTTGAATGGGGGGTTGTATTTAAACTATTGATAGGAGGTTAAAACCCCCAAAAGTAATGTAAGTAATGTAAGTAAGTAATTTTTAAGCATACTTAAAAATGAAGTGTCCTCTGGGGTTTTACAGTGATTATAACACTACTTGCTAAAACAGAAGTGTATGTATTATTTATTTAATATAAACTGATTTGCTAAATACAGAAATGGTATTTATTATAAGCTTTGTTAACTTACACAGGTGAGTTTGCATCCCTTTAATTATGCTTGTTTGGCAACAAGAGTTAAAAAATAAATTATAGTAAGGTCCATATCCAAGATTTTAAGTTGCTATGAATTTTTTAATGTGGTGGATTTTTATCACACTGTGTATTTTTGTTTTACCTTAGCCTCAAAACTTAAAAGTACTGAAACAGAACAAAAATATATTTTACTCTCTAATTAACAAATCTAGTTGCTTACCGTTTCTGTGAATTATAATGTATCAGACATAAATCAATGGGGAACTACTTAAACTTGCACCTTGTAATCAGAGCTACAAATTTTGGCAGCAGGCCACATAATCCAGTGCTAAATGTGAAGTCTTGTTTTATTCCAGTAACATATTAACAAAATGTACAACTGTTTTGACTTGGAAGATGATCTAACAACATCCCGACAGAAAGCCTTTGTCCATTTTTTTTACATAAATGTTGTTTCCTTGATGATAAACGTATTTTGTAATTTTCATGATGAATCAGTGGGAGAAATTAACTGTGCCCTTTTAGTGCTTTATAATTTTAATCTCACTGCTTTGGAAATGCAGCCTCAAATTCAACATAAAGTGAGATCTTTTGTACATATTGCTCCAGAATTTTTTTATTCTTTTCACTCATAATCCACAATCCTGGCTTATTTGCCTTTCTAGAGCCTATAGGCTTTAGGCCGCATGAAAAAAAATGTAAAATAAGTATTTTCCTCTGACATGATTTTATGACTGCTTTAGATGACTCATTTATCTTGACTTGTATTTCTATTCTAGGTGCAGAGTACACATGAATAAAAAGTGAGTTCCCAAAATACAGAAATATTCTAAGTGAAAATAAATGGTACGGTCACATAGAAATGAGATTACATAACACAAGACTGTACTTTGATGTAAATGCCCTTACTTTTCTGTTTTCTGTATATGTTCCACATCAGTCACTATATATGTGCTGTCTTGCTCTGGTTTGGTGTTATGCTGTACAAATTCACTCTTAATTGTTCACTATATTATTTTCAACACCACTACTTTAACAACTTCCAGAGTTGCTTAATCTCTCCTGAATTATTAATAGGTTCTCAAAAATGGGACCTCAATGTTTCAATCAATCATGATTCCCCACTCTTCCAGAATTATCATCGTCAGTTTTCTTTTTCAATTCTTTTCTCTGTCTCACAGGTATGCAGGGTACATACCTTCATCCCATACCTTCTAAACTTTGTCTGCATTATGTTCTATAGTCACTATCTCTACTTGGCTACCTATTTTAGTTTGTTTTATGTTTCACCGCTCGACTAATTCTGTGTTTGTTCACAGCCCAAGTGGCCTTGAGATATTTAGAAAAAAAATAATAATGAGGGATTTTGTTACTTTAAACAGTATTTATTAACATACAATTATCTTTGATTTTTGTGACAACTTGGCCAACTGACCAAAATTAAGTTTATTATCTTTTCACTAAATGTGTTTCTTATTTACCTCCTCACCTTGAACATGATTTTATAACTGACCCGAACCAACTTCTATAGCTATGGGATAATATTCAGTTCCTCCTTATCTTCTACTGGTCATTGCAAGTTGCCCGGTTTGCAGCCAGTCTTGCACTTCTGCCATCTTATCTATGATAATGGCCACTCCCCAGTTCACATCCAGACAACTACTCAAGGTATCTAAGGGGTCTACAAGCTTTCTGCATCTTCTCTACTCCAGTGTAGACTTCTCTTTCCCACCATGGCCTCTCATGAATTTTAAATCCCAGCCATGCTGGGCAGTTATGCCCTGATCTCATTCATTACCATGACCCTTTTAGTACATTTTTGTGTCCCTTCTTTCCCTGCAGTCCCTTCTACCTAGGATAATTCTCCCTTTTCTTACCTTTTGAGTTCTTACTCATTCAAGTCACTGCATCCTTGAAGTTTTCCCAGTTCAAAAATATTTTAGTCATTATTTTTATATTATTTTTTATCCCTTAGCACATTAAAATAATGTCTTTTTTAACACACTTATCACAGCTATCCCACTCTTTACTTTGGTACGTCTGTTCCCACCTTGAGGTTATAAACTCATTAAGGGTAAGGAGGAAACTTGTTCATGTTTTTAGCCTTCACAGATCTGGTAGAATATATACTTGACAAAGGTTGGTTCAGCTCAACCACAGATGTTTCATGAATATTTCCTTTTTGAAATAATACCTCTTTTTTTCCTGTATCTATTCAAATATTAACTATGTCAGTACCAATTTGGAGTTCCACTCCAGCCTTCTGTGGCCCTACCACCAATCACTGATCTGCTTCCAATTTCACTTATTTTCGGGGACATTCTATCTGTATCAGTCAACTTAGTGCTCATTGTATATACTGTGTTGTGTTACCCTTCATTTCATGAGTTTTAATTTCATCACCCAAGATTATTAAACAAGTTTATTATTATTATTTTTTTATGTTTATTCATTTGAGAGCGAGAGAGAGTAAGCAAGGGAGGAGCAATGTGATGGGGGAACAGAGGATATGAAGCAGGCTCTGGGCTGACAGCAGAGAGCCCAATGCGGGGCTGGAACTCACAAACCATGAGATCATGACCTGAGCTGAAGTCAGAAGCTTAACCAACGTAACCACCCAGGTGCCCCTCATCACCCAAGATTATTAAATGTTTAAGGGCCAAACACATTTAAATCCCTATCCTTCAAAATTTCAGAGTAAACCTTTTTTTTTCCTCAGATTGATTCTGAAGGGAACATTTTACATACCAATATATAAGTAAATATAAAATGAAAAATGTGTCTTTTTTTTTACCAATATATCCATTTTTTTATTATCAACAATGTATTGAATTGAATAATACAGAGATATTAGCATGTGCATCTGGAGAAGCAGAAACCCAGTGACATGATAGTTGAGGATGTGAGACATCCACAGGTAAGTGTGTGTTTTTGCCTGTTATGCCAGAGGCCTACATTAATCATTCTGTTCTGGACAGACTTTATGTCTAGTTATGAAAACAATATATTTTAGTGAAAAGCAAAATTTGGTGCTACAGACTTTCAGATCTGCTTTTTTTATTCTAAAGAAATGTCACTGGTAAATGTATTTATAGTTATAAGTACAGTATATATTTCTAGCTCAAAGCAATAAATAGCCTGATCAAATTTGGGAAAACACCACAAATATGATTCCTTCATTCTACATTTACAAGGTCCTCTCCTTCTCCTTCATCACCTTTAGCCCCTTCCTTAGAATCTTGTCTGCAGTACAGTTCATATCTCCAAAGAATAAAGAAAGAAGAGAAAGTGCAACTAAATTAAAGAGATCTCAGCCAACAGAGCAGTCAGCCCCTTACAGTAAGTGAAAACTTCCATGTTTACCTGGTGACCACAGTCTCCCTCTGCTCTTGAAGATCTAGCTCCAGATTTGGATGATGTTTAAAAACTAATAAAGAATAAGGAAAATCACACTATAATGACTTCAGTTTATGAAAACTCATGCTAGGCAAAAATGTCTATATCTGTATTTGTGCTAGAAATCTCAGAGTCTCATAGAAAAGCCAAAGTTCCTGAGAATCTGAACGAAAACTCAAAAGCTACCAATTATTAAAAGATAAAGCAACAATTAAAAAAAAATCCTTCTCTGTGATTTAGTTATCTGAAAGAGTGAATCCAGTGTCTGGCCAGGCAATGCATTGTAAATATCAGGGGAGGATGGCCTTAGATTGCTGCAGACAATTTAGAAACTTTGAAGTGCCAAAATCCTTTTGCGCATGGACCAACTGGTTTAAAGCAAGGTTCTAGAAAAATGAACAGCTGCCCAATAAACTGACACAGGTTAAAACATCCCAAGTATCTTTGTTGTTCTTATTGATATTTCACACATGAATCCTGGGGTGAATTAGAAGGATATGCTCACTGGTAAATTTAAAATGAATAAAATATCTTTGAAAATATCATTTCCCTTAAGGTTACCCAGAAGAAAAATTTCTTATATTATGAAAGCTCCCTCTCTCCCCAATAAAAGACACCTTGTCCTGAGGACATCCTTGTCTTCATACACCCTTTGTTTTAGGCCATCTGTTTCCAGTTTGATAATGGCTTAGCTTGTTCAGTATCAGGGCATTTCCTAATGTGTAGGTGACCTGCTTTTATTTAATTTTGAATTTAGCTTCTATTCATTTTATGATCGTACTCCATTTTGGTAATTACGTATAGGCACCCAGAGGGATTTTGTCAATGGTAACATTAAAAATTAATAAGTGCATGAATTGGTATGATGATTTATATTATAAAGAGGGCCCATAAGGTATTAGTAAAAGATGTTGTTAGAACCTAGCAATAGGTTACCAGTAAAAATGGTGTATCTCACAGCTATAGTTATTATCTTAAATAAAAATTTTCACTTTTTTCCTATTCTTCCTCTAGCCTCTGCTTCCTCCATCCCTCCCAAAACTCTTTCTTATATTGACTGAACTTCATACAGTTCTTTTTTGGGGAACCGACGATGTGTCAGTGCCACTCACTTTCTCAGAGGGAAGTCAATCACTCCACACCCTTATACCACTTCTGTCCTCAATGCTGTTCTTTCTTTCTTTAAAATTTTACTCATCTCTTTTCTCTTCATTCATACCATCACCATAATTGAGACAGATTTATTAAAATGATAAGATTAAGCTGGTGGAAATATGTGTCTCATGTTTTAATACCTAAACTTAAATATGTAAACAAACAAATGTGACTCGTTCTCCAAATACAAACCATTCTTTTTCTTTTAATGTTCCGAGTTTTGATTTAAATTCTAGTTAACAGTTTTATATTAGTTTCAGTTGTAGATTTTAGTGATTCATCACATACAACACCCATTGCTTATCACAAGTGCTCTCCTTAATCCCCAACACCTATTTAACCCATTACCCCACCCAACTCCCCTCCAACAACCCTCAGTTTGTTTTGTATAGTTAAGAGTCTATTTTATACAATGCCTCTCTCTCTCTCTCTTTTTCTTTTCCCTATGTTCATCTGTTTTGTTTCTTAAATCCCACATATGAGTGGAATCATATGGTATTTATCTTAGCAGAAACATTTTCAAAACTGCCTCTTTACACGATATACCCTCCCAGTCTCTTTTAGGAAAATAATATCTATTACTGAAGTTTCTAAGTATTTTACTAAGGACACATACTTCTAATTTTATGTCAAATGAAGTGGAAGTCTCCAGGTGTTATATTCAAGTTCTGTCTTCTCAAAGTTAGGCACCGATGACTAATTAAATCCACCAGCAGGTGAGAGCAGGGGCAGAAAATTGTGTCTGAAATTAATCACACCTTTAAAATATTTAGCCTATGAGAAAAAAGCTGAGCTTTTAAAATGTTGATTCTAAGTTTTCTCTCTTGAAACAAAATGTTTCTAGATCTTTTAAAAAATTCATATTTCACCATTTCAATGGGAAATTGTATCTTGTATGGTTTTACTTTAAAATTATAGTTTATAAGAAATTTAGTACCTGAATTTAACTTGAATCCATGAGTATCAACATTGAAATATGATAAAAATTATGCCTTTTATAATTTTAATAAGCTCTATTTTTCTACCTCCAGGTAGATGAATCCTCATAAATTAATAATTTAATTGAATTTTTTAATCAGAGTAATACTTAAATACTACTTCTACAATTGCAAATTTCAAATGTATCATTATACTAAAGATATTTCTCATCTCAAATTTTTTATACTACTTTAAACTTCATATTGTATCTACTATGTAGTGCTCTATCAATATATTTCATTGACTCACAAATCATGGAAGTAAACAAGAAATTCATTTCTAACTGTAGTGGGAATTAACATGTGAAAAGAGCAAGAATTAATAGAATCTAATATTGTGCTTATTTAATATCTTTTTCATTTTAAATCCTATTAGCAAGTCTAATAAAATGTATTTTAATAACTTTCTATTGATTAAAATCAACATCATTGCCAAGTAAAAAATAAGGACATTTTAGCCACAGGAAACTGTGTTTTTAGCTACTTTCTATTGATTTATAATTCAGAATGATAGGAATTTAGTAGGAGTACCTTTGAGAACAAGTAGGACTTGATTTTTTGTCCACACACACACACACACACAAACACACACATACACACACATATATACAGTGTGTATGTAAAACAAGAATAAAAAATCCTCCCATACCATACATACCATATTAGAAGAAAAGCAAAGCAAGTCTTATATTCGCTTATTTTGCATTTATTGACAGTTAACCTGTGTTAATACTCCAAATCATTTCAGGCACAGTGGTAGGTACTGGCAGTACAAGGTGATCAGGACATTGATGATCCTTTCAAGGAGTGCATATTTTACCTCAACTCTTGTCATCATAAAATTACGAGATAGATGAAATATATATTATATAATTGTTTGGACAAAGTAGTTAAACTCCTCCAGATTAGGGAGAAAATAAGGCTTTTGTAAAGTTTTTAGGTAAATACTGTTGTAAAGTTTTTAATTATTGAAATATTACAAATTATGGATGAATATTTTGATAAAACATTCTATGATACATTTGTTCTAAGCATGTGCCTAACTCCAACTTATTCTAAGAGTATCAAATTGTCCTTCATAAAACTCTATTTACATGTCAGTCTTTTGCACAGAAGCCTTGAATGACTCTTCAAGGCAAATGGATGAAACTCAATCTTCTCAACTCGTAATTTTTATCTCTCAAAAATATAATCTAATTTGGCTTTCCACTCCTACTCTAAAATGTACCAAACATGCCTTGATAAACTCCCATTAAGAGACATGAATTGATTATGCCACACTTACTGCTTATAAGAAGTCGCCCAACACACTCAACATATATTTTTAAACAAAATCTCTGGAACAAGCTACTCTAAACTATATATTCAGGAACTCCTTTTGGAAATTAGAAAGAGCTGGTTGAGGAACTCTATACCCAGAAGAGATGAGTACAATGCTACTTTTTTGGCTGTGATTTCAATACCATTTATCATGTTGTAGATTTGAGACCTTCCAATAGAAAGACACCAGAATTCTATGACAGGAAGATAGGGAATACCAACTGTTACTTCCTCTCTCTACCCCGTATCATTTTCAGCTAGGGTCAATGATCAAGGAACAGTCTAAGAAATTGATTCATGAGGATTTAGTGTGCCTAGTGAGTGATTTCAAATACAGTATGCAAAACAGGCCTCTAACCTTTCAAGTTTTCAGAGAGCCCATGATAAGTTAAACACTATAGCTTCTGATTGCTAAGACCAAAATAAACGTGGTAGTAAGAGGGAGCTGCTGGGCTGGGGTCTGAGGATGAATATTAATACACCATTAAGACAATATATTTAAATTCAAACACATGTTATACAGGAAAATACAGAAAGAATATAATTAGAAAATATTTTACTTAGAAAACTAGCCTCCTGGTTCAGTGAATAAACCTGAACCAATATCAGTAATTTTCAAAGGAAAAAACAGTGACATCTAGGCCTGACAACTAACGTCCCAATTCTCCAACCGATGCAATTAGAAATGGCAGTAATATTAAGCTTTGACTATTGATGATGGTACCTCTGCTGAGTGTTACTAGAGTGAAGATTTGACCTGTAAATAAATTGAAATGACTTGCTTTCACAGTTTGTTTGCCCAGACTTCCATAATTTGTTTTCCATAAAAAGCTATGCTGTATATCCATTTTTTTCATTCTATTTTAATGTGGCGTATTATATTCCCTCACATCTCATTATAATGTGATTCAAGCTAATCTATTGTGACATTGCATCATGTGCATCGCATCCGCACAGGTGCTACACTTGTCCACCTATCGGAATTAAATTAGAGAAGTTTGGCCTATATGTAGTCATGTTTTACATCATTGATTGAATTTGACTGATACACAGACTGCTATATATGATACCGGTCACTTGCTGTGAAATTTTTGGCCAAAATGACATTATCCTCTGATATTAACATCTAGTAAAAACTTAACGTGCATTTAAAGGAAATAGTTTTGTTTGTGTGTATGCCCTATTTATTTGCTTGTTTGTTTAAATAGATTTATTTAAGAGTTATAGAATTTCCCTTGTCTGCTTGTTGGTAAAGTAACACTAGCCTTCTCCTCCAAGGAAAGATGAAGACAACCATCACCTTTTAAAACTCTGCAGCTGGTTTCAATTTTCAGCAGGTCCCAGCCCAAGCAGAGCAACAGAACAGACCATATAAATGTATGAAGGAAGAGAGACCATAGGATAGCATGCTCTAATTCTTTTTATTCCTTTCTCTCCTTTTAAGTGTCTTAGGGACACTGCAGCTCTAATGCATTAACACAGTTCGTTGACCCACTTTCAAAGCTGTGGAGTAGGTGGCTATTTTGTCTTTTTCTCTTCATCTCTACCACTTGTGTTTGATGCTTGAGAGTGACCAGGCATTAAGCTGTGGTGAGTCAGGATTATCCTAAGCATATTCAGCAATGAAAGAAATGAAGCCATGTATCTATTAGGCCTCTTGAAGGCATTAGACAATCTCTTAAGCATTCAACTGTTAAGACCTTAGTCCAGGGAAACTGTAGTTTCTGTAGGTCCATGTTTTTGAAAGATTTTTATTCTCTTTTCATTGAGTGAGGATATAATGCAATCACTATTCCATATAAAATCCACTCATTGTTCTGTGTTATGTGCGGTGCTTTTTTAAATGCTAAAATATTTAATATATTATTTTTTAAGGAATGCTAACAGCCAACATTGAGGTCTAAAAAAGTATAATTTTAATGTATCCCTATTATTTTAGTCTCATTTATTAAAGTAGAAATGAAATATACTTATTATTCTTTTGTCCACACATTCTTATTTCTCCTGCATCTGCCTCAAGTCAGAGAAATGAAAAAGATTGCTATACATAGAGACAATTTTCCGATTGTCAACTTTATCACCTAACACAACTTTTACAACACCTTGTAAACATTTTTTTGTACAAAATGCGAAATATGCACTAAATTTTTGCAAGAGGTTAATAGGTTTCAGAGAAAAAAAAGGTAAATGTGTGGCTAAAGAGGGCTGGAAAGTGCTAAATTAAATACATTTCTTTATTGTAGAGTTTTCATTTCCTGCTTTAAAAGGAGCATGTATTGGGGCACCTGGTTGGCTCAGTCAGTTAAGCGTCCTACATCGGTTAAGCGTCCGACTTTGGTTCAGGTCACGATCTCACAGTTTGTGGGTTCGTGCCCTGTGTCGGGCTCTGTGCTGACAGATCAGAGCCTGGATCCTGTTTCAGATTCTGTGTCTCCCTCTCTCTCTGCCCCTCCCCTGCTCATGCTCTATCTCAAAAATAAATAAAAACGTTAAAAAAATTATTAAAAGGAGCATGTATTAATTTTATCAATAGCCATCCATTCATATACTCAATCTTCAAATCACACATTTCTGCAAACTCAAGAACTCATCTGGAACAAAGGAAATATAAGTCGCCTGCAAGGAGCTCTCTGCTCCAGTGGGGTTCATAACCCTCTGAATCTGGTCTAGACAATGAAAATTACCTTAGCAGAACCAACCACTCCCCTGGACTCGACAAAGTGTATATATTGGACATGTGTGGTTATAAGTAACAAATAATGATTTGTTTGTATCCACTGTTATTTTCTATGTCTAGACCAGATACAGAGTAAGTATTCTTTGTCTGGGACTTCAGTATACAGGTCTAAGGATGAGTGGAAGCACTGATAGCCATCTCCATGAGTGGAATTGATGTACAGTGGGAGGAGTATATAGTTAATGATGGGAAGAAGCGTGTTTGTGAAAGAGCAGGAAGTGAAACTCAAGAACCTGTGAGGACTACTGTAGTGGAATTGTTTTAGGGAGTTCCTAAGTTGAGAAGATAAAGATACTGTGACAATGGTTGAAAATAAAGAATAGGAGCTAAGATGAGGAGAGGCAATTTAAAGAAGGCAAGCTGTGCATTATGACCAAAAATAGTATTATTTTTCAAAACATTTTTGAATATTGGAATATTTTGACTTAATTGTTTTAGTGTTGCATGATGCTGAGATGGGGCAACCAAGTGGGTGGGTGGGTGGTAAAAAAGCTACACAAAGTTTCAAGGAATTTTATTCTTTCATATAATTAATTCAGTATATTCAGAAATAAATCAACTTTAAGAATTAATTTTTAATCTCTTGGAGAGGAAGTAACTATATTTGAATTCAAAATCACCTTTCTATCATACTAAAATTATCCAATAAGCCATGGTATTCATTTATATCTATTAACTCTATAACCCATATTGTTCACCCATTATATTGAAAGTGGCTCCTACCTTTCAAATATTGTTTTTTTAATTATTGCTACCTTATATATCTTCTGATTGTTATTGACTATTTGGACATTGGTTAAACAATCAATATTAAATATCATTTTGGGTTTAATAACTAAGTACATTTCAAAAAGGAACTGAAGCTAGCAGCACAAGAAACAAGGAAGATCAACATATCATCGAATCATAAAATTTTTATACAGTGAAGAATAGTCTTTTTTCAACCTCAGTGTTATACATACCAGGATGCATTTTTTTCTATTCTGTCTGTGATTCATACAGGGCTAATTTAAAGTACTCATTATTCCTATTTTACTGCAATATCAATCAAAAACTATAATATGTAAGATTATATGTGCATTATGCATTTTCCATATTTCAGTATTAGTAGAAATACAATATATATTTTATATTGAAAATATCATTTGAACAACTCTGTTTAGGGGCGCCTGGGTGGCTCAGTCGGTTAAACGTCCGACTTTGGCTCAGGTCGTGATCTTGCGGTCCGTGAGTCCGAGCCCCGCGTCGGGCTCTGTGCTGACAGCTCAGAAACTGGAGCCTGCTTCTGATTCTGTGTCTCCCTCTCTCTCTAACCCTCCCCCTGTTCATGCTCTGTCTCTCTCTGTCTCAAAAATAAATAAACATTAAAAAAAATTTTTTTTAAATATTTTGAACAACTCTGTTTACCTTATAATGTATATCATTCATTTTTTTTTTTTAAGGAGGCCTCACACCCAGCATGGACCCCAACTCAGGGCTTGAACTCATGATCCTGAGATCAAAACCTGAGTTGAGGGGCGCCTGGGTGGCGCAGTCGGTTAAGCGTCCGACTTCAGCCAGGTCACGATCTCGCGGTCCGGGAGTTCGAGCCCCGCGTCAGGCTCTGGGCGGATGGCTCAGAGCCTGGAGCCTGTTTCCGATTCTGTGTCTCCCTCTCTCTCTGCCCCTCCCCCGTTCATGCTCTGTCTCTCTCTGTCCCAAAAATAAATAAAAAACGTTGAAAAAAAAAATTAAAAAAAAAAAAAAAACAAAACCTGAGTTGAGATCAAGAGTCAGTCAACTGACTGAGCCATCCAGGTGCCCCTAAAACTAAATAGTGTTTTTACGTGAGGATACGGTATTTGATTATGTTGTTACTTTATTTATCCTCACCTTAGTAGATTCTTTTCAATACTAATAAGAGAAAAGTTTACAATTGTGATACAAGTAGTGCTTAAATTTATTCCCTTATCTCTTCGCTAAACTTACATTTCTGAAAAACATACCTTCTATGATTAATTGGGTCATCGGGGACTGCTGCCAATTACTAAAAAATCCAATGTGATTTTGCTCATCAATTTCCAGTAAATTATGTTGGAATGTCAGAGGAAAGCCAAGCAATCTATGAATTTTGTTCACATTAAAATAGTATTTGGGGGTAAAATTCTCAATATAATTCTTGGGAAATTTACATTTTTCTCAAAGTCCCAAACAAGGAGGTATGGACCATATGAGTAACTTGAAGAATTTAACAAGTGTCTAAAACATAAACAATTTATTTTCTTCAAGTAAGAGAAAAGGAGAGGGGCGCCTGGGTGGCGCAGTCGGTTAAGCGTCCGACTTCAGCCAGGTCACGATCTCGCGATCCGGGAGTTCGAGCCCCGCGTCAGGCTCTGGGCTGATGGCTCAGAGCCTGGAACCTGTTTCCGATTCTGTGTGTCCCTCTCTCTCTGCCCCTCCCCCGTTCATGCTCTGTCTCTCTCTGTCCCAAAAATAAATAAACGTTGAAAAAAAAATTAAAAAAAAAAAAAAAAAGAGAAAAGGAGAGATTAAATTGAGACAAATCACTTTATGGATAATTTCAAAATCTTATTGTCTTAAAATGTGCTTTTAAAAGGAAACTAATACTCAAAATATCAAAATACAGGACAGGTTAATCATAGATATTAAAAGCTTTCAAAGCTTTTGATAAAGGCAATCAATACATATCTCAAAATACCCAATGAGATGTACTTGTGTGGAATATAAAGGGGTAGAATGGTTGTAAAATGATTTTTTGTCTCATGAAGGATCATTACCATTTTTCATTAATGCTAGCTGTTTTCCAAAATTATACATTGCTTTTTTTTGTATATGTGCTCTTTTGTGTATGTGGTATGGGAGTATGTGTGAATACACATGTACATATGTGATTTTTGTCTAATTTTCTTCTGATAATAGAGGAAATCTAAAGAGCAAAATAAAGTGTGTTTTTTTTTCTTTTTTTCCTGGTAAGTCATAAAAGGCCAATATTCTTAACTGAATGAAGATTGAAACAATAGGAAACTCTAGCAAACCAATGAACTAAACTTTATGATTCCTGAAAATGATGAGAAAAGGTCTATGAGAGTCACATAAAGTGTCAAACAATTATTTCTATGAAGTATTCTTGAGACTACTCACTATGAAATATTAAGGATAGATGATACTTTAATGGATAACATTACCTATCAGCAATAAAGTCCACCTAAGTATTTATATTTCTTTAAATCTCACCCTAGATTTTCCATCAACTCACAATTATCTATTAAACATAGTATCTTGCAATTTGAAGGAAGTGTAGAGATAGAAATTTCTAAGAGAAAACCACTTCTCCCCAAAATGAATACTTCAACATTTCCTAATTGCTTGGAACTTAATTTCTGCTTAAACAAAAATAGTTTTAAAAACAAGTTTTGGGGGCGCCTGGGTGCCTCAGTCAGTTAAGCATCCGACTTCGGCTCAGAGGTCATGATCTCACGGTCCGTGAGTTGGAGTCCCACGTTGGGCTCTGTGCTGACAGCTCAAAGCCTGGAGCCTGCTTCGGATTCTGTGTCTCCCTTTCTCTGACCCTCCCCCATTCATGCTCTGTCTCTCTCTGTCTCAAAAATAAATAAACACTAAAAAAAAAAAAAAAGCAAGTTTTGTAGGAAGATGACCCTACCAACATTGAATGCTTATATTAATGTAAAATCTATCTTCATGGAATTTTCATCCATTTGTCGCAGTTTAGATGTTTGAAATTATAAAGATTAAGTAGAACCACCTTTTCATCATGGGCTCACAAACATGTTAAAAACCTTATGTCCCCTCTCAGATTTCTCTTATCCTTGATAAGTGCCTTTGTCTCCTTCTATGTGTCTTCATATTCATATTTAATTCCCTTATCAGCTCTCTCAACATTGTGGGTATTTCCTCTGCAATTAGTCAATGTTCCATTTTAAATTACATATTGGGAAATATAATATCCATTTGTTTATAAGTGACAACCTAGGGAATCTTTGATTTGAGTCACCTTAACATACTTAGGCAAAATCTAACTATTGGAATAAAAATGCTACAATTCAGAAATTGCCTTAGAACTCTTTACTAAATTGAATCAGGAAAAAATGAATCTGGAGTGCAAGCCACGCAAATCCAAGCTTCAGAAATGACAGTGATCATCATGCCCGTTATCAGAAGAATATTAAGTTTGACATGATTTTCCAGTTCTTGTAATTGGTTTTTACTCTGTCATCTGTGCCCCCCCATATGACCTCATTAATCTATTTTGCTCAACAAGAATAAACAAAACCACTTCATATTTGAGGTCACCTTGCATAATTAAAACCATAGTCCAAATCATTGAATATCCTAAATTATTCCTTTCTAGTGTAAGTGAGACAAAACGGAGCATCACCATTTACAGAGCCTAAGAGAATGACGCTGGGCTGCTTATTCTTGATCTACTAGCAAGTGCCCTTGAGAGGTCAGGGATGATACTCATAACCTTAGAAATAGGTAATAAATTGGTAATTGTGTCCCTGGCACCCAGAAGTAGAACAAAGGTAGAAGGGAATAGCATGAAAAATCCCTTCCCACCTCACAGTGGGCAATCTTATTAGGCAGCTCCCCCATGTTATAAAATAATGCCCTAGAAAGGTTTTGTACAATCACGTGAGTTTAAGTTCTTGCAGTCCTGTTTTTTTCTACAAAAACCATCAACTATAAACTACCATCAAAACATAAATTAAAATAAATACAAATTATGAGTACCATCTTTCATAGTGATTTATAGTGAACTGCATTTATGCCACTCTCCATCTCACCTCAACTACTTTTTTGAAAGCTGGCCTCTGACAGTGAGTAGAGAAAATGGAACTTTGGTTTTAAATATAAATTATTAGGAAGAAAAAGGGAATTATGGAATTCAGAATCAAGAAAAACCAGCCAGGTAGGAGCATAAGACAAACTTATAGATTAGCACTATCAGATGGAACTTTCTGGATGTTTCAAATGTTCTCTGAACTATCCCATACAGTACACATTCCCACATGTGGCTATGAATAACTGAGATCTGGCTAGTGTGACTGAAGAATTGCTAATTTTAATTAATTTAAATTCAAATGGCCTCATATAGCTAAAGACTACTATATCGGAAAACACAGCTATATTCTATGTCCACTTTTACTTTTCACTTGTCTCTCAACCCGGTATTTATTAAAAAGCTATATTCTACCTATTATCTATTAACAAGCAGCAAGTTTCCTTCTTTGAAAAAAAATAGCAATCCATTCAAGCAAATACAAGGTTATCACATCTTGCATTCTCCAAGTTACTTTATAAAGCAAATGTTGGAAATACCTAATGGCTTCTGGGACTCAGCTCTGCCATTAATAGCTATATGACCTTAAGAAAGTCAGTAGTAATTTGAGTCTTAGTTTCCTCATCATAAAATGAGAGGTCAGAATAGACCATCTAAGGCCAAAATCAGTTATAAAAATATTCATTATTTTTATAGGTATCACAGGATGTATGTATATATGTATAATAGAACTGATAGGTATTAGGAAGAGAATCAAGCAAGGTCATGGTATAAAGTAGCTGACTGAGAGGTTACTCCTTTAGCTAAGGAGTGGTCAGAATGGACCTCTCTGAGGATCCAACATTAGAGCTGCAACCTAAATGAGAAGTCTACCATGGGATAATCTGGAGGAAGAGCAGTTAGGCAGAAATCACAGTAAGTGCATAGTTTCTGAAATGGGCATGAGTCAGAAAGAAGTGTAGCTAAAATATGGAGAAGAAAGGAGATAGGAATAGGATATCAGAGTAGAGAGTTAAGCAGGACCACTGTTATTATTGATTATCGGATAATTACTCCTGATAACCTTGATTAGAAGTACACATCTTATTCTATGTCCAAAAAGGCCAAAAAAGATCAAAACCAGGGACTTAATAAAATGATTCATATTTTTTTCAAGTAAAATTCTAGTTGCTATTTGGTGAATAGACAATAGAAAGAACAAATGTGGAAGCATGGAAATCTCACAGAATGCTGTTGCAACATTTAATCATGTCTGAATATATAATCTAGTTGGGTAACTAGTATTATCAGGATATTATTCTGGTTTCTCAAAGAGATCACATAGATTTATTCAAATAAGGGAATGTGACAAAATATCTAACCATCAATCAAAGCTTTTTATTCTCCTTTCATGATGCAGAGTTAATACTGGGAAGTAGCTGCTCAGCCAAAGACTGAATTTCCAAGTTTCCTTTGTATGTAGGTACAGCTTCATGAGTAGTTTTCATGAAAAGAACACGAGCATAAGTGATGCTTCTCTCTTCTGGGTCAATGTGATTAAGACACAGGTGTGCCTTCATGCTTTTTCCCCTTTCCCTTGTTTGCTGGATGTCTCCCACCTCCATTAGGGAGACCCTGAAATTCATGTCTTTGAAAATTGCAGAACCTCTATTCTCCTGGGTCTTTGAATAACTGCATGAGGAGAGCCTCCCACAGACCCAACAACTAGAAATACTCATGTTAGAATGTTACTTGGCCAAATAAATTGTTTTGTATTATGCTTCTGATTTTTTTTTTTTTTACCGTAGCTACACTTTCCCTAATTAACCAAGAACCCCTATATACCAATGCCTGGGCCACATGTTATACATACTTTTCACCCAGTATAATTCTTCATATGTGCAAGTGGAAATTAATCTTAAGACACTACTGGGCTAATGGCTGACTGAAATCTAAACCCATGGTACAAATTCTTTGGAGATCTAGTTTAAAAAAAAAGACACCAAAGAGGATCACTTTTTTTAATTGTCAGAAAGTAGAGCTTGAAAAATTTATTATGCAGATCTGTATGAAGCCACAAAAAACACATAATATAGAAATTGACCGATTCGTGATAAAACCAAAGCATTAGAGATAAGAATTTTTATCTATCTATCTATCTATCTATCTATCTAGGAGGAAGTCATTAGGCAATACTTTAGGTAACTTTAGATAATGTAAACTCTACGAGTGCAAATTGCAGTGGCCACTTAAAATATTTCCATTCTTAATTATGTTTGAACACTAAAATCACAGCTAATTTTTCTTTATATATGGGAACAACTCTGTTATCATGATCTTCTTATAGAAAGAATGCAGTAGGAAATATTCAAGTATTATGTATTTGTAATCTCAGGGAACAAACTTGTACTTTAACCCCAATTTGCATTAAATTGTTTGAACAATCATCAGAACCTGCACTGTCTCACAGTCTTTCACCTTAGTTATTCACATAACAGAATTATGTTTGACTGAAAATAAAGGCAATTCAATGGACGAGACAGACTGACTTCAAAACTTACTTTGAGAAGATTTATGAACAGCAAGGTTTTATTTAGAACAATACAGTATTTGAAAAAGAGCACCCATTTTCTTTTATGCTAAACAAGCTTTACATTTCATTTGCATTTCTGCCACATTTCAGCAAGATTATATGTTCAGAGAGCTGATGTTATGACTAATTTCATTCACATTTAAGAATAAATGTAGTCTGAGAGGGAAAAAAATAAAACACTAAATGGTGTTCTAGAATAGGGAACAGAAAAGACAATGATTTCCTGCAGCAATCTAATGTAGAAGATTTTTTAAATCACAGGACTATTGCGGGAGACATTTTTGGTCGAGATAGTATTTGCATGGTGCAGCACAAATAAGTAGACAGAGGTTGAAAAAATTGAGGACAAATTGGGAAATAGCTAGTTTTCCTACAGATACTTTGCGATTTCCTTTCCCCATCTCTTGTTACACACACACACACACACACACACACACACACACCTCATGTTATTTCCTGGATACCCACAGTTCTTCACTGGGTTTCACTCTTTTACTCTATATATTCCATTCTCTAACATAAATTGTTCTCCCATTATCATTATTACTTTTATCCCCAATACATGATCTAATCTGATTCTTTCATCAGGTCAGGGATACCCATGCAACCCATCTCACCTCTCTTCCATTTCAATGACAGCCATCACAGTTGGTTATAACAATCTCCTGTTGAGCCCAAGGTACTGACTCAATCTATCATAACACAATACACTTTAGGCATCCACTACCTATTGTCAGAATTTGTATGTTAGTGTCTTAAGGTAACAAATTTACTTCAATAAACAAATTAATGAAATAAATAATCCTTTCAAGGGACTTTTGTTTTTAAAATATCTTAAAACAGTGAAAACAAACTATAAAAGTTTAAAACATGCTTGATGGCATTCACTACCAGATATGGGAAAGGCGGGTAGAAAATAACTACTAAACAAACACAATGTGACAATGACAATAAAAAAGATACACATGCCCATTTAGCCTAGCCTGCCAAAATGGTGGGTGGAAGATGGGAAAAGAAGGGCTTGTTGAAAAAGAAACATCTAAACTGAGTTTTGAGTTATTACTAGGAGTTATTTAGATCAACAATGGCAAAGAAGAAACATTGGAAGAGGAGGGGGAAAAAAGGAATAATATGGTTCAAGAGTGCTAGTAAATACCTCTTACAGATAGGTTTTGATAGTTTGGAAGGAGCAAGATTTTTTGAAAGGACCAGCTCAAAAAAAACAATGGTTAATTATACTATGTTGGCAAATGAGTATTGTGATGTTGGTTTAAATAGACATGTTAAGAGGGTATATCCAACCAAGAAAAATAAATCATTAATAACCACCACCACAACAAAGTAGACTTTTAATCCTATCCTTCCACTCTGCCACTGTTAAGTCTTTAGAAAGCTGAATGCCCATTCATACAATGCCTATGTGGGGAATTTTGCGATGGTAGTATTTTCTTTTAATGCTTTTAATCAAGGTTTTGCTATTGATAAAAACACAAGTATTAAAGCATAAGATCAATAGAATGTAACTTTTAAAGCATTTATCTAAAGTATTACTTCAGTATACAGTCTACACAAGAAAGTGGAGGCCATTATTTAATTAATGGATTTATAAATATATTATCTGTGAATCTTGTTTTGTATTATGTATGCATTTAGGTAGCCTAAAGCAGGCTACCTTTTGAGGTCTAAAATACTGGTTTTATTACATTATTTGGCACAAAAACTTACTAAAGACTCTTGGGTTCTTGGGAACATATTGATGTTTTGCTGAGATTTAGTGCAAGATTCTCTTTAGGAAAATATTTGAAAAATATGATTTACTATTAACACGAATTATTAATTTAAATGTGAATGAATATTCTAGTTTTCATTCATACATTAACAAAGAAGCAGAACAAATAGAGAGCCACTCTGAAGACTGAAATATGATTTATATCTGAGCTAAGGGAATTGGCAATGTCTACAAGGAGGTTGAGGGCCATGATGAAAGAATCAAATGTTCTTTATTTAGTTAAAAATACCAAGATGGCATGTGGCTGAATGACTTTTAATTGTTATCATTTAGACAAATAGCAAATTAGGTTAACAGTTTAAGTTTTGGCAACATGAGTATTGGCAAATGACCAATTTTCACTCCAAAGATGCAGAGGAGATTAAAAACTTTGGAATTTTGTGCCAGGACATATCAAAAAGTATCACAATTTTATACTCTGGTTGAGCAACAGTAATGTGATTTCAACACTTTGTCCTTCAGAGTACTTTACAAAAGACAAGTTCAAGAAACTCTAATGGACACGCCAAATTATTTTCAAAGGTGAAAATAGATAATTTACATGTTTTGTGTGTCATTTTAAAAATATTCAAGTCAGAAATATGCTACTCACAAGAAAAATGAAACAAAAAGCACCATTTTTTCCCTAGTAGGATTCTTCAAATTTGTTTTCTTTGAAGTAAATTAGATCAGACAGGTAAAAATTCAATGAGATTTTCAGGTTCTCACATGTTGACATAGTTAACCATGTAATACACTATCATTATTACTCATTTCCTTATTCCTACCAACAAACTTTTATCTGTTCAAGGACAGATAGCTAACCCGAGTTCAGGTTATCTAAAACACAGAACACACCTTTCAAAAAGCATAATATTTTAAGGAGCTTTCTTATGATATTTTCCTGTATACAGAAAATGTTTCACCTCAATGAATCCCCCAAATGATTTGCGACTGTAATGAATTAGAATTGCTTCTTCTGAATTTAAATGAATATAACTTTGATATGAAGTTCCGGGAGCATTTTACAATTATGAAAATAGAAAAACTCTAAATAGATATTTCATTTCTTGTTTGTAAAGGATAAATGACCTCATAGCAGAGAATGTAGGAAACAGTGGAGATCATGTAGACATAATTAATTTAGGTTTCTACTTCATCGGGGAAATGAAAATGAATGCTTATATCTATAATTTGGAGCTAACTACCTGAGGCCTTAGATTCTTAATACTTAAATTCTTAGTTCCTTCATCTTTAAAATTAGATGTTAATTGGGGCACCTGGGTGGCTCAGTCAGTTAAGTGTCCAACTTTGGCTCAAGTCATGATTTCACGGTTTGTGGGTTCGAGCTCCACGTTGGGCTCTGTGCTGACAGCTTGGATCCTGGAACCTGCTTTGGATTATGTGTCTCAGTCTCTCTCTGCCCCTCCCCCACTTGGGCTCTGTCTCTCTCTGTCTCTCAAAAATAAATAAATGTAAAAAGGAATTTTTTTTAAAAGTCGATGTTAATGAAAAATGTTTGGAGACAATAGTGGTGATGGTTGTACAATGTGAATGTACCTAATACCACTAAATATTTACTTACAAGTGGCTTAAATGATCTTGTTATGTATATTTTATCAAAATATTTTATGTTTTTTGAGAGAGACAGTGCAAGCAGGGGAGAAGCAGAGAGAAAGAAGGACAGAGGATCCAAAGTGGGCTCCATGCTGACAGCAATGAGCCCAATGTGGGACTCAAACTCACAAACTGTGAGATCATGACCTGAGCCAAAGTTGGACACTCAACCGACTGAGCCACCTACAATAATTTTTTAAAAGTATATGTTGCTTTCCTTACATTTATACTTACATATAAATACCTAATAAATATCTATAGATATCCTCTAGAATCATAGATATTTTTATGATTTCTATTTCTAATCATATAGAAATAGGCATTGCAAATATATATATATATATATATATATATATATATATATATATATATTATTTTGCCATTTATCCTAAAGTCTGTGTTTCAAGAGTTACTTCACCCACTAGAGAAAAAAATAGTTAACAGTCTTTTGAGTTGGATACTTTTTTCCTTTAGGTTTACCCCTTTTTTTGTAAGTCTATAATTATCCCTGGCCCTTTTCAGAACAATGTATCGCTTCAAGTATGATTATGCAAATAAGTGTGGACTCAGAAAGTGAGTTCCTTTCTGAATCTACTTCTCTAAAATTTCCCTGAGTGATAATTGGCCAAACTGGAAAACTAGCAACAGTTCTTCAATTATAGTTGATCTTCATGAAAATAAAGGCATCTCTTCCAATACATGTTTTTGAGATGCAAGCAATGAAGTTGTTACCACAGCATGGTATAGTGGTTCCAGTCTCTGCTCTACCACTTATCATTCATGACCCTGAGTAACTATTTAACTCTTCTGTGTCACCTGTAAACCAGGGATGATAGTATTAATTACTTCATTAGTTTTGGAGGAGATTAAATGAGTTAAAGCTCTCAGAACAATGTCAGACACATCGTTAGCTTTTATAAATGTTATTCACCATTACTCTTATCGGTGTGAAAAAGCTAATGATAATACATTTAGGTAATGACTGTGTCTATTATGCTCAAAATGAATTCAGGAAACTGAAGTATAGAATTTGATTATTACATTGATCAAATAAACAAAGTGCCTTTTTTTTTTTTGCATCTTAAGCACAAGAGAAGAGAAAGAGTAAGTTCTAAAAAGTTCAAATTTACAGACACTTCTCTTTTCTCCCTGTTCTTCCCCACTGCATTATCTTTGACAAAGCTTCTGTCTCTTGTTGTGGCATGCTGCAATTAGCAACAATTGATTAACCTTATAGAAAACTGATAAAAAGCTGATTTAAGCTCTTCTTTTTCTTTTTTTTTTTCCCCTCTCTTTGTACCTTTATAGCCTAGGGTTTGTGAAAAAGTTCAGTCTGCAGGGATTTTTCTTTAATATACTTACGACAAATCCAATGGATGTTTTACATAAGATTTATTTTCCCTATTATTTCATAAAGTTTTGACAAAAATAATACTTATCATAACCCTGCTTTCTGAATTGGGTACTTTATTTAATTGATGCATAAGATTTCTTATTTCACTGTTCACATATGATCAACACTACCATTATTTTCAGGCAAAGTAAATATACTAATTTTCTTTTAGACTCTCTAATCATAATGAACAGGACAAAATATGATTTGCATGCAAAGTAATAATCTCATAGTTAATCAAATATGTATGTTACGTAAGTGGTCTATGAACAGGTATTACTTTTAGTTTTCATCCCTTACCTTTCTTATTGCTTTGTTGATTATCTGCCCCAGAGTACATCAGTTAAATGTCACTGATCAATTACTCCTATATCTAAAAAAAAGCTTAAGGGTGTAGAATCAATATCCCACTCTGGAAATCAAATTACAACTCTTGCCCTTGAAATTTAACTATACAAAATAAGGAGCTGAGAGGAAAGATTAGTTCTGCCAAACTCTAATATTATAAAGAAGAACAATATTGTTATTATTTAAATGTAAAGTGATTTAAAAAATTAAAACAGACCATATCTAACAAGTGTTGCTCTGCTTATTAATGCATTATTGGTTCCTTGTGTGTTTCCCTTATTCTCTTTATTAAAATTTGAGAATTCAGGTTGTGGAAGAGATTAAAGCAGTAATTGGCATTTATATTTAGTAGATAAAGACTGTTGGTTTCTAAAATGTTAAAATCTACATATTGTAAAAACAGAATCCATTCACTTTATTCATGAGTAATATTTATTAAGCATCCCTATGTACATTACCTTGTGATACAGGAGTTTGTAGAAGTGGCCAAAGTAATTCTAGTTTTTGATGTATATAACCAGCTGTGGGGTATGTGTTCATCTTGGCAGATTCCCTATATACCCTGATGAACCACTTCATCTCTTGGTGTAAGAGGTCTTTTACTTCAAAATTGCCTGACTTATCTCCCTGGAAGACTCTTGTAGTCTTATATAGATCTGATAATATCTGCAATGAGCTTTGGTGTTCCTCATTTGGTGCTCCATGGTTATAGCAGCCCAATTTCCCTTGATTATAATCATAATTTCACAGAGCTATGTTGGCATAAGATTGCCTCTTAAAATTACTCAATCATAAAAGAACTCAAATTCTGGGACTCTCCGCATTTCCCTCTAGTCTGTTCTTCCACTTTGGGGCATGCTCTCATTTCATTAATAATATAACAGCTTTATAATTATCCAATATTAATAAGGGCCTATATATTGTATGCATATTTCTATTAGAGTCTTGCAATGGATATGTCTAAAAATCTATTTGATATGAATTTCAGCAGTCATCATGTTTTAATATCTATATTAACAAACTAATTTTCTTCAAAATGACACATTTCATATAATAATTTGAGAAACTTGTTTCTCCACTTCAGTATACCTAAATATTTTGCAACATCCCTCTTCTTTCTGAAACCTTCCTGAATATTCTTTACATTCGGTTAAAAAACAAAATAACAGATTACTTGGCTCTTCCATTTTTTATCAGTTTTGGTGCCATTGGTCATATGATGAATAACTTACAAATGGTAATGATTTGCATGATAGATGGCATTTAGTATTTTTTTTGTTACAAAGTCAGTAACTTTACTCATATTATTATTTTAATGAGCTCCATGTTTTTCTCCTCTGATGACTTCAAAAGTTGGAGTGATTGGGGCGCCTGGGTGGCGCAGTCGGTTAAGCGTCCGACTTCAGCCAGGTCACGATCTCGCGGTCCGCGAGTTCGAGCCCCGCGTCAGGCTTTGGGCGGATGGCTCAGAGCCTGGAGCCTGTTTCCGATTCTGTGTCTCCCTCTCTCTCTGCCCCTCCCCCGCTCATGCTCTGTCTCTCTCTGTCCCAAAAATAAATAAACGTTGAAAAAAAAAAAAATTAAAAAAAAAAAAAAGTTGGAGTGATCAAATAATTCAATATCAGAGAAAGAAGAAAGTCAAGTGTCACCATTCACAAGAAAACAAAACTAAACCAAACACTGAAATCACTAAGACACATATTTTTGAGGAAAATTTATTTTTGGCATATAAATATATGCCAGTTTCTGTATTTCACATTCTTTTAAGTTAGTTGATTTTCATCTAGCAATTACAGTTTTAGCAGACACACCACAGTAATAATCAATTTATAGATCATAACCCATTTTCTCTTCTTTAGATTTACATATGGAATTAAATCTATTGATTAGATGCTTACATTTTCCCTTACATGCTGAAATTCTATAATTATTTAAAGCTGTGAATACCTAGTGTTTCTCCAAGCACTACAAATTTAAATTACAATACCTGTTTTCAAGATTTGTCCTAAAATATAGACACCAAAAGATATTCTTTTATCCTCAGAAGTGAAACAAATTTTCATAGCTACATTACAGCAATTAAAAAGCTGCATAAAGTTTATAATCATAAATACTATACTAAACATATAGTATATTTGTTTAAAAAAAAAAAGTAGTTCAAGGGGCAGCTGTGTGGCTCAGTTGGTTAAGCAACTGACTTTGGCTTAGGTCATGATCTCATGGTTTGCAGGTTCGAGTCCCTCGTCGGGCTCTGTGCTGAAAGTTTGGAGCCTGGAGCCTGCTCCAGATTCTGTATCTCCCTTTCTCTCTGCCCCTCCCCTGTTCATGCTCTGTCTCTCTCTCTGTCCCTCTCAAAAGTAAATAAAGTTTAAAATTTTTTGAAAAAAAAAAAGTAGTATAAGACAATCGGACCAAAAGTTAGAGCACCATGAAAGAATATGTACTTTATGTAAATTAAATAATACCTAAGACTTTCACATATAAAAATATTAATCATACATGGAGTATTTGTATGCACTAGAGTTAAAACAGCTCCTTATGATTTTAAAATTTTAATTTGTAGCAGTCATCTTTGCTCAAATTGAACACTAAATGTTTCACTTGCTAATTCTTACTTGCTGCAACAGTCCTTATTTGTAACACATTGAAATTAACACACCTTCTTTATATATAAAGTCATTATCTTAGTGTTTAAACCCACTAAACTGAACTTTGGTCTCAGACAATCCTTGTAGTCTTACACATGCAAAGCTAGGATATTCCAAAAAATGTAGTAGAGGTTATATGTTCATGGTTAAGATAATAACAATTAAGCCAACAAATTGAAAAGCAGTGCTTTTTAAAATATATACATCACAACAATTAAGAGTGATGTGTGTGTGTGCATGTGTAGTTGCTTACTGGCTGTTTTAAATTAGTTGTCATTCCTTTGGACTCATATAACACTTCATGGAAAATCCATTTAATAACAGCTCATTTAAGACCAAGATAGGTGGCAATTTTCTATAATCAGTGCAACTCTACTTAAAGCTAAATCATTCAATACAATCTTTCAGTTACCTTTCCAACAACACTTGGAGATTTAGTGGTCTTTGGGTATTTGTCATCTTGGCCCGTACCTATCTTTAATTTTAGCATTTTAGTTTTCAGGGTAAATATTCTAAATTTTCCATGACATCATTATGAAGACTGCAAATTATTTGTTTATTTGTGTTTAATTACTCTAGGGGAGTTAACTTCATCTTCCATTTAACAGTTACAAGTGGAATCTTTTATTCTCACATAGTGTTTAGACCTTTTGTCACTATCTAAATGTATTTGTAACACAAATATTTATTTTTAACATTTCTAAGTCAACCATGACTAAAAAAAAAACCCAGACCTTTACCTGGTGATTCAATGGAAAAATCTCTGAAATCCTTTAACATCTAATGCTACACTCATGGCCAGTATATTGCTTTCACCCTTAACATAGGAAACACAATATCCAGTTATTGCCAACGATTGGCAAAAATTCCATGCCCTATGAAAATCCTTTTATAAGGTATTACAGTTTCCTTAATGGAAAAAAATATTTTTGTAGGTCAAATACAGTTCCATATAAGGAAGTTCAAATATTTCAACCTAATGCATACACATACATATGAATTTATACATACATCCATATATATACTATATGACTATAATATTTAAAATACAAAACCACCCTACCTATTTATGGAGTTAAGAACACAATGCTGAGCAGTTTGTATACATCGGCTTTAATCATTTGCCTCAATAAATATTCTGCTCCTCTTTTAGAGCTGAGGAAACAAACTTAGAATACTTAACATTACTTGACCTAATTCACATAGGTAGGAAGAATCAGAGGGAAGATTCAAACTCAGGCTGACTGATAACAAAGCCTATAGATTTCTACTTCACCATGCTTCTCTGTATGAGGTAGTCACTCAACACTTGCTCCGTATTATTTGATTTTTCACACTGCTTACTCCAAACTTCAGTAATGGTTTCTAGGAAAACTGACAAAAACTCTCTATTGCATATGCAATAGAAAAGTGACAATATATGTCTTTGCCATTATTTTAATACATTCAGCCTCTCAAAACGGATGATTTCAATCTTCTCAAGGGGATATTTTCAATGTAAACTATGGTATGAGCAGATAGAAAAGATGAAACCGCTAAGAGGAAACTAGTTATACAAGCACCAAGTCAGCACATTAATGCCTCACCTTGCTCCTGTTAATAAGAATGGATAATTTTCCCAGTGACTTCCCTCCCCACTGCCCCCCTCCAATGAAAAAGCTATTCTTAGCAAAAATGAATACAATGGCTTCTTACATAAATGTTTATTTAACATTTCTGTTAACTTAAGTGTGTAAACACTTCAGTTTGTTGAAGAGAAAAAATACATCAAGAAAAGAAAGAAGCATCATGAGTATGAAACATCTGAGGGCCCCACACAGGCACTTGTAGTATTATGGTCATGGATCTTGCTTACTGAACTTTCATGCTGCTTGGCTTGGGGAATGAATGTTGTCTGTGGAATGTTGACTTAATTGGGTCGAAGCTATTTATCCACTGTCACTTGCTAAGGGTGCAGTGCCAGAGGCTTCTGGCATGATCTTGTACCTACATCTACTTTTTCTTCCTTTTCATCAAGGCCCTACTATGAAATGACTGGAGTCAATGCTCAGGGCATTACAGTCCTCAGGAAACTATCAAAGTCGTTTTCATTTCTAAGAAGAGTTTTTGCTGACAATTTTGTAAATCATTCTTTTAATTTCAGCTAGTACCAATGCTAAGATTGAACAGTAAGTTTTACTTGGTGAGCACTGTTGGATGGTTGAATTTCCTGGACAGGTTAAACCTTCTTAATTATTAAAAAAATCACATTTCAGTTTTATTTATATTTAAATCATCTTATTATTTTATTTTTAAAAAACTATATTTTATTTATCTATTTTAATTTTTTAATGCTTATTTTTGAGAAAGAGAGAAAGAGAGCACACACACAAGCGGGGGAAGGGCAGAGAGAGAGGGGTACAGAGGATCTGAAGCAGGCTTCATGTTGACAGCTGACAGCCCGATGTGGGGCTTAAACTCACAAACCATGAGACCATGACCTGAGCCAAAGTTGATCACTTGACCAAATGAGCCCTCCAGGTGCCCCTATTTTGTTTCAAGTTTATTTATTTTGAGAGAGACAGACACAGCTTATGTAGGGGAGAGGCAGAGGGAGAGGGAGAGAGAGAGAATTCCAAGCAGGCACCACACTGCCAGAGCAGAGGTCAACATGGGGCCCAAACCCACAAAACCATGGATCATGACCCAAACCAAAACCAAATGTCAGATGTTCAACTGACTGAGCCACGCAGGTGCCCCCCAAAACTATATTTTAAATCACCTTATTTTTTAAATTTATTGGTGTTCTTATAGGAAACCAGAAACTATGTACACATTGGAGCAAAAAGAGTTTTGATAGGAAATTCGTTTCAAAAGGTATTCAAAAGGCTTAACAAGTAAAAGAAGATAACGAGTAAAAAGAAGAAATGGGAGGGGCCCAGAGTAGCAACTGTAAAATCAGGACTGGATACATAAAGACCAGGATCTGATACTGCTCCTGGACCAGAAGCCAGTATTTGCTGCAGGCCTGCGGAAGTTAACAGGAGTGTCCCTGCCTTGTGACTACTGACACACACAGTGCCTCTGAGCAGGAATCTAGGAGCCTACTTTCCCTCTGAGTGTGCTCAGACAACCTTGGACCTCACTGAGGTCTACAAATACACCTGGTTGCTCTTTACTGTCTGCTGCTGTTGGAGGCTCTACCAGGAGAAGACAAAAACAATACTGTCCTCTTCCTTCCATGTTCTTCATCTTCCTCTCTCAGCAGTGGCTCCAACTGGCAGTGTCTATAGGGAAGCTAGGAAAAGTAGCCTGGAGAGCTTAGTTGCCTGCTTTGAGGGGAAACATAGAGACAAGAGGCAAAAGAAACAACTCAGCACAATTTATTTTATTTTATCTTATAATTCTATTTCATTCTTACATTGATTCATTGAAATGATACCCACAAAGTGCCTTTGGCAGTGTTTTGCCCATTATATAGGCATATAAGAAATGTCAGTACCATAGGTGAAGGTCTTTTTAAAATCAATTTATACTTCTTGCCTTCTGAAACAAAGGAGACTAAATATAATTTAACTTTTTCTTGATGGCTCAAGGTTAACTTTAGAATATCAGCATTTACACTGGGACCACTGCCTTCAATGGTTTTGAGATGTAGCATGATGTTTGCCCCAATGCTAAGGATTCCACACTGCTATTATTTTAAGGTTTGTGTTGTCTGGTTTTCTTTCTCTATGCCTTACTGACAAGAAGTCAACAATAACTCTGTGTACTTTTCCGTGTATACCCCTTTTAGTAATATCCTTACAGCTCCTAATTTTTTACAATTTATTTCAATGACTTGTTATGTGTCAGGAACCAAGATAACCAAATTTTCTAAAGTCAGATTTTACAAAGAGGAAATCTAAATGAATCCCTGTGAGGAGGGTTTTCCCCATGAGTAAGTGCACCTGTTCAGAGACCATTTTGTCTGTTCTATCTTTTCCTCTATTTTCAAGAGCATGGTTGTTTGCTAAGTACCCTCCAGGTAGTTGAGATGTTAATGTAATATCATCGGCCAGCTAGCAACAACAGGCTAATTTGTGAATGGCCTGAAGTGTGTTCTGAATGATTCATCCCATAAAAAGATTCCATAATTGAGAGAAATAAATCCTTTCTCTTTACGAATACAATCATGGCCTCTTTTGCAAATTTACAAAAGTCTATTGTGCTTTGTAGATTATAAAAAGGAGCTTATAGAATCAGGGAATCACACAAATATTTTATGCCTGTGTCTAGATATTATATTAAATAAATGTGTATGTGTCTATATACGTGTATACAAGTATACGTATACACACACACACACACACACACACGTTATATATCACAGATTTTGCACACTGGCAGGGAAATAGGGAGTATCAGAAACTGGGCAAAACTGAGAAAGGAAATAGTTTTAATGACCCTAAATCTAATGATATCATCAAGGAAACTTTGACACATCCCTCTGTTGCCCTACAGTAGGACATTATGACCTAGTACAATTAATTGTCCACATACTAAAATAACATATTTTAACTCCTGCTTCTGTAATTCTTTCAGCCTTACATTTTGGATCTTCTTACATTTATAGTCTTATGCCAAGTACTGAAAATAATTAGCTCCCATGAATAATGATTAAGATTAAGCTTTACTGACATCTCAAAGTTGCCTTTATCATGCTCTTATCTCTGAGTAGTTGTGGCAGCTGAAAGGGCATTATTGTACATTTAAAGCACTGAGGTAGAGTCCTTTAGGCCAGAATAAAACAGCTGATGAGTGACACAGTTGGGAGAAAGCCTAAATCTCTAGGAATCCATGTTTGAAACTCCTGGGAATTTTACTACTGGGAGAAGCATAGAAAACAGTAATTTATATAGTAATGATAGTGAATTAGTTTTCTATCGCTGATATAAAAAACAGCCACATAGTAGCTTAAAACAAATTTATTTTCTTATAATTCAGTAGGTCAGTAGGGGCATAGAGAGACAGAGACAGAATCTGAAACAGGCTCCAAGCTCTGAACTGTCGGCACAGAGCCCAACACTGGGCTTGAACCCAGTAGCCATGAGATCATGACCTGAGCCAAAGTTGGATGCTTAACCAACTGAACCACCCAGGCGCCCCTCTTCAGCCTCTCTTCTATTTTTGAGACCTTTATGATCACATTGGGCCTACTTGGATAATCTAGAATAATCTCCCTATTGTAAGGTCAGCTGATTGAAAAACTTAATTCCATAATTCCATCTGCAATCTCAAATCCCCTTTGCCTTTTAATTGATGTATTCCCAGGCTCTTTAGATTAGAATATGGCCAAAAGGGGAATTTCCCCAAAAGGGGAAACCATTATTCTTCCTGCCATAGACAATAAAGGTAACAATACATATAAATGCTCCCATAGTTTCATTTATTTGTCTCAAAAACCCTATCAGAAAGCATGTAGCTGCTCTATTTTGTAAGAGAGGAAATAATATCCTAGGGATTTTAGCTTCTATTGGTACATATTTTTAGGAATTATAAACACAAAGCCTTAGAATTATTTAAATTTTTTATCTGAAAAAGAAAATTAATTAAAATTAAAAGGAAACTCTAGTATTTGCTTTTGGGAAAACCATAAAATGCCTAAAGTATGGGTTTAAAAAGCTTCAGTTTTGTGGAAAAGAGAAAGAAAAAAAAGGATACTAAAGACTTTGGATCCATTAAGAAGTAAATGAATATTATTTTAAATAGCCTTTGGGCATAGTAAAAAAATTCTTTTTCAACATTCTAAGACCTCCTGTGTCAATTACACTCCAATTTAAAAGAAAATATCTAAAGTCTAAGAGTGGTTGAATGATCAACACTGACTGTAACCTGTTAAATAGCATATGCAATAATTTCATTTATAAACTATCTCCCCAGACCTCCCTTAACATCACTTAACCTCTTCAAGTCTCAGCTTCCATGTTAATAAAGCGATTTAGTACTTTTTACTTTACAAGGTGATAGTTAAGTAAAATCAGATAAGATGGGGAAATAATCTGGGACAAAGCAGGTGCTTAATAAACTGTAGCAATTGATAATACTTATTATCACATGTATTATTGCCACTTGCACAGGATCTAATGCTGAATTTTCTGGCTAATAAAGACAAGATGGGACATGACATAACAGTACCCAATTTTCAGCTCAAACCATGTGTAATATATTTATATTTAATTTTTGAAAATATTTCTTGTATTTGAATTTATTTTGTTCCCTACAAGTTACTGAAACACGTTACTGGGTGGCACAGTAGGTTAAGCTTTGGACTTCGACTTAGGTCATGACCTCATGGTTTGTGAGTTTGAGCCCCGGGTTGGGCTCTGAGGTGACAGCTTGGAGCCCAAGCCTGTTTTGGATTCTATATCTCCCTCTCTCTCTCTGCCCCTCACCTGCATGTTCTCTCTCTCTCCCTCTCTCTCTGTCTCTCTTCCTCCCCCTATATATATCTCTCTCTCAAGAATATATAAACGTTAAAAAAATTTTTTAAATAATAATTCACTGCAGATTCTCTCACATAGTGAATGCCTTTAGTACTCTGAAATATGGATTTTAAAAAATCAATTACTGGGGCACTGGGTGTCTCAGTTGGTTAAACATCCGACTCTTGGTTTTAGCTCAGGTCCTGATCTCCCAGTTTTGTGAGTTTGAGTGCCATGTCTGGCTCTGTGTTGACAGTGCGGAGCCTGCTTGGGATTCTCTCTCTCCGTCTCTCTCTTCCCATCCCTCAATCAAGCTGTTTCTGCCTCTCTCAAAATAAATAAATACACTTTAATTTAAAAAATCAATTACTATTTAATGAAATGTATGAAGAAACAAATAGGACTCACAAGTGGATCCACTCTTCAACTCCAAGTTATCTTGACTTATAAATGATTTATTCTCTTACAGAGATAAGTATACCTGCATTCAATGTGTCAAACTGTATGAGTGTCTTAGAGTTTTTATCTATAAGATTTGGAGGTGACAATACTCTGCAGATGATAACAGTGCCAGGGGGCCAGTTCAGAGCCATCCAGTTGGGTGGGCTGAGAGACCTCAGGCTCACCACAGAAGTGCTCGTTGAACTCATATTAAATTTTAAAAACTTTGTGGTGAATAGCTACAATTACCAGATAAAATTTGAACTACAGTAATGTGCTCTGGTGATACTGTAGTTCTAATAAATTTTTATCCAATAAATTATATATTTCTAAAATTATTATAAATTTCAGTCTTCCATTTGATTTAAAATCAGAAAAGATGCAAAACATAACTTTTTAAAAAATGTATGTTTATATGAATTATTTCTATAAGTATTTTTAATAATTTATGTAATTGTCAATTGTCCCATTACTTCTCCCAGATTAGGAGAGGTATAGATTAAATAATTCCATGAAAATTCAAGGATTTTTATATGTTAGAATACAGTATGTGGCTTATTTAGGTTTAGTTGGTTTTGTTAAAGAAATAAAGATTTAGTGTGGCTTTAAAGATAAACCCATATAAAATTAAAAGTATAGGTTGTTAATAGTTTGTCATATGCTTTTATTTAATTTTGCTGAATATTTTTTCTTTTTAACTATGTAATGAAACCTTATGTGGATAATGAATTGATTTCTTTCTCATTAAGTTTAAGCAAGAAATTCCTGATTTAATGTAGAATTCTTAGCTAAGAACATCATTAGAAATCATATATGAGAACCAATTCTATGCTTATACACATATACTACTTCTATTAACTATAATATATATTTTTTTAATTTCACTTAAAATTACCTAATGCTTAATTAAGATCAACTATGCACTGTTTCCCTAATTCAGCAATTAAAACAATCAATTTTGTGTTGACTTTAAATTGGTAAGAAATTCTAGATTAAAGTTACAGAAATTCCCAAAATTTAGAAGCACACACACAGACATGCATGCAAGTATTTGTGTATATGTATTAGTCTATACAACCTTCAAGAATTTTAAAATACAAAATGATAGTAATAGATATACTTAATATTAAAGCCATGGATTAATGTAAAGACCCAAGGACATGGATTTTGTACAATAACATGGTTCCATGAAAGGAACATTGTGTAATGAAGCTGAAAATAAACAGTAGCAATAATGACCCGAAGGCACTGTTAGCCATATTGACTCACCATTGAGTGCTGTTCCTTGCCTTAACAGTGTGATTATCACCTTTACACTATGGGTATTGATATGAGGTGCCTATTAACGTGGCCTGGGGAAATCCTATTGTCTGATCTTGTGTGATTGAGTTACACCAGGCCAATGTGATCCTAAATGATTTACCACATATTTCCACTTATTCCTCAGAACAACAGTGAGGTAGCTATTTCTACGAGGTAGTTATTTCTACCAATATTTAGAAGAAAGAGCAAACTTCAAAGAACTATAAAAATAAGAATGATAAAATTAATGCACTAAGAATAAGACAAATATGGATCAGACTCGGTCCCTTGCAGTATTATACTCAATAACATTAAGCTATTAAATGGGAGAAGAGAATTAAAATCAGAGTCTGTGGTGGTGTCAGTAACATCAAAACACATTTATTGTGCTTACATTTTGCCAGGAACAGTTTTAAGCTCTGTACAGTATATGAATTCACTTAACCATCAAAAGACCACTGTGTGGGAATTTTATTATTTTTCCCATTTTACACTGAAGAAACTAGAGAAAGGTTAAACAACTAGTCCAAAGTCACCCAAAGTAAGTGAGGAAATGAAAATTGCAGCTAAATTTGACTTAGATTCAAAGGCCATGGTTTTAATTGCATCTATTTTCTCTGGTAGATACGCCTGCCTAAACCTATCTCCAAATCCTCATTGTGCATTAGAACTGCTGTCTCCTTGTTAGAAATTCTGTTCTTCAATTTAAAAGAAAAATGCAAAGCAGTAAATATTTACTGAGCATCAGAGTGTCAAATAGAGAGTTCTGTAAAGTGTAGGGAGAAGGCCAGCACATTGCTTTGCTTCACAGTCCCTGCTTAGTAATTATTTGTTAATTGATTAGTGAGCATGCTACTCAATGGACTGACTGCGAAAACACCTTTGCGAGCTCAAAGAAAGGTAAAGAAATGTGCCATGCACATTAAACAACGACAAAACGGTGAAACAAGTTCAGATCATTCTGAACTTGTTGGACATATTTTGCAATCTATTCATCAGTCTAGATGCATTAAACCTTGATGTGTTTCAGGAATCATTTTTAAATATACATTGGTATCATGTACTATAGATGAGTCTATTACTAGGTTATTCTACCATTTATATTGCATACCAACTTTGGATGAGAAGGATATAAATGCATTATAAACATACTCTCAGATTAGGAATGTGAGCCCAATTTTATCAGTTTTGACAGGTTAATATGCTGAAAATGGTGGGGTACATTTTCAAAGAAGCATGCTCTAATGCAGTTCATGTTTATTTTAATGGTAGTTGCACAGTAAAATCACTACAAAACACTTTGAACACTTACCCAACTGTGTCTACCCAACAAAAAGCAATATAATTGAACTAAAAAAGGAAAATAATTACTTAGCCCTTAAATAATTAAATAATTACTTAGCCAAAAGGATGTTGTCTGGTTTTGTTTAATTTCAACATTCTTATGCTTTAGTAAAATATCACAAATAGGAACCACTATAAAACGATTTTTTATTTAACTATATATTTCATGTATCATGATTCAAAAAGTACTGTATCTTGGGATAGTCAGTAAGCAGTATTGTCTAATAACCAATCAATCTTTGCTCTTTACAGTCAAAAAATTCTAATTAGTTGCAATTGTATTAATTACAACATCAAAAATCCAGTGGCACAAAATTGGGAGATTTTTACTTTATTAGGTGGCCTCTTTTCTCAAAAACTATTAACATCAGATCACAGACAAAATATGTTAATTTCACATTGGGCTTTAAAAATGGGTAGGACCACATCTCTAATTAATGATTCATAAAATCATTTGCAGCTATTAGCCTATAAGGATATGTGCTAGTAGTTCTTTTCTTTCACTGCTTGCTGTGATACCATCAATTTAAAGTCTATCTCATATGGGAGATTTATATATGTCACATAATTCATTGAGGACTGTCAAGTCTTTAAATTTTGCATTGCTGTGTACAATTATACACGTCACAATTTGAAATAACATTCAGGCAGGAATTCTCTGAAACCCCTTTTAACTACCTGAGACCAAATATGAATTCTTTAACATCAGTGTTTGCCATAGTAGTAAGAGTTTCATTTTGTTATTCAACTTATGCAAAGTCTCTTTAAGAGACGTGCATGTGGCAATGGCCAGACCAAGCAGAAAGAGAGAGAGAGAGAGAGAGAGAGAGAGAGAGAGAGAGAGAGAGATACTGTGGGCGGTAGGGAACAGATGTTCTTCCAGCCACTCTTTGTCAGGAGGCAATACAATCTCTCTGTCTGAATTTTATCTTGACACTTAGAGAAATGATTGTGTCTTTGTACTCTTGATGCACTTTCTAATGAGGATGTGAACATGCTTACAGATTTTAATTCACAAGTCCTTACAACACCTTTCTTTTGAAAGGAAGTGATAAACACCTTTCAGTTATTAAAAATTCAGTTGATTATAGAGCACATCAAAGGCTATCATGCATACTTATGGCAACAAAAATACCAATAGGCTACATCACTCTCTCAATGGACATCTAACATGTCATTGAAGGGCACTAGGTCTTGGACACTGGGCAGTATGAATCAATGTGATTCTCCAAAAATTTACTGAACACTTACAAGGCCCTCTACAAAGTGTTACTATAAATTGTTTAATGAAATATATCTAATACTAAATGCATAGTAGTTATCAATATGTATTCTAATCCTATGCTCCTAGAAGTCAGAGAGAAGTGTAGATGGGTGATGCATATACCCATGAGATGATCATGTAATATAGAAGAAAAATAACTGGGAAAAAAAAATAAAACAAATGAATTACTGTGATATGTTGCAAGAGATGCAGCTAACTGCTAATAAACATAACTAGGTAATCTCTGTTCTGCCTCAAAGTAACAACATAAATGTGGGCAACAGTTATCAATACTGTTCTGAGTCTCAGTTTATTTATACTTTAAACATATCAGTATTACCAAATTTGAGATGCAATATAATGAATCACCATGTTATGGTTTTTGACAGGTTATCTAGCTCACCAAACCTCAGTTTCCTATCTATGGCAGGAAGTAGGATTAGTAATTAATTGTTCCTACATCATCAGATTGCTGTGAGTACTAACTTAAGTTTTTTTACGCAAAGGGCCCAGGGCCTAGAAATCCACTTGTAGCAATTATTATCACTATCATAATTATATGTGTGCTCCAAGAAACACTAAGTTTGTTGAAGATGTTTTGCTGCATGAAGTAATTAAACTTAGCTTTATTGAGGTATAATTAACAAATAAAATTATAAAATATTTAAAGTGTCCACATTGAATATATATTATATATTACATATTATATATATATATATATATATATATATATAATTACAAAGGATTTCTTCCACCTAATTCTGTAACCTCACATATTTATTTATTTTCTTTGCTTGATGAGAATATTTAAGTTCCAGTCTCTTAGAATACATTTATTTCTAAAGGTAAACAAATAGTTCTACATTCAAAAAACTTTGAAATGCAACATTTTAAAACCAAATATTTTCCCCTCAGAACATCCAACATATTAGGCTTTTAATAAGCTAAAATCTCTAAATCTCCAAGGGAGAAATACAGCAATGTAGTACAGGCTTATTTGAGCACAGATTCCTCATTTCAGAAAACAATGTGTAAGAAGAAACTTAGGCCAAAGACATTTTGGAAATATTGAAAAAGATGATCTCTGAACTAGTGGGGTTTTATGATATTAAGATCTCAAGCATTTCATATGAAACACCTTTCATAATGCTGTTTCCTTTCACCATTCTGGAATAAATAACAATGAAACAAGGGGGCATGTATTTAGGACAGTTGTAAGATGGACCCAGCCTCCACCTGCAATTTCCCTGCATCAATTTCCCTAGTGGCATTTGGGTTTGGGAGGGCAGGTTTATTTCAGGTTTGGGTCTTCCTTTCCTGACATTTAGATTCCTCACTGAAGAATTGAAACTTAAATCTTGAAACCTTAGAGTACTCAAGCATAGGCCTTGAATTAAGTTTGAGGGTCACTTTACCAAACAGACTCTTCAGCCACGATGACTCTGTGACACATAACAGTAATCTGATCAGTCATTATAGTAATCAATAGTGTCTTTTTCTCCCCTTTACCTTTTCTTTAAAAAGAAAATATTTACTTATTTTGAGAGAAAGAGAGAAAGTGGGGGAGTTGCAGAAAGAGAGGGAGAGAGAGAATCCCAAGCAGGCTCCACACTGTCAGCTCAGAGCACAATGCAGGGCTCAATCCCATGAATCATGAGATCATGACCTGAGCTGAAACCAAGAATGCAATGTTAACCAACTGAACCACCCAGGCACCCCCCTTTACCTTTTCTTAATTGCTTAAAATATGCCTTAATGAAAACAAATGTCTAGAATTACTTGGAGCTGATTATTTTTTTTTCACCATACAAAATTATTAGAATATTATTGACTATATCTTGATGCTGTACTTTTCATGTCTGTCACTTAATTATTTTAAGAAACTAGAAGTTTGCAAGTCTTAATCCCCTTCACCTATTTTGCCTGTCTTCCCACCCCCTTCCCACTTGCAATCACCAGTTTGTTCTCTGCATTTGAGAGCCTGTTTTTTGTTTGTTTGCTCATTTGTTTTGTTGTTTTACATTCTTACATATAAGTGAAATTATATGGTCTTTCTCTTTTGCTGTCTGACATCTTTCACTCAGCCTAATACTTTCTAGGTCTTTCCATGTTGTTGCAAATGGAAAGATCTCATTTTTTTATTTTATTTTATTTTTTGATTTACAACCAAATTAGTTAGCATATAATGCAACAATGATTTCAGGAGTAGATTCCTTAGTGTCCCTTACCCATTTAGCCCATCCCCCCTCCCACAACCCCTCCAGTAACCCTCTGTTTGTTCTCCATATTTATGAGTCTCTTATGTTTTGTCCCCCTCCCTGTTTTTATATTATTTTTGTTTCCCTTCCCTTATGTTCATCTGTTTTGTCTCTTAAAGTCCTCATATGAGTGAAGTCATATGATTTTTGTCTTTCTCTGACTAATTTCACTTAGCATAATACCCTCCGGTTCCATCCACATAGTTGTAAATGGCAAAATTTCATTCTTTTGGATTGCCGAGTAACACTCCATTGTATGTATATACCACATCTTCTTTATCCATTCATTCATCCATCGATGGACATTTGGGCTGTTTCCATACTTTGGCTATTGTTGATAGTGCTGCTATAAACATGGGGGTGCATGTGTCCCTTCGAAACAGCACACCTGTATCCCTTGGATAAATACCTAGTAGTGCAATTTCTGGGACCCAGCAATTGCAGTACTAGATATTTATCCAAGGAAAGATCTCATTTTTTAAATGGCTGTGTAACATTCTAATGTGTGTGTGTGTGTGTGTGTGTGCATGCGCACGAACTGTATCTTCTTTATTCATTCATTTATTGATGGACTCCTGGGTTGCTTCCATATCTTGGTTATCATAAATAATGCTGCAATAAACATAGGGTACATGTATCTTTATGAGTTCGTTTTTTGTTTTCTTTGAGTAAATATCCAGTAGTGGAATTACTGGTTCATGTATTGTTAAGTTTTTGAGAAAACTCCATACTGTTTTCCACAGTGGTTGCACCAATTTAGATTCCCACCAACAGTGCACAAAGATTCCCTTTTCTCTATATCTTCACCAACACGTGCTATTTCTTGCCTGTTTGATAGTAGCCATTCTGACTGGTGTGACATGATATCTCATTGTGGTTTTGAGTTCATTCCCCTGATGATTAGTATTGTTTAATATCTTTTCATGTGTCTGTTGGCCATATGCATGTCTTCTTTGGAAAAATATCTATTCAGACCCTCTATTTTTTAACTGAAGTGTGTGTGTGTGTGTGTGTGTGTGTGTGTGTGTTGAGCTCTATAAGTTCTTTATATTAACTCCTTATTAATTAGCTGGTTATTTTATAATACAGTCACAAAATTCACGAATTACTTGTTCAAACTCTTTGCTACAGCAGTAAGTCCTGCCAGTGCTTCAAACAGCAATTCCTTAAGTTGTTTCAATTTTTTTTCCAAACTATAATCTTAAGTTTATATTTACTTCACAAAATATATTTGCTTCAACAAGTAAATCAGTAGCCATTGCAATACAACCCCTCTCATTTGTAGATTTTATCCTGAATTTTCATTTTACTATTTGATATTTGCAATGAATTTTCCAATTCTGGTTCATCTGTACAAGGGACTGTAGTCAGCATATAACTGTCTTCAGTAGGTGTTGATATATGTAAATGAGCAAACTGCTACGAAAACTGATCAGAGCTTTCTTGGTGCCAGGCTATAGCTGCTTAAATTCATTTAAATCTTTCCAGTAATGTGGTAGGTGTTATTGTTATGGTCATTTAGAAACAAGGGATTCAAATACAGAAATTAAGTTACAAATCTAGGGCAGCTGGGTGGCTCAGTGGGTTAAGTGTTAAATCTTGATTTAGGTTCAGGTCGTGATCTCATGGTTCATGAGATCAAGTCCTGCTCTGGCTCTGTGCTGAGAGTGCGGAACTCTCTCTTCCTCCCTCTCTGCCACTCCCCTGCTCTTTCTCTCTCTCAAAATAAATAAACTTTTAAAAAAATTAAGAAAAAGTTAATCAAAGAGGATATTATCTTAGGTGGGCCAGACTTAATCAGGTAGCCTGTATAGAAGGTCTTTGAAGGAAAGATTTAAAGCAGCAAGGAATATGTCTCTATTGCTAATTTTGAAGGTTAGAATAGAGGAAAAGGTGGATGTGGAATGGCTGAGGAGAAAAAATACACACACACACACACACACACACACACACACACACACACCCTATATAGCATTTAGTGCAGATGACTAGGTTTCAGGACTCACAATCAGCTGTAGAAGGGGCACAAAGCTATAAGAGGAATTGGCACAGAAAATTATGTTTTCAAATAACATAGGAAGCTAACAATAGCCACTCATGGAGAACTGACTAGCAACAGTTCTGTAACAACCTGGGCATTTTCAGGGTGGAGAGAACTGGGTTATTAAATGCCAGACAGTTTTCTCTTAAACCCTATGGACTATGTTCTGTTACCAGTTGATATTTTCAAGTTACTCTCCTTTTATTGGCAGTATACTTAATATATGAATGAGGCAGCAGGCACCCTAGTTTTCATACGACCTGCCTGTCTGGTTTTGCAATGTTTAATGTAGACCAAGTTACTCTGAGCAAGAAGTCACTACTAATTATTTTATTCGTATAGTGATAAATGAAAGAAAACCATGAATAAATGTTAATCTCAGCATTATTAATTATGAGGAGTGTAATGCTATAATTCATTTGTTTTTCATAAATAATTTATTAAACATAATTCATCAAATTTGTAAACTCATTTCAACATGTGAAATCTAATTTTATTCTATAGTTTTCCATCTTTCTCAGTCTGGTGTTGGAACTTACTTGACAAAATATATCCCAAACTCAAATCACTAAAGCAGGAAGACACTTTAGGGTTTGGGAAAGAACTCTTTCTCTCTCTTTTTTTCTTCATTTTCTTTCTTTTTCTCCTCATGAAAAGACTGAGTATTAAAACTAATAAAAGTTTGCTCAAATAAGTGAATAGGAAAAACAAGAACAAAGGGATACCTAAATTGGCACTGCTGATAACATTTACCTTCTGAAAATTGGGGAGAAATTTTCATTATAAAAATTGTTTGGGGGCTCCTGGGTGGCGCAGTCGGTTAAGCGTCCGACTTCAGCCAGGTCACGATCTCGCGGTCCGTGAGTTCCAGCCCCGCGTCAGGCTCTGGGCTGATGGCTCAGAGCCTGGAGCCTGTTTCCAATTCTGTGTCTCCCTCTCTCTCTGCCCCTCCCCCGTTCATGCTCTGTCTCTCTCTGTCCCAAAAATAAATAAACATTGAAAAAAAAAATTTTTTTTTTAAAAATTGTTTGAAGTATTTTTGTTTCATTTCCCTTCCTTCCCACCCTCCTTCCTAAATATTCCCATCAACAATAAAAAAAAAAATTGAGGACATCAGTAAAGAAAGATTATCATCATTAGAAAAAAATCATGTGTTGTTTTTAATCCTTGCATTTCATGAATTTCTAGTTGCACATAAATGAGGATTACTTGCATTCTTGTTATGTCATTTGTAACCCAATAAAGTTTTTCAATTAACATTAATTTTTGTACTAATTAAAAATATGCAATAGAAGGGTTAATCAAAACATTCTAGAAAACAACATCTATCCATTCAATCTTTAAAGAAATGTGTAACAAGCAGTTTGTCATACTCTGGCAAGCTAGCTAATGATTGGCTTCTGGTATATTAGGCTGTTATGAAGCTAATAGCACACTAAAAATCTTCTCTTCATGTACAAATTAATTGCATTCATATGCAATTCACATCGCTGTGACTTACTTTGCATTTTGATGCTTTTAGAAGTTTATGTGAAACTTCTTGCACCTTCTCCTTTTATGCATTCACAGCTTTGATTATCCATTCTGTAACCTGAATAAAGTGGAAGGCTGGAGTTCCTGGCAGCCAGCTGCCATCAACTTAAACTAATTTGGCAGAAAGCTAAAATGTTTAGTTAAATTATGGTTTCTATAATTGCCCAAAAGATTTTAAAAGGGGTTAGATTTTTTATTTCCTGTTTAAATATATACAAAGACTAGTCCCTTTGTTGTATACTAGTATGCTTTCCATGGAAAGTGATTTGTCTTCCTGCAGTGCTGCTGTTTCTGAGTTCTAATGCTGAGAACATGGGATTTTAGACTCTATCTTTAATGTGTTTTCTCAATACAAATGGAGGTAGAGAATCACTTTACAAAGTGTTTCCAAAATTTGTTTTAAAATATATTCATAAAAATGTTCATAACTGGAACCTAAAAACCTGAATTTTCTGGATTTTTTCAACAATTAACTCATCCTTGTCAAAAGATAGGAAAAATGTCCTAGACCATCTCTGCAAGGCAACACATTTGCCTTCATAGTTGCGTTTTTGTCTCTAATAACAATCGTAACATCTAAACTCACGAAATCAGGCCTTAAATAATTAAGATCAGGTCTTTTAAACTCAGATGATTTTAAATTTAGAATAGATATGTAATCTTCTTTCCTTTGGGTTCTGAAACATCTAATTAGTTCTCTACTCATTTTATAATTAGAGGCAAAATGCTGTAACTTTCTTGTAGGACAGTTTCTCTTGCTACTGATCAAATCATTAGCAATATAACTTTAAAGAATTTGTGCTTTTTGTTAAAATTTAGTGTCAAAGTCCTAGATATGTCCAATTGATGATAAAATAACAAGGATTCAATGTTCATAAGCATTTGTAAAGATACATGGATCTTGATAAAAGAAGGATTTGCTTGTCTAGGCATTAATATTTGCCAAACAAAATTAGAAATAGGGTGCATTCAGTCACAAAATACAAACTGTTCCAAAGTGAACCTTATGTATCAACTCTTAAAGCCATCCAGAAGAGAAACATCCTATTTATATTCCGTACCTCTGACTGACAACTGAAATTTGGCCTGTTTACTTTCATGGAGGAAAGGATCTCAGGGAGGGCTACAACAAGACAAAATTGCCTTTAATTAATTCCTCTTTCTTTTCATAATCCACCGGAAAACCACTGTTGGCCCCTTGTTCTTCATTAAACAGCTTGTGTGAGTCTGTTGTGGGTCAGAATAATGTAATAGCTTTCCTATTAGACAATGGTATGATTCCCACCATTATCCCTTACAGGGTCTGTAAACTTAATTAAGTTATTTAACCTCACTCAGCCTGATTTTGACTTCAAATCTACAAATCAGATAATGATCCCTATACCAGTGGGCTGTGAGGATAATTAAACAAAATGTTTGTATAATCCAGTTGCCCAAACCCTAGTACAGTCTCTATGCAGTTTACTTATAATTCACTAGTCATTTTCCTTTAGGGGCCAGTTGAACATACTGTGGCTTTCTCCCATTTTTGTATCCTTGCAAGAAATCCTAAAAGGAAACAAGGAAAGGGATTCATTCATGACTAGGGCTTTAATGCTAGTGGTAATGTTAGGCTACCAAGTAGTAACATAACTTAACTTTGGACTTGGAGCCCTGTTTCACTACTGAACCAAGATCCTTTGTCTTCTATAGCTGGGCTCCCTGTGTTGCCCCACCAACTTCTAGGGCACTAATGACAAAGTCTGTCAACTTTGCTTCATGGCCTAGACCTCTCCTCCTGCCCAGTGGATAGGATAGCCTAGATTCAAATGTATTGAAGAGTCAAATGTAGTCTCATATTGGATTCTCTACTGATTTCTCTGGACACATGGGTCAAGGTGCAGAGTGTAGCCCATACTGCCAGCTGTTATATGTAGATATAGTGAGATTGTTTTGGCTTTATTTCAGGGGGCCTTTCTCCTTCTCTGCCACCTGGCCACCATTACCTCAACCCTAAAAACTCCAGTTATTAAAAGTTTTAAATCGCTTTCGGTGATCAACCTTTCCAAAGAAGAATCAGAAATTGTTGCTGGCTACCTATTTCTGACCAAGTATGTAACTATCACTGTGAAGATATATATATGTATACATATATATAATTTTTATATTTTATATTTTATATTTTTATATTTTTATTTTATATATGCGTGTGTATGTGTATATGTGTGTGTGTGTGTGTGTGTATATATATATATATATATATATATATATATATATATATATATACGAATTTTTTTTTCCCCATGGTGCTCTAAAGAATTGGTCAGAAGGGGCAGAGAGTAGAGAAGGTCCACATCCTGGTCTACTGGAATCTCAGTTTTTACTCAATAGAGCCCTGCCCCACATTTTATATATAAAGTTCCTGGAACACAGTAGATATTTAATATATTATTTAATACATTTTGTTTTCTTATCTTCCATGCACCAGTGTGCAGACTCCACATTCCAAATCTATCCATCTTATTCTCCCTTGCAGCTTGGCCACCCCAAACCCAACTTCTTAAAACTGTTAGGCTTCTGAAGATCAGGGAAACACTGCACTAAAAAAATTAAGAGATGGTGAGCCAAGATATATTCCCATTCCTGGACTCTAAATTCTTTAACTTATAACTCTACTCACTCAAAAGGAAGAATTTGAGAACTTGTTGCAGGCTACATGTTTTTGAGGTTTGTTTGGGAAAAGACTTAATCTCATGTCTCTCACATCATGGCATGCAAGAAACTCTATTCTCTACCTGAAAATAAAGTCTCTGAACGAGAAGGTATCTTAATGGCTGAAACATAGAATCAAGGACAAAGTAGATGACCATGTCAAAATGGAAAGTAATATGTAGTTGGTTATTTAGAGCTCCTTTTGTCTGATTTGTTCCCTACTGTTTCCATGAGCAACCAAGAAGATACCCTATTATATCCCTCTCTCCAACCCATGCTGAGCTTTACTTGGTAAATATGAGTTGGCTCTTGCCAAAATCTGTATATTATCTTGCACTAGCCCCACATATCCATCCCAATATCCTGACACATGGACCTACATATAGTCTCTATTTTTCTCTACAAGATTGGAGGCCTTCATTATTTTTGCATGTGTTACATGGAATCCTGTCACTCAATTCTGTTGTTCCTGAAAAACTTCAAATCTAAAGAGTGTCCATAATGAAATTGAAAGCATATCCAAATATACCTGATGTTTTCAAAGGCATCTTAAATCTGTAAAAACATTAATATAATCTACGTTTTCAGACTTTATCATTTATGACATATATATGCATTCAGATATATGTATATATACACGTGTGTTATATATTCATTTGCATATATTGTTTCTATACATATATATAAATCTGTACATATATAATGGTATATATAAACATATTATAAATATAAAACATTTAATTGGAAAAATATGTAGACATGTGAGTATATATATGTATGTATATACATGCACATATGTGTATATAGATATATGTATATTATTGACCATATGTAGATATGTATAATGGTATATATAGAAAGGTGTTAGTATGTATATGTGTGTGGAGGACAATGTGTGTCTGTGCCTATTCACATAGATAAAAAGATAAAGATATAATCTATGCTGTAGGTCATTTCCAAAGCTCTTGAGGCAGTAGTTCTCAACTGGGGGCAATTTTGCCTCTCAGTGGACAGTTTGCCAATATTAAGACATCTGTGTTTGTTGCAAATGAGAGTGAGGGGCTGCTACTGGCATCTACTGGATAGAGGTCAGGAATTTGTTACTATGTATATTATGTACAGGATAGTCCCATAGCAAAGAGTTATCTGGCCAAAACTTCAACCATATAGAGGTTGAGAAACTTTGAGTTACAGGTTTCTTTGCAAATAGTGGACATAATAGAAAATCCCAGTGCCCCCTGTATCTCCAGGGTTAGATTAGTATGATAGCACACATTTAGCTGTAGGCTATATTCTGCCTACAGTTTATAATCACTTACATCAACTGACATAACTTTTCACAACTTGTACTCAGCTCACCATCACCTGAGAATGACAATGGTTGATTATTTGGTATCAGACACCAACATTTTGTGCAGGAATAGAAGGCTACATGGCTTTTCTTGATCCATAACTGAAGATACCACCTCAAGGATAAACATTAATCATCAGATGCAATCATGCTGCTCTCTGCCTCATGCATTGTGCTATCTTAATTATGACTCCTTTTTTTTGACAATAAGGTTAAAAATATTAAGCAAGTTCACTTGAGAACACATGTTCTTCCTTCTAGTGAGCATTTAACAATTACTTGATTGAAGATCTGAGCTGTAGGTAGCTATAATTTTGCAGATTCGTTATATTATTTCTGGCTTACTTAAGTGTTGACTCATTTTGTACTGTCTGAGAGCTGAAAAGAAATCGTTGGGGAAAGCCTAAAAATACCTTTGAGTTTTCCTTGTGTTGCTTCAATTTTATTTCTTTAATGTACAATGAAAATCATGTTCTATGCACATAAGGAATCTCAAAATCTCTCAAAAGGAGGGAAGCCTTCTTTTCCCTCCGTGCTCTCAGACTTTGTGTCATTTGATAATATACATGAGTAGGTTTAATACTCAATCATTTCCCAAATCTAATTTGACTGTCGAATCGGGTTTAATTTACATCATGATACAATTTCTCACACCAGAAAGCATAGTAACCCTTCTTTTCTGAGGTTAATGGTGATCTAGTTTAAAGCCTAAAAGATAATTACAAGGAATGTGCTTCAGGTGACAGAGTAGTTTTGACAATCCAAGACTATTGATAGCTTTTTAATTATACTTCTTTCCACCATAGAGACTGGATGCTTTATGCCAAATAGTTTAAAGGTCTGCCTTTGTGCTTTTCAAATTAATCCCCATTGTAATCAATATTTTTAAGCTACTGATACTCTAGGTGCCTGAAACTTTACTCCACCATTCTACAACTCCTGAAATGAAATGAAAGTCTTGGGTTATTAATTTTCCTCATCCATGAAATATAAAAGAGTATCAACCAAGAAATACACAAATATACTTTGACTCTCTTTGTCTTCTTTATTCATTTGATATTTTGTCACATTTAACAATTTTTGAATTTCAGGAATTGTTTTGCTTTGTTTTAGGTGAAAATTTGTCAGCAGAGAAGGTTGGATTCCAAGAAAAGATGAAAGTCTAGGATTTAGTAAACCAGAAGGAAAACACAGCAAAACAAAGCAAAACAAAAAAACAAATGTATTTTATGCAGAATCACTTATCCTTCTGCAAATACCTGTACATTTTTCTAAAACATATTTAACTATTAAATAATAGAAAAAAAGATGAAGAAAGGTCAATTTCTTGAGGTCAAAAGGTCAGGAAAGACAATTTATTATTGTCTTTATCTTTAAGTCTAAATTAATCAATTTTTCTTCAAGGTTTTATTTAAGTTCCAGTTAGTTAACATACAGCATAATAATATAATTTCAGGTGCTAGAATTTAGTTACTTACCACTTACATATAATACCCAGTGCTCATCACAAGTGTCCTCCTTAGTACCCATCACCCATTTAACCCATCCCCATGCCCACCTCCCCTCCATCAGCCCTCAGTTTGCTCTTATAGCTAACAGTCTGTTTTTATGGTTTGCCTCTTTTTTTCCCCTGTGTTAATCCATTTTGTTTCTTAAATTCCACATATGAGTGATATCATATGGTATTTGTCTCTCTCTGGCTTATTTCACTTAGCATAATACCCTCTAGCTCCATCCACGTCATTGCAAATGGCAAGATTTTATACTTTTTTTTTTCAACGTTTTTTATTTATTTTGGGACAGAGAGAGACAGAGCATGAACGGGGAGGGGCAGAGAGAGAGGGAGACACAGAATCGGAAACAGGCTCCAGTCTCCAAGCCATCAGCCCAGAGCCTGACGCGGGGCTCGAACTCACGGACCGCGAGATCGTGACCTGGCTGAAGTCGGATGCTTAACTGACTGCGCCACCCAGGCGCCCCAAGATTTTATACTTTTTAATGGCTGAGCAATATTTCATTGTATACACACACACACACACACACACACACACACACACACATTTTCTTTATCCAGTCATCAGTCAATGGACATTTGGGGTCTTTCCATAATTTGGCTATTGTTGATAATGCTGCTATAAACATTGGGGTGCATGTTTCCCTTCAAATTAGTATTTTTGTATCCTTTGAGTAAATACCTAGTAGTGCAAATGCTGAGTTGTAGGGTAGTTCTATTTTTAACTTTTTGAGGAAACTCCATGCTGTTTTCCAGAGTGGCTGCACCAGTTTGCATTCCCACCAATAGTAAAAGAGGGTTCCCCTTTCTCTGCATCCTCACTAATACCCGTTCTTTCCTGTGTTGTTACTTTTAGTCATTCTGACAGGTATGAGGTGGTATCTCATTGTAGTTTTGATTTGCATTTCCCTGATGATGAGTGATATTGAGCATCTTCTCATGTGTGTCCTAGCCATCTATATGTCTTCTTTGGAAAATGTCTATTCATGTATTTTACACATTTTTAACTGGACTATTTGTTTTTTGGGTGTTGAGTTTGATAAGTTCTTAATAGATTTTGTATACTAACCTTTTATCAGATATGTCATTTGCAAATATCTTCTCCCTTTCTGAAGGTTGCCTTTTAATTTTGTTGATTGTTTCCTTCACTGTGCAGAAACTTTTATCTTGATTAAGTCCCAACAGTTCATTTTTGCTTGTTTCCCTTGCCTAAGGAGACATATCTAGTAAGAAGTTGCTATAGCTGATGTCAAAGAGGTTACTGCCTATATTCTCCTCTACACATTTAATATAATCCCTATCAAAATACCATCAGCATTTTTCACAGAGCTAGAAAAAACAATCCTAAAATTTGTATGGAACCACACAAGACCCAAATAGCCAAAGCAATCTTAAAAAAGCAAAGCAAAACCAGAGGCATCACAATTCCAGACTTCAAGTTATGTGACAAACCTATAGTGATCAAGACAGTATGGTCCTGGCATAAAAACAAACACATAGATCAGTGAAACAGAACAGAAAACCTAGAAATGAACCAACAACTATACAGTAAACTGATCTGTAACAAAACAGAAAAGAATATTCAATGGAAAAAAGTCTCTTCAACAAATGGTGTTGATGAAACTGGACAGCAGCATACCAAAGAATGAAACTGGACCACTTTGTTACACCATACACAAAAATAAATTCAAATAGATAAAAGACCTGAATGTGAGACAGGAAACCATCAAAATCCTAGAGGAGAATAAATTGATCAAATTGTTACAGCTTATTTTTCAAATTCAGTAAGCCTGATTATTTTGACATAAATTTAGTTCTATTTTTTTAAGTTGATATTATTCACACAAAGTCAAACATCTGTATGGAAACTGAAAATTTTAGTCACATATCCAGATGTTTGACTATATTAAATCAATTTTTACTTCATATTCTCATTTTGTCAAGATTATATTCTTCATTTCATAAATTATATTCTTAGCACTCAAGTCTTCATGCAGGGTCAAATTATGATCTCATAGATCAGATATATACTCTTTGTGGTTTTTATAAAGAAATTGAATTGCAACCTAGTCCTCATTAGACTATGACAATAACAGTCATAATATTTAGAGCTTTAGGGAGACTACTTATTTCAGCACTATCATTTAACAGAAAAGAAAAATGATGCCATAAGATATCAAATGTCATGTTCAAGATCACACAGTTATTTAGTGACAAAACTTAATGAAGTGTGGTTTTCTGGCTTAGTTTAAGTATTCCACCATACCATTCAAATTCATAAAACTATTATTTATTTCCTTTCCTGTAATTGGAATTTACAATCCGCTTTTAGAAATTAAATGGATAAGATAAACAGAATTTTCAGATTTTACAAAGACAAGTAAAATCAATAGAGTTTCTACCATAGTGGATCAAACATTTTTCTGTGTAACAGTCAACAAGATCCCTAATCTGTCAAGTCTTTAATTTCTCTAGGCATCAACCTTTCATTAGTAAAATGAAGCTAAATTTGGGGAGGATTATATAATATGGTATCTACAATGTGGTTTTTAGCGTGTCTATTGAGTGGAGGCAATTAGGAAAGACACTGAGGTTGGAAAATCCTCAGCATTTAAATAAAAAAAAACAGAATGGATGCATAATATACATATTTTTATTAAGTACCTACTATGTGCCGATCGCTATGCTCATGCTGAGGATAAAAACACTAAAAAAATAAATTGTTCAGTTCATTTAACCAATATGGCTGAAAATAGGATTCAAAATCATTACTATTTTCTTTTTCTTTTTAAAAAATTATTGTATTGTGTTGTATTGTATTTTTTACATAGAGAGAGAGCACAAGCAGGGGACAGTCAGAGGGGGCAGGGGGTGAGGAGAATCCCAAGCAGGCTCCACACTCAGTACAGAGCCCAACACAGAGCTAGTTTCCACCATCCTGGGATCATGACCTGAGCTGAAATCGAGTTAGTCACTTAATTGACTGAACCACCCAGGTGCCCCTTTTTTTCTTTTCCTTTCAATAAGATAAGACTGGAATAAGACTAGACAGGTGGGAAAGGTATAGTCTGGAAGTCCTTAAAACTAGCAATGGTAAACCATTAAATACTTTTAAGAAAAAAAAAAGAGCTCTGAGACGCAGACTAGTATAGAAAGATTATTATGGATGATGGTATCTAATCTACAAAAAAAAAATTACCTTGCTGATAATAGGAAAAGATGTAATAGAATTTTATAAAAGAGGACAGAGAGGGAACTAACACACATCTATCAATAAGAACTTTACAGGCATTTAGCATACACCAATGGATAAAAAAGTATAGGAACTTTTTTAGACATGCAGTATCACACCCATTTTACAGAATATATTACAACAAATAGCTTGAAGGTGAAGGAAAGAGAGAGTTATGAAAACATTTTAAGAAAAAATACTTGATGGCTGGTTAATAAGGGAGGAACTAACTATCTCAGAAATTATTATTTATCATGTAAATGGATTATTTTAGGAATATTAATTGCAATTAAAAAAAACATGACTAGGAAGATCTGGAATGCTGGGTAGGTAGAAGAAGTTGAAATAGAAAAGATGATGAAATATATTTGCATTTTTGATGGCTTTGGTCTGGAATTCTAATTAGCACCTATTTAGTAGCATGTTTTTAGAAACGAACTACTGAATCATGAATGATGATAAGGAAATTATTATTGAAAACACATTTTTAGAGTCAATTTCAAGAAATAGTTGAAACTCTGAAAATGAATACCTCAGAAATGGAAAAGGCATGTCAAGTTAGAAACTGTTGTCAAAAAATTTAAATGTCCAATTTTACATGAAAATAAGAGGAAACAAAAAAGGAGATGGTACAAAGCATAAAACCAGGTTAGAGCAGTCTCACAAAAAACTTTTAAACAGTGGATGGTTAACTGTCAAATACTGGAAGCACATAGAGTACAATGAAAACTGACAGTCACTAGATTTGGCCAATGTGTGGTCATAGTTTCCACCGCATGTCCATGGTGAAATTTGGAGAGAGAGAAGGACAAGTTAAAGGTAAATAAAAAGAAATTAAAAAATTCTATGAATATTTATTGCCTAGTTTTTTTTTGGGGGGGGGGGGGGCTAAATGTTTTCCTAAAGAAAATTATAGTAATGAAAGATAAAGTTTTTTGTTTTGTATGTTTGTTTTTTGAGATATAATTGTTTATAATTGTTTTCTTATGGCAAAACAAAAATGTTAGCAACCATAAATGACTTCTTAAAGTTTCTTTTATAAATATTACTGTCGGTGGAGTTCTAAAGTACATGACTCAAAGAGAATATTGCCCTTATGAAAAAACAGTTATGGATCTAAATGCAAGAAGACAGTATCTAGATGAGGTGGCTGGGCTCCTCTAAAGGTTTGTGAAAAGGAAAAAAAAGTAGAGAAGAATATTAAATATTAAAAATATGAAAACTAGTCAATAGATACTTAAAAGAGTTAACAAGAAGTGATGTAAAGATAAAAGAAATATTAGCCTTAGAAAGATTGGCACTTAATCCTCTGAGACCGAAATTTGATGAAATTGATGCCATAACTTAGTGTATATCTTTGTCTTTCCACAAGGTAGTTCACTTTAGTTAACATTTACATGCAAATATTAGAACATAATGTGAATATTACTTAAAATGAGAATTAAGCCTATATTCATCAATATATTTATATAACAAATATCAAATGATAATCAAAGACGTATTAAGTGATAAGCCATTCGTTCTCAGTATTATAATACACACTACATTCTAGATTTATGTGATTTTAAATGAGGCAATTCCTCGCTTTTTGTCATTTTTCAATCTTCAACTTTCCCCATCTTGTAACAGCCTGACACAGGGTAGGTACTCAGTAAATATTGTGTTGAATTATAGAAAAATATTTGTAAATTGTTTGGTGTGAATAAACATTTTTTCTCTTTGTGCTCATCTATTTATTTACATGCTTTTGTCATTTTTTTTTAGTGTTTTCATAGCTATTCTAACTTCAAAGCATGAACACAAGATAGCAGGGTCTTGCATTTCAATGCTCTATCATTTGTAGTCTAAATAATTATGTGCTATACATAAGATTTCCTCTGCCTTGGTGTGAAAAAGTTAATACCCTTTATGTGGCTAGAATGAGTTATCAACTAGTATTTATGTGTTTTACAACAAATTGTTTGTCACCTTCTCTGATTAAATGTGCCTATAATAACATTATTGTCATCATTCTTCTTAAGTTGCAGTTGATATTTAAATCATGCTGTCTCCTTTTCCTGGAATAGCCATGCCATTTTCTAAATAAATATCTCCCTTCAGGTGGAAATGAATAACCAAAAGTCAGCCATATTAGGGTCTAGACAGACTCAAACTTTATAACATATGATGGAAGTATAAATTGCAGTCAATCCATTTGTAATAACTCCCTTTACAGAATATAATGTTATTCAAAATTATAAAAAAGAATTTATTGTAGAATTTTTCTGTGGTTCATTTTATAACTTTTATTTTTCTTATATTGTATATTTTAATCTTTAGATTGCTTCTCCAAGAATGAAATCCAACCCACATTTAATGAAGCTGTTTTTGTCTAAGTTTATCCAGTTTAAGTTGAAAATAAATGCATCCGTCCTGACATAAAATAATTCTTTTTTTTAAGCCACAAAGTCTACACAAATCATACTTTTATCCATCTCGAAAATGTGCACATGTCCAGAAAGATTAAGTCAAATGTAGAACTGAATAATTGCTGAATTAGTATTTCTATCTAATGAAATTCTAAGCCTGAGTCACACATTTTGCCTCAGAAGCCAGATTTGGAGCTTTCACTATCAAGATAAATGCCTAAATTCTCCACCTCACATCACTTTCCAGATATATATGCCTTATACATGTATACTAATTGTAAAAATCTGGAATTTAATTAAAAAGCACAGTAAAATTCAAATTAAGTTATAGTTTTAGATTACATATTCCTGGGAATGTTACAACCCTCATATTGCTGGCTTTTCAGTGCTTTGCAGAAAAGCTTTATTAAAAAGGCTTTAAAGTGAAATTAATTTAAGTTTAAATTGTCACTTACAGAACTCTTCCAGCTAGCCTGAAGCAAAATTACATCTAATTCAAAATTAAAATAAAGATTTTAGCCCTCTCAAATCTTTTAACTGGTACTAACCCTTATTTCATTTTTAATTTCCACAATCCACAGAGAAATTAACCATATTGTATAGACTAACAGTTAGTCTAAATTATTGAAGAGGAATGCAAGTGTATGATTATGTGTGTAACTACATATGTTAATTCAATAGTTTAGTAGTAGAAGGAAAAATAAGGTAAATTCACTAATACAAGATAACTTTGAGGAGTTCTTTCACTCCTCATTTTCACTCACAGTGCACATCCCAACTGTTTTGCCTTATCTTCCATTTTTAAACACAAAGTGACTACTTTGTGTCACTTCCAATGCTACTACTCAGTTGGAGTCACTACTGTCACTTTCCTGTTTGTTACAGTACATTCCAACTGGACTCCTGTTTCTATCCTTCCCCACTATAGTCTGTCTCAAAACAGGATCCAGAACAATGCTTCATAAACCTACTTCAGATCTTGGTGCTCAGCTGCTCAAAACCTCCAATAGCTTCCACCTTACTAGTGTAAAAGCAGAGCCTTGCATTGCCAGCAAAGCTCTATAACATCTGACCCAGGATAACTCCCGGACTTCTACCTACTCCCCTCCTAGATCACTATGCCCTAGTTCAACGCCCACCTCAGAATGCTTTCTATGGCTGCTCCTACCTCCAGTGCTCCTCTCCAAATATCCACAACCCTCCAGATCCCTGCTCAAATGTCACCTTTTCATTGAGGTATTCCTGGAACATCGGATTTAAAACTGTAATTCCCCCCATTGCCAAAATCTCCACTCACTTTTCCCTTGCTTTCTTTTTCCCACAGCCATTATACCTTTCTAAAATATGTAATCTATTATGTACCGTGTTTATTGACTGTCTTACCACATTAGAATATAGTCCCCAAGAGAGCAAATACTTTTGTTTTGTTTTGCTCACTGATGTATCCCCAGCACCTACACAATTGCCTGGCATACAGCCCATCAAGAATAGGTAGGTACAGTCAAAGGGCTACAGTGGGTCACAGGAGTAAATGGTCATAAACAGTTTTTTAAATGTGTAGAAAGAATGTGACATTTGACATAAAGCCTGAAGGATGACAGAAAAGTATAATAGGTAGGGAAAACCCAAAGCATGCTCAGAAGTGTCTAGTTCCCCCAGAACTGGAGGATGCCAAAGGGAGTTTTGGAAGATGACAGAGACATATTGAAAGTATTTGGTATAAGGTCTTGAATGCCAAGGATGAGAGCTTATACTTCATATACATATTTTTGTTTTATTTTTTCCCCTTATGATAGTCTATAAGATAGCATACTCATAGGTTCAGGCTACTAAGCTGGTAAAACTACTCAGAATAAAACTGGAGCTACAAAAGTATTTGCTATCAAATCATACCATCTCCTGAATCATTGCATGTTTTCTGCCATTTGCTGGCTCAACTTTATTTTGTGCTTCTATCCACAGAGAATGTTCAGTGAGTAACTTAGCTAATTAGAACTTATTTTGAGCCTTTGCATGAAATAGAAAAACTTAAAAAAATAAATAAAAAATAAGCCTTCCCAGTGTGTGAATTTTTGGTTTATGGTGTAGGTTTAATTAGAATTGGATTAGAATCAAGATCAAGGGTGGTCATACATCTTCTAATTAATTTCAGGATTTAGCATCTGAGCTCTTCTGCAAGTTCAGGTCAATTTTACTTTCTCGCTCTCTTGATTCTTGCTAGAAAAGCAAAGCAGCTAGTAAATGTTCATTCTAGACACTAATTGCAAAGTTGCAAAATCTACTTCCGTGAGTGACGGTAAGTACATCTGGCATCACAAAATAAAGCTTTCTCATTTCATTCCAATAAAAAGTGATTGAATATCAATATCATAGTAAATGTTAGACTCACATTAACTTAGGTGAAAAAACAAACCAGCAAACGTTTGACAATGCAGAAAACACATGTTCTTCTTTACAAGTCTTTAATACTTGGTATTCTTATATGCACCTTTCATTCTAAAGTTACAATGATTCACAATCAAGGATCAATGAAGCAAGCAATGTTATTCATGGTACTATCAAATACTTGAGTTTATTTACTTCATGTAAATTAAGTCTTAAATAGCTTTTTGGGGACTTTTTTGGCAATTTTTTTGTGTCACACCAGAAACTGAAAAGATCCACAACAGTATTACTTGGCTTTTTGAGCCTATGTTAAAATTCATACAGCAAATTAATGAGAAGAAAAGCACTTGAAGAAATATATTTTTAAATGTGTTTTAGTGTTTTAAATATTGATGCTAATAAACTATATATTATTTATTTTGCAAGTATCACAGTAGCTAATGATATTTAAGAAAAATAGGCACAAGTTTAACCTCCTGCTCCAAGGAGAGTTTTTATGTATCTGAATCTGATACTCATGATTTGGTGCTAGCCCTAATTAGAGTATAACTTCCTATAAAGAACTTCTGGTGATATATAATTTACTCATAAAAAATTAGCAGCCTTATGGAATGTTGCAATGATATTTAACAGGAAAAATAGAATATAATAAAAATTAACAAAGGTTCATAAGTTTTACTTTTATAAGACAGAAAAAAATATACTATTTTTGCATAAAGATGAAGAACATATTTAAATACTCTCAATCAGTTGACCTTTTGTTTCATTGCATGATATTTGTCCTTGTTAAGCTCTGGTGCCAAAAGATTATTGCATTTTAAAGCCATTTCAAGGCTAAAAATATTCAGAATTTCTACTTCATAAAAATGTAAATTTGCATAAAGTGATTTATACTCTTAGAACACAAGAAGCATGAAACTAAGATTCTTCTTATTATATTAGAACTTGTGAATGTCAGATCAAAAGTGTATATTTTTATTATTATTTTTATAGGCATATAATGAAAGTTTACTATATTGGGGCCAATCCTGGACCAATGAAATCATCTCACTTTGTTTTCCAACATGAGAAAGAAAAAAAGTGACGGAAAATCAACACTCTACAGTGAACTCTTTAATTTTTTTTAATGTTTATTTATTTTTGAGCAAGAGAGAGATAAGGTGTGAGTGAGGCAGAGCAGAGAGAGGGAGACAGAATCCGAAGTATGCTACTGGCTCTGAGCTGCCAGCACAGAGCCTGACTTGGGCCTCGAACTCACAAACCATGAGTTCATGACCTGAGCCCAAGTCTGTTGCCTAACCAACTGAGACACCCAGGCATCTCTACAATGAACTTTTTAAAACATAATGTAAAACAATCAACAATGAAATACTTTTCAATTAGGAATGGATAGCATAATCTCTGCTGTGTTTACACTTCAAAAGTAAATTATATGAATTTGAAACACTTGGCATTTACTATTTTTTTTGTGGTTTGCTTTAAAAGGTGAGTAGTCTCTATAAGAGGTACATTTTTTTAATCGCACATACTAAAAGGAACTTTTCAAGTCTAAACTAATTTAAGTGTAAGACATTCTAGATATACTCCTTAGTTAAACTTTCTGTTACTATAGGCTGAAGCTAATTCTATGGAATGGGTTCTCATTAAGTCCTGTTAAGACCGCTTAGTATCCAAATATCATAATTTTATGATGCTGTGACTAAAAGACCATGGCTAGATATCCATGGATGCCAGGTGCTACAACAGTGCAAAAAGGGAGCATACCCTATGAGAAGGGTTGTATCTGAATCTACTGTAAAGTTACCGTTGCCTGTGCCTCTTTCAACAACCTTACTTTTACTTCCATGTCAGTCTTGAGCTAAAATACTCCATAGGATCTAATTTGTGTGTTTACCCTTTCCTACCGTTTGTTACGTATAATAAATTGACTCAATAAATATATTATTACCTCCTTCCCAACCCAGCATCATTGTCCCAACTTGGCCTATAACTATTTTCAGTTCAATTCTTCCTTTCTTAGTATTCACCTTAATTCTTCATTTCAGTTGTCTTGTGGTGACTTTATAACTCAGCTCCTGGGCATGAGGTAAAATGGCTCAAACTCGTGTACTCATTTTTTTTTTAAATAAGGGATTCCTATTTTATGTCTGGAGTAAAGATTCCAATAAAGTCATATGCTTACCAAGAGTATATGCACTTTAGAACCTCTGGCAGAGCTGTTCTTTGGTTCATTTTGCAAAAATACCCCTATCAAGGTAAATAAGCTAATTCACGATATGGGGCCAATGACTGGGTGTAAAGGAAAGATAGTACTTCTTCCAGGATTGCTGATATTTTAACATGAGACTACTGGATACACCATGCCTCAATCTAATGAATGGATCTCTAATAGTAAAATTCCAGGCAAAATTGAAAGCTGAGGAAAAGATAGTTTGAGGTTTGAAGAGTTACCTTTAATTCTCACATCCCATGTAAGTATCTTCCTTTTTTTCTATTGTGTGCCAGTCAAGCCCTGTCTCTCCAGAGGATTTATGTGGTTATCAAGTAGGTATCTTCGTTCCCTTCTCCCTCAAGGGTTGGTTTCCATTTTTCAAGTAATCCTATTGCTTCTCCAAAACACGACTTTTATTTAATATGTATTTTGACATACACTCTTCATCTTTTTTAAAGCCTATTTTATTTATTTTGAGAGAGAGAGCACATGTGGGAGAGGGGCAGAGAAAGAGAGAGAATTCAAGATCTGCCAGTGCAGAATCCAATGTAGGGCTCAAACCCATGAAATCAAGAGTTGGACACTTAACTCATTGAGCCACACATGTGCCCCATATTCTCAAACTTACAACAAAACAGGATATGGTCACATATGAGTATAAATTCCATTTTGGTATATGCTATGAAGCAGCTATGCAAAAAAAAAAAAGTATGTGAATGACTTTAGCCTCACATTGCAGCTGTGAATGGGAGAGGTTTGTTTGTCTATTAGGTTAAGTAGCCATATGAATAGTGGGGTAGAGTTACATTGTGCTAGGAAGGAATTAATCGTAAGAATCAGGTTATCATTTGGTGTAACCATTGAAATACACCTAGTAACTCATTTTTATGGTATGAGAAGGAAACTGTAGTCATCCTTGTTGCATTTGCTAAAAATCTAGTCTGTTTTCTAAGCAAGTGATGCCATTGGTGATTTCATATATAGAGGGACATGATTTATTTTGGATGAATTTAACTCATTTGTTATTTCTTTAGGAAGTTATGTTTTTGCTATATGGAAGCACTGGGTGGAGATCCTGGTGACTGACATCAAAGCCAAAGGGAAATAACAGTGACCAAGGAAGATCTTGGTGGCAACTTGAAGCTGTTAACCAAAGAACAGTTCCACATCCATTCTGCAGATGGCTTCTACTTTCACTATAATCATATTAATTAGCTATGCCACTTTAAGATACATCACCCACTAAGGCACTAGCCATATTCCCAGAGCAAGAGTGCCTATTGTCTCCTCTCTCATCCCACAACCATCCAGCAACACAACTGTAATCCCTAGACTTTACAATCACTGTTCCAACATCAGATCTGCCCCTCAGTCAGGGCTTCCCAGAGCATGGTGACTAATAACCCTCCCTATTCTGCTGGTATCCTAACTCTTTTCTCAGCTAAGCTTTCACACTTCAGAAATTCCAACAAATTAGGGCATTGCTTCTTAATTTTGGCCTGCATCAGAAACACTTGGAAGACATTAAATCACAGACTGCTGGCTACAACTCAGATTTTCTGATTCAGTAGATAGAGGGTGATATCCCCCAAAATGATGGGGTCCCATCATTTCCCAGGTAATTCTGATGCTGCTAGTCCAGGAAGCAAACTTGAGGAATAACTGCCTTAAGATCTAGTTTCTCCAACTTCCTTCACTTTCCTTGTATGCTTGTCAAGTCAATTATCAGGTGAACCTTTTTGTTTCTCTTTGGTTGGTTGCTCTTAAGCTACAGAATTTTATGGAAAAAAATACTAAAACCTATTTACTTGGCCATCTACATACTCATGTTAATTGAATTTTCCAGATTTTCACTGCTACTCTGTAATCTGTTTTTCCTTTTCTATTAGATTAGGTACAACTCTTCTTCTGAGACTCCACTACAAAATCTACACCTGCTCCTTGATTCACATTTGAATTCATTCTTCCACCCAATTATTCAACAGCTATTTATTAAATATCTTCTAAGTGGAGATAAAGAGAACACAAATAGTGTTTCTGTTATAACAGGACTTATATTCTGGTTGGGAAAAATGAAAATAAAACAAATGTTGAGCATAATCTAGGTAGCATGTGGAAGAAAAATAAAGCGGGGAAACTGATTTTTTTGTGTGTGTGATATGCTTCTAATTATACAATTTCTTTTTTTTCCTAATAAGAATTTTCCTATCTATTATTGAGTACCATTATTATCCTGTCAGCCAACTGGCCTCTCCTTCTTCTTCACAACCTTCTCTCTACTCCAAACAGGTTCCCCACGCAGTCACTCAACATGTAATTTCCAATCCTACAGAATGTTTTCTATATGTAGTTTTACTACAACCATTTTTGGTCTTTTTTTTTTGTAATTTTTATTATGAACAGTTTAATAGCTAACCATCACACCATAATTCCCTATAGAAGATACTTAACCAAAAACAACACTTTAGGATCATAATGTTATTCCATCAGCATACCAATTTTATGAGGCAAGTACTTTTAGTACTCCTATTTAGAAAAGAGTAGACTAAAGTATTTTACGAAGTCACAGAAATTTGAATCCAGGCAGTGTTTCTAGAACCTGGGATTTTAATAATTGGGCTGTTACAATAACTGATTACAAAGGAACAACATAAAGTGATGTGACAGCAAAGAAGAATAGGATGCTAACTCCTCATAGAGGAATTGGGAAGAGGTCACTTGGGTGGTTCCTCTGTCACTTGGCAGTTTGTGTCTCAGGTTAAAAATTCCTTAAAAAAGACAAATTTATTTCGAGGAATAACTTTCACACAATGTAGGTGATAATACATTGATGAGTTCATTGGTCAATTGATTTTCAGTAACATCTAAATAGGAAAAAGCTTTACATACTACGATGAGGAATGTGTTTCATTTTTTTTTAATGTAAGGCTAAAGCAGGTATAGAATATAGCGATAACAAGAATGAATAGATTTAACTTACTAGCTGGCATCTTCCATAAATTTCCACCATACATTGCCTACCAACTCACAGAGAGTGAACAGGTTGAGCCCAGCTCTCACAAGGGTGAGAAGAGACAAGAGGCAGTCAAAGAAAACATTGACTAGATCTGATAGTTATGTGGCCCATGAAACACATTAAAATCTTTCAAAAGATCAACATTCCAAAATCTTGTCCAAAAAATCCCTCATGCTTTATTTTTTGCCTATTTCTTGGGAACTGTCAAGACACTGTCACCTTTAAAACATAGCAGCAGCTATACAAACTTTGATAGAAGATGATTCACGTTTTTACTTCCATTTTAAATTTAAAGAAAACATCTGTTAAGATATGAGTTTTATGCCTTTGCTTCAATCAAGTTACACCATTTTTATCTCTCAGCTCATATGCAAAACCATATTGAGACAGCTGAAAGGAAAAGCCCAATGCCATATTCATTGTTTTGAAGGATAGTTCAAAACAATGAGGCCTGCCATGTCATGTCATAATGGTCACGTTCCACAGGGATAAATCTATGTGATAAATAGTACCTTGGGTCTTTTTGAAATCATCATTTCTTATGAAATGTATTTGGAGTTTATATATATATACATATACATACACATATATATAATATTATATACATATATACATTATATAATATATAATATATAATACATTATATAAATACATACACACACTCTCTCACACACACATATGCACACACATGATTTTTTTCTATCCCAACAAACCCCTAGTGACTATATTTAATAAGCTATATTCAATTAGGTGAATTTACAGAGAGGCTAACTTAAAACCCTTTTCCCCAGATGGTGAAGTGAATTGACATTTATGTTATAGCCAAACAAATAAAAAGTCCTTCAGGCAGTAAAAATTATATTTTGGTAGGAGTGGGGAGGGTGGTATTTTCTGAAGGGTATAACTCAATCTTATCTGAAATAAACAACATCGCAGAGAAGATCAAAACATGTAGCTTGACTATTTACATAAAAATATAAACATTTTTGTTTTCAAATATGTAGCTTCTGGAGCTATTGGGGCCAGGAGTGAGTTATTTTTTATGATATTTCCTCATGGTACATCGTGTCCTCCTCATAAGAAGAATTGCCTTTCTCCTATGACAGGGAAAGAGAAACATGAGCACTGAACCAAAATTTCTCAAGTTGACAGCAAGCATGACTTTTATGGGTGCTACAAGAATATGATCTATTCACTTGTTGCGGCTAGAAAAGATTTTGTAATTCATACCAGATTGCGAAAGGTCACCCTTACTCAGGTGAAACAGATGAAGGGAATTTGCATGTGCTTTGTGTGCAGAGAATGAGTAACATATATCTAGCCATGTGACACTGTTTCCTATACAGACTGGTCAAACTGCTGTGTTCATCTATTGTTGATGCATATATGAGAATCCCAGAATTTAAGAGATCCAACAGTCTAGTCTAATCATTTCATTTTGTAAATAAAGAGATTTAGATTTGTTAAAGGTTGTTCCTTTTTCAAATACTATGCTGGAAATACTGTAAACTCAAATATTAGTACTGTTTTTTTAATCTTTCCACTACACATTCAAGACATACATTTATAGTCTATAAATAAGGAGATTGTACAGCAAATATAATAGGGAGGACATATATCTACCTTTCTCTGTCAAGAAAATGGCACCAAAGTATATGAATGGGACGTCTACTATACTGTCAAACAGTCTCACAGTAGCTGACCTTTATGAAGTGCTTGCTATGTGCTAGGACCTGTTCTAACTTCGTCACATGTATATATCCATTTATTCCTTGCAATAACCCACTAAAGTGAGTAGTATAACTACCATTTTTTAGATTAAGAAACAGGGAGGGGTACACAAGCTTAGTAATGTCTCCAAGACCAACTGGTTTGAAAGTCGTATCCAGGATGAAACTTAAGAGTTTATATCTTCACAGTGATGTACACTCTCTGCTCGTGACTATGAAATAGATACAAAGAGTGACAACAATTATTTTATTTGAAATCTATCCTTTTGCTCATTGACTGAGGGTAGCTGTCTTTTCAGAAGTCTGGGTTAGATTATGCCGACTAGTACCTATTTCAACTTTTGACTCATTATCTCATGTTAGGGAACACTGGCTAAGTGGCTTGTGCTTAGTTATTAATTATAACACAGAACTTTAAAAAGTTTAACTTCATATTAACCTTTAAAATCAACTTAATCATTCATTTCATTACTAATTACTTAATGAGTCCCTATCATGTCTAAAGTTGAGTACTAGTCTATGAGCAAAAACAAAGATTGTCCTGGTCCTTGAGGAGCTGGACAGAGGGAATACTTTGTTTGGTTGACTTTTAAAAAAATATATAAAATTGGCTTTAATAAAACTCTCTCTTTCTAGTGTACAGTGCTATGATTTTGACAAACGCATAGAGCTGCGCTATGTAGAGCTATGTAGAGCTATGTAGATAGCTGTGCTGTCCTTAATCAGGATACATAACAATTCCATTACCTACCCTTGTGCTACTCCTCTGTACTCAACCTTTCCACTGTCCCCAACCCCTGGCAAACATTGATCTATTCTTCATTCTTATGTTTTGTCTTTTCCAGAATGTCATATGAATGGAATTACAGAATATGTACTATTTTGATCCTGGTTTCTTTCACTTAATTTAATATGCTTGTGATTTGCTGCATGTCAGTGGTTCATTCCTTTGTATTGCTGAGTACTACTCCTCCATTGTATAGATGGACCCAACGGTTTCTTTACCCATTCACAATGGAAGGAGATTTGGATTCTTTCCCATTTTTGGTAATCATGTACAAAACTGCTATAAATATTCACAAACAGATTTTGTGTTAACATCAAATTACTCTTAGGTTAATCTCACTTAAGTAAATTCTTACAAGTGTGATTCCAGGGTCATAAGGTAATTATAATTTTACCTTTTCTTTACCTTTACCTTTACCTTACCTTTATAAGGAGCTATAAAACTGTTTTCCAAAGTGAGCATAACATTGTTCACTCTCATCAGCAATGTATGAAAACTCTAATTTCTTCACATTTTTTACAAGCAGTTGGTATTGACAGGTTTTTTCTCCCCCCGCTCCAGCCACCCTAATAGGTGTGTGTGAGTAGTATCTCACTATAGTTCTAATTTAATGAATGCTGATGGTAAGCATATTTTCGTACTCTGTTATCTATCCTTATATCTTCTTTGGAGAAGTATTGTTCAAATCTTTTGCCAAATCTTTTTGTGTTGTTTTGGTTTTCTTTTGTTTTTTTTTTTCACATTATTGGCTCACCCACTTTTTAACTCCCTTCTTCATCATTGGCAATGACTAAATTCTTGAATGATTCTGCATATCCTGTCCCTATATTGACCAAATATCAAAATCACCCAGAGAAGTTGTTAAACACAGTTTTTTGGCCCGTTCCAAGAGTTACTGAGTCAGAATCTTCAGAGGGTGAATTTCACAAATTAAAAAAAAAAAAAACCTCCCTATGTTGAAATGCAAATTAACACCATGTTAAGATACCATTACATTCCTAATAGAAGAGCTAAAATAATTATTTTTTTCAAGTGAAAATATCAAATTCTGGTGTGGACACAGAGAAGCTTTCTTGGACGTTGAAAGGTATAAATGAATCAACATATAAGCCTTGTTGATTTTAATCTCACAATTACAATGACTTATTTTATCCTACTCTTAAAATTACCTAAACATATAATGATAGGGATGGACATGATAAATACATTTACTCGCAATTTATTTTCATATACAAACCAACAAACAAACTTGGGTTCAGAGAAGTGAAGGAGAGAAAGTTACAAGAGAAAAAGCATTTAGTTAAAAAAAGGTGGAGGGGGGGGAGGAGGGAAAGGAAGGACAAGAATTAACACCTGTCCTTTAGTACAAAGTTGCTCATAAGTTACTCTACAAATGTCTCTCATTTTCAAAATGCCCAACCGCAACATATGCCCAGAATATTTGACCCTCTAGAAGCCCATCCCATTTTTCTGCAATACTTTTTGATGAAACTCTAATCCGTACTTCTCTAACTCTAGATTCCTATTGGTTTCTGAACATTGCCCTATTTGTGTTTTCTCCTCTGCTGTTCTCAAAACTACCTGATGCAATTAATTTCTGTTGTGACAGGAAGATTAAAGAGGTGACTGTATTAGAGCCTGAAACAAAGACCTGTTCTTTAATCAAATAACTAGACACAGACTTTTAAACTCTTTTTTCCTTTTATATCCGTTTTTACTCTTCCCCCAACCTTTGAAAAATAATCTGTCCTCTACAGAAAAAAAAAACCTGCATGTTTTAATTGCATTATGCTTAAATATATAAATTGAATGCATCTGTGTGGTGAGCACATATTTTCTCTATGTGTATTTCTTAAATGGTAAACTCCTAGAGGGACTGACTGGGTAGAATGCACTTCCTTAAGACATTTTGCATAAAACCAGTTGCGATTATGCTTCTTATCAAAGTTATGAAGATGGCTATAAAAGAATGATTCACATTAAAAAGCAGTCAATATTTACTTCTCATGCTCATTAAGGCAAGAAATGTGAATTGAAAAACCACTACTAAACATATTGATGGTTGTAATTTAAGTAAATTTATGGACTAGCCTATCAGAGGGCTTATATATTTAATAATGATTTTCATTCTTTGCTCATTATATGAAATTTTAAATGATCAATGACCCTGGAATATTTTCCCAATTAAGTTGATACAAAGAAAATGACAAAAATTAGATGGCAGATATCTGGGGGCTAGAATATTATGAAGGAATACTTTGGAAAAAAACAAAAGCTTTAGTAGAGGGCAATTTAAATCCTGAATTACTGAATCTATCCTTCAGAGCACATATTAAAACCAGGGACCGAACTAATAAAGGCAGAGGATAGATCTGTGTTAGGGATGGAGTGCGGTAAAGGACAAGTATAAGAAAGTTATTTGTATAAGATTTTTATTAGAGTTGATATCACTAGGACTCCTGACCTAGAAAGAAATCACTCTTGATGGTGAGGACAAGCCTTGGTGATGTTAGTTATCTTGGAATTGGAGCTGGTTGTTCTAAATATTTAGTACCAAGCAGTGTCACTGAAGTACTTTAGCTTTTCCCAGCCACAATTTATTAGATATTTGAAATCCAAATGTTCCTCAGTCCCGCTCAAACCTATTTTTATCTCAGCTGATGTTGCAATTTTGTTCTTATAGACCTGTCAAAGACAATTTTTTAGGGTTGCAGCATAATTTCAAGCTTTTTGTGTTATTTCTTATACCACCACATAGTTTTTACTCTGAATCATATACTTTAACTGTTTGTCACATATGGGCTTTTTACAAGTCTGCACACCAGTCTTCTATTTATTCTGTTTCTGTGTTAACTTTACCCACAATATGATATGACTTTCTTTTTGTGTGTTTATAATGAGATAAATGTGTACAAGCTAGATAGACAGACTTATACCATCAAATCACTGCAATAATTTGTATTCTCATGTTATTGCAAAACTGACTATATTTGGTAAAAGATGATGTATTTGGAGAAAACTGATTTTCCTTATTCACTGATAGGATTCACTTAATGTATTGATTTTCTAAAGAAAAATGGCATATTGCCAACTGCTCTTCCCATTCCCTGAAACTGCTTTTCCACAGTTTCCTTCATCCATTATTCAGATCTGTTACAAGTTGACTTGTACCCCCAAGTTCATATGTTGAAGTCCTTTTCCACCAGTACCTCAGAATATAAACTCATTTGGAAATATTCATTATGGATGCAATTAATTAAGATGAAGTCATTCTGGACCAGGGTGGGTCCCTAGTTAAATATAACTGGTAATCGGGGCGCCTGGGTGGCGCAGTCGGTTAAGCGTCCGACTTCAGCCAGGTCACGATCTCGTGGTCTGTGAGTTCGAGCCCCGCGTCGGGCTCTGGGCTGATGGCTCAGAGCCTGGAGCCTGTTTCCGATTCTGTGTCTCCCTCTCTCTCTGCCCCTCGCCCATTCATGCTCTGTCTCTCTCTGTCCCAAAAATAAATAAACGTTGAAAAAAAAATTAAAAAAATAAATAAATAAATATAACTGGTAATCTTATAAAAAAAGAATGGCACGTGAACAGACAGGCAAGCACATGGTGAGAATGCTTCCTTAAGACTGAAATTGCCTTACCATAGCCAAAGAACTGCCACGAGGAGGCCTGATACTGATCCTTCTCTAGCACCTTCAGAGGGAGCATAGACGTGCATCTTCGACTGCTAAGCCCCCAAAATGGTAAGAATAAAGTTCTGTTGTTTAAGTCACTCAGTGTGCAGCACTCTGTTATAGCAGCCCTGGCATACTAATAAAGTATCTAACCAAGATTCCTATAGACGTCAACAGATAGGAGCCAACTCATCCACTTCTTTCCTGGCAATTACACCATTTGAAGCTTCACTTGTTCTCTGCTCTTTGGATGCATGTGTTAATCCTTCTCTCCTACCATGCAACCTCCCCCACCGTTTCTCCTCATCCCATCTTCTCCTGTCGATTATATTCCTTTTTCTGAATGATTTATCACCAATATCTCAATCTCTGCTGAATTCTGTCCCACAGCTTACAGTCATGGTGAAGTGGCTGTCTGTTTAAAAGTTAGAGAGGCCTTAAGGGTTAGAGAGACTTGCTGCTCCTTCTTTCTTAGCATTGAACAAAATCTGGCTTTCATCCTTCCTACCTATGGAAATTATTTTCCTAAATATCAGCAGTCACCTAATTTTCCGGTAAAAAACATTCTTAAACATCTTTTCACTGTTTTCAATTTTTGGTCCCCAAATATATTGCCAGTAATATCCCTCTTATTTATTTGTTTGTCTGCTTATAATTACATGTAGACATACAGCACTTTGAGCCCTACTACAGCCTAGGGCTCTCCTTTGTGGAGGACATGGAGGCTGTTTGACTTTGTGGTTTGGGCCCACCTGAGGTCATCTCCCCATTCAGCTCAAAATGGACAAGACATACACTGCAGAGATATAGGAGACAGAAACCTTCATGCCATCGACTCCTCATTCTCTCAATTGCTAGCTAAATGATGAGTTTTTGTTTTGTTTTGTTTTGTTTTAATGTTAACACTATTCTGCATAGACTCTGTCTACTATTCTCTTTCCCTGAGAAAAGTCTTCTTACCTGGCTCTGTAATACCATTGGCCCTCAAATATAATTTGGACCCCAGATATAATTTGTTCAAAAAAGAACTCACTTTGTTCCATAAACTCCACCTGATATTCTGCTTCAGTTTGTTTTGGCTGTTTGTTTCAAGATTACAATCTATAAATCCAGGCCAGGAACTTGGAGTCATCTCTATCTCCCTTACACTGCACTTCCCAGGTGGCCCCTAGGTCCTGATAATTCTATATGCAAAACATCTCTCAAATCTACCATCCTTTCTGTAGTGTTACCTGGAATATTTGTGCCTCCTCACCACCCAGTTGTCGCTTATCTAATCTACTCTGCCTATTGTTTTCACAGTTATGCTTCTAAAATATTAGTAATTAAAAAATATATTTGTAGGATATTATTACCAGATATATTTTTCCTGTTGCCTTTTGGAATAAACTCTTAATGCTATAATATCCAACTTGCTTATTAACCTGCCTTTTTGCTTAATCCCTAAACGTATTCATACTTACTCTAACTATAGCTATCTCCTAATCATTCCCTAAATATGTTGTGGGAACAAATATGCTATTATTTGTATTGTTCCCTCTGTGCATAATGCTTTCTTATTAAGCTGACAAAATCTACTTTCAGTGGTGCTTCCTTTGTAAACATTTTGGGACATATACTCCTTAGAATTTGAATTAATCATCCTTTGGGGAAGTATTTTTTTTGTTCATACTACAACTATATTATGTATCGTTTGTATTTTAGTGTTTAAGTGATTAATTATTGTAGTTTGAATTACCTTGTATTGAACAATTTTACTAACTCCCAAATAGATACTATAATCTTCATTATTCAAATGTAAAATTATTAAATAAATCTTTATATTCAGAAATCTAAGAAACCATAAGCAAACTTAGGATAATATTAATCAATAATATTCATAGTGGGTAGCCACCCACACTATAGTAATAGTAGGATAGGGACTGTTCATATAATCAATGTAACTATAAACCTATCAGTGTCTAGCAAATACTAGCACTTCAATAACTGCTTTTTTAAAATGAATTCATCCCGATTTATATTTAAAACACATCACATTTTTGAAAAGTTATAAAATTATGATGAAAATAAATAATTAATTGGTAGAATAAGAATATCTGTTATAGAAATGCAATTAAATAATCATGGATGAGCAAAGATCTTAACTCCATTCCATTCACTTATCAATCATTTAAAATGGGTGCATTACTCCTTTTCAGTAAAATAATTAATGCCATTTATTATCCAAAACCAAGTTGACAAACGAGATTCAGCATTTCTTTTTTAAATCCATCTGTGTTTTGATTTATTTTCCCAAGAAAAAAATCCTAGTTACACCTTAATCACATGGACTTGGATGCTGAATGGAATCAGTTTCTCTATGCACCGTGGTAGGACACCCTTAATGGTTTCCTCCTCATCTGTGGGTAATGGTGCAGGTGTTATATCGATAACCACCATGGCAATACTCCAGCCACTTTAAGGAATTTTCCCAGCACAGGTGGTTCTAAATTTTGGCTGCTCATCAAAATCACTGGTAGAGGTTTAAAAAAATACAGTTGCCTAGGCCCTAATTATCAAGAGAAGCTGATTTCAGTATTCTCAGGTAACAGAACACACTCATTTGTATTTTTAAAATCTTCATGGATAATTCTAATGTGTAGCTTGAACTGAGAACCACTGTAACACTTAACCTTTACATTCTGACCATCCTTTTGAAGTCAACTTCCTTTATTCTAATTATGTGGTCAGAATAAGCCCCATTGCTTTATGAGTTTTGTTTCTACAACTCAGAGTTTGGTCCAGTTGTTTTGGTGAGAATTTCATCTTTGGATTTTGTGTCTTAAATTTCCTTTAACTCCTTGCTCTGCACCTATAGGCCAGTTGCACTTTTTTCCCATATCGTCCACAGCTAATATAACATCACGCTGGGAACATGGCCACAGACCACCCCTTGTTAATACTGCCTTTCCAGTCTGCCCAATCAGAAGCAAAGATGGTGAACATGCAAGCCTTCAAAATTTATTATTTTTCCATTTAGGGACGGTTTGATGTGATCTGTCATCAGACAGGGAGAAACCCAAGCTTTTTATGGCCAATTTAAGAATAAGGAAGTTATGTTGGCCATTGACATTTCTAAACACAATTCTCAGTTAATAAGTATAGATCTCAGTTAATAAGTATAGATATTTTCATAAGATCTATAAAAGACATTTTTGAAGAACTATACATTTTTTATCTTCCTTGCACTTTATTTCTTAATACTACATATTTGAAATTCTCTTTATCCACCATTTCGAATGCCTAATTCCTACTATTGTTATACTCTATGGTAATACAGTATGAAGCCTAAAATATTTTTTTAAGAAGTGTAGAGTGTACAGTTTTTAAATTCTCAAAACTATCATCAACAAAGAAAATGTTAGAGTAGTAACATTTTCCCCACAATCTCCTTATAAATTAAAATGTGTTCCATATTTTAAAAATTGAATTTTCTTTCACTAAAGTAATAAATATTAAATTTAAAGTGGACACAGAGGTTTTCTGGCTTAATTGTGGAACTTATAAATTTTCACAGAAACAATATGCATATCCAAAAACTTTCGCAAATTCTTTTATACATGTTTTATTCACACAGACTTAAAAGTGTTGAAATCACTAAGTATTACATATATCATGTTTTCCTAATAAAAGAGATTAAGATTCCTAACCCGTTGTAATACTTCTATTATATGTTCTGCAATACAGATTGGCACTACATAGTTCAACAGATTTTTTTTTGAGAGAGAGAGAGAGTGCGAGCAGGGGAGAGGGAGAGAGAATCTTAAGCAGGCTCCCTGTAGCGTGGAGCCCAATGCAGGACTCAATCTCAGGACCTTGAGATCATGACCTGAGTCAAAAATCAAGAGGTGGTCACTTAACCAACTGAGCCATCCAGTCACAGCCAGATTTTTTTTTTTTTAACACAAGGACACCTTCATATTCACAAAGAATTTGCTAACTTGGCACTCATATTGGGTCACACAGAGTACTATATTTATCTGTGACATGGATGAAAAAAAGAAAGACTAATTAATGCTGGTAGTCATCTATTTCTTTTTTTTTTTCTTTTTTCATGTTCACAATGTCTGAAATGGAGGAATACTCAAAACAAACACAAAAACAAAACCACAGGGCTATTTTGGATTCTGTATTCCTGAAGAAAAATGACAAAGTGGAGATTTATTTTGGATTCACTTCCATACTGCTTTCCCCTTTAGAAAGCCTGGGTTTCCTAAGTTCATCCAGCACAGTGGTTTTGGCCACTGTCATGTCCTCCAGGGAATGCCGGGAAATGAGTTACAAAGACTTAACACCATGTACATTGCGCTGTTTATGTCTGGTTGAGAACTAAATAAGGATGGGGCACAGCTGCAGACACATAGCAGGTAGAAAGTCACTTAAGAGGTAATGAGAATTAGAAGGATAAGAAGTTTAGAGTGAAAGAAAAACTTCACCATCTGAGGTAAAACCCTGGTGTGACAACATAGCCTGGAAACAAGACACAATACTGAAGTTCTACTTTGAAATCCCCAATCTGGAAAAAGCAGGATCTGTAGAATGTTACTTAGAACTAAAAGGTGGTGAAATCTGGTGTAGGGGAAATGACACTGCACTCTGAATGCAGACATCTAACTTCCAGTTCTAGTCAGTCACTGACTTGTATATGACTTGAACGAGTTTGCTTACCCTCTTTTGGACCATCTTTAAAATGACAACAGCAGATTACAAGTTGCAATTATGCATTTTCTACAGTTCTAAAGCTTATAAATTCTAAGTATAAACATTTTTAGAGAGCTAAAGAAAGAAGAATATCAGACACTCATTAGATAATGACCATAGGCTTGTAACAGAAACTTAGAGTGGTTACATCAATTTCCTGTGCAGCATCCCTGAGTGTTGGTGTGAGATCTTTGACTGTTCCACATCAGTGAGAGAAGGCACCACCTAATGAGGCAGATATTCTGCATCTGGAGTGTTCTTATGTTTGCTACTCATTTTCTACCAATTTTTACCCCTGAATCCAGTTCTATACTCAAATAATATAAAGGAAATAGATTTCCTCTTTAAATATTTAAAACAACATTTCATCTCTTTAAGTTTTACTATATCTAGGTTTTGATCATTCTTGTTTCCTTCAGCTATTGCTCATTTACATGATTTCAGAACCTGAAAAGCAAAAGGATTGCTGACTTTTCAACAGGCTCAAGCTGTCAGCTGTTTTCAATGGTGATACCCTGAATGTAATGGATGAGACAGGGACCCCAAATTCTAAATAATCCCACATTATTAGTATCAAAGATGACACAAAAAATCTTACCCTCTAAGCCCAGCTGCTAACAAAGTCAAGGAAAAGCATAGGAGATTAAACTACATTAACTGCTGATATCTGATGCACGCAAGTCTCAAGAACTGACAGTGACTCTACAAAAAAAGCATCAATAACAATACTCAACAGTTATAGGGTCAGGCACTATACCAAGCCCTTTTCATAATTTATATCATTTAATGAAAACTGGTAATTGGACAAAACAGATTTTTCTCACTTACTGTGGAAGGACTGGTTCTTAGGGAAGTAGCCCTTCATTCTGCACAGTCAAGTCTGTAGTTAAATTTACTATGGACAGCATCCCTCCCTCTATGATCTAAAGGTTTGTGCCTATCAAAACCATCTGTCATCTTTGTGCCCTTGTCAATTGGGTATCACCCAGTGATATCTCATTTCTCTTTATCTGCAAATATTTACTCGCCACCTTTAACTTAAAGTGAGATGTAGCTTTTTTTTTTTCCAGCTTTGGTATTCATCTGATAATTTCACGCTGGACGGTAGAGAAGACTCAAGTGTAGACTTGATAACAATATATTACAAGAAGTCTAGGTCAATTGCTGCTTGTTTCTTGCTCATGTATGTAGGCTTTATGTTACAATATACCAAGAGCCCACAAGAAGAAATTATTTGTCTGAAGACTTCTATTCAACATTTCTGATGCAGCCAATGATTAGTAGGCATACTTTCTTCCCTCCCTCAGTACTATCCTTCATCTCATCGTGAAAGGTGGGTTTTTCATCATGGAAGGAGAAACTTTAACTGAGAATAATTATAAAATATGCAGTCATTGTAAGTTTCTCTATACTAAATAGCTTGGTCAAAATGTTCCTCAGTGAACCAGGCTGGAGGTTAACAATGGATGTCTCTTCTACATTGCAAATAAGCATCATAATACCAATAAAATCTCTAAACCCTGTGATCCTGTGAGCCACATCAATCTCAGTCATCCCTGTATTTTTCTAGAATTCCATAGAATGTAGTGTGATGTGTGTATGTGTGTAAGTGACAGACCAGGTGTACTGGAAACAGTAGTTAAGAGACTCTGGTCCTGAATAAAAGAATAGAATACGTGCTGAGGAACAATGGTTTCCTTATAATGCTCCTGTTAAAAGAAGGGCAACAAGTAGAACCCTTACCCAAACATGAACCAAAAAGAATTCGTGGGACTGGGAGGGGTGGGGGCATGTGTGTGTATGTGTGTATGTGTGGTAGAGCATGTCTGATTGCACATATCAGAGCTCAATGTGGGGATGACAAGTGGGTCAGAAAAAAGTAGAGGCAGTAATGTGAAAATGTGTTTTTATAAATCTGAATTCAGCTACTTTATATTTGACTGTTTCCATCTGTCATTCATTGTAGTCACTATTTCTCATTGTTTTGTATCACCTAGAAGTGGCAAAAATATTTTCATTTAAATCATTACTAAAATTTTTGAAAATGCTTGACTAAAGCAGAGGATACAGGACAATCCTATAGATTTTCATCCATCAATCAACACGCACTTTCAAGAAACTTACTATTCAACCAGTTCTAAAAATTAGCTAATTCTGTTTTTCATAGTTCATCCTTGTGGGCTATTGGGATCCATTAAATTAATTGTTAATATGAAGATAATGCAATTGATATAGTGTATCTTCCCCAATACTGATTCTTCTCCTCAGAGTACACTAGTACCATAAAAAAATGAAACGAGATTGGATTAGAATGTATTTTTATTTGTTTATACATTTGGTGAACATAATTTGGTTTCTAGTGATTGACTTCTTCTTCTTCTTTTTTTTTTTTTTAATTTTTTTTTCAACGTTTATTTATTTTTGGGACAGAGAGAGACAGAGCATGAACGGGCGAGGGGCAGAGAGAGAGGGAGACACAGAATCAGAAACAGGCTCCAGGCTCTGAGCCATCAGCCCAGAGCCTGACGCGGGGCTCGAACTCCCGGACCGCGAGATCGTGACCTGGCTGAAGTCGGACGCTTAACCGACTGCGCCACCCAGGTGCCCCTCTTTTTTTTTTTATAATGCTGCAGCCATCTATTGAACAACCTAAATGTGTGCTCAGAAATAATAATTAAGTTCATAATCTTTTTCATTTTTTAAAAATCGGAAATTTTCTGGGCACCTAGGTGGCTCAGTCAGGTGACCAACTTCAGCTCAGGTCATGATCTCACAGTTCATGGGTTTGAGCCCCATGTTGGCCTCTGTGCTGACAGCTCAGAGCCTGGAGCCTGCTTCGGATTTGGTGTCTCCCTCTCTTTCTACCAATCCCCTGATCATGTTTTTTCTGTCTCTGTCTCTCAAAATAAATTGAATAAAAAACATTTTAAAAAATCAGAACACTTCTGTTTCTAGTCTTCTTCTATCTCTTCCATGTATTTTTCTTCAAAGAATAAAAGGGTTCTAAAATAACATTTACATGTCCTAAGAGGTAGTTCATTCTGAAGAAAAGGCTTGAAATCATTTAGAGGAACACTGTGTTCTTTTATAATTTCCTCCTCTCTCTTTTTTTAAAGTTTTTATTTATTTAAAGAGAGAGAGAGAACGAGTGTGTGTGAGAGAGTGAGTTGGGGAGGGGCAGAGAGAGAAAGGGAGAGAGATTCCCAAGCAGGCTCTGCACTGCCAGCAGGAAGCCTGATACAGGGCTGGAACTCCCAAACATGACATCTTGACCTGAGCCGAAATCAAGAGTCAGGCACTCAACTAACTGAGCAACCCAGGCGCCACTCCTCATATTTTTTTTTTAGTTCAATTTCCTCCTGAGTATTTGTTCTGCCTTTACCATTTGAAAATGCATTCTCTTTGATAGAGATGAAAACAAAATAGGCCAAAAAAACAATTATGTATCATCCCATGGAATCAAAGGGATGCAGTTTTAAATCCAGGATAAAATGCACATTAAAAGCTCTACTGAGGGGCACCTGGTGGGCTTAGTTGGTTGAGTGATCACACGGTTCGTGAGTTCGAGCTCCACATCCGGCTCACTGCTGTCAGCCTGTAAGTGCAGAACCTGCTTTGTATCTTCTGTCCACCTCTCTGTGACCCTCCCCTGCTTGAAATCTTCCAAAAAATATTTTTTTAAAAAGTTCTACTGAGAATTTTTTAAATAACCTGGTAAGTATGTTCTGAAAATAAAACAATCAACAAATAACGTTTTTATTTAATAGCCTATGTCTATGAGTGATTCATGCCTATGAAAATGCCAATCACATTTTCAAAGAAAAGGGAAGATTGAACTATTTAGCCTGGCAGTCAAATGAGTTAGACCTATTTTTCTTTTTCCTTTCTTTTCCAAATGAATTACTTGCACTTTAGCTGATCAACAGTCAAGATATATATGACAGAAGTAGAGGGATTTTTAGTTGTTTAACTGAAAAGACTTAAACCCAAAGATTTTAGTGAGTACCTACAACCTTAAGCTAATCTCTCTGGTACCACCATGTATGTAGAGTCCAATAAGACACATCTACAGACTTCAATATTTCAACAATTAGAAGAGCACTTCTACTGAGACACTTCCTTAGCTCGTGAAAATGTATTTGTAAATGTCATACAACCAATACCAATCTTTGCTTTCTTCTGATTTATTTTCTTCCTGGGCCTGTATTTACTTCTATATTCAAATTCACATGCTTTTGGTTAAGACTGCATCTTTGAAAGAGAGAAGATTTGTAACTTGCCTCTGGTGGAATATCCCTGAGATCTGTTGGTGACAAGGACGCCATTATATAAAAGCTCAGAGGAGTAGTTGGCCACTCCAAGGAACAGTCATATCTGACTAGTTAGCTATGTGAAAGCTGAATGAAGTTATGTTACCAAAACAACTTTTCATTGGAATAAACATAGAGAAAACGTAGAAAGAAAAGGTATTAGGTAGCAAGTGTAGGTCTATTATATGAAAAGAAGGTCAATGATATTGATTGAGGCAATAATTTTTGAAAACTATCTTTTTTTTAAATTTTTTTTAACATTTATTTATTTTTGAGACAGAGCATGAACGGGGGAGGGGCAGAGAGAGAGGGAGACACAGAATCAGAAGCAGGATCCAGGCTCTGAGCCATCAGCCCAGAGCCTGACGCGGGGCTCGAACTCACGGACCGCAAGATCGTGACCTGAGCCGAAGTCAGACGCTCAACCGACTGAGCCACCCAGGTGCCCCTGAAAACTATCTTTAAATGAAAAACAAATCCTAGGTATGAACAAAATAAAACAAAATCCTACTTTTCATTTCATGTTTCCATTTGACTAGCTTTGAAACCCAAAGAACTTATTTAAACAAATACTATGTCTCTTGATATGAACTAATTTCTGTAGGAACTTATGGACTCAAGAATTTTAGGATGAACTTTTGTTGTGCTGGCTTGTGAGTGTTCTAATTTTCAGTAACACAGCCCACTGGGGAGTGGGGAAGATAAATTCTGAAATTCAGTGAAAGTAGATACAAAGTGTGTCCAAGAGTTTACTCTTACAAAGATACTATGTGGATTTTAAGTTATATGTTCTCCAAATTTTCTCAGTACATTTTTTTAAATTTAAAACTTACATATTACACATCTTTTAAACGTATGGAAAACATAAATCTAAATTAAAATTAGTCAACACAATTACACTGCTCTTCATTGTGGGGGAAAAAGATGGTAATTTTTTTCATTATGATAAAATAAATGGAGAAGTATTAAACTGGGGGATGTAACTTCAAAGAAAAATGGTAAAAAGAATACTGTACTTGAGCACTTTTTTTCCTATAGTTTTGTCAATAGTTTCTTCTGCATAATGTGTGCTGTATGCTAGCCACATGAAATAAATGACTTTGGCCTTAACTGAATGCTACTGTCTGCAGTACATCATAACCCCAGCCTGCTGATAATAAGCCTTAGTTGGCAGTAATCTACATCCAGTGGCATTTGGAAAGCTGCAATAATGATGATGAAATTAAAACCCCAGAATTTAAGTAGCACATAGGTCAGTGTGCTGTAAAAACGTAGGTAAGAATAATAATGACCTCTAAAATGTTTGTGTTCATTGGTGAAGGCTGAGCTAATTAGGACAGGAAGTTGAAATACATTATTTCTTTTCTGAGCATTCCAAATAGAATGGCCGGGAATAAGCAAGCAAATTCAGAAGTTGTATCTTCTTAAAGCAATAATATACTCAATAATTCCATATTTAATCAATATATCTTTTGACCTCTACTGTCCTAGGTGGTTCTAAATTAAGCCTTTTTTTTTTATTTAAAGATCCGTTACTAGCAATAACAGTAATGGACAATGTTTCTTCAACAGGCCTGGCAAGGATTACCTTAGTTATACATATTCTACTTCCAGAATAGCCTTTCTAAATCTAAACCTATAATGTGTCTCTCCTGGTAAAAATACTGGAATATGTTGGCCTAAGCACCTAAATCATACCCAAACCCCCATGATTTGGAATTAGTCATGTGGACATTTATCTAGGGAAGGGAGACTCTAGTTTCTTTTTTTTTCTTTCATGAGCTTACACAGAAAGGGGCTGTTGTGACTTTTATTGTTTTGGGTGAATGGTACATTAACCAAATTAAGCATGTGCCTTCATTCCAGGATTCTTCATTCATCTTTCTATGGAGTATGATCTTTCAAGGGGGAGGTGATATAATTCAATCCACATATCAATTAATCTCATCACCTTCCATTTTTAGTGTCTCTAGGGACACTATTGGTCTATGGAATTAAATTTGGGAAACATTGGACTAGTAATAACATGATTTTTTTTATCCCTGCCTAACTTTAATCTACTTGAAAACTTCATCTTAAATATTCCCATATGCTCACTAATCTGGGTTAACTGGATTTAACTGGAATGACTTCCTTAACTAAGCAAGTATAAAACTGATTAAAAAAAAAATATTTCTTTCAAGAGCCAGACATACCATCAACTGAAAGACAATCAATACGAATTTTCTGTATTCATTATTGTTATAATGAATGCACTGTATTTAAACTAATGCGCAAAATAATTCCCATTTTTTCATGTCCACCACTATTAAAGTCAATTCCTCAGATTTCCTGTGGTGTGACAGCAATGACCATAGATGGTCTTTGATCATCTTTTAGAACTAAATGACAATTTCAACCTTTGATCACAGCTGACATGTAGTTTTACATAGAAAACAAAAACAACAACACCTCCATATCTTTACCACAGCAGGATAGATAGATCTAAAGAATTTAAAACAGAAACAGTAAGTGATTTATATACTGGATGTCAGCTGGACAGTTACTAGACACCAAATAAGTGAAAGAGAGAGAGCATACATTATCACTTTATTTGGCACCATATCAACCAAAAATTAACTGTTACATTGACCAACTCTATCCTTTTCTTTACTCTAAAAATCAGCTGTCAGTCCATTTTTCAACAGCTCAATGATTTTAAGTCTTTTCTCCAGAAGGTGTGAAATAGCATACAGGTGCAGAGTTATTCACTTGCTAAGATCCTTTTGTTAAAATAATTAGCCTTTCATTCTTTCAAGTCCTCCCTAACACTGACATTGAAATGGAGAGGAGCAGTAATTTTGCAGGGTCATATTTTACCATTCAGACATATGGAAAAGAAAAAATGCAATTTAGACCTAAAGGGCCTGCCATACAACAGATACTTGATAAATATTTTGAATAAATAAATTATAATAATTATAGACTTCTCTGATATGGTGAAGTTGTGATCTAAGTAGCTCACTGGTAGCCCGATTTGGAAGCATTATGTTTCCAAAATATGCACGATTATCTGAGCTGTATTTTTAATCTTCAATATTATATATATATATATATACATATGTATACATACATATATATATATACATACATATACATATGGCATTATATTTCATATATGCCTATCACAATTTTGCTTCTTCACTATTAGAAACAAATGTTAACTATAATTTTTATCATAATTTTATAGAGTCCATTATTTATATGTCCATTATTTAGAACTTGACAAATAGTCCTTATTTGCTAACACTACAAGATACTACAACCCTTTCCTTTGTACGCACATGGAAATCAAAAGGAGTTATATTCTTCCATCTATGGGTGAATTTTCACATAGTCTTAGGTCAGGGAATGAGGCAATATAATTAGTTCACATGACAAAGCCAAGTATGAGTTGGTCCATGTTGCATAGTCTAGAAATAAACTGGCTAGTACCTGCTACTTTAGGGAGACAATCCACCCATATAATTTAGAACAATGATCTCTTCCAGAGCTGGGTTTTGCATGCTTCTGGAGAGCAGAGATATGTGCACACAGTAAGTTTCTGAAAAAGGTCTGAGAATGATGAAACACTTATATGTACTAAGTTATTTGATAAATCCACACATACCAACAATTTCAATTATTTTACATAACATAAATCCAAATTTAACAGAGTAAGTTTTCAACAAGCAAGATTTTTTTTCCAGAGTACAAAATCTAAAACCCCAGGCACATTCTTCAATTCTATTTTTTCTCTTCATGACTATTTCCTCCTGTACCCTAAGTCATAAAAAGACATTAAGGGGCATCCTGATACAGAAACACTCATAATTATCATGAAAATGTAACAGCTAACAGAAAGGAGATTTCAAATTGATAAAATCTCTTTTAGGTTTGACCCATTTTACTTCTTTCTTGGGCATAGAGACACATGGTAATATTTATATCGTGCTAAATATAAAAATACCTGAGAGTGGCTGGATGGAGCCAATTTTCAATAGGCAACCTTTTAGTTTCTCCATCTCTATATGCATTCACTTATATAAAAAGTAAAACAAACAAAAAAAAACTTAAATGAGTTGTGTTTAAATGTAATTTCCTTTATGAAACTTGTATATAACACTATGTATTTTAGTTTTCAAGATTACTGACATTCTATAAATGCAAATATACATTTTCTACATTACAATATTACCCAAGGAAAAAAACAACAGAAAAGGAAGTGCCTGTGGAGGAGTAAGAAGGAACAGAACAGTCCCAGGATTGTACCATTCTCATAGTGCTTCAGGATTGTCTTTCAAATTTCTATTTTTAAGTTGCTTCTATTCCTATTACATTTCCCAAAATTGGTTGAGAATTTGAATCTTAATTTCTCATTTTAAAAATTAAAGAACTTCCCCCATCATCACCATCCTTATTTTTCAAGGAAAAGTCTCATTCCAACTGCAAATAATGTGATAAAACAATGTATTTGTTTTTATCAATTTGGATTGTAATATTTTTTAACTGGCATTAACTAGCATTCAGAGTCAAAATTTTCCCTTTACTTTATATACATTGTTGAAGGAAAAAAATTAGGTAGGCAATTAGTGATCAATGGGATTCTGCTTATGTTGATATATTTGGTCAATGTAAATAAGCTTATTTATTGCGAAACCATTATAATAACTTCTGACAAGAATAATATTTAGCAATCTAATAGATCATGCACATATCTTGCTTACTATATGTCATCTTTAACTTTTAAACAACCCACAAGTATGATCTAATTGTTTTCATTCTGCAAAAGAGTTAACAGGTTTTTAGAGACATTCTGTCCCTTGTCCAAGACCACATGGTCAGTAAATGTCAAGCCTGGCATTTGAGTCTTCATTGCATTGGCAACAGAGTCCACATTTGAGGAAAGGAAATTAAAAGTATGGAACACATGTTGACATTCATTATATGAATACCAATGGAATCTATCTTCTGCTTTGAAATTATTCAAGGTGAAATATAGATAAAACAGAAGGCCACTATTTAGGGTAATGATAGAATGACTTGCTTCAATTTCACAAAGTATTTCTTAAACAGACAAGTTGTAAAACAGGACCATAACAGTGAATAAGAGACAAAAAAAAAACCCCAAAATAGTAAGTACTGCATGACTTCTGATCTCACTTTCTCCTGCATTATGTTAAGGAAATAAGACAGGTAATTTGTAATGTTGAGTCCCAACTACTGAAGTCAAATGCTGCACTGAACACTTATAGAATGTCACATCAGTCAAGAAAGGACTGAAAAAAAAAATGTGCATGGTGTTCATGGTTCTTAGAGTCTTGATATTACAGAATTCTCCTTTCCCTGCCCCTTCAGCTACTGGTATGAAAAATTAGTATTTATAGACATTGACTGAATTTCTTTCTCTTTTGGAGGGCTGGGGGACAGTTTCTGTAAGACTGTCAAATTAAATAAAGCATGTGATCATACTTATCCAAGTAATGGCAAACAGAAGAAGAAAAGAACTTCTGGACTCTGGGCCATTCCAATGTCAACATCTGGACTACTGTGAATGACTTCAGCACTCTGAACAAAAGCTATGACACATTACCACAAAACTGGTTTAAACTGGCAACTGACACAGTTTATTCGGGTTTTACTTTTAGGGGTGCCATGCCCATAGATGGGAATGGAGCTTGTTCATATACATAGACTGATTTTCTCTCCACTCTAAGTAAAAGTTTGAGAGGAGGGAAAAAAACAACATAGTAATGATATATAATTTCTGAGTTAATAAAAATAGAAAATATTATAAAATTGCCCTGAAAAATTTCTGGCGCATTATAGACTCTCAAAACTCTTTGACCACTGAATTAAAAGATGCTCAATAGTGCTTCCTTTGGCAGCACATATACTAAAAGATGCTCAATATAATGTAGCGTTCCCCATTGTCAGTTTCCATTAGCTTAAGGAACCATGATGTCCTACCAGAATTCATACAAACTCCCCTTTGCATTCATCTTACAAAAGTAGGCATTATCTATAAGGTTTTGTCTCTATTTTTTTGGCTTGTTGAGGAAAGGAATATGGCAATTATTGAACATCTATTCATTTCCAGACATTGGGAGTATGTCAATTTATACATCCCCATATTTCAGATGGAAAAAGTGGAGTTCTTATGGATTAACTAATACGCTCAATATCAGTTAGTAACTGGCAGAGTAGGGATTCAAACCCAAGCATCTTACACTGAACAAAAGGCTCTTTCCACTCTAAACAATACCTCAAATCTTTTTTTCCCTGATTCTGAACTTTATTTATTTTTTAATATATGAAATTTATTGTCAAATTGGTTTCCATAGAACACCCAGTGCTCATCCCAAAAGATGCCCTCTTCAATGCCCATCAACTACACTCCCCTCCCTCACACCCCCCATCAACCCTCAGTTTGCTCTCAGTTTTTAAGAGTCTCTTATGCTTTGGCTCTCTCCCACTCTAACCTCTTTTTTTTTCCTTCCCCTCCCCCATGGTCTTCTGTTAAGTTTCTCAGGATCAACATAAGAGAGAAATCATATGGTATCTGTCTTTCTCTGTATGGCTTATTTCACTTAGCATCACACTCTCCAGTTCCATCCATGTTGCTACAAAGGGCCATATTTCATTCTTTCTCATTGCCACGTAGTATTCCATTGTGTATATAAACCACAATTTCCTTATCCATTCATCAGTTGATGGACATTTAGGCTCTTTCCATATTTTGGCTATTGTTGAGAGTGCTGCTATAAACATTGGGGTACAAGTGCCCCTATGCATCAGTATTCCTGTATCCCTTGGATAAATTCCTAGCAGTGCTACTGCTGGGTCATAGGGTAGGTCTATTTTTAATTTTTTGAGGAACCTCCACACTGTTTTCCAGAGTGGCTACACCAGTTTGCATTCCCACCAACAGTGCAAGAGGGTTCCTGTTTCTCCACATCCTCGCCAGCATCTATAGTCTCCTGATTTGTTCATTTTGGCCACTCTGACTGGCGTGAGGTGATATCTGAGTGTGGTTTTGGTTTGTATTTCCCTGATGAGGAGTGGTATTGAGCATCTTTTCATGTGCCTGTTGGCCATCTGGATGTCTTCTTTAGAGAAGTGCCTATTCATGTTTTCTGCCCATTTCTTCACTGGATTATTTGTTTTTTGGGTGTGGAGTTTGGTGAGCTCTTTATAGATTTTGGATACTAGCCCTTTGTCCGATATGTCATTTGCAAATATCTTTTCCCATTCCTTTGGTTGCCTTTTAGTTTTGTTGATTGTTTCCTTTGCTGTGCAGAAGCTTTTTATCTTCATGAAGTCCCAGTAGTTCATTTTTGCTTTTAATTCCCTTGCCTTTGGGGATGTATCAAGTAAGAAATTGCTGCAGCTGAGGTCAAAGGGGTCTTTCCCTGCTTTCTCCTCTAGGGTTTTGATGGTTTCCTGTCTCACATTCAGGTCCTTCATCCATTTTGAGTTTATTTTTGTGAATGGTGTAAGAAAGTGGTCTAGATTCATTCTTCTGCATGTTGCTGTCCAGTTCTCCCAGCACCATTTGTTAAAGAGACTGTCTTTTTTCCATTGGATATTCTTTCCTGCTTTGTCAAAGATTAGTTGGCCATACTTTTGGGGGTCTAGTTCTGGGGTTTCTATTCTATTCCATTGGTCTATGTGTCTGTTTTTGTGCCAATACCATGCTGTCTTGATGATGACAGCTTTGTAGTAGAGGCCAAAGTCTGGGATTGTGATGCCTCCTGCTTTGATCTTCTTCTTCAAAATTACTTTGGCTATTTGGGGCCTTTTGTGGTTCCATATGAATTTTAGGATTGCTTGTTCTAGCTTTGAGAAGAACGCTGGTGCAATTTTGATTGGGATTGCATTGAATGTGTAGATAGCTTTGGGTAGTATTGACATTTTAACAATATTTATTCTTCCAATCCATGAGCACAGGATGTTTTTCCATTTCTTTATATCTTCTTCAATTTCCTTCATAAGCTTTCTAAAGTTTTCAGCATACATATCCTTTACATCTTCGGTTAGATTTATTCCTAGGTGTTTTATGCTTCTTGGTGCAATTGTGAATGGGATCAGTTTCTTTATTTGTCTTTCTGTTGCTTCATTATTAGTGTATAAGAATGCAACTGACTTCTGTACATTGATTTTGTATCCTGCAACTTCGTTGAATTCATGTATCAGTTCTAGCAGACTTTTGGTGGAGTCTATCGGATTTTCCATGCATAATATCATGTTGTCTGCAAAAAGTGAAAGCTTGACTTCATCTTTGCCAATTTTGATGCCTTTGACTTCCTTTTGTTGTCTGATTGCTGACGCTAGCACTTCCAACACTATGTTAAACAACAGCAGTGAGAGTGGACATCCCTGTCGTGTTCCTGATCTCAGGGGGAAAGCTCTCAGCTTTTCTCCATTGAGGATGATATTAGCTGTGGGCTTTTCATAAATAGCTTTCATGATGTTTCAGTATGTTCCTTCTATCCCGACTTTCTCAAGGGTTTTTATTAAGAAAGGGTGCTGGATTTTGTTGAATGCTTTTGCTGCATCGATTGACAGGATCATATGGTTCTTATCTTTTCTTTTATTAATGTGATGTATCACGTTGATTGATTTGCAAATATTGAGCCAGCCCTGCATCCCAGGAATGAATCCCACTTGATCATTGTGAATAATTCTTTTTATAAGCTGTTGAATTCAATTTGCTAGTATCTTATTGAGAATTTTTGCATCCATATTCATCAGGGATATTGGCCTGTAGTTCCCTTTTTTTACGGGGTCTCTGTCTGGTTTAGGAATCAAAGTAATACTGGCTTCATAGAATGAGTCTGGAAGTTTTCCTTCCCTTTCTATTTTTTGGAAAAGCTTGAGAAGGATAGGTATAATCTCTGCTTTAAATGTCTGGTAGAATTCCCCAGGGAGGCCATCTGGTCCTGGACTCTTATTTGTTGGGAGATTTTTGATAACTGATTCAATTTCTTCGCTGGTTATGGGTCTGTTCAAACTTTCTATTTCCTCCTGTTTGAGTTTTGGAAGTGTGTGGTGTTTAGGAATTTGTCCATTTCTTCCAGGTTGTCCAGTTTGTTGGCATATAGTTTTTCATAGTATTCCCTGATAATTGCTTGTCTCTCTGAGGGATTGGTTGTAATAATTCCATTTTCATTCATGATTTTATCTATTTGGGTCATCTCCCTTTTCTTTTTGAGAAGCCTGGCTAGAGGTTTGTCAATTTTGTTTATTTTTTCAAAAAAACAACTCTCGGTTTCATTGATCTGCTCTCTACAGTTTTTTTAGATTCTATATTGTTTATTTCTGCTCTGATCTTTATTATTTCTCTTCTTCTGCTGGGTTTGGGGTGTCTTTGCTGCTCTGCTTCTATTTCCTTTAGGTGTGCTGTTAGATTTTGTATTTGGGATTTTTCTTGTTTCTTGAGATAGGCCTGGATTGCAATGTATTTTCCTCTCAGGACTACCTTTGCTGCATCCCAAAGCGTTTGGATTGTTGTATTTTCATTTTTGTTTGTTTCCATATTTGTTAATTTCTTCTCTAATTGCCTGGTTGACCCATTCATTCTTTAGTAGGGTGTTCTTTAACCTCCATGCTTTTGGAGGTTTTCCAGACTTTTTCCTGTGGTTGATTTCAAGCTTCATAGCATTGTGGTCTGAAAGTATGCATGGTATGATCTCAATTCTTGTATACTTATGAAGGGCTGTTTTGTGACCCAGTATGTGATCTAACAATACCTCAAATCTTAAGTTTAGCATGGATATTGATCGTTTTTAGCCTAAATCTGAATTGTGAAAATTGCTGTATTTAGGTCAGAGCTGCCTACAGAGTTATAGACGACATTCAGGCCCAACCCTTAGGAGACTACAGATTGTGGTCTATGGAAATCTGTTCCCTAGAGTGTTGCCACTATATTGACCAATTGTCCATTCTTGATCAACATGTTGTCACATACAATTAAACCAAAAATCTCCTATGAAGGGTAGTTCATATACTGCAGCATGGAAAAAAATGTTGGGTTTCTTCACAGAACATAGACCTTTAGTGGTTAGATCTTTAGTGGTTTCTAGCTTGGATTATTGGTAATTCTGTTAATGTGTTTAATTTTTATCAATTCCTTGGAGTAAAATGACCACCTTAAGAACGTTATATGGTGGTTTTCAGGATCCAATGGCATGAAATGAATGCCTGTACCACAAAGAGCTTTGATGGAGACTGCCTAGGTGTTCACAAACTATTTCTCCTCACTCTCTGGGTAGAAATTTATACTATATCCCCCAAATTTGCCTGTTTAAGTTTGGAAATTTGAATGAGTTCTGGCCTATGGATTGTGGACACAAATAACAGAGGACATCTCTCTAAAACGGGCCCATAAAGACACATTGTGAAATGCTCTGCTCCTTCCCTCACCTTTGCAGAGAATCCAGGACAATACCAAGGCCCTAGGGGAGAAAAGAGCTAATAGAAGTCTCTGGCACCCCCGGAGTCTACATTAGACTCATCAGGCAATAAATAGATAAATATTTCCTCTTCCAAGAAACTGACATTCTAGGGTTCTTTGTTACAGCAATTTTCCTACTCTGAACAATCTAATCTCTATGCAATTGTGAGGGAGGTATTTTTGTCTATTATTGTTAACATAGTAGTCCAAACGCAGACCTTCCTCTGTGCCAGTATTCTACGGTCATGAATGAGCATTTTGTACATTGTTACTTACTGTTGTAAAAGTATTTCCTAGTGTTTTCCAGACCTGTTGAAGCACCTAGATTCCACTCACAAGTACTGAATTGCAAATAACTGATTTTTATTTACCCTACTTCTGCAGCTTCAGCAACTGCCAAAATGGTTCTTTTCTGAGCTTTTTCTTAAAAGGATGAAACTCCACCATGTACATGACTTTTAAACACTTTAAATAGTACTGAATACAGCCAATATTTTTGACCATTTGAAAATATTTTGTCACAAAGATATGACAGAATTTCAAATTGTTTATTTACATTTGATAGCAGCCTGAAGTACCTGCCATTGTTATTTGTAGTGCATTTAAAAATCGTATTTCGTATTAAAGATTGCTATTATGGAAAGTTCCTCCAACATTCTCCACTTCCAAGCAGATGATGGGACACTAAAGTGGATGAAGGAGAACTTTATGGTCTCATTTGAGTCACTATTGTGCAATGAAAATAGCATACTCAAAAGATTAGTATATTTGCAATGAACCTGTAGAGGGAAGATTCACTGCCTTTATTGAAAACCTGGAACTATATATTGTCAGACCTCAGAACCTGTTTTAAAAAAAATGTGTAATTTGGGTGACTAATTCTCCATTCTACTAAAATGTGGAACTGTTTTCATTTTTTTTTTAATGTAGGAATACTTTAAGTCAAGAGTTTCTAAATATCTCAAAGCATCAGTCCAATTCTAAAGGTTGTATCTGACCCAAGATCATTTCTATTAAACTTATGGAGCTATGATGTTTTAAGAAACCAGAAAGAGTGTTGATTATTGAAAGAAATTACTCTTTTTTTTTTCTAAGAAAAGTCCTCATACTAAGTGCATGAACAATCAGGAAAAGACTGAAAAACATCATACCAGTTATTCCATTCATTATTATATGCAATTAGTGAACTTTTCTACTATCATAGAGATTTTTTTTAATGGAAACCCACATCATATTTTTCTCTAGATATTTGTTCTTTCTCTTCCTTATACTCTTAGGAATAGCTTTTATCCACCCATCCTACCATTGCTTGGTTCCAACTTTTATAAAGGTATCAAGGAAACTCAATATATATCGCCTCAGGACAGGATTCAGATTCAAGACAAAATATAATGGCAGTAAGGGTGGCAAACATTATATGAACTATGCACTGTCAGATTACATTAACATAAACATATCTGCCAATACTGGGTTCTCCCAAGGCACTTACACTGTTTGACTATATCAGTGTTTGGTGGCCCTTTCCACTGACAATGTTTCTCTTCTTTCATTCAATACAGCACTTCAAAATTCTCAGGATTGCCAAATACCTTGAAAAGATTCTATCTACTGCTCTGAATGAGATCTCTATCCCTATCCATTCAATTTATACCAAATATTTGAAAGAAAGACAGATGGATAAGGAAATAGGCAATTACTGAAACACCAAATCATTTAAGATTGTCTAAAATCCATTCTATCATCAAGTAGGTAAGAGTAAGCAATATTTATGGCAATTTTTTTTTTTACTTTCTTAGTGAAGTATAAAATACTTTATACAATAAAAGTTATTAAGCCCACCTATTACCTGGCTGCCAATGCCAGCTCTGTGACTAAGATTTATGTTTGAAGAAACTGGGAAACTCCAAAGATATAAACCTATGTGGTCTAACAGGATTATTTACCATTCTTTTCAGTTTCGACTCCAAAGCTTTAAAAATATTTAGTTGATTGAAATATTTCAAAAAGCTCATGCTTATCAATGTTCTAATAGTTCTTTTCTATTAAATTACATAATTAATTTCTATAGGTATGTGTGTACCTATGTGTGTATGTACATTATGTATCTCATATATATTCATGTGCAATTGCCAATAAAATAGTAATAAATGTTGTACTTCTCACCAGCTTAAAATAACAAAAATAATTCCTAGTGCTGTAACAAGTATAATATCATTTGAAACCTTAAGCATTCCAATCTAGGTATACAATCTTATCTTCTAGCTTGCATGTAGGTCATAAAAGATACTAAAACAATAGGAAAACATTATTTTGACAGCTGCCATTATGCAATAAATGTTCTATTTTAGTACAGTATATAGTAATTGCCAATCTAAATAAGTGATGAGGGGTAAGTATCACAACATCAAATCTCCTACAATTCTACTTTTGCTATAAAAAAATCTCAGTGTCAAGATAAAATCATTCGCTACTTAGGTCTCTTAGAAGCTTACGTTGAATTGAAGAGAATATTTTAAATGACTCAGCTTACTTGATTCCAATTTTTATCAATAGGCCAGGAAAAAAAATTATTGAAAAGTTAGTCCTTATGTAGTAAAGGATCCCTCTATGCCCCCACCACCACCACTGCCAACATAAACACACAGTATTTTGAGGATACTAGTGTGAAGATTGTTTACCTCTTGCTTTGAGGAAGTCTTTTTCTCGTGAACTCCCTTCCCAGATAAATTTTATATAGGATATTAGGAGACACTCTAAATTTTACCTATTTATATTAAATACTTTTTTCACCATGATGTGAGTCTACCAAACAAATAAATATGTGCTCAGAAAATATATGAGTTTATTCCCAAGTCAAGCTTCTCAGGAATAAAAGTAATACAAACACAAAAGTTATGGCCCTACGGGCACTTGGGTAGCTCGTCAGTTAAGTGGTTAAGCGCCCAACTTCAGCTCAGGTCATGATCTCACGGTTTGTGAGTTCAAGCCCTGTGTCAGGCTCTGTGCTGACAGCTCATGGCCTGGAGCCTGCTTTGGATTCTGTGTCTCCCTCTCTTTCTGCCCCTCCCCCACCCATACTCTGTCTGTCTCTCAAAAATAAATAAACATTAAAAAAATTGTTTTAAGTTATGGCTCTAAGAAATATTATGTGCAGAAAGTCTCAACAAACACACTTTGGGGTATACAGGAGGCACAAAATGACACTTAAGATGGGAGGGAAAAGTTAAGTTCTGGCACTAAGACCATGAATGAGGATATAAACATCTGAAGAGAGCATAGTTAAGTAGGAGAGTGTAAAATAGTGATATCCAAATGGTTGAAGTATGAAGACACCTTTATAACATGTACATTGTGGGTGAGAATGTGAGGGAAAGACAAGCATATATAATATTGGTGAATTTATAAACTGATAACAATATTTTGGAGAGCAATTAAGACTTATCAAATATTTACCTATTTTTTTAATTTAGTTTATTTTCTTTAGATTTACTAATTTTTTGAAAATGTGGAATCTCCATAACCTGGCAAATTTTACTTTTAGGAAACTCGAGTACAAAAATACACAAATAATCAAAGTTGCATAACTATAGTTTTTCATCATATTCACTAAAAACTTGTTTCAACATGTGAAATAATGGAAAAATCCTAATTGACAACAAACACAGAAATAATTAAAGATGTATTCATACTTTATAACAGATACAAAGTCAATATTGTTTAGTTAATAGATATATATTTTGCTGGAGGAACTTTTTAATAACAAAATTAATACTTGTTGATTGTTAACATAATAACATGGGGTAAAAACAACCGATTTTAAGAACAAGATAAAGCAGAATGAGAAATTTGGAGTTTCACCCATTTGCGACCTGAAGAGTTATGAAGAGCAGATATGCCACTTTTGCAGAATTTACGTATCTAGAAATATTTTAAAATCATATGAGTAGAGGTTACATGTTCTAGGTAATGTTATTTTGGAAATGTGGTTATGGTTGAAACCATGACTACATCTCAAACATACTAGCAAACAAGTCAATAATGCTGGAACTGTGACAATAAGCATCTGTGCTCTTTACATCCTTATAGTGGAAGGACCACTAACTGCGATAAACTTGTCAGCATTTTTCTCACCGTACTTAAATATTGGACCTATGGAAATGATCATGAATCTTATATTTTGGGAGAACTACATTTCTTCATTTTGTTTCCTTTTTTTCTTTTTTTTTTAAATTTTAGTATAGTTGACATACAATGTTACATTAGTTTCCGGTGTACAACATAGTGATTAGACACATTTCTATGTTATACTATGCTCACCACAAGCATAGCTACCATACAATGCTATCACAATATCATTGACTATATTACTTATGTTGTACCTTTATTCCCGTGACTTATTCATGCTATAACTGTTAACTTACTCATGCCTTTATCTTCTACTTCTCTTCACTTATTTTACCCATCTCCCTGTCCCCTCCTGTCTAGTAGTTATCTAATATGAAAAGAAAAAAACACCCCTATATTTATTGTAGTATTATTTACAATAGCCAAGACAGGAAAGCAAGCTAAGTGTCCACTGATAGACAAATGGATGGGGAAGATGTGGTACACACACACACACACACACACACACACACACACACGGGATATTACACAGCCATACAGAAGATGAGATCATCATGCCATTTGTAAAAACATGGATGAACCTAGAGAGTATTATGCTAAGTGCAGTAAATTAGACTAAAAAGACAAATACCCTAAGACTTCACTTACATGTGGAATCTAAAAAACAAATAAACAAACAAACAAAAAGCAGAATCAGTCCTTCCCCTCATTTTTAAACTTTTGCAGGATAAAAAAATTAAGCAACTAAAAATAAACAAAAAGTCTCATGCAATATTATTTTGTTTTCTAATCTTAGAGTAATGACACCCCCCTCCTTATAAGTATAAACAAAATAATAAATGGATATGGAAACTCAACTTTTAGTCACCTATAAACATCTTCCCCAAGTCCCCACAGCCACGTCACACTTGAAAGAGCTTGGCAGGCTATTTGCCCACATTTTGGTAGTAGCAGGCTGGTTTGTGTCAAAAATGAACTGCACAGAAAAAGCTGAAAAGAGAACCTTAGTCCCATTACCCTTGACTCCAGACAGCTTGATTAGTGATCAACTTCCAGGAACAAGTCTCTGCATGCACCTCAGTTATCCTCATGGAGTTTCAGTATTTGTGTACATTACTTTCCTATTTTTTTAAAAATGCTCAGGTACAGTCCAGCCAATAAACCCTTTCTTAAGCCTTCTTAGGAATTGCTGAAAAAGTGTTCCTCCTTATGATTAATGGCAGATTCCTGAGTGTGCTTGTAGAGTGCTCCTCTGATCCCTCATGGTTTTTATCTATCACTCTCATTCTTTCCCTTCCCTCTCTTTCACTCTCCCCTGTGCTTTTCTTGATTCTTTTCAAGCTTCCTTAACATGTGTAAAGATCTCTCTGCTTGCACACAAGTATGGGAATTTGCACGTGCCAAAACCTGACTCTATCAATACATTTGTTGATGAGAATTTAAGGAGGAAAAAGGTAAGAACTCCACAGAGGTAGTGCTAATTGATTTTCTTTATAAATGTATAAGCAATCATACAAGTGACCATCTGCTTTGTCTGCATGAAGTTAATGAATACACAAAAGGAATCAAATTTTGAGCTTACTTAAATCTTAAATCCAACTGCTTAGATAGTTGCTTAGATGTGTCATAAGACAAAAGGAAAAGTGTTCTAATCTCCAGGTTAAAGACCGACAAAATAAAACAGGATCCCTTGTTTGCTTCACTGAGAAACATTGCAAATAGAGGTAAATTGGTTGCAGTATCTGAATGTACGGATTTCAGAAACTTATATATAACATTACTTTCAAACAGGACTCTGGTATTTATTTAGCTAAATTGAGCTTATTAAATATAGAAAATAGTTAAAGACAACATCATTGTTGCAATTAGCAACTTCTATTTAAAAATGTATTCATTTCATTTGGCTCAGTATTTTAGAAGCACACATAACTATTTCATGCAGATTATCATTAGGACTAAAGAAGCATAGCAGAAATTAACTCAAACGATCACTGCTATAAGATACCACTCCTAGACTCCAGGGTTAAAAAGCAGATCTGTATAAATAAAGATTATATATATAGATACATACATGTGTGTATAAAATAGAAAACCAAAGATTTGCAGGAAAACCTGGAAAACCAAAGATTTCCAGCCACAAATTTTATTTCACCTATTCAAGCTGGAACAATGAATGTGTACAATTGCAGATCTGCATGCTAAGATCCTCTGATTCATAAAAACTTATCTATATTATTATATGGGATATTGATAATTTTGAGAAGTAATATCCCTAAAATTATTAATAAAAAAAATCACTGGTCACTCATTAATTATGCAAAATACTGACTTGTCTTTAAAAAAAATTCTTTTTAATGTTTATTTATTTTTAAGAGAGAGACAGAGACAGAGGAAAAGCAGGGGAGGGGCAAAGAGAGGGAGACACAGAATCCGAAGCAAGCTCCAGACTCTGAGCTGTCAGCACAGAGCCCCAACACGGGGCTCAAACCCATGAAACATGAGATCATGCCCTGAGGTGAAGTCAGAGGCCCAAGTGACTGAGCCACCCAGGCACACCATTACTGACTTGTCTTTGGTAACACAGTCTCTGTTAGCTGCTGGATATATTGCATTGACCAAGAAGGCTCACATTCATGACACTTATTCAGTGAATAAATCAGGATTGCAATTACCAATGTTGTAAGGTGTCCTAAAAGACCAGATATAAGAGTATACATAACTGGGAGCTCTGCTGGACACCTGGTGCATCAGGGAAGGGAATTAAACCCAAGGAAACTAAATTTGAGCTGACGATTGAAGGATGACCCAGAGTTCAGGGAAGAAACACTGGATCTAGTTCAAGCTAATAGTTGGAGCATTAGATACTTTTGATTCTATTTAGTCATATTTTTCAATAAAGACAAATATGTCTCTGAATGTAGGAGAAAATATTCAGTTCATTATCCTATAAGAAACAAGTTTTTTAAAAAATGACACTGGTAGATGCTAATTTAAAATCCATTTAAGCACAAAAGTTTAAATTAATTTGTCCTCTTCCCCCAGAGAAAATATAAAACAATATAAAAATAAAATAGTGGGTGTTATACAGAGTGAATGGAGTACCAGCTTTAAAACTGCAGAGGAACCCAAGAATATTGAGAATTTAAGATCCTCCCCTAGGTTGCTCCAACCCACTTCTAGCCTTATTTCTCAGTAGTTCCCTAAATATGCTATAAATTCTAGGCAAACTCTTGTACATCCCATCCCCTGAACACCTCTTACTCTTTCATCTTTACATGTGCTATGGTCTTCTTTCTGCCTATGCTCTTATTCCACAAGGCCCATCTGCTCAGTGACTTCTAAGCCCTTAGTCAGATGATTACAGTTCTTTACATAAATATTTCTGGTGACACATAGTAAACTCTGGCTTGCATTATATTATTTTATATATGTAATCATCAGAGTCGCCCACCTAATTGGAAGCTCCCACAGCAAGTGAATTCTGTCTTCACCTTTCTATGCAACACAGAGTGAATTTTATTTGATATTTAAAATAACAATGAATTAAACTGAACTGAACTGAATTAGCATGCAGCCTGTAAAACAGCTCCTCAGTCTAACTCAAATTTGAGATTTTGTGGCCTGTTTTTCACTCCAAAACCACTTACAGAAAAAATGTTGTATGAATTTTTTAAGCTCAACTCGCCTTCAAATTTGGAATCTTTTACATAATCTTGTTTAAGAAATACCATGTTTCACATCAGTGAATTTTACAAGTAACTCAATTCTTGTCTCTAGAGTTAGTGAGCCATGGAGAAAAGCTCATTGTGTGGGAGAAAACATCATTCATTCCATCTTTCTCTCACCAAATATATATTATGCCATTCGCGTGCATAAGTAACCATCCTAAGTGCTAGGGATATGATAGTGAAGGAGATAGAAGAGATTCCGTTATGGAGCTTAGAGTTTGGAGGCAAATAGGGGAGACATGGTAAATATAGATATTTACAAATAATTGTAAGTATTATGAAATAAACAGAGTATTGACACAGAGAATAGGAGGCAGAAAGAACTTTGGATTGAAGGTTAGGAAATATGCTCTGTGATAGAAAATGTAAACCAAGACCTGAAAAATGTTGTAACTTGAGGATAGCAGGATAATCTAATGACATATTAAAGAGCTCATCATATTGTTTACAGACTTTAGAAGACTATTTGTGGAGAAAAGGTAAATATCAAGGAAAAAAAAACTGTAATGGGAAGAAATAAAGAAAAAATAGCCAAAGATATGAGAGCTCCTAGAGTTATAACTGAAGCTTGACTGTTTAATTACTCCATATAGATATTTGAGTCTTATACATAACCCTGCTAAATACATTCTTTTTCCACCTTGTTCACCTAATTATATGAGATTGTTTCATATCTCAGTCACCTTTAAGAATTTCCCATGTTTGTACCATTGCATCAGAACCTAAGAACAATCGTTAACATTCTCCAACTGTGGATCCTGAAGACACATTACTCACATCATTATCCAAAATGTCCATGAAGCACTGACTCTGCTCACCTCACATTTTATTACCCACCCACAGCTTGCTGAAAAATATCAGCTCCTGATATTGCAAGACATTACTAAAAGTTTTTGAGTAATTTTTATGTCAGTAGGACATTTACTATTTTTTAGAAATGTTCACAATAAATTAAAATAGATTTTTATACTCTTGCTTCCTACAAGAAAACACTGTTTGGACTTTTTGTCATTGTAAATGTTTTAGGAATGAACTCTCTTCTGTCTCGTGTGACAGAACTGAAAGAAAGGACATGGTGGGCAGAAGTTTGAAAGGCAAACTAAAACTTCCCTAGACACTGCCGAAGAATAAAATAAGTCTGCACCAATTATACAATGAGTCACATCCATCATGCTAATTTGTAAAACCTTTAATCGTTACAATTTTGAGAGTATGGTTTATACCATATGAATATATATAAATCTATTAGGAAAGGTTGAGCATCCTCTGGAGGTGACTGAATGTAATATAAAGGCATTTAAGCTTTATTCTGCATAGGGAATGGTTCAGTAGAAAACAAACACAAACACAATCATAAAACCAAGAGACAAAAATACTGCCCGGAGGTCCTCTGTTTATCAGAAAACACTGATGAAATAAATTTCAGGAATTGCTAAAATCTGTGTTCTTGCCCTTGCTAAGACTTTATGGCCCCTTCCCTTGCAAAATGTATGAGATTATTATAATCAGGAGTTGTTCAATTTTATAAAATTTCATATGAGCAAAATTTAAATCTCTTTTGCATATTTGCTCTTTTTTCTCCTGACATACCTCTCTTCTCCAGCTATGATAATTTCAGCCCCAGCAATCTATTTTATATTTAATAACCTTTTATTGCCAATAAATATTTTTGTTTATACTATGTTACCTTTTCACCTAAATTATGTGCTAAATGCATTATCAATTGAAAAAACAGACAACTCAGCATTTTCACATCCCTCACAAAGAAAGAAAATTGCATGTTTTATTTTTTATGGATTCTTATTGCTTTTTAAATTCTGTCATCTAATGGGACTAATGTTCCTGGTTTAGGAGTATATTTACCATAAATAGCTTTAGTGGTTATCAAACATCGCTGCTTCATTTTGGCGTTTAACCAACCTCAACCACTATTTATTGCTTCATATACTTCTCTACTGTGAACATTATACCTTAATTACCCCAATCCCTATTTCTAGGCCTGATTTAGAAAGCCTGAATGGGAATAACCATTTCTTGTTTCACTTATGTAAGAAAGCAGTGCCTGTGCCCAAGCAATCAGAGATCAGGGCCATGAAATCAGCAGAGTGTGTTTCAGTGACCTGAAAAATCCAAGTTCTATGGCAATGGAAATTCAAATTCTCTTATGTGCAATAAAAGGGGAGTGGAGAAAAGAACAGACGGTCCAATATTTCTTCCAAATGTTCACATCCATATTGAAGTCTAGTGATATTGAAAGCTGCTGAGGAAAATGGAAAACTACTGATTCCAAAACTGTTGATTAATTTTAGGAAAATAAAAACAACTGGGATTTTTGTGCTTTAATAATCTATCTTTGCTTTGTTCCAGTATACTCCCACACTGCTTTGTCCATATTTTTATTTAAAAAATACTGTCAAGAATGCTGTTGAGAATAGTGTTAAGGGTATAACACTATTTAGGTTGTGGGACATTATCTCATAAACAGATGGAATTAGTGTATCATGAAATTATGAAGTGCATTAAATTTGTGTCCCAGTTTAAGCCCTTTGCCTGAATTTTTGTTTTCTTGATCTTTTAAGATCCAGCTTAAACAACTCCTTTCTGAGAATCTTTACCTATTCACTACCACAGATTCAAAGAAACCTTCCTTAAAATATGCCTGTGTCTACTCAGCTTTCCACAGCAAGTGTCATGGTTACTTACAGTTGAACACTTGCTACAGGGCAAGGTCCGAGTCTTAACCTCTTTATATTCAAAGTGGCATTCAGTGCATATTTGCGGAATGAAAGGTTGTTTGCCCAATTGGCCAATAAGACAATTCAGGGTGTTTAAAATGCAGAAATGGGGATTAAAATGTATTTTTGCTTTTACATTACACTATTTTGTCCCTTTTAAGTTTTAGAATAGAAATGATGCTTCCATTATTTTGTTAAGATGTTTAAAATATTTAGAACTGCCTTTTCTACCCTCAGCAACCCCAGTTGGCTAGCTGTCCCTGCCTCATAGATGAAGATAAACTTTGTTAATAATTTGTGCTACTGGGATTTGATCTTAAAGTGGTATTTACTATAGTAAAATTTCCTCTTGTGTTTCCAGTCTGACTGCTTCTGTACTCATCCCACAGCAGGTCACCTACCCTATTCTTGACTCCATCAGTCTTCACCTATTCCATTGCTTTAGTGGTTATCCTATTGTTCTTTGTCTGTTGAGAAATACCTTAGTTCTATTCTCAGTTCTATTTCTCTTTAATGCCTAGCATAATGCTTTGCATACAATTGGTGTCAAGTCCATTTTTATTTAAAAAACAAATTAGAGGTTAAAATCTTACAAATTTAAATCTCTCTCATTTTCATAACCTCTTTTGTATTGATCAGCTTTAGCAAATAGCACCATGATTAGGAATATAGGAAATCTGTCTTTCTATTCTCACTCCTTCATTCTTCTCTAAATGTGTAACTTTGGGAAAGTTACTTCACCATTCTCTATCACAATTTCCTCATTTGTAAAATAGGGAAAATAGCAGGGAATGATTTATAGGGGTTGCCACAAGCATTCTCTACATATAAAATATGGGATTTATTACCTATTTGTTCTTGAGAAGACTGCCTCACTTCTCAGAATGACAATGTGCATGTTTTTGAAAGAGGGTTATCAATACCAGCATTCATAGAGACATAAAGTAGGTTAGTGGTTGCCTAGGATTGGGGTAAGAATGAAGAGTGCCTGTAAATGGTACACAGTTTCTTCTGGGGGTGATGGAAATATTCTAAAATTAGATTGTGGTGATAGCTGCACTATTCTGTAAATATACTAAAGTCTTACAATTGTCCTTAAAAATGGGTGCATTATAAGGTATGGAAATTATATTTCAATTTAGCTGTTAATTAAAATAATAATAATGATAACAATAATACCAGGATTCAAGTCAGGTCTGTCTGAGTTCAAAGTACATAATTTTTATTCTATCTTTGCCACCTCCTTATAGAAAAATGAGAAGTTCATGTTGTTGTTGTTGTTGTTGTTGTTGTTGTTTATTTTTTATTTTAAGGAGGTTCCAAACCCAACAGGGGGCTTGGACTCATGACCCTGGAATCAAGAGTCCCATGTGCTACCAACTGAGCCACCCAGGAAACCTGAGAAGTTTATGTTTAAATTGATCATGATAAATGATAGAGTTACTCTCTAGAAAGGCACTTAATATAGATAACATGGTGGTAAGCTATAGAATTACCTAATCTAATCGTGGAAACATTTTAGTTGTTTGTGAGAGAGGACACAAAAATTAAAAAAAAAATTCTTATTATTTGAATTAACAGTTGTTTTATGTCTATGTATTAAGAGAAGCCATTATAAAATTATATATAGATTAGAAATACATTTTTCTCCAGTTAAGAAATGGGCAAAAGACATGAATAGACATGAAAAGACATGAATGGGCCAAAGACATACAGATAGCCAACAGATACAAGAAAAAATTCTCAACATCACTCATCATCACAGAAATACAAATCAAAACCATGATGAGATACCATTTCACCCCTGTCAGAATGGCTAAAATTAACACCATAGGAAATAACAGATGTTTGCAAGGATGCAGAGAAAGACATACCCTCATACACTGTTGGTGGGAATGCAAACAGGTGCAGCCACTTTGGAAAACAGTATGGAGGTTCCTCAAAAAGTTAAAAATGTAACTACCCTACAATCCAGCAATTGCACTACTAGGTATTTACCCAAAGGATACAAAAATACTGAATCAAAGGGGCACATGCACCATGATGTTTGCAGAACTATTAATAGCTAAATTATGGAAAGAACCCAAATGTCCTTCGACTGATGAATGGATAAAGAAGATGTGGTATACATACACAGTGGAATATTACTCAGCTATCAAAAAGAATAAAATATTGCCATTTGCAATGACGTAGATGGAGCTAGAGTGTCTTATGCTAAGCAAAATAAGTCAGTCAGAGAAAGAGAAATACCATACGATTTCATTCATATGTGGAATTTAAGAAACAAGACAGATGAACACAGGGTAAGGGGGTAAAAAAGAGAGAGAGAGAGGGAAGCAAACCATAAGAAGACTCTTAACTATAGAGAACAAACTTGGTTATCAGAGAGGAAGTGGGCAGGGAATGGACTAAATGGGTGATGGGTATTAAGGAGGGCGCTTGTTGTGACGAGCACTGGGTATAATATGTAAGTGACCAATCATTAAATTCTACTCCTGAGGGGTGCCTGGGTGGCTCAGTCGGTTAAGTTTCCGACTTCAGCTAAGGTCATGACCTCGCAGTTTGTAGGTTCGAGCCCTGCTGTGCTGACAGCTCAGAGACTGAAGTCTGCTTCAGATTCCGTGTCTCCCTCTCTCTCTCTGCCCCTCTCCCACTCATGCTCTGTGTCTCTCTGTCTCTCAAAAAACTAAATAAAAGGTTATCTTTTTAAATTATACTCTTGAAATCAACATTACACTATATGTTAACTACCTAGAATTTAAATAAAAATTTGACACAAACAAAAGGAAATAGATTTTTCTTTGCCATGAAATGTCTGCTTCCTTCCTTCCTCTCCTTTTCTCTCCCTCCCTCCCTTCTTTGCTACCTTCACTACCTTCCTTCCTTCCTTCCATCCTTCCTTCCTTCCTTCCTTCCTTTTCTTCTTTCCTTCTTTCTGTATGGCTCCTCTGTTTTTATTTCTGAGTCAGAGATGCTAACTAGAGATACTGAAGATCAATTATCTCCACAATTCATAGACAACATTTTAGAAGGAGCATATCCCTTATAAGCTAAAAGGAAGGACCTTTGCATTAAAAGTATTGGAATCATTTTACATTTTTCTTGAAATCATCAAAATATGTCTTTATGTGAAGTACAAAGTTGAATGAGATCCTATTTACAGAGTGTTGAATGCCTTACCCATACTTACAAAAGGGTATTCACTCTTTTATATTATGCTTTCAAAAACATTTTACCATTTCTTAGAAAGGTTAAAAAAAAGGTAATTTAAAGAGAAGATGAAAATCTCAGGAGTTCTTGACAGAACAAAATTTCAGAATGCATTTAAAATCCTTCTAACTTTTTCTATTCAATATCTAAATCAAATTCCTGAAGAAGACATTTTCTACAAAGAGATTAAGGAGAGAGAAATGGTTCAGCTGCGTATGTTTGAGATGAATCGTGTTTCTTCCCTCCTAGTGATAGGAGATCCCATTCCATATCATAAGTTGGGGCTCGCAGTGCCAGACCTGGGAGTTTTTAAGCCTGCGTGCTGGATGTCAGAGGAGCTCCATCAGGAATGCGCTGCCTCTGAAAAGGTTAAATGCAAGAACCTCAAAGGCTTTTAAAGAGGAGACTGCAAAAAATCTGTTGTCAAGGAGTATTATATCTCCCAGCTCGGCAGAGTTTGTCTCTCTGATCCTCCCTCTTACTTTGAAAGTTAGAAAATCCATAAGAGGCGGATGGGTATGTCAAAGATTTTAAAACCTGGTATAAATTGGGTTTATTTTTGGATTATTCTGGCTTATTTTTCATTGTTTAACAAAGAAAAAATAGTAACATTGCTGTCTTATATCTCCTTGAGGGTAGTAATATAGCTTTGGCTAGACAAAATACTGCAACGAATGTTATCCTTTGGAAAATCTGTATGTGTGTTTTTATTTCATGAAAAAGTGTCTACATTGTAAGAGAAGACATATTTAGAGGCGATCATTGCTCCTTTGGCAGTCATGAATTACACAATTACATGTACAATTGCCAATGTGTAAAATCAGTTTAAAATAAAGTAACTGGGTTAATAGAAAAATTAATTTGTCAATAAATATTTATTGAACACCTACTCAAATAAGCACTTTGAGAAATATAAGACATAAAGTAATGGCAGGGTATGGTCCTAATTAAACGATGATTAGGGTTCATAAGGAGGTATTGCCCTAGAATGAGCTTTTAAGGGAACAGAAGTGAAGTTAGAACCTGAGACATAAAAGGATTCTAATGAATGGAAAGAACACTATACCAAGGAGAATAACAGCACAACACAGACACGGAGAGAAATTCAATTCCATCTGGCAGGAATAATTATTAATTTATCTTACAAATTCAATGTATATCCCCTAAGAAATACTTTATTTTTTTCACATTACTTTGAGAAAACAATGAGTTAAAAAGCCACTCGGGATGAATAGCACAGATCTGTGCTCAGAGTGCTTGTGTGGATAAATGTATATCAAAAATGTCTGGAGAACTTGTGATGACAATATTTTCATTTAAGTTTTGGAATGAAAGAATACCATCAAGTGAGAAGGTGAACAAAACTCATCTAATTTTTATTCTTACCCAGGAAATGTGGACCCTCAATAGGAGACCCTTCAGGTCTCTTCCTGAATTCATATTTCTGATAGAGAACTTATTAGGAATGCAGTGAAAAATTCTAGGGAATATGTTAAAGTACTATGCCTATAATAAAGCATAAACCTCATTAATGTATACCGAAGAACATAATACAAGATATTGTTCAGCAAGCAGGGAAAAGAACATGGACAAGCCTGCAGCACTAAAACATCTGTAAAATATTAGTAAAATTCACTGGAAAACATTCAATTTATGCAAAGCATTTCAGTATACCCTCTGTGATATATTTTGCATTAACATAATCAAGTTAAATGACTATTATACTAGAATAGGAGTCCAAGTTTAATCAAGTCAAAAATTCAGGGCTGACAATGTATCTTCTTCAGTATTTACTTAAACTTGAGGGCCAAAGATGATGAGTCTTATGAGCTTAATAGCAAATAGATTTCAAAAAAGACACACCTACAACACTGAACTTCATTTAGGCTGCTTTCCACAGCCCTCAAAAAAATTTCACTCTTCTGGGTTCAGAACAGGGAATTTCAGGTTAATAAATTTGTGGAGGGCACATTGGGAGATCTGGAATTACTCCCTACTTTGATCAACGTTTACCTTGTTGGATCTCTCTGGCACAGCAGACTGTCATTGAGAAAAATCTTCGATGAGGGTGCTGCTTCTACTGCCCACGAGTTGCTCCTTAAATATTAGTTAAGAATCTGCTGGGGTGATTCCCCTAGATGGTTTCTATTCAAGAACTTAGCTCTTCACACGTAAACTTCCAACAGGTTCCATTACACACTATGACCTTGGACAATCTTCAGACTTGGATCCAGAGGACTTGAATGGTAAAGTGGTTGCTATTGTTTTTATGTTTGTAGGTGCTCTCCGTATGCTCAGAAAAAATCAAAGGGACTATGGATATGATCTAGAAATCATGCTTGCTTCTACTCACATACTGCCACCTCTCTGACCTCTAAAAGCTTCCAGCATGAAGAAGTAGTGAGTTATTGGAGGCAGCAGTATGACCAGTAAAATAAATCTGCAAGGTCTTTGCTGACCACTGCCTATTCACATCCACCATGAAGCCTGCCAATCATAAAAATATTTCATGATCCAACCCCTTCATTTCTAAAAAAGATGATGAATGGGCTACTTCAGCCATAAGATGAAAGCTGAGGAAATGTTGATGTCTACTAGGTGGACCAGAAATAATTAATGTTACTTTACAGCAGCACAATTTATCAGGGATGACACAGCACTTAGGCTCCTGTGAACTAACTGATGACAATTACTACATTGAAATTTTGACAACTAAATTTGAAGCAACCTAAGGAATGTACTGAGTAAAATGAACTCCTTGATTTACAATAATCAGACAACCAGGGCCTTTAATGAGAGTAAGATATCATTTGTCAATATTACTTCTCTGCTTTGCAATCTTTACAAAGGTATGAAAAACAAGTATGATTTAAAAGTATCATATACCCAGATATTTTTAATATAACACTTTTGTTCTCAATTATGAGAATGTTCAATATTTTCAAATTATGTTTTGTTGATCTTTTTTGGGACCTGGAAACATTATGTTCAATATCAGAAAATACTAGTTCTATCTAACATATAGGAGTATTACCTGAAAAAAAAAAGTGTGTTTGAAAAAAAGAAGAGTAATAACAAATATGTATTTCACAAATTCCATGTATTCACTATTTATATGTATGTATATATCATGTGTTATGATTGTCTTCATTTTCTAGATGACAACATATCAAGAATTGAATACAAAGTTGGTGTTCTCCATTTCTCAGTATAAAATTTGTTTAAAGTAATTAATTGCCATGAATTTACAATACATAGAGAGCTGCAGTCATTACTTAACTGTCTTTTAGACAGATGGAAGTGGTCTAAAAGCCAATAAAGCTATACAAGGCAAAGGCTATCAAAAGAAAAAAAAAATGAGTAAGACTTTTTGCGATGAATATGCTTTTAGAAACTCAAATTCTCAATATTGAGGGTATTAAGGAGTGACAATTAAGGAGCACAATTAGTATCAAGCCTTGACCTTCTGTTTGTTTGGTTTGTTTTTAAGAAATAATAGAAGGAAGTTCTGTTTAACCAAAAACATATCCTCCTCTACTAGGCCTTAACAGTGACTACCAGAGAGTTCTAATTTACAATAGACTTTTCCCATTTTCACAAATAATGGTGAATTAAGCAAAACTAAAACATGGAACAAAAATATATTCCCTCGACCTTGAATGCCTTTAAAATGCTTTGTGATAAATATTAATTCAAAACCTAACCTTTGAGGAAATCAGCATTTCTAGATAACATGAAATAACCACTACCATTGTAATCCTCTAAAATTAGAGAAATACTATAAAATTTCAAAGATTTTATTTAATTGTAATAGAAATGATGGAATCATCACAGGAAAGAATACGGGTCTTAGAATAAAACACAAGATGTAGTCTTGAATCCTGTTCTCCACCCTATAAGCATTTCCTAGAATGAATGCACGCACATACATACCTATTTCTTATTAATTCCATATGGCCAATAGTATATAATTAAGGTTTATATCCAGTGTGATGATTCTTGAAGCAATCCAAGATTTTGAATTATCATTGAATAATGTTATTTTAGAAAGATTTTGGCAATAATTCTTTTTTTTCATTTTTTTTAACGTTTATTTATTTTTGAGACAGAGAGAGACAGAGCATGAACGGGGGAGGGACAGAGAGAGAGGGAGACACAGAATCGGAAGCAGGCTCCAGGCTCATCAGCCATCAGCCCAGAGCCCGACGCGGGGCTCGAACTCACGGACCGTGAGATCGCGACCTGAAGTCGGACGCTCAACCGACTGAGCCACCCAGGCGCCCCAATAATTCTTTAAATAAAAATGTTTTCTTCTTAAGTCTCAGTATACCCAAATTATTACAACATGAAATTTGAATAATTTGGTTAATTGGAATTTTATTCCAGCATAAAGCACAGTATAATATTCAGGATTCTTAATATTCAGAATTCTTTCTTTCTTTCTTTCTTTCTTTCTTTCTTTCTTTCTTTCTTTCTTTCTTAACATTTCACATAGTCTTAATGATTCAGCTTTCTGTACCCTGTTTTTCAATATCTTAGTGATACTGGATAGATTAATATTGCAACTCTACTGTTGGCACCCATACACCAAAATGCCTTTTATCAAACTGAGTAAAATTAAGTATGGTGATCTGTCTTCACTTTCTCTGACTGGCAACACAGTGATTTCATTCATTTATGAAGTATTTTTAAATCTAATTATTCTTACAACCAGACAGGAGAAAAGGTCATCATTCTAGCTCATTAGCTGTTTAATTGGAAGGTATAGCAGTGAATCTGTATTTTGACTCTCTAATTCCAATCTTTAGGACTGTTAGGAAAGGGAAATTGTGTAATATCATGACTCCAAGAACAATGATTATCACACACTTCCTTCTGTCCTATATTGACTCATATAACATTCTAGAAATATTCTGTGCAACATCTGACTTCTATAATTGAGACATAACATTTCAAATTACATCCCTCCTCTTTTCGAAACATATGAAAACAAACATGATGTATGTATGCACACACATGCACACACCAAAAGACTATTTGCATATATCTTCTTGTTTTCAGATCAAGTAATGACTTGAGATGACTGATAAAATACAAATAAGTATTTATTCAAAAGTATATAGGGATGCCTGGGTGGCTCAGTCGGTTAAGCATCCAACTTCAGCTCAGGTCATGGTCTCACAGTTCATGGGTTCAAGACCCGCTTCGGGCTCTGTGCTGACAGCTCAGAGCCTGGAGCCTCCTTCAGATTCTGTGTGTGTGTCTCTCTCTCTGCCCCTGCCCCACTCATGTTCTTTCTCTCTCTATCAAAAATAAACAAACATTTAAAAAAAAATTTTAAGAAGTATATGAAGAGAAAAAATGACATAAGTGCACTATTGACTTCTTCATTTATTATAATCTTCATATATACACCTATATCTCCATGTACCTAGAGAGAAAATCCAGCCAGTTTCTATTACCCAGACACAACAGCAGAATTTTGAGTTGTGTTTTAAATTTCTTTTTTTTTTCTTTTTAACGTTTATTCATTTTTGAGAGACAGAGAGAGACAGAGCGTGAGTGTGGGAGGGGCAGAGAGAGAGGGACACACAGAATCCGAAGCAGACGTCAGACTTGGAGCTATCAGCACAGGCCCAATGTGGGGCTCAAACCCAAGAACCGCGAGATCCTGACCTGAGCTGAAGTCAGGCGCTTAACCAACTGAGCCACCCAGGCGCCTCTTGAGTTGTGTTTTAATACAGAGAAGAGTGAAAAAGTAAGCCAAAGATAATGAAAATATATCACAGCACCAGTAGAAAGGACAATCCTGGAACATTTAAACAATAAAATATTAGTTGAAGACTCTAATTCTGTGATAGAGACACACTACAAATTTGATGCCTTTAAATGAGTCATCATATAATGGCGTTGTATTTGTTTCCTATCATTGCTATGCAAATACCACAAACTCCATGGCTTAAAACACAAATTTATTATCTTTAGTTCTGTACATCAGAAATCTGACGTGGATCTCACTGGGCTAAAATCAAGGTGTCAAAAGGGTATATTTCTTTTCAGAGACTCTAGGGCACAATATGTTTCCTTGACTTTTTCAGGTTTTTAAAGGTTTCTCACTTTCTTCTTCCTTACCTTTTCCTAAGGGGGGCTTATGGCCTCCTTTCTCCAGGTTCACAGGCAAAAATGGCTAGTTGACTCCTCATTTAGCATCATGCTGACCTCCCATAGTCACAATTCCCTGACTCTCTTCTGTCTCCCTCTTTTATTTTTAAATACACATATGATTATACTGGGCCTACCTTGATATTCAAAAAACAAAAAAATCTACTTTAAGATCAACTGATTAGCAACTCTAATACCATATTCCACTTAAATTGCCTTTTGCTATGTAACATAGCATATTTACAGGTTCCAGGGGTTAGAATGTAGACAATCTTGGAGGCGGGGGATTATACTGCCTACCACAGTCTACCTTTGGGTCTCCAAAGATGCACATTCATTAAAAATGCAAAATATACTCATCCATTCAAAGTCACCCAAGTTTTCAACCCCAAACAGCATTAACTCAAGTACAATATCTTATCTAAATCTTATTAGCAAAAATCCCATCAAAATTATTTAAATTAGGTATGGGTAGGACTCTTGGGTAGGATCCTGGGACAAAACTTCTCTCCATTTGTGAGTCTATGGAACTCAAAAAGCAAGTCATTTGTTCCCAAACTGTAGTGGTCATACAGACATAGGATAATATTTTTAGATATTTTGGTTCAAAAAGGATACAAATGTCAGAGTGGAGGTTTGTGGGGAGATGGGCGAAATAAATGAAGGGGATTAAAAGTACACTTAGCATAGTCAACACTATGTAATGTATAGAATTGGTGAATATTATACTGCACACCTGAAATTAATATAACCTTGTATGTTAATTATGCCTGAATTAAAAATTTAAAAGTAATAATAACAAGGGGAAAAAAAGGATAAAAATGGAAGAAAAAAAAAGCCACTGGTTTAAAGCAATTTCAAAATCAGTTAACCAGGCTCTTTCTCTCTCTCTCTCTTTTTTTTTTTTTTTTTTTAAATAATTTAGTGTCAAGTTAGCTAACATACAGTGTACACAGTGTGCTTTTGGTTTGGGGGGTAGATTACTGTGATTCATGGCTTACATACAACAGCCAGTGCTTATCCCAACAAGTGCCCTCCTCAATGCGCATCACCCATTTTCTCCTCTCCTCACCCCCCATCAACCCTCAGTTTGTTCTCAGTGTTTAAGAGTCTCTTATATATGGAAACCAATTTGACAATAAATTTCATAAGAAAAGAAAAAATAAAAAAAAAGAGTCTCTTATAGGTTTGCCTCTCTGTGTGAAACTGTTTTTTTTTTTTCACTTCCCTTCCCCTTGGTTTTCTGTTAAGTTTCTCAAGTTCCACATATGAATGAAAACATATGATATCTGTCTTTCTCTGACTGACTTATTTCACTTAGCATAATACCCTCCAGTTCCTTTCATGTTGTTGCAAAGGCACGTTTTCATTCTTTCTCATCGCCAAGTAGTATTCCATCATATATATAAACCACATCTTCTTTATCCATTCATCAGTCGGTGGACATTTGGGCTCTTTCCATGATTTGGCTGTTGTTGATTGTGCTGCTACAAACATTGGCGTACACATGCCCTTATGAATCAGCACTTCCCTTTGCTTTTAACGTTTAAAAGAATAATGTTTCTGTGGCTCATAGGTCCTCCCTCTGGTCCTCACCCTCAGAATCATCCTTTTTTTTTTTTTTTTTTTTTTTTTTTTAATTTTCCATGCAAAGTAGGACATGTTTACAGCTACGTATTTTCACTTGCCTGTTTCCTACCTGTATCAGTGTGGTGGTCAGTCTTCTTTTATTTTGTATCCTCTCTGTCTTTTCTAGTCCAAGCTGCCATTTTTTCTGCTGGAATAAAATTCTCAAGAATCTTGTGGGTCTCTTCTTTAGGCCCTGAGATTCAATCTATTAAAATAGGGTATTCCACATATATTTTTCCTAGATCATCCCATCTGTTTTTGTCTTCTCCTGGAATGGCTTAGGGGATCTAGAGGGGTCACATACTTAATCTCTTCATAGAGACTTTTGTGTACCTGAATACTCTGACCTTTTAATTTTTCTGATACATCAGTAAAAGGTTGTCCAGACATACCATTGGCTTTTTCTCTAGACCCTGGTTTCTTTCCAGTGTATCGCTAAACTTTAGCATCCTTTTACATTTAGGTAGGCTAAGGATTAGTGAAATCATTGTCTCCTCTTACATTTTAGTATAAGCAGTAAGACGGAAACTAGGCCACACATTCAGTACTTTCAATGGAAATATCATCTAAATATCCAAATTCATCACTCATGAATTCTGCTTTCCACCTACCTACAGAACATAATTCTGCTAAGTTTTTGTCATTTTATAACAAGGTTTCCCTTTCCTCCAATTTCTAATAGCATGTACTTCATTTCCTTCTGTTCTTTCACAAAGAGTGCCTTTAATCTCTATATTTCTCCTCATGGTCCACTTATGATGATTTAGGTATTCTCTAAGGTGATCTCTGTTTTCTCTACCATGCTCTTCACTTCCTTGAGTCCTCACTAGCAGAGTCATTAACATCCTTATTTCTCTAGCTTTGAAGACAATCTATTTCCCTGCCTCTGTCTTTTGTTCAATTCCCAAGTAACTTCCTCATTTTTTAGGTACTTGTATCGTAAAAACCACTTCCAGGTCCTAAAATCTGTATTAGCTTCCTTCTGCAACTGTAACAGATCACCATAAATCAGTGATTTAGAAACTTATTATTTTACAAATTTAATTTTTTTTTCATCACAAATGTATTATTTTACAGCTTGGTAGATCAGAAGTCTGGCATGGGTCTCACTTGGCTAAGATCAATGTATTGGCAGAGATGTGTTCCTTTGGGGAGTTTCAAGGGGGAAAATTCAACCCCTTACCTTTTCAGCTTCTAGGGGCTGTCCACATTTCTTGGCTCTTGGACCCCTTCCATATATCCAAAGCCAGAAATAGTTGACTGAATCTTTCTCACATCACATCATCCACATACTGCTTCTGTCTTCACCTCTGACTTTCTTCTTCTGCCTCCTTCTTCCACTTTTAAGGATCTTTGTGATTACATTGACCCACCAGATAGTCCAGGATAATATTAAAGTCATTATTTTAATCACATCTGCAACGTCCCTTTTGACACACACAAAAATGTAATTCACATTTTTCTGGGTCTGGGACATGGACATGTTTAGACAAGCACTTTGTTCTGCCTACCACAAGCATAGGCAGAAAGTGTTTTAATATGTAATGTAACACATTCAGTGTTATACAGGTTGGGATTTATTCAACAGCTAGGTTATCCAAATTCAGGAATTTTTCTGTTTTATATAATCTCCACTTTGAGTGAAATGTGTTCTTTGGGGGGGGGGGGGGAGAGTAAAATGTAGACTGAAAAATGCTATGTGCTTCAGTTTAGACCTGAAAATGTAAAGTGGAAATAATACCCTATTCCCTGTCCAGCATATCACAATGTCACCAAGGAAATTTAATCTGCCATTTTGTCTTGCTGAGATTTAAGTATTATTTTTATTTTCCCTGTTGATATTTAAATATCATTTTCCCCTTTGTTGGCCTGTATTACTTTATTAAGGCTGAAATATTCAATTCTAGAAATGAAAAAACAGTGCATCTTTGATTTATCTCTTTTCTCTACCGCATGATATTGGCATCTGAAATGTTTCACAAGTAAAAATCTAAAGACCAAAGCGTCTCTTATAAGAATACAGGTTTGGGGAGGCTGGGTGTCTCAGTCAGTTAAGCTTCTGACTTCAGCTCTGGTCAGGATCTCACAGTTCGTGAGTTTGAGCCCCATGTCGGGCTCTGTGCTGACAGCCTAGAGCCTGGAACCTGCTTCGGATTCTGTTTCCCTCTCTCTTCCCCTCCTCCACTCATTTTCTCTGTCTCTGTCTCTCTCTCAAAATAAAATAAACATTAAAAAATTTTAAAAAAGAAAAAATATAGGTTTGAAGAGGTCACGGTTTTTCTTACATGTATCACAGATCAGTTTAGTAATGTGTTATTCTACTAACTCTAAAAACAAACAAAAAAATTAGACTATTTATAAATAAGAACATATTGCATGATTTATTATCTACCCCCTGTGGAGAAGAGGAAAAACATAAAATCAATGGAAATGGGACCATTCTGCTTATTAGCAGCTCAGAGGTCGGTTTCTCAAAGATTATGATTACTATAATGGTTTCCATTCTTGATTTATCATTAGTCTCTCAAGGGAAGATTTTTAAAAATTCAGTTTCAAGTCTTTTCACTAGAATTAATGAAAGAAAATCTCCAAAGTTCGGTCCCCATTTAAGTATTACTTTATGAAATCAAGTAAAATCTGTTTTTATTTTATAATGGTATTTAGTTCAAAATCGGTGCAACTTCCACTCATATTGGAGACACTACAAACACTTTTAAATTTACTTCACTCTTTATCTGAATTTTGTGAATTTAATAGAGTAAAGAGGATTTGATGTTTCATCAGTGTCAATATTTTTGCCAGCAGAGAGAAACAAAGAGCAGAGTTATTGAATCTGGGATAGGACCAGGAGAACTTGGAAGAGACAATTCTTTCATCTTTAAAGAAGACCTTTTTATAGGTCAGGGTTCCTTCAATGCCCATGGATTATGTTGATAGTGATAACCTACGTGTGGGTTTGCTGCTCATCTATATTTGCCATGACTGTCTTGTATATTTCCTCAATACAATTTTTCACAACTTTGATTTATTTATTTTCTTTACATCAGTTAACAGGTTTCTCAATATGATGTTAGACACAAGGTCCTGGAGGACAAGGACCATACCCCATTCCTCCTTGTTATGACACAGCCCAGAATGGAACTGTGCTCATTATTGTATTAGGCCCTCAAAAGTACCAAAATGCATTTAATGATATCATCTCATTCTGGAAGCCTAAACTTCCTTCCATTTTCCGAAGTGAGTCAGTGGTCTATTAATGGTTGTATTTTTCTCTGATGATTTAAATTGCTTATATTTCTTTCTCTCCCTTCAAAACTGTAAAATTTATATAAATAAGAATTCTAATTCATCATTGCAACTATAATGACTAAGTAACAGCATGTTACTAAAGAAATATTTGTTGAATGAATACACTAATGAAAACTGGTCCCACTCCTTTCTGTCTCTCCTTCCCATACTCTGTACCTCATTCCATCCCTCCATCTCTCTGTCTTGAATTTTCATTAAGTCAAAATCATAAGACGATCTGTGTAATGTGCATTACTCTTGTGAAATTTGTGGGGTTTTTTTTGTATGTATGTGAGTGTGGTATGTGTTGGGGGGTGGATGGGTGTGTTCACATGTGCATGTGTTGAATCTATTATATAACTACCAGTTATAACTATGAATGATCTTGCCAAAATTATGCTGTAGTTTCAAAGATGATTAGGTTAGGAGGCTTAAAAAGGACTTTTCCCACTATAAATTCTACTCTAGTAGAAGTCACAGTGCAGTCCTCCTAATTTGAATTTAGAGCTAACATCTCATAAAAAAATAAAATTAAAAAGGTGTTGATGAAGATCACATTAATATTCTTGGGAAGACAATTCCTCTGCCTTAGATATGAAGGGCTTTGAGTGATGACTTCAGAATTTGTTCGTCTGAAGAGAGCCAATAACTAAGTCTCCTTCCCCACCCCCACCCTGAACCTTAATGACTATTGCCATCTCCTTAGTCGGACACTCACTTATTTCATGATTTACTCACGCATCGATTTTGGCCTGTCTTTGCAAATTTGATTCTGTAAATTCATGTTCATAAATGTTAATATAAGTCTCTATTAAAGAAAAAATACAACAAAGCATTTTTCACAATACAGTAAATTTCTTTTCAGTTTGTACACATGAAAAGATTCTGCATGTGAAGTTTTATCTTTAAAAATGGACAGGGTTACAAAAGAATGACAAGCCTTCAGGGGTAAAATGTTCCATATGATAGAATACTTGGTTGTAGCTAAATTTATACATTTAAAAAGATTAGTGTTTTTGCAATCACATCTCTATTTCTTTTCTGCTAATCAACATGTTTGTTTTACAATGCTTTATAAAACAATTTGTGCAGTAATTAAATGTCTAACAGGGATTTTTATGACTGTTTTCTGAACACAAATGTAGTTTAGCTTAGTAGTTTGGAGTTATTAAGTGAGCCATCATAATTCAATGTTTTAAATAAAACAAATTATAGACCTCTTCCTAGCTTTGCATGAGGCTCATATCACAGTGGAATTTATGGACTTCAAATTTAACAAATTCCACATTCCCAACAACCCATTTGCAAACACATCAATAAAACTCTTCTTTTTCATTTCAGTTTGTTCTTTAAGGCAAACAGTCCACAGCAAGTAGAAATAAAAGGTCAACATTGATTTTCTTGTGAGAGGGAACAGAATGGGAGGAACTAATATTTATTGAGAACCTACTACATGTCAACCACTGTGCTCGATAACTTATGTCCTCTCATTTAAGTCACACTATCACCCACAAACAGACAGTTTATCCACATTTTAAAGATAATGAAATTGAGGCTTAGTGAGGAGGTTAAATAACTTGTCCCAAGTTATCTTTGTCAAATAAATGGCAAAGTTAGGTTCTAACACAATTGTGTATTCCCTCCCCCAAATTACTTCTCAAATTTTCTTACATTTGTGTTTGTTGATGTTCACAAATACAAAAAATTCACCCAGCACCTTCTACAGTGGCAGCAGTATCATCATCACAAGAAACTTACAACTATTGAGAACCTGTTGCAGTCAAGTATTTTGCATGGTCCATGCACAGATGCTCCCATTTTAGAAAGGGTCATTCAATCCCTTACTCAACAGATATGGATTACTTCATCTATTCTTATCTGAACCAGAAAAAAAGATAATTTCCCTGGGAATGATTAGAATTCACACAGGATATCAAATTGAAAATATTTTGTCAAGGAGAGAAATAATATTTGAAAAGTATTTAAGTATGTTCCATACTCTCTGTGAGGTATGTTTTTTTTGTTTGTTTTTTGTTTTTTTGAGAGAGAGAGAGAGAGAGAAAAACTGCTCTAATTTAACCCAAACTCTGTGAATTCAATTTCTAGCATATGCGTACATGTCTTCTCACTTGTTTTCTTTTTCCACCAAATTATCTTTATTGTACATACAAATAAACTGAGATGAAGAAATTAATTAACTGGCTATTATGAGATAGCCAAGAATAGACAGAACTCAGGTTTCTAGGAGATCTAAACTCATGCTTTTGGGGATTGGAATGGTGGCAGAAAGGGAGATGGAGGACTTATCTTTTCAAACACCTCTATATTTATTATACTTATAATAGTAAATGAAGTACATTTGTTGAAAACTCCACCTTTCCACTACCTGTATTCTCATTGCATTGCTGCAATTGTTAACTTATTGGTAGCCAGCTACCACAAATGTCAGAACTAACTCAAAATTATATAATATGTATATATTTTTCATGTTATGTTCTTAGTTTTTTTTCTTCTACCTTTCTGATTCAATCCTATCATTTCCTCTTTGGTTTCTGTGAACTGAAGGGTAATGTTCCATACCAGGGGTCTATAAACTGTGGCCCATGGGCCATATGTAGCCCAGTGATTTTGTTTGTTTGTTTGGACCATAAACTAAGGATAGACCTGTATAGTTTTAAATGGTTGACAAAACAAACCAAAACAAAAATAAAAGGAAGAATAATATTTATTGGTATGTGATAACTATATGAAATTAAAATTTCCACACCCATAATTAACTTTGAATGTGTCATGACCACAGCCACTCAACTTGTGTACCGTCTGTAGCTACCTCAGTGCTACAAGAGCAGAGTTGAGTAGTTCTGACAATATAGTCCACAAACCCTAAAATATTAACTACATGGCTCCTTACACAAAAACTTTGTAGACCCTGTTTGAGGCTCTCTTCTAATTTTACATATTTCTGGAGCAACCCTTCCACCATAGTTATGATCTCCAGCTATACAACTGCTCACCTTCTCTCTCCAGAACCTTCAGGCCCACAAAACAGATGGCCAATTGAGAGCTCCCTGGGGATGGTACAAGAGACTGCTAAACCCAATGTGACCACAATGAAGTTTATTTCTTCTCCCCCCAAACTATATTTTCTTCCTGAGACTCCAAGTTCAGAGAAAAGCACCAGTCTACTCAATTTCCCAAACCAGAAACCTGGGCTTCTTTGATACTTTCTTCTCCCTCCTTCATTCCCCTGTAAGAACCTGGAGCTGTAGACTCTATCTCTTAAGTACCCCTCAAATCTATTCTCTAACTGCACAGACCTGAACTAGTTTAGGCTACCATGGTATACTGCCTGCATTAATTCTGTTACTGCCTAATAAAGATTCCTGACTCCATCCAGGCTTGTTTTATCTACCTTATTCTCCTCACTGATCAGACCTTTGCAAAGTGCAATTTTAATCTAGTCACCACGTTGCTAACAACCCTTCAGTGATTCTTTATTTCCCCTAGTATAAAAGTCCATCCTCTGCTTACCGTTTTATATATTCCCATTCCTCAATTTATACTCAGATCTTTTTGAATGGCCCATGCTCTCGCAAAACTTACTTTCTCTAAGAAATATACCACAGCCTGCTGAAGTGCCCAGTCCAGAAACCTAACAAATATTCCCTAAGCCCTCAAAACATAAATGATCGTCCTTCGTGCCGCATGTATTTGTTACTCTCCCTTGTAATCTTACCATTCTGAGATACATGATCCTGTGAGGGCAAAAGCCACTGGTCTGTTGTCTTGATCAAAGTACTCCCAGACCTACAGTAACGTCTCGCATAGATGGTAGATATTGCACAAATATGTGTTAAATAGAAGTGAGTGCAAGTCCGACATGTACGCCAAAATAATCGTAGTCAAAATAAATCTTTAAAAACAAAACAGGAGCACCTGGGTGGCTCAGTAGGTTAAGCATGTGACTTTGGATTTAGGCGCCAGTCATGATCTCACAGTTCGTGGGATTGAGCCCCGCATCAGACTCCACGCTGAGCTTGGAGTCCACTTAGGGTTCTCTCTCCCCCTTTTCCTCTGCCCCTCCCCCACTCTCAGTCTCTCCCTCTCTCTCTCTCTCAGAAAGAAAGGAAGGAAGGAAGGAAGGAAGGAAGGAAGGAAGGAAGAAAGAAAGAAGGAAGGAAAGAAAGAAAAAGAAGAAAAAGCAAAATCTCTATGTTTTTATTTATTTCAGGAAGAAAAGTTGGGTGAAGCTATTTTACTCTTATCTATAAAAATTCTCTAGGAGATTATTCAGCAGTGCCAATAAGGATAATCTTATTCACAGTCAGTAAATATCATTATTTCCCTAGGAAGTTATCTAAAAATGAAAGAGATCTACAATCTCAGCACCACTTATAATTAAATTTGCTATCATTATCATTAGACTATTATACATTATCATAGTTTTTATAAAATAAGCATTAACAGGACTATTAAAATATTATATAATAAAAGGCAACAGCCTACATCCTTAGAAAAGAAGTATAATCTCCCCTTTATTAGAATGAGGTAAGATTCACATGCTCAGTCTAAATCTAGGTGTACTAATGGTAACATGTTGCATACACTAATGAATCAGGTGTGAAGCATGGAATAACAAAATAATTTATAGAAAAATCTTAGCTAATACTACCTTACACGTGGCAGGGGTCCCAGAAGAAAATATTAAATTGTATAACTTGTTGTCTATATTCACTATCCAAAAACCAGATCCTCTAACAACTGAACTTCTAATTTTTTCTTCATGTCCTATCACCAAATGTGTTTACCTATATGAAAAGTAACTATTTGAGATTGTGTCTCATGTTTTCATATCCATACTCATATTTTATGTCAGTCTTTTTTTACATAAATTATTCTGTGTGTTCATTAACATCAAAGAGGGTCAAAGCCTCAGCTGTTTATTTGTATATACACAAGATAGGAGGGGACATTTTCAAGCACTTTGGGATGATGAAGATCTAAATAAATTGATCATCTGAATATCCAAGTCATGTGTCTAAATGTAGCTGACAAGAACGAAGTCCATTCGCAGAGGGGCAAAACAAGAAATGGTAGAAGGCCTCGGGCTGGTCTAGCTGGAAATTTTACTATCAGCACCATCTGAAGATACACCTTTGACTCTGCTTTCTTGACCTCAACCTCCTTGTTTCTCGTTAGGTTCTATTGGCTGTCTTTCCTCCTTTACATTTTCCATCCCTCCATCTTCCCCATAACAATCCATTCACTCCACTGGCAGGCCTAAAGCTCCTTTATGATAAAATAATGTAGCCCAACTCTTTTCTTCAGTCTTGTTACTTCCTGTGTCTCTCTTTTCAACCAAGGAGTTTTTTTCTCATAGCTTCTGGATTATCACCTCTCATCATACATGCCTCAAAATGCAATTCACTGCCTCACCATTTTACTGAACTCTCTCTCCCCAAAACCATCAGTAAATTATTATTGGCTATGTTTAATTAGCTTTTCTCTATCATCTAATTATTATGCTTTTACCAAAAAGCTTTTGCCAATTCTTCACTTTTGGTTTTCCCAAAGCCAAACCTCTGACAATCCTCTGTTTAGTCTTGCTTCCTCCTATTTCCCTCTTTTTTCCCACCCAAAGTGTTGCTAATTCTCAAAGTTCCATCATTTTCTCTCTTTTCTCTCTCTATTCTTTCCTCTCACAAATGACTTGGTTGAAGAGTCTCTTCTACTGAGAGGATTCCCAAGTTATACTTTTGGCCATACCTTTTATTTGGCATTTCCTGTCTTCCTTACATCTCTGTGTGCATGCCCTAAGGGAACACTGCATTCAATATGCTTCCATCTGGGAAAGCATCTTTTGCTTCACCTGGCTCCATCCCTATGTCCCTGCTTTTATTTAATTCCTCTAATTCCATTCACCCAAGCTCAAATGCTCAAGGTTATCTTAATGTCCTTTCTCCTGCCTCGAACTACATATATTTAGTAGGTTATCAAATGTTATTTCTACTTCCAAAATATACTTATGTCTGATCCTTTATCTGTTACCTCAGAAACACTTCAGTGGTTTAGGATAACATTAATACTTCCACAGACCAGTAAAATTATCTCATTTATCCAAACTTTCCTCCCATAACCCATGTCATACATCACTTCCAGATTTGTTTTCCTAAATCAGAATTCTTGTCATGTCAGTGCCCATTGCACAGAAATTTGTACCTACCTGGCAGTATAACTTAAGTTAAATAACACAGTTGTTCCACCCCTCCATAAACATAAATTGAGGATTATATTTTCTCTATCTTCATTAACACACAGCACATTACCTTGCATATTTTAACCATTCAACACTTAATGTGAGGTTACTGAATTATTTGCAAATATTCAATTTGGCTATAGAGAACAGGAAAACAGAAGGATGGTTGATAATCGTAAGTATTAAATGTTGATATAAATTAAGCTTAAGAGATACAGACAAATTTCATAAGATACATTAAGCACAGTGGTCAGGAACAAGTAGTGAGATAAAGGCAAAATTTAATATATCTTGTTAATAGAATAAATAATTTAGTAACTTGTAAGACACGCTAAAGAAAAATAGAATAAATAGAACATGATGGAACAAACAAGGGTATAGCTTATGGATAGAAAGGGATGAAAAGATTTATTCAAGAACATGTGACCTCTGGGCTGACATGTATGCCCCATTTAGTTGGTGTCCCATCACATTGGTAATACCCAATGTGGGCCAAACAAATATAAGGTACCTGCAATCAATGACCCACACTCCTTCTTTCAGGGGCACAGGGACAAGTACATGTGGCCACAGCTACAGTTCCGTCACATTTTCAGGATAAGTAGATTTACCAGTTTATTCAATGTGGATTTCTTCTAGGAAATATCTGATATGTTAAGATACTTTTGTTTTGGGACTTGAGGAAACAGTTAAAATCCTGCGTGTGCTCTCCCTCTCTCTCCCATTATGTCTGCCTTCACGTTAATCAAGAAGCTTACTAAAACTGGAGATTTACCTTAGGGAAGTTCAGGGCAAAGCAGAAAACAGCTTGTCTTTTCAATCACAATCAAAACTCATGAGAATCAACTGGTAAGCCCATAGGGGATTGACTAAGAAAATTGTCTGAATCAAATTTCAGGCTGAATCTAGCCTCCAGGTACAGCTCTGTAGGCTTCAATTAAGGGTTTAATTCTCTATTTGCTGCTGTAAATCATAGCTGGCCACAGAAAGGCATTCTTAACCACAACCCCCTCCCATATAATCACCCTGAAGCAATAACATTTCACAGCTTGGACATAAAGCACTGACAGGTTTTTGCAATAAAATGTGACCTTTACTGTTAAAAAATGTTTTACGACATCTGACAAACCGTTTTCTTAATAGGAAGATATATATTCACTTGGTGAATTATAATAGCATAAACAATTTAATTTTGTGGAAGAAATGAACCACAGTATGTTCCAAATGAGAGAAATTTAGTTTTATACCTATCTACACTTAAAAATTATAATAGATCATGCTTTTTTTAAGGAAAAAAAATGTTCGCACCAACAGCATCCTCAAAGGGAACACTAGACTTACCTATTTAGAAAGAATATCTGTATGCCTGTAGAAATATCCATGAGTTCGCAATACTTGAATCTTAATATTACTTGCTAAGGGTGCTTTGAGGAAAAAGCAACATAAGAGAAAATGCCTTTAAGTAGAATCTACTTTCACACTACGGCTTTAATTCATCCATCTCATGCTTTATGGGGCATTCAAGTGTGCATTAAAATCACAGAAGAACACAAAGTTCCAAATCAAAGGAAGATGAGAAAGAGTCCTGGAAAACTGTACAAAACTAGTTTTTAAACAGTCTTTTCTTCTTTAAAGCAGAACAAGAGAACATTCAGTAGTAAGGATTTTTGTTGGACTTCATCACAGGAATGCTGATCAAAGAGGCTTGGAAATCTCCGAAGAGGAACCTTTAGAGGGTCCCTGTAATATTTTTCTGTTAATATTTATAATGATTCTCTCAAAATGGACTTCTAAGGTAAAAATGAAAACTATTAGTCTGTGAAAATGACATACAACATTTCTGGGTACTATTAATTTCCCTAAAACATTCATCTGTGCATGTAGCTTTTGAGCATGTTCATATGACATCATTTGAAGTGTCATGTTATAAACAGAAACACACACACACACACAATACTGTGTGGTACAGAATAAAATTTCAGAAGGTTCTTATAACTGCTTACCCATTACACACCTCATTCACACCTGAACATTTAAAAATCTAAAACACTACCATTAGTGTTTCCTCTCCAGAGTCACTTGAGGTAAGAACAGAAACAAGTTCATTATGCGGTCTCTTCCTGTTTACCTAGAACATGGGAATTTGCCCAAAGTGCCTAGAGTATCTTGAAACTGACTTGATTTGGAAGTGACTTAGAGATATTCTTCCAGACATATTCTTAAAGAGAATTCAAATTCAAATATTTTCTGAAAATAACAGAGAAGCTAAACAAATCATTCACTTATTGATGAACATTCTTAGGAAGGGACCGTGTCTTTATTTAACTTCATATAACCAAATTCTAGCACCATTTGAGGCAGAAGATGTATTCAGCAAAGGTACATGAATGATTAGATTTTTTTAAAAAAATTCTCCACTTGCAAATACTAGTTCCTTGTATATCCACAGAAAGAAGTTATGTTTATGAACATAAAAATTATTATTAAGATTAGAGCCTCTACGCATGGTATAGGATAACCATCAGTATTCCTGTAATTTTCTGTGGATATTTATAATATAAGGTAACAGTAGTTACCACTTACAAGTTCAAAGTTTTTCTGAAGTGCTAAGAAACAGTCAATGATAAAGCCTTCTCTGCAGGGGAGAGTGTTTGGGAGTATAGTTTCCTTGGTTCCCTGCAGGATTTCACAAATCTTTCTCTGCAAGGAATTTGTCTTCAGCAATCTCTAGTCTATTACATCTGCCCAGAAGGCCTCAGAAATGTTCCGTTGCAGGTGGTAGGTCATATATTCTAGAACAACTGAATTAGTTTAATGATGATACTAAAATATGTTTGCCCAAAGCCCCTGTTCAGAATCATATTACTTGCATATCTAAATAACATAATTATCTACTACTTTGAATAATACTTTGAATGGAAAATCACCCCAGAGATACACACAGTGTTCATTGTGGCCTTTTTCTCCTCCACCAATACTCCCAGCTGCATGAGTAATGCTAAACATTCTTTATTTTCATAACATAATCAAAATATAACCTGCACTTTGCTTCCCATCTCTCCCGGTGCTCATCTGCCACATGACACACATGCATCAGATTCATCAGATTTAGCCTGATGCTTGAAGCCCTCTGAAAACTGATTTAAGACTATACTTTCTCTACCTCCTTCATTTAGGAAAAGCCCATGACTATAAAAATGACTTAGCCATCATTCCAAGGTTAGACACTTCCTTGCCTTTGCTTGCACTGTCCTGGCCCAAGACATCTTCCCTCTCTACTTCTTAAAGCCTAGCTATTTTTCAAAGCTCATTTCATGTCAAATACATCCAATAAATATTTTCTAATAGTTGGAAATCATGATATTTTTTTTTCTTTTCATTGATAAATTGTACAACATGTTGTTGGTAATATCATCTGCATAGGTTTGAGGTCAGAAAAGTAGGACTTGAGATTCAGGTTTTGTGCTTAAAAACTGTATAATCCTATTGAATTATTTTAACCTCTCTCTTCCTCAGTTTCCTCCCCTGTAAAGTGAGCACAGTATTATCTATAGGATCAGACAGTTGCGTTAGTACCTTTGTGGTAATACCTAGCAGAGTTGTTGCTCTATTGCTGTTAGCCTTTTTATTTTTTTTTAATTTTTTTTTTCAACGTTTATTTATTTTTGGGATAGAGAGAGACAGAGCATGAACGGGGGAAGGGCAGAGAGAGAGGGAGACACAGAATCGGAAACAGGCTCCAGGCTCTGAGCCATCAGCCCAGAGCCCGACGCGGGGCTCGAACTCACGGACTGCAAGATCGTGACCTGGCTGAAGTCAGACGCTTAACCGACTGCGCCACCCAGGCGCCCCTTCTGTTAGCCTTTTTAAAATCTTACTTATTTTCTCAGAAATGCAGAAGCTTCTCTAGGAATCTACTCCTTTGTAGCTTCAGCCTCAGATATCAGAAATAATTATTACTAACATATGATAATATCATAAATAATTAGGGTTTAATGATAGAGTTTTCATAATCTATATAGCATAGTGTAGTATTTATGCAGTAGTGTATATATATGTGTGTGTGTGTGTGTGTGTGTGTGTGTGTGTGGCATCTATGTAGTTGCAAAGTAGATGCTACAGTATTAGAGTAAATATTCTATATGGTTTGCAATCTATATAGTAGACAGGTTCACTTCTAACTGCATTGCAATAAATTTCAATAATACCTGTGTCTAATTCCAATTTAACACACATATTCCTTCAAACATGTCATTATTTTAACATGATTTAAATTCAAAATGCCATCACATTTAAATTAACATTCAGATAATTTATTTTTGCAAACCACAAATTATGACCAGATGCTGGATTATACAGGCATGAACAGAGAACAAACTATGAGATTTCAATTATACCACTGAAGGTATTTGAGAGATACACTGTTTTACATGAACAATAGGAGAGAGACATTTAATTTTTGCACATGAACATACATCTAATATTATCTGTTGTGTGTTTTAGCTATTTTCCTAATTTGAACTTTTCTGAATACCATTATGGTAAGGAAATACATATAGAGATACAAATATACATTAGAAATGTAGGGGCACCTGGGTGGCTCAGTCAAACATTCGACTCTTGGTTTTGGCTCAGGTCATGATCTCATGGTTTATGAGTTCAAGCCCCACAACTTCACTGTCAGTACAGATCCCGCTTAGGATTCTCTGTCTCTGTCTCTGTCTCCCTCCCCCTCTCTCTTGCCCTCAAAATAAATAAATAAATAAGTTTAAAAAAAAAAAAGAAATGTAATACACTAGTAAGGCAAAATCTTCTTATTTACCCTGGGATTCCAAATTTCAGTTAATATACTCTCAGGTTTGAGAACAGCCAAGTATTCAAAATGTGATTTTTCAGAAATCCAGTATTTTTTTTCATTTTTCTTAACACATGTTATAAGTAGATTTCATTTGTTTTTATTTTCATTTCTTCATAACAGAGCTCTAAATTAACATGTTTTCAATAAGCATATGAAATAATCAGTTATCTCCTCTACAAGGAAGTCAGAATTAGGAAATAATAGATCACTATGAAATTAGTTTCAATTGAATTCATTTTAACTTATTTTTAATTTTGGTTTACTCGCATATGATGAAAAAATTTAGGATTATTCCCTGCATTTTGGACAACACTATATTAAGAATAATTCTATCATGGGTCTCCCCACCCCCCACAAAAAAGCTAGAAATGAAGAACGTCAACAAATAAAACTTACGATTAGATTCATATGTGTCAAATAAAGACTTGGTCTGGGAAAACTGACTGCTATATGTCTTTCAGATTATAGTTATGATTTAACTACAGTATTAAATCTGTCCTTTCATTTTTGGAAATAAAAGGTGCTATTAAATGAATAGCTTCTTCTGAGTGTGTTCAAGTGTGTTTGGGAACACATAAGTCCACTGTAAATGATCCAAAAGAAAAGAAAAGATGGTTGAGCCTAAGGGTCGCGGTTTTCTGTGTTTCTATGGAAACCTGGTGGAAACTGTGTTTTTTTATGGATTTTTATTCACGTTTTAGTTGTCTTTAAATAATCGCTTTGTTGCCAATCAAGCATTAAGAAACAGAACAAGCAAAAGTGTTGAGTTTGTAAATAATCTGTTTTGAAATTAAATTAAGGTTGTTGAAATGATTCAGCCCAACTTAGTAAAAGAAATTGGCTACTCCTAATACTTCAAGTACAGTGTTTACTCTGCAATTGCAACTTCCATCCAGCTTTGTACCATCAGATTCATAAGAAACATCCGCTGCTAATGTATTGTTCAGAATTCTGTATTTCTGGTGGGGATATGACTCCTCTTTTCTCATTCCTTCTGGATAGAATTTCACCCACTTGAAATTCCTAGATGCTAGAATTACCACAGGTAAGCCAATGATGCCTTTCTTACTCAAACCTAATGTGCTCCATCTTTAAAATTCCAGCATTTTGGGGGCTCCTGGGTGGCTCAGTCAGTTAAGCATCCGACTTTGGCTCAGGTCACGATCTCACGGTTCATGGGTTCAAGCCCTACGTGGGGCTCTGTGCTGACAGCTCAGAACCTGGAGCTTGCTACAGATTCTGTGTCTCCCTCTCTCTCTGCCCCTCCCCCGCTCATGCTCTGTCTCTCTTTGTCTCAAAAATAAAATAAACATTAAAAAAATTAAAATTCCAGCTTTTTGAGGCAGCTTAACTTGCCTTTCCCTGCTTAAAATAATGACTTAATTTTCAAATCTCTAATTCCAGTAGAATTTCAGGCAGAAAAGAAAGGAAGGAAGAAGAATTTCCAGGAGAACAGTGGATCCAAAGTTGGAAAACATGACTTTCCCTCTGAGAAATCTTAGTAAGTTTACACACCCTTTCCTTCTTTCATTTTTTTTTCACTTACAGTACTGTCTGAATTCGTAGAGTTTAAAATTAAAGTAAAATAATAAATATTAAAGGTGATGGAAAATTATGTCTTAATACAAAAAAAATTACTTACAAAGCCTTAATTTAAAAAATGTATATGCTCAATGGACCCTGAGAAATGAGGTTATAAAAATAATCAGGATGGGGAAAAAAGATATTGTGAATACTTATGGAAGAAACCAATAATTCCCATATTAGGCTAGATAGTATGGAGATTATTATTTAATCTAATATAAATCTTCATTCTGGGCCCATGTTGTACCAGAATGGCTATAAGCCCCTAGAGATAAAAATGTAATGAAAACATAATTTATGTTCTCAAAGATCTTCTGGTCCAGTGGTAGAGGCCACCATGTAAATGAATCAAGCTACTTACTATAATAGGAAATTGCGTAGAAATAGAAGAAAAAAAAGTAGGAAAAAAAAAGAAGTATGGATGAAACACAAGGAGAAAACTTTACCCTGGGAGGTAGAATTGGCAAAATATAGAAATTAGTTCAATTTAAACTTGTGGTTATTATCTACTTTTATTTTGCTTGACAGATTTTTTTAAATGATATTTTCAGAACTCAACCCATTGAATCTTTGTTATAACTTTCTAAGTTGGTAATAGCATTATCTCCATTTTATAAAGGAGAAAAACTGACACCCAAAAAAGTTAAGTATCTTGCCCAAGATGATGCAGCTATTCAGTAAATAGAAGTAAGATTCAGAATTAGGCTGATGCGGCTTCCGACTCCTTGCTGTTTGCCACCATGTGATGTGCTTTGTTCAAAACAGTCATCAAATATATACAACAAAGTATTACTTGGCGATCAAAAAGAATGAAATCTTGCCATTTGCAACAAGGTGGATGGAACTGGAGGGTATTACACTAAGCAAAATAAGTCCATCAGAGAAAGATAAATATCACATGATTTCACTCATATGGGGAACTTAAGAAACAAAACAGATGAACATAGTGGAAGGAAGGAAAAATAAAACAGAGAAGAAGGCAAACCATAAGAAACTCTTAAATACAGAGAACAAACAGGATTGCTGGAGGGGTGTTGGACGGGGATGGGCTAAATGGATGATGGGCATTAAGGAGGGCACTTGTTGGCATGAGCACTGGGTGTTATATCTAAGTGAGGAATCATGAACTTTTCTACTCCTGAAACCATTATTACACTATATGTTAACTACCTTGGATTTAATTTTTTTTTTAAGTTGTCAAATGCATAGCTGTTTATATAAACTTTTTTTTGCCACCTGAAATAATCTTATAGCTATCTGAATTTTATTTATTTTGAGAGAGAGAGAGAGAGAATGAATAGGGGAGGGGTAGAGAGAGGGGGAGACACAGAACCCGAAGCAGGCTCCAGGCTCCAAACTGTCAGCACAGAGCCTGATGCGGGGCTTGAACCCACAAATGGTGAGATCATGACCTGAGCCAAAGTCTGATGCTTAACCTACTGAGCCACCCAGGCGCCCCTCTTATAGCTATTTAAAGAATACTTTGGAAGTATAATGTCTGAAGCTTTAGGGGGTTTTTGTTTGTTTGTTTGTTTTTTGGTTTTTTTTTTCCATATTGTCCATGGGTAATAATCTCTTTCCAAGAAAACTCTGGAAAAAAACAAACATAAAGATATCAGTACTGAAATCCAATGCCTGAATTACTGCCCATGTGTCAGTATGTGATACATTTTCTCACATGTATACTAAACTCCATTCTACCAAACACAGGGGAGATGAATCAAACTTCTAAAAAATTGCTTTGACTTTGTTCTCTCATAGAAGTTGAATTTCAGAAAAGTCTATCAAATATCACAGTAAGTACCATCACTAAGAGAATTTTTATTCTCAAAAAAACAATAGGAATTTGATAATATGATTCAGTGAATGCAAATTTGGGGGAGTCAAGTCAATCCTAAAATGATAGGAAGAGCCCACCAGCTGAGATTCCTTGCTGGAGAGACCAGGACTGGCCACTGCCGACCAGTGTCCTAGGTGATCCTGCCAGAACAATCCTATCATTGAAGTTTAGTGATTTAGAACAGCTCTTCCAGGGGTCACATGAGTCTGAGTGTATGTCCTGCAACACAAGTTAAATCATGTCTTTCTGAACTTCCCCTTTTGTTAAATGAAATGTTCAAATCACAGAAAATGGAAAAGGTGAATAATCAGAATCTCATGGTTTTCTTACCCATGCACACACATATACGTAACATGCAAATACACACATGTATCATCTATACACATTAGGAAGGAAATATATATATTATTCATATGTATGTAAACATCTGTACATTTCCTTTATTTCCGTGTGTGTGTGTACACATACGGTGGGGAGGAGGGATATAGAAAAGGTTGTGGGCTTGATGAAGGGGTAGCAAATGACAGAGATGAGAAGGGGTAAGGATGAAAAAATTCAAGATACAGAGGTTCATAAACCCATACAGCATGATACAGCACGACAGTAAGCTTAACCTTAAAGGAGATGTCCAGCAAGAAATTTATGAGAACACAAATGGCCAAGGGATTTGTGTGTCTACATAGATAAATCAAGTAGAATCTTCTGTCTTAGCCTTACTACTTCCAATCCTATGACAGTTGTGGTACTAGCCCTATCAGTTTTTCTGACCCTTCATCTCACCCAGCTTTCCTGATCTCTCCTCAGTTTATTTCCCAATGAATCTCTTCCGCTCAGTTACTGGTCCTTAAATGTACAGTCTCTGTAAAGCACTATTAAAGTCAGAAATCAGAAAAAGTATCTCCTTTTGCAAGAAAGCAGTACATTTTACTGTGTTTAATGAATATCCCATAATAGTCTGAAAAGGCTCTTAGAGTTTATCATGTAAGCATGTGTAAACAGATAATATTTAAATATGTATTTTATGCTTGATAGAATATAATTTCTCTCTTGAGGAATTTAGATGCACACACAGTATATATTTAGTTCACTTTAAACTGTAAATTAATTTCCTGATAGACTTAGGAACTTGAATAATCTGTCCTATAAATATATGCAGTATGAAAAGATGTTTTAAAACAGGTATCATTTAAATTCTAATCAGTTCATAATGAAATTTTCCTAGACTGTACATTAAACAGGGTAAAAAATCTTTATCAAATGTCATGACTAGTCTGGGATAAGCACCTTTCTAATTTAAAATCTGTTCTCTCCAAACAAGGGTGAGAAAATTAAATGAAGCTATGTTAAGTTTTGTGTTATAAAGATATTCTGAAAAAGATGTGGATGGAGATATGTCTTTTAGAATCTCTGTGCTCTATTTGGCACATTATTCAATTTTTTTTATATTCCTGTTTTCATGATTCACACTATTCTATTTTCCCTCTCTCCTCTCTGATCATTATGTCCTCCTTTTCCTCTTTACCCTCTTCCTCTTCCTCCTCCTCCTTTTCCCCAACCTGAACTTTCAATTTTGACATTCTCTCATCTTCCATTTCTTGAAGACTCATGCTCAGTCTTCAGGGTGATCCCATACACATTCAGGAGTTTATCTCTAAGTGGATGGACCTCAATTCACTTGTTCCAACTTAAGACTTCTCCCACTTACTGTATTCACAGTCATATATACAACTTGTTGCTAGACATATCTGCACTCCTTATTTATGCATTGAACTGATCAACAAGCTCTTCTAAATTCACTTTATATTTCTTCAACCTGAGTACTTCCTCCCTCAACCAACTACTTTTACCAATAACTTTCCCAAACATTTGATCTTTGATTAGTCTCCTAGTTACTTTCCTGATCCTCTTGCCGCAATTTGGCCCTTTTCAGATCTATTCTCCACATAATTGGCAAAATGCTCCAACTAAACTGCACATCTGACCTTTTTAGGCCCTGCTTAAAATCTGTCAGTGATTCCCAGCGGTTTATAGAATAAAGTCCAAGCTCTTTAGTATGACATAAAATGAGGCCCTCCAAGCTTTTGGCTTCGATTTTTTGTCCTTTCTGCATTAAAATTTATACCTCAGAAGTATTTACTTCAGTGAAGTTCACAACATTTACAGGACTTCTCACATCCAGCCCTGTGCCCATAAACTCTCTCTACATCCTCTCCATCCTTTTCACCTATTTTTCCTTCAATAACTCCACTTAGTTCAAAGATCAATTTTCTCAAGATGCCTTTTGGGCATCCTACATGGATGGATTATATGTGCCTCATCATTTCTCCCATATTAGCATGACACCAGTAAGACTATTTTTATGCCTTTCTATATCCATCTGCTCCACTGGACTATGAACTCACTGAAGGCAGGAAATGTATCTATTCATTCAATAAGTAATTTACGGTGTGTTTATAAAGACCCAGGAACTGAGTTAGGCAGTAAAGAAAAATTTTAAGAGTATTTTTTGTGCTCCAGGCATACAATCATTATATGTAAACTTAAAGCACACAAGTAAAAATCATTTTCTCTGTCGTATGCTACATATTTACATGTTTATATATCTTAGGACATCTTATCATTCATATACTTTCTTGTTAATAAAGTACCTGGGAGAGATGTCCATCTTTGTGTGTTTCTTATAGCTTGCCCACATGCACTGAGGCTGCAGGTTGGCCATTTTGCAATGCCCAAATTAACGTGACTTCTATTATTAATTTAACTCATACATTCAATACCTCAAATTGTATCTGAGTATAGTCGATGTAAATATAATACTATGGGTAAATTGTGATTGGACAGTTATCCAGGACAGGCCTGAAGTCACTGGAGTGCATTGCCCTCCTCTGGACCTTTGGTCATACATGTCCACAAGCCACTGGCTGATTGGATCTGTCCTGCAGTCCTCACTCAGTGGCAATGCTATTAGTTACCCTTTAACCTATTACACGTGATCTGAATGCTAAGGAAATAAAAAGTTGCATCAAAATAGGATCCCTTAGGTAACTAATACGGTACTTAATGTGTTCAGAAGTATCTCAGCAAGAGCCAAAATGTGTCATTTTCCAAGGGTGAAAATGTAATGCTATTATTCAACATCTTCACATGACATAACTGAAAAAGAGATGTTAGTTCTTAGAAATAGACACACTTAGGGCCTTTAGAAATGGATCTAGCAGTGGCACTTTCCCCTTGGTCGTGGAGTTATAAAGAAAACATCAGAACATTTTACAAAAAAACAATGTGTCTTCAGATAGGGTTCTAGACTTAAGAAATGAAAATGCATGACTCTCAGCTAAATTTGAGCTTCAGATACAACAAATACTTATCTGAAATTCAAATTTGACTGGGTATCTCATATTTCATCTGTCAACCCTACATATTAGGTAGTATAGACAAGATTGGATACAACGTCGTATTTATGTAACAAAGTTTAAAATCTCATTGTCATCAAGAAAGCCATTTCCTTTTAATTCCCCTATTCTTTTTTTTTTTTTTTTGCCTTTGTGAAATATTTTTTTCTATCTCTTCTCTTCCCCTCTTGCCCAATCTGATTAATTACTCTTCTGTGATTTTCCACATTTCAAGAGGGTGTTGACCTCTCATTAGTTTGGTTAAGCTCAAGGCTGGTTCTCTTGTTGGGTAATAACAGCTATCTTGTTTCAATAAGGATAGTCAAGAATGAGAGAGTAATATAGAGCCCTGTAGCTTTCTATTTTAGGTTTCTACTGTCCATAATGTTTATTCCCTGGTGATTATAGGAGTTTATGATAATTAGCCCATTATCTCAGATAACATTTTCTTATGGACTTGGGGTGGGGAAAAAGAAATGGCAGGTTAGAAGGGAGAAGGCAATTTAAATAATCTTCCTTTTATGTTGCTTTCAGTAAACTACCCTTTATTTGATCTGAGCTTCATATATACCTAGAATTCTGTAGGCTTGACATATCTTACTTGGCAGTAATTTTAAAAGAAAATGTAAATGCAATATTTAGGATTATTTACATGAATTACAACAAAAGGGCAAGCTATTTCAGTACAGATCTTTAAAGAGGGATTATAAGAACAAAACTCAGAGGGTATTTTCTCCCTCTGAGTCTCTTCCACTTATTAGCATGTAAACATATTCCAGCAATCATTTTCATTTCATTAGTAAAATATCGCACCTTTTCAGCAAATTAAGAATAATACTATGTAATTCTTTTCTGCCTAACAAAGACAAGGAACCACACAGAAAGATAAAGTGTCTACCAAGCTAGATCTTTTGTAAATACCACTGTACTGAATATAGCAGCTTTTCTTAAGCCTAAGAACAGATAATTCTGTTTCAGGCAAGAGATAAGCTCAATTAGCACACAGATAGCAAGCTGTACTTTATAGGAACACTATCTCTTTCTGCCTGAAATGACCTTTTACAAACGCAAGTAGTTTCAAAATTAAGTACTCAGATATTATTTTTTTCTCATTTTGTCTAAAGAATACATATGTGTATAAAATTCGTTCATATACACCAAAACCAAATTGTGCGAAACATGCAAATTAGTAAGTAACTATTCACATATCAAAAGTAATTCACTAAAAGATTTCCTATAGCTTTCCTTGCAGTTTTGAAACTCACAGCACCTCAACATTTTAATTTAAGGCAATAGATATAGATATAGAAATATAGATAGACATAACCATTGAATACACACACAAGGCTATAATTTATATATAAAATCATTGAAAAATAACTTTCATAGAACAAAATTCATACATGCCTATTTTCAAATTTTGCATCAAGGATATCAGTTAATACTGCTTGATATCTAAAATTTAAGGATAGGATACCTACATTAGCTATGATTCACAAAAAATATAATTAGGATAATTATCTATTTCTGTTTCAGCAATCAATCCTAAATAAATCTTACCAACTGCATTTAGTCTATATAAACTATCAGCTGGTTTCAGTACACGGTCTAACTTGAGCAATGTACTGTAAATGGTATATGAGGAATTAGCATAATTATAACAGCTAATATAAGCCATAGATTTGAGTGAAAACTCTACTAGTTGAGGTGTAGTAAAGTATAATTTAGTAACACCCTCTGATGCTTAGATTTGGATAGTGCTTCGGCCATTAGTTCTTTTAATATTCTTTTAAATCAGGACTCACTCTCAACTCATAAAATTTAGTCACAGATGATCAGAGTCTCTCAATACTTTATTAGCATTTTTAAAACATCAATTTTTGGTGAATTAGTCCTAATAGCATATTTGTTTAATGATTATTTGACTTATACAGATAAATGCATTGTTACAGTCAAGAAATATTGAGTGTTTCTATGTTCCAGAAACTTTTTTAGGTACTGGGAATACATTAGTGAATGCAATGGACAAATCCTCAGAGCATGGAGCTTACATTCTTTTAAAGGGAAAAAATGTGCCAGGAAGATAAAAGTATTAGTTATGCAATCAATATTACATTAATTTTTAGCTCTTTCTGCAATTATTTATTGAGAATCTACAATATCCTTGGATAGATACTGTGGAACACACAGGAAATTATAAAATATGGCCTTTCCTAAAAATGTTTGCATATTCATGTATAAGACAGACATAACTGTAAAACATAAGGAATGGTGAAATGCATAGATGCAAAATGTCTTGCAACTGAAAAGAAACAAACAAAAAACAAAACTACAAAAATTTCAAAGGATTGAGAAACGCTTTGTGAAAATATTTGATATTTTAATAAATTTGGAAGGGTTGGTATGTGAAGAAAGGGCATTCTATGCTTTGATGCTTTAGGAAGAGAATGAGCTCAAACAGACCAGGCCTTATTTTCAAATACTTTGGAAAGAAGGTGGGAAGCATATGACAGGAACATATGTTCATGGACAAATATGGTCTGAGACAGGGGAAAGAATAGTGAGTTGAGGGGATGTTATCATGCATCTCAAATGTAATAGTTTAGTTGTCACTCTATAGGCAGTGGGGAACCAATAACTATTTTTGAGGAATGTGACATATGCATCTGATTAAGAAAACATAAATGTGAGTTTAACTGACATACAGAAGCCAAGCTTAATCTGTTTAAGCAATTACAATATGTTTGAAAATATATTTTTTAAGTCAGTTATCAAATGAATTATCAGTATGATACATTAAGGTTCATATTTATCTAGTACAGTAATCACCCCTTATCCACAGAAGACATGTTCTAAGACCCCCAGTGGATTCCTGAAACTATCAAAAGTACTGAAACCTCTATATACTACGCTTTTTCCTATGTCTATATACCTATGATAAAGTTTAGTTTATAAATTAGGCACAGTAAGAGATTAACAACAATAACTAATTATAAAATAGAACAATTATAACAATATATAGTACTGTGATAGAAGTTATGTGAATGTGGTCGCTCTCTTTCTTTCTCAAATATCTTACTGTTCCGTACTCACCCTTCTTGTGATGATGTGAGGTGATAAAATGTCTACATGATGAGATGAAGTGAGGTGAGTGGTGCAGGCACTGTGATGTAGTGTAAGCTACTAATGATCTTCTAACCACATGTCAGGAGTAGTATCAGCTGCTCCCGGACCGTGGTTCACTGCAGGTAACTGAAACCCCTGAAAGCTAAACCGTGGCCAGAGGAGGACCACCACACTTCTATTTTCAGAAAACAGGATTTGGTTCAGGATTTGGTTTTTGGTGTGGTGTCTGTTTTTTCACTTTTTTGGTTTTGTTTATTTTTTTCTCCGATCTTTCATAATCAGACTTGTTTTATTAGTATATCACACTGGCTTCATCATATATCCAAAATTTTTAGCTGTGAATTACTGTCGCAAAAAAGCAAAGTGCCAGATGTATTTACCATCTTTCTGGATAAAGAGAAAATATACAAATATGAACAATTAGCCTTTTTGTATTATATTAAAAGTAAAGCATGACTTCATTAATCGCTTATTCAAAAAATTGATCTTTGTCAGAAACAAGTCAAAGTTGAATATCATATTTATATATGCCTTTAATTATTTACTTACAAATAACAACTGTACACATGATTCTAAGCCTTGGTTTCCTAAACCTGTAAAGGGTAATAATAGATCAATTTCAAGTTATGAGGATCAGATATGTACTCTTTACCTGTGTTATCTCCAATCCTCAGAACAGCTGTGTAATTGAGCTACGATCACCACCATTTTACAGGTGACAAAACAGGCTCAGGTTTCTGTTCAAGAGCAAAGCCTTTTTGATTTCGAACCCTATGCCCTCTTCCCTCTATCACACTGACTGTACAGCATACAAACTGTACATCACACAAGTTCTGTGGGCCCAGAGATGAAAATACTTGTATATAAGAAAGATCATGAGAATTTGATGTTTTAAAAAATACTCAAGACTCCACGTTACAGGAAAGGTATTCAATGTTGGAAACAAAAATACTACAAATAATCTCCCACCAATTATTTCCACATTTTGAACCAAGTGTGAATTATTTATACGAATCCTATAGAACTGTAAAACCAGAATATGCAAGTTGACTTAATGAAAAATGAGCTAGCAATACAACGTACTATCCACTTGGTATTTTTGTCCCTAACTTATTCTTAGCCTCTAGGGGAATTTTGTCACTTAAAAATTTCACCTTTCAAGACTTTAAGTGGATATACGGTTTCTAGGCTATTACCACAGTTCATTTGTGTGAAAAATACACTAATATTAGAAGCTAGAGAAATATCAGGATATGGCAAATTTTAAATCATATAAAAATACCTTCCTTAATTTAAAAATAATAATTTTAGTTTTACTCCAACAAGTTTCCCTTAAAGAAAATATATAATTACAATAATTTCATAGATAAGGCCAACAACTCTGTATGGATTTCCTTGAAAATTTCTCTTATTGGTTACATTTTATTTTTTTGATTAACCACTAAGTAGATAAAATCTGCTTTCATTACCTGGATTATCTTCTGTAATTACCTGTTCTTTAAGCAAAGAACGAAATAAGAAGATTGTTCGTTTTTAAAATGAGGTATAAATGTAATTTCATATTTATCTAACACTTCTATTTTCAGAGGCAAGCTCACTTTTTAGACTTTAGCAAAAGTATTTACATGTTAAGCTAAAATGTTTAAAGAACACTGTGAAGTTGGAAAACACACCATCACCATTTTGCAATGTGATAGGCACTATTAGTGATCCATTTGGATCCTGTTCTCTATGTCTCATATAATAAAGAATAAGGTTGGTTTTATTTGTTTTGAACTTTGGAAGTTAGCTAAGAGCTGAAAATGACACTTTTTAAAAGTACATATAAGTCCTCTGAAAATAATGTCCTTGGGGAGGGGGGACGAGAAGCAGCCAAGCTTTCCTTCAAAACCTCTTAGGTATTATGAGAATATTTGGATTTGAGTCTAAAGATCTTAATTCACGATGCAATTCTGCAAGTTAGCTATGAGAGTATGGCTTTCTATCTCTATATGAAAGACACTAGCCACTAGCCAATTCACTATCCCTACACAATGCTACCAATGTCCATCTTAGATACTTTTTCTTTCAAATTAGAACTCTGTCTTTATTGAGGAAGAAAACACATTCAGTCCAAAAGGATGAGATGCAATTGGTCTAAGCAAGTTATGACTAGCATGTGTCTCCTTTAAAGAAACTCTCTTCCCAGACTCTCTGACAGCTCAGAATGAGCATGTCACCTAATTGTGACCAATGAAATGTTAGAAGACTATTGGAGAGATTCTAGAAAAAAAAATTGTTCAGTGATAAAATGTCAAAGCTACTCTGAGAAATTCCCTTCTGCCATCCTTTTTTCTTCCTTATCCTTTCCTCAAGCAGATGAAAAGCAAAAAGATGAAAGTCAACACTGAGGATGGAAGGGAAACTGAATGAAAACAATGTGGGTCATCACCAAGCCCCAGTACCATCTCTAGACTGATTTCCTCCAGGTGTCTTGTTTTGTGTGTAATTAAATGTCCTTTGCATATGGCACTGTGAACAAGATTAACTGTTATGTGCAACTGGTCTTTGGATCCCCTATGTTTTGAGAAAGTGCCCAATATTTTGGCTGTTACTTAATAAATTCTTAGTAATTGTTTAAAAAATAAGTACTTGCTCTCTGATAACTAAGCCTGAATATTGGGAAAAATGATAGTTTTTGTAGTTTCAGACTTTGATTTTTTTTGGCATTTTAGTATTATAAAAATTATGCATAGTATCTATTTGCTTACCCTGATAATGACACATACTTAGGTACTTTTCTCAGTGTTGTCTTTAAGGTTCATAACTTTGTGAGAAAATACCTTAATAAAAATTATTTTTAGAAAATAATAGGGTGGGCACAATTACAAGAAGGAAAGTCCAATGACCTTTGGGTATAGAAGCATAAACAATCATGAAGTGGATTAAAAAATGCAATCTGACTCCTCTGAGAGTTGGGACAAATTTGTAAAGTCCTCTGTCTTTTCTGTATAGGAATTTTACAAATTCTTTTTTTTTTTAATTTTTTTCGAAGTTTTTTAAATTTATTTTTGGGACAGAGAGAGACAGAGCATGAACGGGGGAGGGGCAGAGAGAGAGGGAGACACAGAATCGGAAACAGGCTCCAGGCTCCGAGCCATCAGCCCAGAGCCCGACGCGGGGCTCGAACTCACGGACCACGAGATCGTGACCTGGCTGAAGTCGGACGCTTAACCGACTGTGCCACCCAGGCGCCCCAAGGAATTTTACAAATTCTATAGCTTCAGGAGGTTTAAACACACAGGCTAGTGAAAAAATAGTCTATATATGCATAGCTATGTATACAGGAGATGGTAAATACAATTGTTTTCAACAAATATTAACAAACAAGTATTAACAGCAATTTTTAATCTGAATAATTATATGTTCAGTTGTTCTTGTGGATTTCTGGACATACATTGTGTTCCTACCAAAACTATCATAGTTATTTTCTACATTTATTTTGAAAACATGTATAAGAAAATTCAGTTGTAAACTAAACTCTGTATACTCTAATAATACTAAAATCACCAAAAAGAACAGAGGCCATTTATATGGACTGTGTGTGGTTGCCCATCTACAAATCCATGTTCCATTGTTCCCATCATCTCCAAATCCTGTCTTACATTTTCATATTCCATAAGGGATAACTCAAATTTTTCCCTCATCCAAATCAGAACTTCTCTGAATGCCCTCTTCATTTTGTCACTATGTCTACATATTTCCTGCAGTAATTATAACTCACTATTGCTAATTGTAATACATATATTATCTTTCCTAGTAGACCACAAACTTCATGAAAACAAGAACAATTTCTCTTTCTCTCTTTCCCCAGTCACTAGTCAGCTGTTTATTAAGTTCCTTGAGAGCAGAATCACTTTTATTGAACCCAGAATATAAGAAATAATACCTTTTGGAAGCCATTACATAAAATTATTCTTCATCCCACTTTGGTATACTAAATCAGGTGCAACGAATGGACAGTTAGTATAGGTCATTCCCTTTTTAAGAACAAGAAGCTCTTGAAAAAAAAGCCACGCTATTAAATGTAAAGGTAAAACAAAATATAGCATTGAAAAATTTCCCCTCTTCCCACTGTCACATATCCATTGAATATGTGAATCACAGAACTAGAAAAGCCAGAAAGGCAAGATAGTGAATATAGAAAGGAACTAATGGGGTTAGTAAAGCACAAATCCAGAAAGGTTGTGTGCTTTGTTGTTGTTGTTGTTGTTGTTGTTGTTGTTGTTGTTTAATTTTTTAATGTTTTATTTTATTTTTGAGAGAGAGGGGGAGAGAGAGAGTGCAAGCAGGGAGGGGCAGAGAGAGAGGGAGATACAGAATCTGAAGCAGGATCCAAGCTCTGAGCTGTCAGCACAGAGGCCGACAAGGGGCTCCACCCCACAGACCACGAGATCATGACCTGAGCCAAAGTCAGATGCTTAACCAACCAACTGAGCCATGCAGGTGCCCTGGAAGGTATGTGCTTTATGATGCATGCTGGCAGTGCAGGGGTGTGGGGAAAACTAACCCTGTATTTTGGCCAGATGAAAGACAGAACATGTTTGGAGAGTTTAGCACAAGAAAGGAGACAGAGTTACAGAGCAGGTGTCATGCAAGTAATTACTTTCTACAAAGGAAGCAGGAAGCATTTGAAAGTGACTCTCAAGAAGATATGGTGCAGGCAAGGCAATTCTTTTATAATTTCTTAAGAAACAGGTATTATTTAAAGCTTTTCAATAATTTTTGGCTGTCTGGCTGGTGTCTCCTTGATTATGACTTCATGCTTAAAGTTGGCTTCACTGTTGAGCCCAGCTTTATCTGGGGCCCACAAAGATAAACTAAAGTTTAAGATGGTCACAGAATATGCAAGATTGACATTATGAGGGACCACTTGACCTTGTGCTGTTGTAAAATACTAAAATGTACTTAAGCAACAGGACTGTTAGCAAAAAGAATTATCAGCCCAACAGGCATAGAAAGTAAATTCAAAATATATCATTCAGCCTGCTTATTTTAGGCTATAATATTACTAGTTAATATTATATTATTAGTTTAGAATAAATTAATACAAAATATACTACAATTTAAAGTGAATAAGTTGCCTTGCAATGCCAGTATTTGGGGATTCTATAAGTGAATAGATAATTGAATACAGAAGAGAATAGTTCAGGAAGGAATTTAATAAAGATTTCATGGGAAGTCATATTTTTTCTACCTTATTTACACCTAAATGCCACTAAAGTGCAGTGAATATTTGTAGAATTTACGTGAATTGACCCAATTAGCCACACTTTAGGTACTACAGTTAGGTAAGCAATGTGTTAATTTCAAACTGTAAAATGTTGACTAAAATGGGAAAAGAGTCTTCTGTTCAGAGCAAACAACAAAAAAATAGATGCCATATGAATATATAAAAAGTCTTTTTTAAAATCAGCAGATGGACCCCTATATTTTAGACCTTACTTGCAATGGGATGTGTATATGTTTTTAGCAAGATGTGAAGCAATGCACAGGAGTATAAGTTACCAAATGTGTATTATGCTATAGCATCCTCTTTAGCACCCCACAGTTAAAAAAAAAATCCCTTAATAAGAACCTGTGATATGCTGCTATTATAGGGTAAATTGATTTCAAGGGAGTAAGTAGTTCAATAGACTCCATAGTTTATAGTTCCCTAATATTCATTAAGTACTTAAAATATCTAGTATAGTATACAAACAACCATTTAGCTGCAGCATGTGTATGTGTGTATCCTTTAATTAAAATTTTTGTTTCATCATATTTAAGAACAAAGCAACAACTAAGGTGACCATACAAATGAGTCAGATGTAACCAATGACTTAAACATTCTGGAAGTTCTCATAGGAGTATTACAGGTCTTAGTTAATTACAATCTCCAGGCATGAAACTGTACTCCAGTGGGTTTTAGGTTATTCAGTTTCCAAATGAACCCATTCTAAAATCAGAAAATACCTCCTTCTATCTATGTGCATTTTTTCTTTGAAATGGAAAGGAGCTTAGCTAATGCTAACATTTATTTTTTGTTTGTTTCAAGTTTTTATTTAATTCTAGTTAACATATAGTGTAATATTGGTTTTAGGACTACAATTCAGTGATTCATCACTTACATATAACAACCAGTGCTCATCACAAGTGTCCTCCTTAATACCAATCACCCATTTAAGCCCATCCCCACTGACCTCCCCTCCATCAACCATCAATTTGTTCTCTATAGTTAAGAGTTTCTTATGATTTGTCTCCATCTCTTTTTTTCCACCCTTAGCATATGTTCTTCTGTTTTGTTTCTTAAATTCCACATGTGAGTGATATAATATGGTATTTGTCTTTCTCTGACTTATTTAGCTTAGCATAATATACTCTACTTCCATCCAACATTTGATATTTAATATATTAATGTCACATCTTCAACTCTGTATATTTGATCATTTTTACAAGTATATTAGAAAATAGGTGTGTTGGGTTTGGAAGGGGTTGTTTTGTTTTGTTTATAAAATAGATGTTTGTTGCTAAACTATTGCATGTAGCACCTCTGGATTAGAATCCAACTCCAAGATTGCTTCTCGGCCTTTTGGCTAAGATCAAGTGTAGAATCCAACTCCAAGAAACAGGGAGACATTACTCTATGTCAAGCACTTAGGATCCAATACTAAATTACTTTGGGGTTCCATTCAATGCCTGGTAAATAGTCATATATAACAGCAATTGTGAAAACCATGGTGACAGTAACTAGAATTCAGTGTAGATGCCAGATCTTAGTCTACTTAACTATCCTTTCTGTGCTAGACTTATTTCTTATAAATCCAAATAAATAACACTTGTATTATACTCACCTTCCCTTTTGGAAAAGTTGACAGAACTCTATAGACTGCTTTTATTGAGTTCTAGTCATACTGTCCTGTATGAGAGGGCAGGGACACTGTCAATTATATTTTATGCAAAAGATAATATGGGAGAAATTTACCAATTTTCTGGGATAGTAATGGAATAATCAAAAAACATAACCTTGTTCTGTATCACACTAGGACAAGATATCAGAGAGTATTTACTCAGAAAATAATCTCACTTAGGAGATTTAAGTAGAGCACAGGGAAAGTGGAATGTCGAGACATAATTTGACAAGCAAGGCAAAGCAATAATTTTCATTATTCACATCACCCCCAAATAATGTGTACTCTATAAAAGTCCTTTTGTACCAATTCCGATCTTATATGATATTAATTATGCCTGTGACCAATTACCTTTATGGTATAATCCTTTTGTTCCAATAAATGAACCATAAGCCTCATACTGTGATGGGAGAGAAGTCCCTGACCATAGAATTCAGTACCTGATTCCTGGCTATGAAACTAAATGTATTAAACTAATTTACTCTTAGATGTAAGAGCTCTATGTTACTATTCCACAGAGTGAAGTCACATAAGGCAGCAGATGTAAAGTCTTTTTAAAAAAAATTGGTGGGAGTGACAATGCAATCATTGATCATTATAATTTCTTACGTGCATGTTTAGACAGACCATTAGATTATCCTAGTCCATAGCCTGCTGTGATTATCACTATAAAAATCTTTTCCCAAAAATCTTGCTGTATCTATTTTGCCTAGTACAAAGCTGGAACTTCTCAAGCTAGCACTTCTTCTACCAGAATGTAACACTGTGAGGGAAGAGATGCTCTCTTATTCATAGTGTCAAACAGGACCTATTTTATAGGAAAACCTACAAACGTATCTATTTGAAAAAATAATTAGTGCGAACTTAACTTCTTTTTGAAGCTCTTCATTCTCCCTAAAATGATGTGGCTCCACGATGTTTCATGCAAATGCTTTTGACCCATTTCAAACATGAGCGAGGCATTTGAGCTCATTCGTATTTATAAAGAAAGCATCACATTTTATTCTGCAATGTGTGCAAAAAGGAAGGCAACAGTTTAATTTCACATAATATTTGGACTTGGGGATCGTCAATTAACATTTGAAAGACAGATTACTGATTTGAAAAATTATTTGGAAAATCATATCTGGTATTTTTCAATTTTAAAGTTACTGAATGTAGAGCCAAATAGATCTCCACATTTCAAAACTTAAGTAAGTTAGTATGCATTTTGAAGGACATCAAAATGATTTAATGTCAGCATACACAGAGCTATCTATTGAAAAAAAATATGCTACAAAAAGAAAGTACATTTTTAAACCATACAATTACCATTAAATTAAGAAGTTAGTTGTTTGAAGTTGGCTCTGTAAATCTTTATGAAGATTCTATATTACCATTTTGAAGAACTCAAATGTGGCATTCAGGATAAAGAAGACATCATGTACAAATGTAAATAATGTAACAACAACAGATTGAGTTTTTGTACTTCTTGTTCTCTTTACAATCTTGTCATGAGAATAAATCACATGGTGTAACTTTTTCTTTTTACAAGTCCCTGAAAATGGAGCATCAAAGTCTAATATTTTTCCTTGCCTAAGCTCTCTACATTTTAATGTTTTGCAAGAACAAGTACAAGCTATAAAAAAATCTTGCTCTCTCACACAGTCCTCTAAGATTATCAGCAAACCAAGAGAACATAGATATTCTCCTTCTGCCTATATTCCTCTACCCCACTATATTAACTCCAACCTGGCAAAGGGAAAGAAAGAAGGAAATTTGCTTGAGGTCAGATCTAGAAAATGTGCTTCTTCTTTGATGCTCTGTAACAGAATAATTCCATTTGTGAACATTTAGGAAAATGTTTCCAATAGTTCAACATGCATTGATGAATTTTAAAAAATATTTGAATTACTGACAATATTCCATAGGGTTAAGAATTACTTAGAAGTAGATATTACAGGAAACTGGCCCATCTGAGGACTCTTAAAATGGTTATTTAATTTATTTTCAGTTTAGAGAACATGTTTTACTATTATCATAAAAACACTCAAATATGTATTCATTTTCCAGTTTTAAGACCCCATTGTAAGATTAAATACAGAACAAACAAAATCTGAATTATAGAGTTAAAAAGGCTAAATTGTCTTTAACAGGGACAAAGTGTGTGAAAGAAAGAAAAAAAGGCTCTTTACGTTATTATCACTCGTAGAAGTAGAGCTAGACTAAATAGATGAATAACATATTGAAAGAAATTATAGAATCAACCTTGAGGTGAGGTCAACCTTAATTTACTTGGGGCCTCATATTATTCTCAGCAATCTAAATGGACTAAGTCATGGCTAAATGAGAAAACAAAATAGAAATGTACTCCAAGCTGCACAACTGATAATTTTCAAAAGACACATAATTTGAAAAGTTGGAATTCACTTTTGTTAATTCAAGTAGATCTTCCTTAATTAGAACTCACTTTTCTCCTCTAAACATAGTGTTGACTCTTGCCATATGGATGATTATTTAATAAATGTACAGGCAACTAGCTCTCATTCAATAACTTAGTGTATTTCTGCCTGGAAACATTATTCATATAGAATAAAAATGAGACTACCACAAGCTGATATCCAGTACATAATATACAATCACTGTAATCCTCTATCATATGCCACAATCCATAATGGTGGAAAACTCATATTCAACAGTGATGCATGTGCAAAACCAGATGAAACAGGGTTCCTTGATCTTACTGAGATATTTAATCTACATTTTCCCTTTAATGGCCACCATCCCAGTGGGCTTTACCTTCAAAGGGTTTATAATCTAATTGGCAACAGCATTTTAGAATGATGACTATAAGGCAAGTATAGTTCAATAAGGCAATAAAACCCATTTTATTCTAAAGCCCATATTTAACAGAATAGGCAGATATGATTATAATATTAACATGATTTGGAGGATAAAATGTTTTCTGCTTAAATCTCAAACAGAAATTTAATAATTAATTGATAGTTTAAAGACAGGCAATCTATGATTTCTAGATTTCCTTAGCAAGTTTATTTATTCCGTGTGTATAAACACCTTTCATGCTATTTTTTTTTAAATTTTTAAAATGTTTTTGTTTATTTTTGAGAGGCAGAGAGACAGAGAGTGAGCAGGGGAGGGGCAGAAAGAAGGAGACACAGAATCTGAAGCTGGCTCCAGGCTCTGAGTTATCAGCACAGAGCCCAATATGGGGCTTGAACCCATGAACCATAAGACCATGATCCGAGCTTAAGTCGGATGCTTAACTGACTGAGCCACCCAGGTGCCCCCGTTCCAAGCTATTTTGAGTATTAACAATCCCAAATCAAACTGACGTTCATTGGGATTTTCTGACACTAAATTTATATTGGCAAATTGCATTGGCTAGACCAAATTCTTCTCTTAGCCTTAGATCTTAAATGGTACCATTGTGCTAATAAGCACCTTTCCTCAATTTTCAAAATAATTAGCTCCCTAAGTGGTTTATTTCAGATAAAAGAATAATACACTATCCCCACAGAATTTGTTCTGTTTCTAAATGATTTAAAATTCTAAATTTGCCATAGCATTTAAGTTCCAATAGTAAAAGTGTGTCAATGATTGCAAAGTTTCTATGGCAACAACCTCATTATACCACCACTCCCGAGATAGTAACCTGGATTATAAGTGTTAGAGAGATGTCAATTATCATGAAGTCTGGTGAACAAGAGAACTAATGCAGCCTACATTAAAAAAAAATGTTGACTTTAATTTCATAAACAATGCAAATGAGTACAATGTTACCCCCAGTGATTAAGACTGAGATTTTCTACATTTGTAGACATTATGTCTCCTTGTAGAGAACATTGTATTTTTTAGACTAGATTTAAGGACACTTGGTTTTGTGTTATCTATATAAAATTGGATCTACCTATGAAAACCTTGAAGGAAGTTTACTGTCTGTTTACATCATCACTTTGCCTTAAGATATCAGGCAACCTAGGCATCTCACTGAAGTGCTTACAGAACACAGATGCTCTGTAAAGTAACCATTACTTCAGCCAAAAATATATTAGCATCAACATTGCTCTATCAACAAACATCATTCCATGGAGAAAGACAACACCGACATCCAGAGTCCATTTCCAAAGTGAATACTAGCTTTTTAGAGACTAACATCTGCTGTGCCCTCATGCTCCAGCTGCTATGGAAAACAGATTTTCAAAAGTAAATCTGCCCCATTCATTTCGTCCAGGAAGTGGGCATTCAGCAATTGAAATCTATTAATTCTTATTTGTGATTCATTTTAAAGCTATGATTTAGAAAGTTTAATTGACAGAAATAATGAAGAACTACAATACATTTTGGAGACTGCATTACATTTTAAAACAAGTGAAGATAATTGTAAGTGAAAAATGAAAGAAAACTGCATACCTCAGTAAATGAGTCATTAACCCCTCACCTTGTAAACCAGAAAAGAAATCTTGATGGTAATAACCAAGCTTCTTTAATGATTCTGCAACATAATTATAAAATTAAACTGATAGTTTGAGATGGGTTTTGGTCCTTTGTAAGCTATTTCCAATTTAGCCTTCCTCTTATAAGGACTCACTGTCCCACCACCACACATTTCTTCTTTACTTTTGCTTTGAGGACAGTGGGACTCAAGGGTGAAAGGAGAGAGGAAGAGAGGAGGGAAGAGATAGGAAATTACTAATAAGAGTAAACCGCAGGATCCTTTTACAGTTCATAAGCGTGAAGATTGGGTGTTCACGCTGTTGTGTGACATGTGCTTCCCTCAAACCTTGTTATGACCTCGGCACATTACCCATCTGATGTGAACTTGGGAAAAAAAAGTAATTTCCATAGGTAAACTTATTTTAAAATTATTCTTACCCTATTTGAACTAAATAGGTTTAAAAAAAATTTGGGGGGGGGGTGTTGGGGAGGGCACCTGGCTTATGAACTTGGGAAGGGAAGTGGGTGAGCTAATGGGCTGCAGGATTTGTATTTAAAGGTATAAAGGGGCAGTGTAGTCTGATTCATTTTCAAACAGTGGTGACTGCTTCGGTGATGTGGACAGCCAGGCTAGATCTCCTCAGAAGTAGGCTGGCAACTGGACCTTCTCAAATGTCACTTCATATTCATTCACTAAGGAACATAAGTCATTCCTTTGGGAGAAGTCTAGGTAACATCTAAGTTACATAGGTTATCTACATGATTTAAATTGAAATTGCCACATTTGTATTTCATAAAATTGGAATACACAACATGTTAGCATGTCTATCTCTGCATATGTTACACACATTTTGATATAAAGCATATGTTAGACATAGTCTTATATATACTCAAATATAAAACCTGTTTTATATATATAATATATGTCAGTATGTGTGTGTGTGTATGTGTGTATATATACTGTTGATAAACCGTTGATGATTCTTCTGGTCCTAAAGAACCCAAATGAAGCTATTCTTTAATGTAGACATAAATAGCAGACTTTCTATTGGTGCTATTAAGAAAACTATTTTTAAATATTTCTCTTAGAGTTACTTTTAGACACAGCCTATCACTTAAAATCTGTTCCAAAATTTAAATATCAAAACCAAAATAACAAGTTTAATCTATCACTTCATTCACAAATCTGACCTCTATAAGTCTTTTGATTATGCAAAAAAAAATCAAATTTACACTTTAGAAATCAAGATTTGAAAGCATTGAGTTTAAAAGAAAATGTCATAGGCTTTTAAGGCAATTCCAAAATAAGAATTCCCAAAATGTTTTTAGTGCATAAGCCATTATTAGAAAAAGTTTTTAGCCTCCCATGGGGTTCTAGCTAGTATATATTGAGAAAAACACGTTTCTTTTATTTTTGAGATGTTTGTTAAAAAGCAAAACTCTGATAATGCTCTATTGTTGTAACATTATATTTTATTATATATTAATTTAGTTTCTCTAGAAAGCTACATTGTGATATCATAGTTAAAAAAACAAAGACCTTGGAGATTGAAAGATTTAACATCTAGACTTTGTGGAACTTTGACACTTACTGTTTGTTGGACTTAGTGTGAGTCTAAATTTCCTTCTGTATAAAATGACAGCTGATCTTTTTACATGATTGTTGTTTATAATAATTTAGAGTATGTAAAAAATGTATCTTAAGGCCTACAGCAGTGTCTTAAGACAGTAGCCATGTGCATTCTTATAGCCACATGGCATTGTGAACCATTCTGTACCCTGATTATAAATCTCCAACTTCCCCTAATTGTCTAAAAATGGCATCAAAAGGAAAACATGAATAGTACTCCGGGATACTTCATTCTCATTAAACTAGAGTTTACTTCAGACAAATTCACTTAACAAGATCTGGTAGACATGCCTATAGAGCCAAAAATCAGGATGAGCTTCCTATCACCTTCTTGGTAGGAAGAATGCAACTGGTGTTATAAATATTTTGAAAGCATTCAAAAGTAATCACATTGATTGCATCATTATAATTACTTAAAAGAAGTGCTGGTTATAAATAAAATTTATGCTGATAATAAAATTCAAAAAGCAAATCTTCTGTAATGAAACTCATGTCACAAAATTGGACCACAAAAAATATAGAAAATAGAGAAAGATATTTTACATAAGTGGAAAAGAGGACTCCCTGAATGTATTTTATGTATTTTTAATTAGGTATAATGGAAAACCTGATAATCATACCCAAATAAGAAAATATTAGCAAACACTGAAATATGCATGTTTTAAAAGTTAAAACTCTTACATTTCAAACTTAGTTAATGTGGAAGTAAAAAATAACTAAGAGTAATTTGGTGGTTAATCAATATTGTAATCACTCCTTGAATTTCTGGGCTTATGTCTTTTAGGTGTAAGTATGTAAATATTATTTTTTCTTTCTCAATAGTGAGAAAGGATACATATGATTCTCTGGTATGATGTAGATCTTGGGTTTTGGGGAGCAGAGTTTTCCTCCAAGATCTCATACTTAAAGCTCTGTAGAAAGTCAGGGGTTAATTAACATATTTGCTATTTTGAATACCATATATTTTAATATTTGAATGATTTGGCTAACAAATTATTCAAGTTATAATGTTTAAGTCTTAATTTTCATGTAGATGAAAATAATTATGTAAATTATGCACATTAATTAAATTATGTAAATTAATTGGGGAAATTATTTCCATAAGATTGTTTTGTTGCTATGTATAGCTTTAGTCCCTGGAAACCCAGAAGATCAAACTGTTAAATTAATGTATACACAAATGTATAAACTCTTCCTTAAATATATGGTACTATTTATCATTTTTTCCTATTATTTATAAACCTAGTATCATTATAGTCATTCTTATAGTGACAGTTTTATTCATAAAGAAACTCAGGTCTGTGTTCTTCGTGTTCTTTATGTTCTTTGAATATATAAAAGAATACGCTTTGAGTTTAATGTGACTATTTGGTTTTGGCAGCCACATAGGAAGCTAACTAAAGTCATTTCCAGTATAGAAATTTTACAGTTAAAAAATAAAAAAAAGGGAAGAAGACTTAGCCAAACAATTAATGAAATTACAAGCACATTTTTCTTTTTCACAAACACTATTTAACATTCTAATCCTGCAAGAGATGGCCCAATGATTTTTATAAATACATATACATTGAATAGCATAATATTTTAAGCTAGAATATGTCACAAACTCTAATGAACACAATATGCCAAATAAATGACATCTCTGACCTCATGCTATTGGCTGATTCTTACCTGCTGTATGTAAGGAAACGCCAAATTAAATATTGTGCCAGTCCAGGATTCATTAGCGGGACCTGTCAGCTGTGTAAAAGCTTCCTCCCAAGTATCTGCTCAGTACTCTGGTGCATACTTGTTGAGCTTCATTTACAAGATTGTCAGAAAACTAAATGTATTTTCACAGCACCTTCCAAATCTTTAATCAAGCAAGATCTAATGAAGCCAAAAGGCTATTTCTCAATTCTTCTCCACTTCCTCTAGCTCCCAGTAGGATATTTACGAAGATAGCAAAGAAGATGACACACACCTTAGTGGTAAGAGGAGGGATATCTATAATCCACATATTACCAAATGAAAAGTTCAAGTGCCATTCTTCACTTCAAGGGGGACTTGAAGAAGGGATTTGTTTTATTACAGGGTCTACTAACGCCAACTCTAAATCCCTATCCTTTCACAGGAGAGTTTATAAAATCCCTCTTCCATTTGTGAAAAGGAAACTCTCATAATACTGATGCACAAAATGACATTTATTGACATTAAAAGCCTCATCAGTTATTTCTCAGCAGTCTTTATTCCTTTTGCAGAGGGGTTTATTGTGCTGTTTGGCATGAAGGAAACTGGCCCTCTTTGATTTAGCAAAGTCTGGCCTGAAACCAATACTCCAAAGAGTTTCTTTAAAGTTACACATTTTCCAAACACTGGATTGAGTCCTGTGGGTGTCTATATGGGGCAGAAATGAGTTTGATACAACATAAGGTCATAAAGGTTTTTAAAGATACTCTGTTTCACACTTAAACCATTAGTGCTGCATTTGCACCAGAGCCCATGTCAGGCTGCAATGTATTCACATCTGTCTCTTCTCAGGTCACCAGGACTCCTTGGGCCTCATCTCAGGAAACAGTGGCTACAAACTTTATCAATCATTTTCTAAGTCTTACATTCAACCAGTCTCTAAAAAAGCAAGCAATTAACAATTCATATCTTCATTATTTAAACATCTGAAAAGCTTCATAGAGTTAGTGCCTATACCTATGAGACACTCTCAAATTGGGCTTTTTCAAGACCAGGTGGGGAAATAGTTTTATTTACATATCTGTTTAAAACTTCCTACCACTTCCAGATGTTACACATGAGTGATAGAAATATAGATGCATTCCCTACCCTCACAGAGCCCACAGTCTAAGAGAAAATATATTAACAGTGAGTAACAGTCATAACAGTTCCTGGCAAGTGTTGTGAGGGAAATATTCAGAGGCTGATTTGCAAAGATAGGAAAGGGCACCAAGCCCAGCTGACTGGAGGTGAGCCCAGAGTAGAGAGCAAACTCCTGGTCATCTCTATCCTTGGTGCCTTGGCAGAAAGGTCACATGTCACCCTACTGGCAAACTGCTATTATGAAACAAAACAAAACAAAACAACAACAACAACAACAAAAACCCCACCCATTGAAGAGGTTTAGACAGAAGATCTGTTTGGGTTATTTAAAAGGTCAAATTCAAATTCTAGAGATTAATAACTACTTGTACTAATGAAGCTCTTGAAAAATCTAGTAGCAATAAAATAGTTTCAAAAGGTAAAAATTACATTGTGTCTAGTAGCAGAATTGTAAATGGATTGAACTTCCCAATAATTTTCAGTAAATTAAACTATAAACTGTAAATTTAAATTGTAAAATGTAAGGAATATCTTCTTCCAGCATTGACAATAATAAAGTTATGTCATTTCTTCTTTGATACATTCCATTAAATAGGGCCAAAATGGATAGAATCATACTTTTATTAGCTTTTATACAGGGCTATGAATTTTACAAAAATGTAGAGTTTTGAGAAAAATCAGTGAAGAATTGAAATATCTATTTTCTGTGGAATGTGCTAAATGTAGTGATTTGGTAGTCACTTAAGCATAAGAGATAAATTTTAAGTTGTTAAACATCTGTTTGAAAGATGATCAATCAAAATGTTATAATTGGTAAGAGCTTACCAATTTCCAGAAATAATTCACTCATACTGAAGACGTGTTTTTTAATAAACAAAAATAACCATTTATATTTCAAAAACTTCTTCAGGGTCTACAATTGAGATTAAATCTATGGCCTAGCAATGATTCACATTTTATGTTATTTTATGTTTATATTTCAATTATTAATATGACTATTTCTCTTCCTGAAACATAATAGTGTCTTATTTCATGTGTGCCTTGGGGTCATATATTGTTCTGGCAACCAAAGGTTAAATTAGATAAAGTATTATTTAACCTTTTTTCTATGGGAACTTAGATTTACGTGAAAGCTGAACTTGGATGGTATCTCATTTCACTCAACTTAAGGCACGTGTCATCACAAAAAATGAGCTACTTTGTTGCTTGCACACATATTTGCCACCTCTCTGAAATCCTGTTTGCCACTCTGATTGTACACTTTGGCCTGATTTTTTCTTTTTCTTTCTAACACACAAATGATGATTTTTCATTACCATAGCATTCACACTTTTTTCATTAAGTGGAAATTTTATTTAGCAAGTCCATAATAAATATTGTTGAAATAGTAAATTATTATTAAGCTGTGTTTTCTTGTCATCCATAGAAGTGAGTTAAAGAAATGGGAAGTAAACAAAAGAAACAAAGATTCCAAAATAAGGAATTTTTAAAAAATCACAAAAGTGAACTGACTTTCATTATTACTGTTGTGGAATAATTACATTGTAATTCTGTAAAGTGCTATAGAATTTGTAAAACACTTTCATAGTTTTATTCAGTTTTAAAGCAACTCCATAAAATAAGTTGTCATTAGTTACATTTTACAGATACAAAAATTTAGTTTTAGAGAAAATATGAGACTTGTTCATGGTTACTCTGCTAGGAAGTAGCAGAAGCTAGAGCCTGGACACAAAGCAAATCTTTGACTTCAGGGCTACTCCACTTTTCTTTGTAACTTTTACGCCATTAATACATAAAATGTACCAGACTAATACATTTTATTTTTTGTCACTTGGAATACGCCATCACCCAGTGCAACCAGCCTTTCACCTCTTTGCTTCTCACTCTCAAATTCTGGATCATTTTTTATAGCATGATAAGACAAATTCTAGAGTTTAATAACTACTTGTACTAATGAAGCCCTTGAAAAATCTAGTAGCAATAAAATATTTTCAAAAAGTAAAAATTACATTATTTCTGATATGTATTTACTACTGAGCAGACACTACTGCATTCTTCTTTATTTTTTTTTTTCAACGTTTATTTATTTCTGGGACAGAGAGAGACAGAGCATGAATGGGGGAGGGGCAGAGAGAGAGGGAGACACAGAATCGGAAACAGGCTCCAGGCTCTGAGCCATCAGCCCAGAGCCCGACGCGGGGCTCGAACTCACGGACCGCGAGATCGTGACCTGGCTGAAGTCGGACGCTTAACCGACTGTGCCACCCAGGCACCCCTGCATTCTTCTTTAAAAATTGATCGCATATATATACTAGCTGTTATTTACCTGCCACAGTGAATTAATGAAACAAATACATGTCAGTATAACAAAGTACATTATAAAGTTAATATAAAACTTTATATATAAGCTGTTATATATTTTGCCTTAATTAAAATAGAGAGTGCTAAATGTAAATAAATGTCTTGTTCGGAATAAATTCCACATAGTTTATTAATCCTGTGCAAATATGAGCAGGAAAGAAAAAGGGAGAAAGAAACTTTGATATATTTAACAGTATTAACATTTATTTTATAAAATTCTCTGGGCTAAAATATAATAATACCACTCAATCCGATTTGTAAAACAGATGCATAAAAGTCACTAAATACACATTTTAATAAAAACATATTACATTATGTTCATAAATAATTTGCATTATTCCACTATTATAATTTTTAGACAAAAGTATTATACTTAAGAACTTAAGACTACAAATAATGGCTCTAAAGAGTTTTCTAATATATCCCTAATATATTAAAATACAATTATATATTTCTAATATATCATTTCCTTTTTAAAAAATAAGATGTACAAGATGGCTCAAATATAAAAATTAATTTACAGGTAACTCTCTATAATCAAAAATAAAATAGATATGTTCTCTGAAGTGAATATTTCCTATGATTTTAGAACCTTTATCATTATCCAAAATTATTTTTTCTCAAATAAGCTATTATTCATTTTCAATTCCATGTGAAACAGCAATTGTAGATTGAAAACTAGCTGGAAAATAAAAAGCAATACACTCAGTCTTCATATTCTCTGTTAGGAGTGTAATTTGCAAGTAATTTATCAATAGATGTTTAATAATTAAAACGAAAAATAAACTCACTAAAGCATGGGTTGCAAATGCCACTGATTACTATGCTCCTCTTTAGAGAAAAAAATCCATCAATGCATGAAAATAGAATTCACAGGGGTGCCTGGGTGGCTCAGTCAGTTGAGCATTGGGCTCTTGATTTTGGCTCAGGTCATGATCTCTCAGTTCCTGAGCTCCAGCCTTGCATCTGGAGCTCAGAGCCTGCTTGGGATTCTCTCTCTCTCTCTCTCTCTCTCTCTCTCTCTCTGCTCGGGATTCTCTCTCTCCTTTTCTCTGTCCCTCCTCCACCCCACCCACCCCACCCCCCACTCCCTCTCTGTTGCTCTCTCAAAATAGACAAACATTAAGAAAACAACAACAACAACAAGGATAGAACTCACATTGTTGAGTCCTTCCCATTTTAATGATTGCTTCATGGCAGTATTGTTCTCATTTCCTGTAATTGCTTTCATTTGAAACACAAGCTATATGAGAATCTAAAGGACTAAAGTATTAAAAGTACTAAAATCTGGCAAAGCTGAATGAGGACACTGGGACAGTCAACACTTTTTCATTGACTACCAAGTGTTTGAGGTATTCTTTTTCTTTTTCAAATACCCCTTTCAATTTACTATTAGGGCATTTTTTATATCAGCTTCCAATCACTTATTATTTTAAGTGTAGAGACAGTTAACAGGATGAATTAATTCTTTTTTAAAGGGACAAAACTCCCTATGGATGCTACATTACTCCACAGACCTGAGATCTAGTGAGTATATTTTCAGTTACAGATTTTGACTAAAATTGGCTTGCAGAATTTATCTGCCAAGGACACTGAAGTTAGCTCATTAGTATATTTTCCCCAACTGACTCCAGGTGAAAACAACTGAATATGTCAAGTGGTGGGCATCTCATTCATTACCTCAGAACAATTTATCACAGAAACTATGCTTACCCAAGAACTTCCCTAGTGAGTCTCAAACACTGGTTTTCTTTTTGATGGATTTTTAAGACACAAATATCTCAATTTTTATGTGACAGGATTCTTCTGTTACCATAAAACCAGCTTTAAAAAACCTCAAAAAAAAAAAAAAGAGCATGACAACCTTATAAGCAGCATGAACCTCAGTGGACTAGGAATGAGTATATTTAGAGTGGACTTTGGGAGGAAACAACCATTTCCCAAAGATTGTTATTGCTTAATGAGATCCGTGACCACACATGCATTATGTGGGATAAACATGGCTCCCTGCTGGCTCCCCAAAGCCTGCTGACAGTTGGTGGTTATGATGTTAACTCGCTTTAACACCCCAGAAATGTTTTAATGTTTTTTTTCTCTTATTTCTATAATATTAGAGCAAGGCTTGGATCTACCATGTAGAAAACATAATAGCAATATTAAAATAGTATAACTTGAACAGTCTCTGTAGCATTTCTGCGTTGCTACTATAAGTAATGCTTATTACAAGAGGGTATCTTCTTCCATTTTCAAAAATCAATTTTGATAATATCTATAAACTGATCAGATGTATAAAAAACTCTTCACCTATTATTTTAACAAATACTATTCCATTAGTAAAGGAAACTCAATATTAGCATTGTACATATTTTTCCTAGAACTATTTGTTTTCATTGCTTTGCAGGAAAACAAAAGTGTAGTAGTTTTGGTTTTAAAAAAACAAAAATAATTTTAAAAATGTACTTTTAAATTTTCAGTTTAATTTATGGAAAGAGCAGTTCTTCCTAATGAGAAGTAAAACATGCCTGTCAGGCATTCCTTATAGTCCCCCTACCTGAGGAGAAAACAATAGCATCAGAGAAGTACAGTGTTAACATTCAAAATGATATCTGGTTCAGTTGTTTTCATAACCTGTAGAGAATATGTGTAGTATTAAAAGATACAAATCCAAACCTTGGTTTTGTCTTCACTGATTTTCTGACAGAAAATCTTTTGCACACACACTGATAAGAAAGCAAACTACTCTTTATGAAAATTTATCACTTAGAACATTTACTTGGTATTATTCACTCACATCATTCTTCCTGGATAAAAATTAGCATTTTTCAACAAGTACAATAATACTTTTGGAGCATAAAAGAAACAACAGATGTTCCTTCTGCCCCCACCTGTTTATTTTTTAAGGCAATGCAAAAGCCTTATATGGATAAAAATAAATAATAAATACTTGAAGACTTTTGTTTTCAACCCATAAAAGCAAAAAAAAAAAAAAACAAAAAAAAACCCAAAAACGTCATTTTAGTAATGCCACCAGGATCAGAAAAGTATTCTAGATTCCCAATAATTTATTCTCTGCACTTTCAGATACAACATAGTAGTGTATCCCCACAGGACACCCAGCATAAATGCAAACTCATGACTTGAAGCACTATCAATAAGTTAATAAGCAGTGGGAGCAATTCTCTGTTTTTATGTAGTCAAATGTCATTTTAAACTATTTGAAGGAAAAATAAATTATGTTTAGAAACTAACCTCAGAAGAGAATATGAAAATCTATATTGAAATTTATTCCTTGACAAGTATGTTTTCTCCTATTATAAAGTAGTTCATTAATTATATAGATGATTTCTTTTAGAGAGGACTTTGAAAATCTCACCTTAATAAAGAACAACATAATCTGCACGTCTTACTATTCAAGAGTAATCTTGTATTAACCATAGTGAACTACAGAATTACTCTTTTTAGGTCAATTCTCTTGCTCCTCACTAACTTTGTACCTGCAATTATCTATGTTTAAAAGGTTCGCATCTACGACAGCAATAGCCTTCATGGCACCTTTGTGCTAATTAGAAAAAGGAAACCCCTCTGGTCAAATATAACCCGTGACCGGGGCACAAAGCTTGGTAAGCAGAGTGTGATGTGGATGTCATTCCTCCCTACCATTCCTCTGCCTGGTCTTTTCGCAGACTCTGCAACAGCCCTGGTCTCTCCTACTATAACGTCACTGGCTTCTAAGAGTTATTAAGTGCCAACTGTAGGCAATAAATGTATGTATACAGTAATAAAATATAACAACCAGCATGTATTGAGCAGTGATTGTGAGTTGGTGGTTTATATATCTCTATTCTTTATTTTTTAATTTTATTTATTTTATTTTGAAAAGAGAACATGAGCAGAGGGGGGGTGGCAGAGAGAGAGAGAGAGAGGGAGAAAATCCCAAGCAGGCTCTGTGCTGTCCCCTCAGAACCCCATGTGTTGCTTGATCCCACAAACCATGAGATTATGACCTGAGTTGAAATCAAGAGTCAGTCGCTTAACTCCTATATATCTCTATTCTATATTTACATCTCTTGGAGCTTTTTTTGCAAATAAGCATATAGGGTTTCAAAGAGACTATGTACCCTGGCCAATGTGACATAGCTGAAATAGTGTGGACTGGAATCCAAACTGACTAACTTCAAAACATAATCTCTTAATCTCAACCCTAATGTTTTTTGTTGTTGTCTTTCAATTACTGGGAATACCTCAAGTGTAGGTTCTTAGATTTTACATGTAATTTTCTCTCCTTTTCTTGGAGTGGTGGAAAGCACAAGATGATCTTGGAGCAAAGGATTTGGAGTTTTTAGAGACAGAGAGATTTTTGTCTATAGATAATGTTTTTATTTGTTTATTGGGTTATTTATAATCTACTAGAAAGATTTACCAATAATGTCTCCCATTTATATCATATTATAACAACCAACCAGCCAACAGACTGGAAACATCCATCTGTTACAATGGGAATCCTGGGATGAACAGTACTGCTTTCTGTTCATAGAATGAATGTCATTCCTAAACATTTTCATCATAAAAGACCATACGACAGAAAACTATTACATAAGCAATCATTATTACTACTATCAGTACTAATAATTGAGTGCCTACTATAAACAGGACACTTTATAAGTATTTTCTCAAACCCTCAAGACTTTATGGTAGGTATTGCTGCATTTCATTTATAAGGAAACAGATTTAAAGAGATCAAGTAATTAGTAAAGATAATAGAGCTAATAAGTGCACTCTTTTCTTCTACAATAGTATACAACATTACTGCTGAGCACTGCAGCAAAGCAGAAGCACTTTCCATCTCTCTTGGTATTTGCATTATTGATTCTAATATGTATACATATACCTAATACAACCTACGAAGTATTCTGTCCCAGAATATTCAATTTGAATCCAATCTAGCCTCTAGATCTAATAACCTATTTAGAGAAAACACTGGTGATACAGGACCTCGATAAATAAAATAATGAAAAAATAAGACAAATTCAAAATATAAGATATTCTACGATTGGCAGAATCATTTCAAAAGATAAAGATCATGAAAAAATGTGATGGGGTGCTGTTCAATATAAAAAAAGTTAAGAGACAAAATAACCAAAAAGAAACTATGATCAACTAGTAGTTAAAAAGAAAAAAAAAAGATTAAAAATGGTAAAATATATTCAGGGAAAACTGGAGAAATTAAAATGAGCCAGCAAGATCAAACAAAGAGGATGGGAAATGAAGGAAATGATCATTTTTGCTGGAGCAATCAGGGAAGATGTCATAGGATAAAAGGCATTTATTCAATGTATTCCAAGACGTTGCTCTGTGATTTTTCAGCCTATATTGATTTTCTCATTGTCTAGATCCTAATGTTAACAATAGCATTTTTGAATAAATATTGTTAGGTAACATTTTTATATGTAAACCTCTTCTCTCCAGGATTTTATCTTCTAGTCCTCTAATGGGTTCTGCAGTGCTCAGTACAAGACATAGTTGACACTCAAGTAGATTGAGGCAACAGATTTTTTGTAGATACAGGATCTACAAGTCCTCTTCCTAGCATCGAGTATATCAACACAAAGCAACATGTACTGCAGTAAAACTCTAGTGTAAATTAAAGGATTAGAGGATTCTTTCAAGTTAGTCATAGCTCCATGCTTTTTTTTGCAAAATTTAATCAAACTAGATGCTAATAAAAATAAGTTTGCCATTAGCCAGCAGGGGGAAGAAAGATCCCTTCAGTGGTTACAGAATACAGCCTCAACACATCTTGGTGAGGTGGGAGCCTTTATGCATTATTCTCCTTATTTTACCAGGCAGGAAGTAGACACAGAGAGAGGCTAAGTGACTTGCCCAAGGACAAAGAGTGAGTCAGATGCAGAGCTGGGAATTGAGCCCACTTCTCCCGGTTCCCAGTGTACAGCTTTTCTCAGCAAGCCATAATGCCTTTCAGATGGATCATTTCCTAAAATGTATTAAGTTGTTAAAAATTCAATATGGGTGTTGCATTGCTTTCCAACTAGTTCTGTTTCTCACTACCTTCCTAGAGCTATTATCAGAAGCTAAACTGATTGTTGGATCAATAATCTCACATCTATATTTTTTTAGACAATATGCCATTAAAACTGGATGTATCCAAGAACCTAAGATGAATCAGACTTTTTGGAAAGTAAGGTTGTGTTTGGCTCTTTTAGCAGGTGGAGGAGGATCCCACAGTGAGGGGGAAAAAAATTGCAGCTCAAATTTGGGAGAAATTGGAAACGATCAGGAAGAACAAGGCTGTATCAACCACCAGAAAGGCTTAAAAACAAACAAAAAAACAAACAAACAAACAAAGTCAAGCAATGTGACGCTCATGGGGGCACTTAAAAAGGAAGAAAATAAAAAACTTCGTACATTGAAAAAGTGGAGATCCTAGGCCTTTTGAAAAGATTCTAGACACTTGTCTTTATATAAAGCCATGTTTCATTACCTGGAATTTTACACATCAGTTTACTGGTTCACCTTACCCATGAGTCATGGGAAGGAACTATCTTTTTTAATCACAAAAGACTTATACTGTGCTCTTATTGTGCTAACTAAACCAGAAATGGTAAGAAGGCCAGATGCTAACACTCCTGTATGTCTTCTGACTTGACCATTGGCAACATCACCAACTCATCACTGTGATCTTTACTAAAGAACTCAGACTCAACTATAGAATCTCTTTTAATATAGCAATCTGGAAACCTACCAGTCAAGATTCTTCCAAAATATCAAACCCATTCACTACTTCTGGCATATGCTTTTCTATTCACTGCCCATCCAAAAGGCAAGACACAAAATCACTATAGGTCCATGGCCTCATCTGCAAGGTCTGATCAAACCCTCTGCAATCACTCCTTATATTACTTATGAATTATAAGTCATAAGATTTATGAATTATCTGAATTAGACCATTAACTACTTAAGGGCTGATATGCCTTTTAAAAAAGGTACCTAACACAGGTTTCCTGAGAAAGGATCAATAAATATTAATTGATTTTATAAAATTTATGTGCTTTTTAAGAACCTTTGGAGACAGTAATATTTGAATGACTTAATAAGCATCATCACCCATAATCATACAAATTCAGAATTTTAGTCACAATCAACCACAGCAGTGATTACTGTATTAAAATTAAATAACTGAGACAAGTGATATCTTTTGGACCATTAAAGCATGTCTGTAGAGGAATTATTCTTTCAATTGTTTACCATCCTTAAGATAATCTTACGACACTGAAGAAAATGCATTTGGTTAAAAGTCTTTGAAATTTCAATATCCTATGAAATTCTCTGGAGTAGCAATTGATTCCAGGCCAAAAACAGGAAAAATTAAGATGGGCTTGATTCATTCTGGCAGTGTTAGAAAGTAAGAAAATGCTAAAAAAAAAAAATGGGGATATCACAATAGGGCAGAGTAGCCAATCTGAAAGACTTCCCAATGCCAAAAGTGGAATAATTTGAAGAACATAAACAATAACAGTATTTAATTATAACCCAAAGTAAACTAAATACCTACGAGTCTATACTGATGTAAGGAAAGAAGGAAGGAAGGAAGGAAGGAAGGAAGGAAGGAAGGAAGGAAGGAAGGAAGGAAGAGCTTTTTCTTACAGAATTCCAATTAATAAATGTAGAAAGAATGAGGAAGGCATCATCTCATCTAAGTGGTCAAGGTTAACATCACCTATTATAAGGCATATTGGCATGTATCTCCTGATATAATACACTGAAGAGGGCAGGTTTCTTATGTACAATGTCAACCTGATGCCATGTCAACCTGATGCCATGTTGAATGTCATGGCAACCTGATGCCATGTTGAATGGCAACCTGATGCCATGTTGAATCCTGGATTGGATGCTGGGATAGATAGAAGCAGTTCATTAGTGGACAAACCAGTAAAATACAGAAAGTCTATAGTTAATAATATCTATTGTACCAATGTTAACTTTTTGTTTTAATAATTGGATTATAGTTCTATAATATGTTAACATCAGGGGTAGCTAAGTGAAGAGTGTATGGGAGCATTCTGTACTAGTTGTATATATTTTCCAAAGGTCTAAAATTGTTTTTTTTTAAGTTTTTTTTTAAAGCTTGTTCCAATAATCAGTTTGGATATACTAATTCTTATGTGAACACAGGTATGAAATCTAAAGACAACTGGGGCACCTGGGTGGCTCAGTTGGTTGAGCATCTGGCTTCGGCTCAGGTCATGATCTCACAGTCCATGAGTTCGAGCCCCGCGTCGGGCTCTGTGCTGACAGCACAGAGCCTGGAGTCTGCTTTGGATTCTGTGTCTCCCTCTCTCTCTCTGCCCCTCCCCTGCTCATGCTCTGCCTCTCTGTGTCTCAAAAATAAATAAATAAAAACATTAAAAAAATTAAAAAAAATTAAAGACAATATACGGAAATAGAGTACACAGTTGGTTCTTGCTAAGTCACAGCTTTCCCAAAGAAAGATGAAACACAAACCTAAATGTGATCCCATTTGTGTCTCAGCATGAGAATTTGTCTGCCCATTAGGATATTATCTCTGCTATCTTCGCTTCCCTATATTTTTGTTCTCCCTTTCACTCTTTTCTTTTTTTCATTCCACATTTCAATAATGATGTGTGTGGCAGAGCAATGTTGTTTTCACCATGCGACTGTTACTTATCATGTAGAATATTTTTCATGAGATCCCTGGAGTGCTGAGGCTGACTGAAATCATCCGTATAGCATTCCCTCACCATTATTAAGAGAGCTCCGATGACTTACAGTGGCATGTTTCTGCCTCAAGTGACAATTGGGTCTAATAGCATTAATTTTCTGCGGGGTCTTTAAGAATTTTCTCTGCACCCACATTCTTTCCCCCGATTCTGCCTTTATGTCTCAAAGGAGAGAGGAAATTTTGAAGGCAGAGACGCAGAACACTGTTGAAATTCTTTGGTATCCTTTCTCCCAAAACCATGAGCTGTAACAATTATGCACTCCAAATTTCAAGGCATTATGCTCAGCTCTCCAGGGGCACCTTTTGTCGGTAATGCACCCAGTAAAACATGTTTCCACTGTGACCCTATTGAACTCTCAGTTGATGCCTGCAACTGCAGGACTCTATAGTGAGTCTCAGGCTGTCAGCTTGGGTGTTAAATTCATCAACTTGTGTTTTTGATCCCTATAATATTATTGTGTGTGTGTGTGTGTGTGTGTGTGTGTGTGTGTGTGAGAGAGAGAGAGAGAGAGAGAGAGAGAGAGAGTGTGTGTGTGTGTTTTGCTTTTTATCTTGATGGGCAATACTTAAAACTTAAGGCATTGTGCATAAAAATCCAGATTCTGGCCCACTCTTAAACTATTTAAAGGTCTGGCAACCATTGGCCCACATTCACCCAAGGCCACAATTTGCTCCAGTTAAATGTCAGCTTCCCCCTTGGACAATGTGGGTGTTCTCTAATTTACACATCACTCAGGGCACCTTCTGACTAGTCTGGGTCCTATATACATTTGTATTTGCAAAACTTGCTCTATATCCTGCCCTCTAATTCATAAGTTCAGCCAAATGCACATGAGCACCATTACTTAACACCATGAGCAAAGAAGTCTAAGCAGACTTTTCTGTAACTGGGGATCTCAGAAGCCATAGTCAACCTATTTCTTTCTGTGTAACTACAGAAGAAATGTGGTCTGTCATTTTACCTTGCCTACAGGAGGGAGGAAAGAGGGCAGGATTACTGCTTCAGGTTCCTTTATATAATTTCCTGCTTTTTAAGAAAATATTATTATTGTATATTGAGTTCACTCACATAGTGACTCTCAAGCAAGAGTTTGAGACTTGGAGATAGAGCCATTACTGCAGTATTTCACTTGAAAGAGAGTTTTACTAATCCTCTTTGGCATTCATCTCTAAATCTTGGTGAACTCAAGTAGCTTCAATCTCTGAAAGTTTATTTTTGACTTAAGCGATTTTCTTGCTATTGCTAGATTTTTCAGGTGTCTCGCCAGCTTAACTGTTATCTGAATAAGCTTTGTTTATTTTCCTTGGCTCTTTATAGCAGGTTTAAGTCTGTTCCAAGGGGTCACAACATTTCCTGCCCAATGCCTTTTATTCTGAGCATGCAGTCAGTAATTATTTTTTGCTTTACCTAAAATATAAATAACTCCCTTATACTTATTTTGAACCTTTTCCCATAGTGCTTTCGTTATGAAAGAAGAAAAGCCCTTCAGCAGACCTCTGTGTGATGTGAGTGGAGTTCTGTAGTCAGGGAGTATAAATCATGCCTCGTACCCACAAATACACAAGTAACCCTTCCCCTTCCTGCTGTTTTCAATTACTCAGATTAATTTATTTCCAAACTTTTTGGCACCCCTCTGCTAAAGTACACAGCAAACAAATTTACAGTGAGTCCCAAATTAAATATTAATGCAAAATCTTTCAGCCTCAAATTTCATTTGGTTCAGTCACTCTAAAATTTAATAAAATGTTAGTATTTATTTCACATTTAACTTATTTCTAGGCATAATGTTGATTTTACTACTGAAAATTTTGGAACCAAATTAATGAAAGGGGATTTTGACAATGGGAATGAAAAAATGGACTAAACTTGAAGTCATACACAAATTTGATTTCAGCACATGCATCTAGCAAATGTCTACTAAACCTGCATGTAAGCTCTTTATACAACAAATAAATTGGTTGAGATCTTTTGTTTCAATATATTTATTGTTGTTGCTGTTTCAATATCTTATTTAAGCATTTCGAAAACTTTAAATGCCTGAGCTTTGGCTCTCTTTATTTTAATCTAATGTCTTTAGTATTATGTCTTCCCTTCTTTAACTGAAATATGTATTGTGTTTGAAAACTAAGAAAGCAAGTTATCTTTTTAAACATTCTATGTAATGATCATACAGCTTTTTCAAGGTAATTTCTTTGAATGACTTGAAGTATTTCCTCAACAATGCTATTACTAGCAGCATAAAGTGAATAGTGTCAAAAAGGCTGATTATTCCAAGTTGCTTTTTTGGCACTAGATGACCTGTAAAACTGAAAAAGAAACTGAGTGAGAATATTTTGGGGCTTAAGTTTGTACTTTGGAATACAGATTTTAATATGAAGTTTTAAAACCAATCTTCGTCTTCTCAAGGTAGATAGCAGGAAAGAGAGCCGGAGAGAAAAATAATAAGAAAAAAAAATCAATGGAATAAAATCCTGAAGCAATATCTAAATAACTTAGAGTGTAGAGTAAGTCATTTAGCTTCATATTAACAGTATTTCCTTCATGGGGTGCCTGGGTGGCTCAGTTGGTTAAGCATCTGAACTCTTGATTTCGGCTCAGGTCATGATCTTCCGGGTTCATGAGATCTAGCCCTGTGTCAGGGCTCTATGCTGACAGCAGCAGGCAGCCTGCTTGGGATTCTCTTTCTCTTTCTCTCTCTGCCCCCCTGCTCATGCTCACGCACACAGTCTCTCCTTCTTAAAATAAATAAAAATAAAGCTTTAAACAGAAAGAGTATTTCCTTCAAACACTGTAACCTTTTCTTCATTTTCACAGACCTTCTGGGTTCTGATATTTTTCCTTTTCCATCAGTTTTATAATACCATTCTCTCTTTCTCTCCTTCCCTCAACTCTTTTTCCTTTCTAGCTCCAACAAGAACTCAATAGACCCAAATGAGTTTGTTTTGTAGCCATAAGCAATCTTTCCCTGAAAATCCAAACTTGTACAATTGTTAACCTAGTGTTTCATTGCTTGTCCTGGTTTTTATTGTTGTTGTTTCTTTCTCTAGTCTGTAAATCACACTGACTGGTACATAGCAGTTACTCTAACAGTTATTCAATGGATGCGTGGATAAATACAGAATAATCCAAGGGACCTGACTGATAAAGAGGAATACCTACTAGGTCATAAATGCTTACCCAGTAGATTTTACACCACTTACTGTCACTACCCCATCCTTTCTACAGTTTTCCTGGAATTTCGAGACAGGGTAATGCCTACAGCCAATAGCAGCACTCTTACAATTTCTTCCCTTTAATCAAATATGTATTAGTGGGAACTCAACTATCAGCACAAATTCTTCTCAGTCATGTCAAGAATTTGGGGTTCAATGAAAATGAGCTCTTTCTTTAAAACTCTGAGGATTTCATAGTTTTCTCTGGAAAAAAATGCACAAATGCATCTTCATCAAACAGGCCAATGCCTATTCCTTCTGCTATTATGTTCATTTAGATTAGTAGAAATAACAGGAGAAAAAAACACAATTTATTGCCATATTTAATAATGCTTGGAATATAACTAAGTGCATCATTTTAACTAAGCCCCCAAAGAATACTATCAGTCTGACTCTACTAATTCCATTCTGCAGACATGGTATGGAAAACATGGGGTAATAGGGAAGATGGTATTAGTAATTCTGAAATATAAGGGAAAAGGTAATAAGAAGGCAAACAATATTACAGGGTCCACATGTGACCGTCACATGCTATACACTTAGAAACATTGCAGACAAATCAATTAAAGGTGCTAGCAAAGAGGAATGAATTCATTTTTAAATTCTCTACAGTGTTAACCCTTACCTTGAAAGACAATAGCTTGAGGCTGTATTTCATGCCTTATCCTCCCAATATACTGACTGGTGCTGCATTCAGTGTTACAGAAAATCTTCCTAAATTAAAGATATGAGCTGCTCCTCTACCTTGTCCTCATCTACACAGCTATCCCTTCATTTAAGCTACCAACATCTCTCTCCAGGACAATTATGATAAGCCTTTTACTGGATCATTGTATCCTTCTTATCTTCCTTTATTCAGCAACAACAAGCCTGAGCTCTTAAAAATTACATTGTCTCATTCACCTCTGATTAAACATCCAATTGCTGCCTAGTGTAATCGTAACAAAACCCAAATGCCTCACCTTGATCTGCATGGTCCTGTGTGGTCTATTCTGACTACACAATAAATATGCCCTTCCCACTTTTCCTCTTTCCCAAACACACAGTTCACTTCAAACACACAGACTTTCTTTCTTTCTCTAAAACACCAAATTCTTGACTCCCTCACAAGTGTTTGCATGGAAAGATCCTCCTTCAGAACTACTCATACTTGTTTCCTCTCATTCTTTTGTCTCAGCAAATAGGTCACTCTTCTCAAAATGTCTTCTGTGATTACAACCACCAATCACTTCTCTTGATTACATTATATTATTTGTATTTCTTCTTAGAACAAAATATTATTTGTTTGTTTGCTGAATGTCTCCTGTTGCACTAAAACGTAAACTAAATCAAACTTGCTCACTTGCCTCATTCCCAACACCTAGAAGAATGCCCAGCACATATTTGTTCCATTTTGTTCAATGAGTGGATATATAAATGAATGATCACCAACCACATGGTTTGCTTCAGGAATCATATGATTTCAGCAGGAGAAAAAAACTGAAAAAAAAAATGAAAATGTCCTGAAAATGTAAGGGAATTCTGGTTTTATGGTGGAATACAGAATGCATTGTGTTTTCACATACATTATCTTCCTTGCACTCGTGGAAGGTGTAAGGGACACTGCTGTGTCTGTTTTTTGGAGTTGGTTGGAATGGTTTTCTGTAAAACTCTTGTGGTGTTTTCACAGGCACCCAGATTAAAGCACTCACAAGAGCAAACCCTTGTGCTCTTCATAACTTTATGTTCTCCCAGCAATGACAGCAAGCAAGAAGAGTGGAAAAAGTGCTAAGATTCTGGTTCTTATGCTATCAGGATTAATTTCAAAATAGTTGACAATATCCTTAACAAGTACAAATAGGGAGAAAACATCTTAGTGGGGAAAAGAACTATATCCAAAGATGGACAGAAACAGAATGTTTAAATTCTAAATTCTACCTATTCTTAAAGTTGGCCAATGTTGGATTAGATGTACATATTTCCCGCCAAATAAGATTTGTATGCCACTAGTATCATGAGCCTTCAACATTATCTGCATTATGGTGCTGGTGAACTGTTAGCTTTTTTGTTAAAATAATGACAATACAAAGACACAGCAAAAGGGCCTGTGTTCTGAGTTAGTAATTCTATCTGTAAATCTTAGTTATTTAAAAAAAAATATATCAGAAATATGAATGTCCAATAGGCATGATCATAATATTTTCACCTGATGAGGCAAAAATCTACCCATGAGCTGACATCGTTATCACTGTACTTTCAAAAGCTTAATTATGAGAAAATGCCTTAAAAATTAATAGAGTTGAATAAAGTAGAATTTTTTTAATAAAGCATACTTGCTATTTTAATATTTTCATACCAATAAAATATACCATTAAAAGCTTTAGGAAATGCACACAAGATCTGAGATAATCTAAAAACCAAATCTTTTTTAAATTTCTAGAATGTGTATTTTAGCAAAAGTCTGAGGTTCTCAATTGCCACAGTTATTTAGTGTGTGTGGATTGAAGTTTCAATAAATTCTTTTTGTCAACGTACTCTGTCTTAGCATCTTTGTCCTTCCTCTCCTACACATCCTAATTTCTAAAGAAAACAGATCATTCTAAACCCATTTCTGTTATCAACCTTATACCCACAGTTTTTCTTTTTCATGAATATCTTAAAATACCCTAGGAACACTCAAAGCAAGCAACCACAGCCAAGTTTCACTTCTCCTCTTCTCCCCATCCCCATTTTTAGCTATCTTTTCTCATTTTAAGAAGAAAGGGCTAAGACGACAAATTGTCATTAAAGAAAAACTCAGCGGTAGAAAAATTCTTAAGAAATTATGTATTCATATTTCTAAAGTTAAGCTGTCTTGGAAGTCTTGAAGGATGTCAATGCAATGTGGAAAAGTTAGGAAGGAATGTCCTATTGATTGTAAGAATAAAACAAGAGACGATCTGTGGTACCTTGATCTTACCCAAAGAAGAAATGTATTCTTTCGAGTAAAATGAGGTCGTGTTTCAACAATACCCGTCTTTGGTCTGAAGGCTAAGCCAGCCAGGACAATGAGGTGCATGCGTCTCAGGAAGGGATGTCTGACTGTTAGTAAGAATGCATTGTGAGATAAAATGTAATGCCAGCACCTTAGCAAGGCAACACACTCTATCTTCTTCTTTTTTTCTTTTTCTCTTACTTAATAAAGTTAGAAGGAATCTCATGTGAAAAGGTACTTTCTCAACTGATTTTCTATAAAGGATATATAGTTATAATATTCATGTATTAATGGGAACTTTCATAGTGCATGACTATGTCTGAGAAAAATAAGAGTATAGTAGTATACTATAGATGGCTGTATAGTAAGAATATATTAATCAAAATCACTTTTCATTGTTTCTATGGGTAAAGATACCTTTGACAAGTGTTGCATATTTACAACTATTTTGGAATATTTGAGAAATCCCAAATGTATGTAATATATGATTCAACGAATATGAGGGGCAGAGTTACTGAGCAATATAAGTAACACAGTCATTACCAACTTAAGTGTTAGCTTTTTGCTCTGGTGATACTTCTAAGAATCCGACCTACTGGGAAATCAACAACAAATGAACGGGCCCATTTATTTAATCACACCATTGCATTTTTTAACCATAACTGGACATCTAATTGCAGACTGAAACTAAGTTAATGTGATTGCATGAGAAAGTTATTATGGTAGCATTTATAAACACACTATACCCTGTTGTCCATTTTATCACTGCAATGATTTCTACTATATATCCTGTGTTGAGATAAAGTCTTGAATTTGAAATAACATTTAGGAATATATTTTAATTTTTAAAAATATTTCACAAAATGAGAAAAATAAATTCAGTTAATAAAGCCAATAATGAAAAATAATAAATTTCTAATTACTTTCAATAAAGTAATTACCTGAGCATGAATGAATTCAGAGCACGTATTTATCACATTCTGATAGTGTTGTAGGTTCTTATACTAACCCGTGATAAAAATACATAATTACTACTAAAATACATTAAATTCCCCTGTTATGACAGGAATAAGGACATAGGCACATATGACTTATATTAAAAAGTATAGAAGATAAATACAATGCATAAGCCTTTCAGGGAAATATGTTATTGTTGTTGTTTTTCCATAAAATTCAACTTTAGGCTTTTAATGCAAGATCAGTTTTATTATATTATCACATCTGACTGGCTTCTATCTAATATTTTGATTCCCATTTATTTACGAGTCAGTTTCACCAATTAGTCAAGTCAGAAAGCTCAGTCAAAATAACTGGGTTTGTATAGAGATAGCCTAAATCAATAGGATGGAGAGAAAGACAGAAAGAATATTTTGGCATCACTGAATTCAGAACAGAGCAATAAATAATATATATTTTCTAACTTGGCCTTATAGCTATGCCGGGGGGAAAAGGGAGGCCACCAAATCATTTATGAGGAGGAAAATATAGATCTAAAATTGGGAAGGCAACTTATATAGCAGAAAAACTTCCAATAGAAGAAATATATATAAATTTTGGAGGTCTAAGCTTACTTGTTGTGATGTGCTGCAAAATCTTCTGAAGGCTTTGTTCCTCTTTCTATATAACATAAAGAGTTCAGATGTACTTGGAGAGATTGACATTTTATCCAATTGATAGAGCACACAAAAGGGAGAACAGGGATTAAATATTATGGCAAGCACAATACTTTTCAAAAGCAAGTGAGGTAAATACACTCATTGGCACACATGTGCATTAGTCCAAAAGTAAATTTTTTAAACTCTAATTTTTAGAGATATGTTCATGGTTTTGTATTTAATGTTTAAATAATAGAACGTTTGCCACCCCCCCACCTCCGCAAGGAACTAACAAGCTCTAAAGATCTCATTCCAAAATAAAACAACTAGAAAATGTCTCCCAAGGCCTGTGCCTTTATTCATCCCTATGCCTCTATTTAATGGGTTTTCATATAGGTTAAATTTGGAGAATAACAATCCATATTGGAATGTAACAAAGAGGATAAAAAGTATGCCAGCACTTTTCTATTTGGTTGATTAATTATTGTCCTCCCTTCCCCAGCAAAAAGCAAACAACAAAAACACCTTGTTATTTGTACTCTGTGTGCATCAAGGTAGTTTTTTTTGTCACTAATCTTATATTAAATATGGGGACCCAGATTTCTTCTTCTAGGTAGTTTTTGAACTGCCTTAAGTAAATATGACGATTTCCTGATAGAAGTTTGGTCCAGTACATATTCTGGTTAACTCATTATTATAAAGGACTCAACCTTTCAGTTTACTTTTGTTTAGCATTGCAGTTGCTAAAAACATTGTTTCAAATTATAAGCACGGAGGGCATCATTATCACAGGTATTCCAAAAGCAAATGCATTTTAAAATTTATGTCCTCCACTGTCAGATTGTTTTTACAACAAAATATTTGTTACATGGAAGTTCATCATTAGAATATTGCCATGTTGGGAGTTGAAAAATAATTCTGAACATTCTTCCATTTCGTATTTTTGTTTTTCAAGGAGGCAATAAGACAAAGATAGACATATATTTTCTGGAATTTAGAAATGAAAGTTTCACATCAAAAAATCTATCTGATTTTTGGGCTACAGTGGTATTTTTAAAGGATGTTTGTGCCAAAACAGCCATAATAAAGAAGATATATATATATAATCCTTATTATATATATATATACACACATACATATGTTATATATATATGTTATATATATTATATATATACATATATATAACATATATACATATATACACACACACACACACACACACACACACACACACACACAGTAAGTGGGCTCCACTTACTGCTAAATTAGTTTAACTAATGATATCATGTTGATACAATGATGTTTAACTTTTAGCATTAATTCTACTTTCTTTGAATGCATCTATCTAAAATGAAGACAAGTGTTTCCTTTGTACAAGAACTGTTTTGACAGACAGCTACAGAAGATAGAGAAATCTTTCAATACATCTGGTTGGTACTTTTTACTATACAAAATCCCTATTGCTAGGAAGGAATTGAAGAAAAAAGAGTGCACATTTCATATAAGACAAAAATTAATAGTAGAACCATGAAAAAAATTGATCATAGTAAAATACAGAATGGAGGGAAGATATAGAGTCCCCTCACCATTGCAATCATTGTAGAAGACCAAGTCATGTTCAGTCCAGGTGACTTTAAATGGAGCCTAACTTTATGGTACACCCTAGGCTCTGAAAAGAAAATGACAAGGCAAATAGCAAGAAATTAATGTCCTGGATCCAATACACTTGTAAAGTAAAAATTTCTGCATGTCTCTACCGTGGATGACAAGTAGCATTTAGAAAGTGTCGTATCACACTTAAGAATATATTCACTATGTCTCTCATCCCCCACTCTTTCTAAGAAGATGGACTTCCTTCACTTCCACTTAAAAAAATCTTCCATCTTAATAATTCTAGTATTCTTAACATTTGAGTTTTCTGCGATATTCTCATGTATCTCCCCATTCTTAGAGATTTAATTATATCCAACCTCACCTTGATGGAAATTTTTTTAAATTATTTTTATACTGCAAATATTTCCATAATTATTATGGAGTGAGAAGAAAATATTTATTTTAAAAAATATTATTTTGTCTAAAGATACTTTAATCTCTTCTTTAAGAAATACTAATATGGATTCAGTCTCTTCCTAAATTTATCATTTGGCTTTCTCCTCACTTTCCTTTCCCTCACTTACTCTATTCTCTGCATTTAAACTCTTTTTTGTGTTTTCACACATTGAAATTATTCTTTGTTTTCCCATTGTTTCCCTTCGTTCTTATCAGTTTCAAAGTAAACTTCAGGAGAGAGAGAGAGAGAGAGAGAGAGAGAGAGAGAGAGAGAGAGAAAAGAAGAAGAAGAAGAAGAAGAAGAAGAAGAAGAAGAAGAAGAAGAAGAAGAAATCTCAAAGATTACACAGACTTCTTCAAAACAAAACTTTAGTTTACAGGATACATGGGTCGTAGTTCATTCTTCCTTGAGGGGAGGAAGATTAAAATTTTGACATGCACATGATTGCCACTTTTAGAGGGTTTTATGGACATATACATTTAGATGATTATAACAGCATGAACTTTAATTATTTGGAAATATGTTTCACCTTCTTATCTGACCCAGGAATTTTTTAAAAGAGACTAGTTTTAGGTCTCTCAATCCCCTTTATTTGCAGAAAATTTGACAATTTAAAATACACTTCCTTTTAAGTCTTAATCCCTATCAAGCAACACTTTGATATGATATGACATTGTAATATGACACATTGGTTGATCCTAAGTGAATATGATTTATCCTTCACGTTTTGCTGTTAAGAGTTACAAAGATGTTTCCCTTTTTAGATGTGATGAAATCTAACAAGAACTGACATGTACATTATCTTAACTCTGTATCAAAATCAATATAAACCAAGAAAATAAATAATGTAGAATTAGAAGGAAAAGTAGATGTATGTAGACTGAACACAAGCATATAAGTTAAAGTATTCTGTTTAAAAAAATGTTTGATAAACTTACAAACCAAAGAGCAACACAGGCAGAAGGTAATCCAAGTATTTCTATCTAATTCATACAGTTTAAAAGTCACCCATTACCCAATACATATTTGGAGAACCTGAAAGTAATTTTTCATTTTCAGGAATGAAGCAACTCCTGCACTACAAAACACACCTGTGTAATTCACATGCCTATTTTATTCCTCAAGGACAATTGACATAAGCCTGTGCAAAAAGCTACATCTCATTAACCTCTTTCTTGAGTTTATATTCCTATATTGTCTGTTTCAGCATTTCATTGAGGAAAGTTTGCCATAATGCAGCAGCACCTTCTTTTTCAACTTTAAACAGGATTTCTCCCCCACCGCCCCTCCTTTTCCAAATGAGACACACCCTTTTTACTTTTGATAGAAAGCTCTGGCAATTTTAACTCCTTTCTAACAGTTTGGAAAGTTGTGTTAAATATATATGATAGTGGCAAAGTGTTGGTCTACAACTATGTTGACTTGTGCTATCTGATAACAGTACTTTTGATGTTGTCATGGTGATTTACGACACTATTTCAGTTCTAGGAAAAAGGTAACAATCGTTTTCCCTATGCCCTGTTTATGTCTTAGATGTCCCTCTCCCTCACGGATCTAAATGTGCACCAAATTGTAATCTTTTTAGTTATTTAGTTTTCTATCTCAGGAGAAAATCCAGGGTCTACAGCTTAACTTTTTATGATTTATACAATTCTCCTCAGGTATTCATTCTAATCATTGCAGCAACAACTCTCTCCCTCATAAACACATCCCAAACCACTGAGGACTTAGCTCTAGATGAGGTCAAATTTGCAGAGATTGGGGACTCAATCAGAAAAAGCCCAATAGCAGGAGTCTGCAGTGCCATTATATTTTGCTAGCTCACAGGGCTGAAAAGCTTCATTCTGTTCATCTGCTCTGGTCCAACTTCAAAGATTCTTCCTAAGAAAGGTTGAGAGCTGATTGTTCCAGATCAAAGACATCATCATTTCAAGTTAGAGCTATGTGCTTCCATTTTATCAGTATAGTTTTCAACCATTCCACACCAACTTCAAGGTAAGTTAAGACAAGTTTAGAAGCTATGTAGTTAGGTAGCAATGATATCTTTAAAAGATTATCATTCAGTGAATGTCAGATTTTCTAAAGGAACTAGTATCAGTCTCACTACTGGTAAAAGAAATGTGCTCAACATTATAATGACTATAACCTGGTTGCCAACAGCAGGCTGGGTAGACACACTACAATTCATTCCCCTGTTCTTTCTTTTCTATAATGAAACAATAATTTTTAGTCAGTTCATAATTCACTTCATATAAACACATCACTAAATCTCCCAATGCAACATTTTGCCTATTTACTTGACATTGGGATCCAGATATCCTTTCTATCTTTGTTACTTCTCTTTTTTTTCTAATTAAACATTGACAACAAACCAAAATATTACATACGTGTGTGTGTGGATATATATATATATATATATATATATATATATATATATATGAAAGATACTCCCGATTTTACTTTAGGGAGTTAACCATTCCAAGGCTAGCCGCCCAAATATTCATCTACCTTTTTTTTTTTTTTCACCCGTGCGACTGTTGTCAAAGATCATCTAACTTGCACAGGGATTCCTGGGTTTCCAGATCAAAAGTTTATACGATCTAGGCTTATTAACTAACATTCCCACCTCCTCTCTCCTCTTCTCCTTCCATTCCCATTTCAACTTCCACCACTCATCAGCTATTTGGGGAAGAAAAAAAACCCATAAAACAAACAAACAAACAAACAAAAATAAACAATGGCAAAATGCCAGTAGTGGGTAAGCGTCTCCTGGTACCATGAGCTGTGTCACAGACCTTCAGAATCAAAAAAGTCAAGTTCAAGCAGGTACCTGCGCCCAGAAGCTCCCTGAAAGCCTAAGCCTCTCCGCTGAGACACTAATCTCTTCTGAGTCTGCCTCAGGAAGGGGCTACAGAAACGAAAGGGGCTCGAGCGGCCGCTTTCTCCCCTCCACACACCCTGGGTGCATCAGGTAGGGAAGTTAACCAGGAGCTAAGTTGAGGGAACACACACAACGCGGAGAATCCGGAACCTGCAAAAGCTCGCAGCTGTGAGAGTCAGTGCGCAGCAAGTCTTGGAAAAGAGAATTCCGATCCCAACATCTGCAGCGCTTGGGTTGCGCGGGCAGAAGCGCGCAGTCCAAGTCCAAACGCTCCCGGGGGGGTACAAAATCAGGACCGGTAAATGGCCAAAGGAAAAAGCTGGGGGTGGGAGGAAGCCGAGGACTCTGGCACCTGGTTCGGAAATCCACCACTGCACCTCTCACCCCCACGAGGCCAGCGATACAGTGGCCAACCAGTCCTGGGGAGCGGGGCCACAAGGACTTAAGTTTCACACTCACTTATCTACAAGCATCGCCCAGCAGGAAAGCCCGAGGAAGAAAGGGGAAACCAGGAGGGAGCTATTTCCTTACCTCGGTCGGCTCCCACGGTCAGCACCTTGTCGATAGGAAATAATCCCGAGAGAGTGAGTAAGGCGAGGAGAAACTCGGACATTGTGGTCGCCCGGTAAGGAAGCCTGAGCTGGAGACTGCTCCGCGGCGCCCTCGGCCCGGCGGCGGCGGCAGCTCGGAGCCCCGAATCGAGCAGCGTCATTTACAAATGTCACTGGAAATTCTTCAGCTCAATGAGCCCAGCCAGTCCGCCTTCTCCTGCCTGGAGCAGGATGTGGAAGGTGTACGGATGCGCGCGTGTGGGAGGGAGAGAGTGTGTGTGAGAGCGAGCGAGCCGCTCGTGTGTCTTGACTTTTCAATGCAGGGTACGTCTGATCTTACATCACGCAAAGAGGGGCAGTGAGAGATGCCAGCGGATGGGAATTCACTGATTAATCACCGAATCCACCACACACCCCTCCGTCGTCCACATAAATCACATCTATTACTTAGTGAGAGGCATTTAACACAACAGGAAAATACCACCGCGAACTGAGAGCACCACAAATCACAATTATTTCGGTCTCCTTGAAGGGAAAGTAACTCCAAAGCTGGTTCTGTAGGGATTTGGGTCTTTAAAGAAGGGGGAGACTTCTGCATTGGGCTGAGCCACCCAGGCCCGCCTAGGAAGCTCCGCATTTAACAGCCACCTCGGAATTATCAGCTACAGCGCTGGGATGCTTCTCTCGGCAAAGCGGATTTGATCCCTTCTCTCCCTGGAAGCTTCCTTACCGGGAAGGAAGGACAAGCCAAGTCATTGAGCTTCTCTTAGGGAAATGGTTTCCTCTGCTCCACACACAAATGCGATGTTTTCTGAATTGCGCTTTTAACTTTTATGCTGAGTAGCATCTTGGGGCAAAGATGCAAAATTTAGTGACTCAGCAGAAACAACAACAGCAACAAAAAAAGCCCAAACAACCCCCAAAGTCATTACCCCTTGCAAAAGAAGGGAAAATGAATGGAAAGAGGTCCCTAAGCAGGGAATCATAGAGCAAAGGATTGACAGTTTTGCAGTCTATTTCCCTCTTTAAAAATGTTCCTCGAACCATTTTAAACATGTTTTGAGGATTTTTAAATTGTTCCTGTTGTGTTTTTTTTTTCTTTCTCCACATGGTGCAGTTATAAAACTTTACCAAACCATCCAAGGCATGAACATGAATCAGTGGAATTAAAAAAAAAAAAAAGTTGTTTTAATGACCACTTGAGGTTTTTAATATAATTATCCCCAAACCTACAATTTTAGTTAAACATTCAGAGATGGCTAAGGAGTTAAAACTCAGAAATATTAATTGTTGAAGGCTTATTTTTCCTTGTAACATCTATAATTCTTGACTAAACACTAAGGTTGAAAAACATGTATTCTAAATATGCATTAATATTTGATATTTTAAAACTTCAAATGGATGTAAGGCAAACTATAAGAAAACTAAGGAACAGGATGATTGAGAAACAAATGGAAGATACCTTAAGCACTTTGTGCAGTTTACTGGTTGACACAATATAGGTGAATGCTAGCACTATGAGCTAGCTGTTCCTGAGAGCAAAATACCCAGAAACATATTTGGCTGTTCCTTAGAAGTCATTAAAATTAGACTGGATCAAAGAACACAGAGGTGACTCTACGGAAAGTTACCAAGAACCTGTGAAATTTGACTTTTTATACTTACTCTGTGATTGTAAAATATGTCCTTTATGTCATTTTTGCCACATTGTAAATTTTAAAGTTGACTTTCCCTTTTATATCAAACCATTTAGTGTCTAAAAAGATGACTCCTTCCATCTTTAAAAGTGTATGTTTTCTTCCCTTCTAAAGTTGTTACATGTGTGATTTCACCTATTATTTTTACTGTTTCACAGTAAGATTTAGCATATAGGAAATATAAAAAGGTATTTTTCCTATTTTACTTTATACTAAAAATTCACAAACTTTGGACTTAATGGCGGAATTCAAAGAACATGGGGCTGGGGAGGGGAGGAAGGGTAAATTTAGAACGATACTCAAAGTAACGAATATTTCTTTCTCAAGTGTCCACACAACTGTGTGTTCTGTGAAATATTTATTCTTTCACTAGGACAAAGGAAGTAGGTGTCTTTCTGACATGATCCCATTCAGTCAACTAGGAGGTCAGCTATTAGGAAATCTATATCCACTTAAAGTCTTGGCAATAAAATGAAGAGTGCTAACAAACCATGCTAAGGACATCCAGATTCTGCTTCTTCTCTATCATTATCACCAATTGCCTCCCATCTCAAAATTGCAAGGTAGAAGAAAGCAGCCAGGAACAGAACAACCAAAGACTTACCATGTACTCAAGTTCGATGACTGAAAATCAGTGACTCATTTGCTTCTGCAATGTATGTACCAGCTCTGGATTCCACTGTCAACTCTTAAAAGGGAAAAATTATGAAAGATAATCAGAGAAGTGAATACCCAGCAGATTTTGTATTCTAATGTATATTCTAAATATGCTGCATTCTAAATATGTAGTGCCTCCTAATAATAAAACTACTAAGTAAATTAGGCAGAGTAAAAACCATATGATCTCTTTTACATCATCTGCTTTACTTTTTAACTGCCCTGAATAGAAGAAAATCAAGGATGCATTGTCCACATATTGCGATCAGAATAATACAGCAAACAATTTTTTTTTTATTTTTAGTGATCACAAATCAAATTGCCATATGTGAATGATACAGGACTCAAAATTGTGGTGTAAATTAGGGGTACTAATTGTGGAAGGTTAATTACTAAGTAATAGGTTAGCGTGCACACCAATGAAAGGTGATTACTTGTGTTTAGTATCAATTTATCTATAAAATAAAATTGGGGACTTATTTTAGGAATGTGAATAGATGTTACTAACAAAGACCTAAATGGTATAAAAACTTCAGAGGAATTGAGTAGAAGAATGGATGCTTAGGGATGTTTCAGTGGTCAAGTGGGCATAACACATACATTTGGATGCATGTCAAGCATATTTTTAAAAACAAAATTATAATAAGGACATGGATTCACACCACAAAGCCATAATAATACATAATAAACATATTCAATAATTAAAATAGACACATATTTATCATTTATTAATAGACACAAGGTCTAAAGCTGAAATAAGGCCAATGCCAAAATAAAATTAATAAAATTTTCTCACATCAAATCACTTACATATTGTAGCTCTTCATTGAAAATGACCAATTCATCAGAAGAGATAGTTTTTATCAGAATCTAACGAGGCTTATAAAGTATAGACCAAATAAGAATTTTAAAATTAAATAATTCATGTCCAGGTTTTGAATGACCATCACGTTATAATGGACTATAAGTAAAAGGGAAGTGTAAGTGTAATTTTCTAAATTTTTTTTTTCAACATTTATTTATTTTTGGGACAGAGAGAGACAGAGCATGAACGGGGGATGGGCAGAGAGAGAGGGAGACACAGAATCGGAAACAGGCTCCAGGCTCCGAGCCATCAGCCCAGAGCCCGATGCGGGGCTCGAACTCACGGACCGCGAGATCGTGACCTGGCTGAAGTCGGACGCTTAACCGACTGCACCACCCAGGCGCCCCTTTAAGTGTAATTTTCTATGAAATACTTTATTCACCATCATATATACTTTAGCGAGAAAGGCAATTAATAAATTATATTACTAGTGAAGAAAGAAAGGCAAGAGTTACTCTTCAAATTCTGTTTGTTTCTATGGCCCATTATAATTTCTTCATTATAATCAGAGTGATTAACACTGACAACCTAAATAAATTAATTCATCAAACTATAGAATGTTATGAAATCTTTCATTGAGATAAATTAAACAAAGTAGAACCAATCATTCTTACTTTCTGGTCTAAAACAACACACGAATATTAATTATCAGTCAGTGGTAATCTTATACTTCTCAATTAGAGCCATGCTTTGCATACATGTAATCAAACATCAGATTTCATGTCTGCTAATTTGATTATTTTCTTTTCCTATTGGGTGTTGTTGTTTTTGTTGTTGTTTTTACCATAGATGGTAATAAGTCATACACTACATGCCTGAAAGTCATGTTAGGGGAGGATGTGTGTCTAAACAAACCAAGCCCGACAGTGCATCTCATGAAGTGATGTGTGTAGAGTTGGCCTGAGAGCCAGGTTGCTAGGATTTTCTGCAGCTATCATTCCAAGGGCTTACTTGGACTGCTTACGCTGCCTTTCCACACAGAAAAGTTGCCAGGCAGCTAGACACAGGATGAGAAGGAAAAGAAGGCAGGGGGGGTGGGGTATACTGAACTGAGAATTGTTAAAGAAACATTATTAGTGCTTATAATTGAAAGAGAGTTACTTTGGACAAAACCGCTAAGAAAAAAGAACTTCAGATTCATTTTATTTCTCAAACTGTTAGCATTTCAATGCACATTTGTAACAGCTTTCCTTCAAAAGTGTGATAGCTATACATGTTTGATAGCATGCTGTGTCAACTGGGACATGGGGATTCAGTCAAGATAAATAAGATTTTGGTGCAACTTTAATTCCTACTATTTGAGAAGTATTAAGAAGTATGTACACCTGAGGGGAAAAAGAAACATAATGCAATTACCCAATTAAAGCTGGAAAATAAAAATATTTCCAGGCAAATTAAATTTTTCTCTGTGCATGAACCTCATCTTATCTTTTCTGTCATTATCTATAAATACATTAAAATATACATATTGCAGTGAAAAGACAAATGATAGCCAATTATAAGTTTCAAAGGATAAATAATAAAAGCCCTTAATAATGCTTTGTTTTACATTTATATCAGACTCTTGTTTGATAAACTTTTGACAGTAGGAAGGAAATGAAGGAGTTTTTCCTTAGACAACCTTATTAGGCAACAATTAACTTCAATAATAATAATAATAATAATAATATAGACTCAAGAGATGAATCCTGTTTTGCTTTTTAGATATGTCTTTAGAAGACACAATCAGTAATAATACAATCCATTTGTCTGGAGCAGGGGAATACAGAAATGCCAAAAGTTCATCAAACCCTTATCACTCTAATTGTGTGGAAATAGCCCTGAGTTTCAGGTCAATTGCTGCTTATAAGACTTGTTGCTTTCAGTGCTTTTTGACCAGACATACCTTTGGTCAGGTTGACCTCCACATACCCATCTCCAGCTGCTAAAATAGAATTAATGTTTCATGCTGGGAGTTGGTTGTCAGTGGTCCATGGTCAGGATACAGTTTGTTTGAATAAGCCTTGAGGTCTTTTTCTATCTGAAAATTATTGATCTCTGTCCTTTCATTTATCTTTCTGCTTCTTAATTTTAATTAGAAACTCCTAGATTGTTGCAGCTGGAGGGAACATTCAAATCATTTCTTCCAATTTGCTACATTTTATAGATGAAAAAGTTAAGGACAGGAAAGGTGACTACTCTTATGTTCATATCTTATTAATATCAGAAACAGCCTTTGAATAGTTTCCTGAGTCTGTCCTATTATGTACTGAGCTTTGTTGATATTTCTTTAGACTCTTCCTAGCTCAGAGGAGTGGTAGCCCAGGGAGTTTGAATTAGTTTATTCACTTAATAGCTACATAGTTTGTAACAGTCACTCTACTCAGCACCATGCAAATAACTCTGTAGAAAAAAGATGCGGTCCTTGCACTAGCAGAACTTACAGTAAAAATCAAACATTATTTTTCTGCTAATGACTGACTTTCCAGGATCTTGTGGGAACTATGTTGCCATGAACCATGAACCACAGGTATGACACATTAAGGCCACTCCTGGGATCATCCACTAAAATCAGGGCTGTAATTTCTGAGTAAACATCTTTACAAATAAAGTTTTATGGAGAAACCGGAGACTTCTGCTAGAATTGGACTCTGAATAAGAAATCACAAAACATATATTCAAATATATTGAGTTTTGTTACCAGCATTTAGTCAATCAGCATATCATATCTCCGTTGATCTAGAACTCAGTAGCAAATTCAGAAATGTTCAGAATTCAAAACATTTAGAAATATCAGTGATAATATAGATTTATCAAAGCTGGTGGTTTCTGCGCATTGTGGATTCAATAGGATCAGAGGACAAAGAGGACTGGAGAAAGTCTGGTTCAACTTTTATTCATTTGTTTATTTTTATTATAGCTATTCATTGGGACCCTTTTAAGCATTTCTTAATATTGAATAATTTCCTACTTTGTATCCAAATGACATTTTTCTTGTTTTTTTTTAATACACAGTCTTTAGCATTTCACAATTTCTAACCCCCTAACAATATAGTCATTTCGCATGGGTTTTCCCTCACAATAGGTACCCAGAGATAATTTGTTTTACTGCTGACTAATGACTTTTTACTTTTTCCCTTGACATTATTTACTCTTTCCTATATCTGCTGTTCCTTGTTCCTTCTGTCATGGAACACATTTCTATATCTGAACTACACAGGATAATGCAATGACAAGGGTAGAGATTAAGTACAGGCAATTGACAGAGAACTGAGAAGACGAGATACCAAAATTATATTAATTGTACCATATGTATACTTTAATGAATTGCTGTTAAAATGTAACAGGTACTATGGAGTGACAGTATCTTTGGCCAAGTTTATGGAGTTTTTTGTTTGTTTGTGTGGTATTTATTTAGGCGGGGCATTGTTTTGCTTTGCCTTGTTGAGTATTATAAGAAGAGTGTTTTTTTTTTCTATTCCTTTATGAGAAATCTATTCCTTTTCTATTCCTTATATAGTAAATTTAAAAATAAAACAAGCAATAAACAGAAGCAAAAAAAAATGAAAGAGAAAGAAAGAACAGAAAAATAAACCTTTCTTCTTAGTGTACCTTGCTTAATTCCCACTGGAAATGGCGCTTGATAGTTTGTCAACAGCTACATTTTGTACCTGTCACGGAGTAAGTACCAAATAGGTATGTGGTAAATAGAATACACTTCATATCGAGTTTTTATCTTTTCGGTTTCAAACTTTGCTTTAAAGAATACTTATAAAATTAACTTTTCAGAAACATTATTTATTTGTTCTAAGTAGTAAATTTTATTTCTTTCATATAGGGAAAGTCTCCTGCCCTCTAAAAGTGTTTTTCCTATCACAAAAATTATACATTTAATCACAACAAAAACTCAAATGCAAAAAGGAGCTCTGTAGTCCAGAACACAATGCCCTAGTATTATGTCAAGCCTCTGTTTGTGGGAAGAAAAATAGTGACATTTGGACCTAGATATATTTATCAAGATTTGTGAAAATGTGTGATATTATTCCTGAATACCGGCAAAGTTAAATTATAGTTGAAAGACCATTAAATGCTTTTATGATGTCCCATTGCTACATTCTGCATTTTAAATAGACTTTACCAAAAGGTATCATTCACATCACACGGAAAACTATACTACATAACAACAACAAAAAGTATTAAGTTCACAAGTACACAACAGGAAATACAGAAGAGAATTAATAGCAATGTTTAGACATAGTATGACCAAGAATATTTTTGGTTATTCAGTCTTTGCTTGTGATTAAATGCATGTATTTATTTTTTAAAAAGCATGAATTTTATATTTTAGGTGGATATCAATCCTAATTTATTACAATTTAACCTCCTGCATTTTCTTGCCAAGAGAAAGTGAATGACAACAACAAGAAATAGTTTCTGTGCTCTTTAGAGCACTTTACCTGAAAATTATATTACAATTATTTGAAAAAAAACCCACTATGAATATAGGTAGATAGATAGATATATAGGTAGATAGATAGATAGATAGATAGATAGATAGATAGATAGATATCTCCAGAAAATGACCTATATTCAGAGAATATAGGAGATGAGTCAAAGGATTTTTGTTATCAGTCTTTACTATTTATCCAAAACTAAGGAGGTTAATCAGTTTGGACATTTCTAGGAAGGTACATCCAACTGCTGTAAAAATAGCTTGGAAAAGGTAGCATACTCTATTTTTCATGTATAATAAAATGTATTAAAGGACAAATAATTAGATGCCTGAAATTTGGCTGGGGAGTTTCTAGAACCGAACATGGTCCAAGCTGTAGGTTGCAAGTGAAAGCAAATTATAGCTTCAAGTATATTATAGAGGCAACTGCCAGTCTGGTTTTGCAGGTATGAAGCTGGTTCTCTCTGCCCTTTCCTCCTCCACACTCTTCAGATTTATGGTAGTCACAGTTTTCAAACCAAAATTAGAACACATGACTTAATATAATTGTTGAGCAATAGGACAGAATGTTTGTACTCAAGATTGTTCCAGAAAATCCTTTCTTTGGCCATAATAACTTTATTAAACCCAAGAGATCTTAGTTACAAATTGTCTTTTCTTATTGAAAAATTTCACATGTTCAAAGTACAGGAAGAACTTGAGATCATTCTAAATCATTGAAAGGATTACTGGCATGTAATCTAATTTCATGAAAATTTATATTTAGGTAGCTTTATTCACGTGGGAAAGCAGGGTTAATATTCTGCATTATGAGCAAACAGGCTGTTGGACTCAATCATACTTTACATGCAGATATCTCAAGTTATAGACTTAACAAATGGTACTAGGCATGATTTCATTATTTGTAACTGTTACAGTGGTGAACAAGATCATTAACGGAAGTGCTCAGCACTCATACATGCCCGTTTTAAAATCAAAAGCATACATTAATGTTGCTTGTGTGAAAATAACGGGAAGAAAACACACATTCTCTGAGTGATGTGCAACTTGAAGCACTTCAATGGAAAATTCAACGAGGAGATTAGTATTTAACATGCTTAATGGAATTCATGTCACTATTACTGAGAGCATCTAGAGGTTAATTTTTAACTTACCATGATACTGACCATATTAAAATAAAAAGCAACTTCTTTTTATCTACAGTTTCAAAATCTAAATGAAACATTTTCCCCCATTACTTTAAAGAAAATACATTTCATTTCAGTTAGGTGGTATCAGGTTTTCATGCAGGTTTTGGTTAAAATAAAGTCTTAGCTACCAAAATGCAGTTCAGTGGAAACAGCATCTGGCACACTGGCTACAGAAGTGGATTTTAGTTTTGCTCTTATTTTCCCCTACCCCCATCCCCAAGAAAACATCACCATCATCTGTTCTAACTTCTCTGTTCAAGTGGTAGACTAACTCCTCCTTAGGAATATTATTTCAGAAGTAACTCAAATAGTTTCTCATATTATTCTGCTTTAAAACCTAGAGAGAATGAGGCACGTGACTCTGCTTTTACTGTTTTCTACAACTAAATGTCTCCATAAAAGAATGACAATTATCTCTGGCATTGAACTCTAATGTAGAAAAAACCTTGTTTAGAATTTTGAAAATGCAAACCAACTCAGCTGTCTACAGTATCATACTTTTGTGCTTTTAGAATAAGGTTCAGAATGCCATTTAATCACACCTTTTTAATATCCCTTTGTCTTTCTTTGGGGAATAGAAGAAGCGTGACAAAGAGTACTTTCGTTTATTTTACTCAGTTTTGTTCTTTATATAAAAGGTAATATGAAAATGTGCCCAAGGGCTTACCCCTTTCCATCTAAACAAAATCTGACTAGAAAAGGCAGATTCTTCAGTTTATGGTACTTGAGTGCCCCCTATAGGATACTTTTTATATTTTTGTTCATATAAACATTTAAAAAATGTTACTACATAGAATTTTATTTGAAATAAAACTAAAATAATAAAAATATGCATCTTTAAAATAAATAGCCTATGATATATTCTCCATCTACCATATTTTGCTATCTAAAAATCTGAAACAAACTACCACTGTAAACAGTTGTTTCTCTGCTTTTGCTAAAAATTTTGCCTACTTTTAAAGTTCTAATTTGCTTACTTTTCTATTGCACATTTGCATTTACAGTATCTATTACTGTATCTCAAAACATGCATTAAAATTTGAGTTTATTAGGGGCGCCTGGGTGGCGCAGTCGGTTAAGCGGCCGACTTCAGCCAGGTCACGATCTCGTGGTCCGTGAGTTCGAGCCCTGCGTCAGGCTCTGGGCTGATGGCTCGGAGCCTGGAGCCTGTTTCCGATTCTGTGTCTCCCTCTCTCTCTGCCCCTCTCCCGTTCATGCTCTGTCTCTCTCTGTCCCAAAAATAAATAAACGTTGAAAAAAAAATTAAAAAAAATTTTTGAGTTTATTGTATGTAAGTTTTTTTGCTTAAAATTTAAAAAGAATACTCAATTAGCTATATGTTTTAGAAAATAAAATAGGATATCCTTATGTGTGAAGAGGTCGGATTGTTAATCTGGATGGGAAGAGAATCTTTGAACTCCTTAAATTAACATCTGTGAACAATATTGGAATAGAAATAAAGAAAGCATATACTGAACATATTCCTGCAAGTTTGATGCCAAGTGCGTGGTACCTGGGATTTCTTGGGTGTTATAAGCCTTTTCTTATTTGTACCATATCTGAGGTTTGTAAAGTGCGGACAGGAAAAAAAAGGACATATATTCTAACCACATCCAACTATGTCACATTCACTTTGCCTTTATCTAGTTAAAAAAATATACGTATCGAGGCTGAAACTTAGTTGTGTTTGGTGTAGCCCACTTAAGTTGATAGGACTATAATTAGATCTTTTTTAAAAATAGACTACTGAGTTTATATTCTATGTGATTTAGATCCAAAAAATGTTATTAATGTCTTTGGTTTAGGAAACACACACACACACACACACACACACACACACACACACACACAAACAGGCTTGTGCTCCTGGCTAAAACCTTTTTGATTTGTATTACTTTATTTCTGAATAAGCAGATGCAGCCAGTGGTAAAGAAGCAATGATATAAATAATTCCCTTTCTTGCCTCACACCCTTCTGCTCTCTAATTATTTATTGTGTGCTTGTTATTTGAAAGGCATGATGCTTGGTGCTGGGATTACTCCAGTGGAAAGTCATGGTCCTGTTTCTAGAGCTATATGTCTAACGAGAAAATGGGTCTGAGGAGACTATTAAAAAGTACCCTGTGAATTGTTATAAAGGAAAGTATGTATAATGCACAGTGAAGGCTTTGATAAACATACCATTCAGTCTCTGTGGAACAAAAAAGATTCACCAAGTAGGAGATACTACAGATGACTCTTCAATATTTTGCTAGGATAAAATTGAGGGACAACCATTCTAGCGAAGGGAATGTGTTATAGCACATATTTCTTGATAATAAATTTAGAGATAATTATCCAGAATCTAGAAAGATCATAAGTTATCAGATAATGTAGAATTTTATAAGTCATATTAAATAATTTGTACTTTAGCCTGAAGTCAATTAAAATATATTATTTGAACACATCAATAACTATCCAGGAAAATATAAACCCATACAAGGTAATTATATTACCTTGGAACTATTCTATTCGCATTTCTACATAAACCTGCTGGGATCATCTCTCTCATTCTCCATTCCTCATAGCAGAAGCAACCTAAATTCTAGGTTCCTATCCCAGGTTGTAAAAGTAACCCTTTACCTATTAAATAATAATTGAAAGAATCCTGGGCCAGTTAATCCAATGACCCAGTACCATGGCTCCCTGGGCTGCTTACCCCAATTTATAGATTCTAAATTCTGCCACCTATAATCCAAATGACTTGGGCCAATTATTTAAAATTTTCAAGTCATAATGTCCAGCTCAGAAGACTAGAGATGATGCCAGGACCTCCAAGTATACCAATTACTGGATCATGCTGACATCTGCTGTCATTCTGCCAGGCCCTTCACTTGTATTTCACTCATGGGGATTTCCCAGGTAGCCTGTTGCAATGTGACTGATCTATTTAATGGCTAATCTATTTAACGATGCCACATGTTCTGGTCAGATCCACTGTCCATTAGCCACGTTTTACAAGACTCACTGGTGCCCCCAAAAGAGCAGATCAATGTACTTGGAGAGACAAGACACAGACACATTTCAAAAATATAACCAGATATGAGACACAGCATATGAGAATTAAAAAATTAGAAGTACAAAGTAAAAAGATAAGTACAATGGAGGTACTGAATGCTATTATAAAGAAAACTGTGAGAGTTAGAATTTCAATTAAACCTCAGAAATCTGTTTGGTATTTACACTAATAGAGACATTAAAGCTTCTTTCTGTTTAGAAAATGTAACATAAATATAAAAAATCATACTTAACCTATTATTTTAGGATAATGAAAATAGTCTGGTTACAGTATAGAAGAAATTTCTAAGAAATAGATACAGAATTTTAGAAAAGAAGAACAATTTTGTCCGATTTCTTATTCTAAACAACGGTAGGTAGCTGATAGATGCTATCTTATTTTTGGCATTTAAAAAGTGTTGACTTATTTTCAAATTTCACTAGTAAATATATATACATACATACAAATAGATATATCTATATGTACAGAGATAAAACTTGCAAATTTCTAAGAAAACAGAAGAAAATTTGATCAATAACAAGTAAAATAAATGGGAGAGGGAAAGAAAACTTATTTTTAAATAGATGATGATTGAAATAACAAATGTACCTATTGCCATAATAAACATGAATTCATTAAACATTCCAATTAAAACACTTTGATTTTCAGATTGAATTTTTTAAAGTTCATTTATATATATAGGTATATATATATGTGTATATATATACATATACATATATATATATATAAAGTTTTATTTATTTATTTGAAAGGGGCAGAGAGAGAGGGAGAGAGAGAGAATCCCAAGCAGGCTCTGCCCTGTCAGCACAGAGCTCAATGCAGGGCTAGAACTCATGGTACCCTGAGATCACGACCTGAGCCAAAATTAGGAGTTGGATGCTTAACCAACAGAGCCAGCCGGGTGTCCCTATTTATTTATTTTTAGAGTGCAAGTGGGAAAAGGGCAGAGAGAAAGGCGGGAAGAGAGTGCAGAACCCGATGCTGGACTCAAACTCATGAACCACAAAATCAAGACCTAAACCCAAGCTGGATGCTGAAATTACTGAGCCACCGAGGCACTCCTCAGATTGAATTTTTAAATCCAACGGCATATTGTTTATTAAATATCTTCTAGGTAGCTAATAGTAAATAGTGTGCAAGGATCTGAGGATGCAATTGCTTAAGGCATTAATGGTTTTTCCATAAAAAAAAATCTTGGGGCGCCTTGGTGGCTCAGTTGGGCCCACATCAGGCTCATTGCTGTCAGCCTGTCAGCTCAGAGACTGGAGCCTGCTTTGGATTCTGTCTCTCTCTCTTTCCCTCTCTCCCCACCCCCACTCGTGCTCTGTCTGTATCTCTCAAAAATGAATAAATGTTAAAAAAATTAAAAAAGAAATCTTACAAGAAAAAAATAGGAGGTAAATACAAGCCTAAATAAATCAAGGGGAACAATACTGATACCATAAACAATTGAATTCTAAGGAACGAGCATAAATCAATAAAAGAGTGTATTTATATACTGATAAAAGTTAGATGAAATTAATCATTGCCCTATATATATATTTCACTATAGCTTAAAATGTAAGAATTTGTGAAACAATAATCAAAATAGAAAATATTAAAATACTTTAATGACTTGGTAGCTTTGAAAGATAAATGAAGTCACACTTCTTTGCTCAAACTTGTGAAGGACGATACTAATCACTTTGATTTTGATGAATGGAAACTCATACTGTATCTGTAAGTACAAATGTTATTCTCCCCAAATTACCCTAAAATATTATAGAATTCCAATTAAATTCCAAGATAATTTCTTCATTTTGAATATGACCAAATGATTTTAATATTACTTTCAAAAATAAGTGCATATAAATAGTTAAAACAATGTTTACTAACAAGAATAGAGGGAGAATGGTATTAGCACTAAAAAAAAAATCTTAAAGGAAAATACAAAGCTAGATAAATTAGAGTATGCTAAAAATGTAGAAATAAACAAAGACCAATTAAACAGAAGTGAAATTCCTAAAGTTGCTTAACATAGGAGAACATAATATAGCATACAGGTAGCTTCAATACAATGTGCAACAAATATCAAATAATTTTCTAACTATTGATAGGATTTTCACATAAATATCAACATATTCTCCAGTTTAAATGGTTACATATTAAAAAACTATTCGAAATTTTTTTCTGCATCAAAAAAACACAAGTCAACAAAGCCCACAGCATCGGGTACAAAAACCAACCACCTGAGGAACCTGAATGGTTCAGTCTGTTGAGTGTCTGAGTCTTGATTTCAGATCAGGTCATGATCTCCCAGTTCCTGAGACTGAGCCCTCCATTAAGCTCTGCACTGACAGTGTGGAGCCTGCTTGGGATTCTCTGTCTCCCCCTCTCTCTGCCCTTCCCCTCCTGGGTGTGTTCTCTCTATCTCTATCTCTATCTCTATCTCTAACTCAAAATAAATAAATAAACATTTAAAAAAAACACAATAGAAAAGATTTTGTAGAATGACTTGCGAAGAGATTCCAAAGCAGGATTTAGAAGTGTTTGTTTGTTTGCTTTAATATATTAAGGGCAGAAAGCAAATTAGACAATCATTAGGATCATACGTAGCCACTCTTCAAAAATTGCATTAAGGGGTGTAAAGAAGTTGGTATGAAGACTAAATTAATGTCTTTTGCTTAAGTCACCATTGTGATCTTAGGAATATTCCAAATGTTGCCTAAATATGCAACCTGTAGTTTCAATTAGCTACTCAGTTTAAAGACTGCCTGACTGTAGGCATTTTATCAACTTGAATAGCCCAGAACTTTGAAATGACAGAGCTGGTAGCTTTTGAGTTTTAGAATTTAGTAAACAGAATCTGTAAATAATTGGAGGCAAAGGAAGTATATTTCTTTATGAGGAACAGCTACTACCTCTTAATGTACTTCAGTATCTGTAAGAATAAATACATATGAAATAGGGAATTTAATGTAATTCCTCCTTAAACTTTTGTTTTTTCTTCAAAGTCCTTTAAATTCATTCAAAATGAATGAATGAATGAATGAATGAATGAATGAACAAACGAATGCCATGGAAAGTCTTTCAGGAGGTCTATCTCCCCAGAAACATAACAGCAATGGTAAAAGTACATATTTGATAAATGATATCAAATTCTGGGTGACAAAATCTTCCAGAATTGAGTTTTCAGATGAGATGGAAGAATTGTCAGGTAGCTGAATGCCTATAGTCAAAATAAACTATAAGAGGGATCTTTAGAACTGTGTGAGTAGACAGTAAATAATAAACCTATCTCACTATAGGAAGAACTAAGCCCTTGAGTAGAAGATACAAGGCAATAGTTATAGAATAATGAGCTTCAATCTTGTTGTCTTGACCCTGAAATTTACCTGGAAAACACCACTGATGAAAGAGAGAACTAGGGTAGTAGCCAAGCAATTTGGTTTTTAAGGATATATGCATTAATATGACCTTAGACAAATAATTTAGAATCTTACCTTTAGTGTTCTTATCTGTGAATTGAGAATAAGAATGCCCATTTGAGTCATTAGTATAGTTACATGACATAATGAAAATAAAAATACTTAGTATAATTCTTGGCACATGGTTGAATTCTTAGGCCAGAAATAATTCTTGAATCTGAGGTCACTAGACACATCAAACAACTGTACTTCTTAAACTGAAAACACCAAAATAGGAGAGTCTGTTAGTCACAAATATAAAAAGATCATTGGAGCTCATAAAAGTCCATAAAGAAATAGATTATAGTTCTGTCACACATTAAAAACAAAGGACACCAATAAGTGTCTAAATGGGTCATGGTTTCTAAACATTGTTGCACATAGGATCACTGGAGAACTTTCAAAAACCGTAGCTGCTGGTTCTCCAGGGTTTCTAAAACACTGTTCCAGGCTGAGGTGCTATCTGGATGATTCCAATATGTATGTTGGTAAAGAATATTGAATGAGAGTAGGAAGATACAAACTAAAATAAAATGAAAAAAGGAAGAGGCAGCAAAATATTCAGTTGAGAAAGACTTAGGATGTTGTGAGAATTATGAAATTTGAATACTATGAAGAATTCATATATGTAACTACAACAATTTCTCTTTAGATAAAAATGTTATAAAGCAAAAGTGGGGGGGGGGTGTAAGTGGGAGAGGAGAACATAATTGACAGTAAATATGACTTTATAAAGTGAATTGCCTCATGAAACTCATTGATCCTAATAATGAGTTTTAGGATCCTAATAATCCTAAAAAAGACATTCAACATAAACTTACATCTGCCAGATTAATATCAGACCATTATGTGTTTTAGGGAATTTGGGCACACGCAAAGAATTTTATTCAGCCCATCTTTCATTAATGCTCTAGAACAAATGAAGGCTGGCAAGAGAGCCTAGATGGCTATCACTATTTTAATACGAGTTCAAGGAGGATGTTTGACAATGATTTCTGGTTCTGTAAACAACACCAGAAACTAATTAGGAGCATTCTCTACCTCACTACACTCTTGAAGAGATTATCCTCTGGTCTGAGGTTGCTACTGCTTACAGAGCCTGAAGTTCAGGTGCCTCTACCTTTACGAATCCTAGTAAGCCAGAATTTTGTTTAAAAATCTGGAGTTGTTTATTGGTTTTTTTTTTCAGTGCACTGAGTTAGGTTGCTTGCTGCTGCTTTTTGTCAGCATGCTCACAGCTGTGCCACCTTATTTGAAGTTCTACTTCAGCATTCCCTTGACATGTTCAGTTGTGCACTTTTTGCTCACAGTTGATAACTCCTCAGTTTCACATACAAAAGCTGCTAAGGAAGCTCCTCAGCTACCATTTATCTCCTGCACATGTCCAGTCCAAGGAAATAACTAACGTATCATGTCAGTGGTAACAGCCTGAGTAGTACCCAAGGTATTTCTGGAAAACCTAGCATCCGTGTCTCTGTCTTAGAGGAGGCATTTAGAGACACAAATCATTTTAGAACTCGAAGGGTCCCTTGGGACTTTCACTTGAAGGTCCTCATTTTACCAAGAAGGAATATAAATATCCAAGACCTAACAGGAGTTTTCCAAGTTTACAAAGCTAGTTAGTAACAGAACTGGCACTAGTTTCCAGATGCTGTGCCAGTAGCAAACTCTAACATCATATACCGTTACACCACATTACTTCCCCACTAGCAAATGCATCAGAAGACACAATGAAAAAAAAGTTGTTCAAGTAAAACGTCCTTTCTTATTAAACACTAAAGCCTGTTAGGGAAGGCAATGTCCAAACACCAGTATTCAATAATAGCTTGAAGTTTTCAAGAAAACTTCCTACACGTAAGAATGTGTGGCAGATTGACTGACAGGGTTATTACAGAACTGAGACATCCCTAACAAGAACTAGATTTAAATAGAGTTTATGGCAATTATGATGTGTCGGTGGCTAATGAGGCATTCTCTGTTCTAAATCAATTCTAGAAGTCCTCAGTAACACTGATAAAGCTATATGTTCACACCAAAATCTGATATAACATATTCTATACTTGTAACGGTTATGCTGATAAAATACCTATTTTACCGTAGCTATAGATTTTTCAGTGAAACACCAATTTGGTTAAGCCTTGTGGGTTAATCTCTGGACCAATAGAGTAAATCAGTCTTATCTGATCTTCATCCTGTCCTATATGATTTTCTGGCCAAGGAAAGCCTTCAAAAATATTGACAATAGTCAGCATGGCTTCAAACAAAGATAGTGGCCGTGACACCCGTGTGATTTTAGCTGGCATAAAATTCTGATGTCAGTATAAGGGCATTTGTCCCTGCAGTGTCCACGTTATAGGTCTATATGATTTTCCAAAACCGTTCAAGATTTTACAACCTAATATTCAATTCTTAAGTCTTTTATTTATTTATTTATTTATTTATTTATTTATTTATTTATTTATGAAATTTATTGACGAATTGGTTTCCATACAACACCCAGTGCTCATCCCAAAAGGTGCCCTCCTCAATACCCATCACCCACCCTCTCCTCCCTCCCACCCCCCATCAACCCTCAGTTTGTTCTCAGTTTTTAACAGTCTCTTATGCTTTGGCTCTCTCCCATTCTAACCTCTTTTTTTTTTTTTCCTTCCCCTCCCCCATGGGTTCCTGTTAAGTTTCTCAGGATCCACATAAGAGTGAAACCATATGGTATCTGTCTTTCTCTGTATGGCTTATTTCACTTAGCATCACACTCTCCAGTTCCATCCACGTTGCTACAAAAGGCCATATTTCATTTTTTCTCATTGCCACGTAATATTCCATTGTGTATATAAACCACAATTTCTTTATCCATTCATCAGTTGATGGACATTTAGGCTCTTTCCATAATTTGGCTATTGTTGAGAGTGCTGCTATGAACATTGGGGTACAAGTGGCCCTATGCATCAGTACTCCTGTATCCCTTGGATAAATTCCTAGCAGTGCTATTGCCGGGTCATAGGGTAGGTCTATTTTTAATTTTCTGAGGAACCTCCACACTGCTTTCCAGAGCGGCTGCACCAATTTGCATTCCCACCAACAGTGCAAGAGGGTTCCCGTTTCTCCACATCCTCTCCAGCATCTATAGTCTCCTGATTTGTTCATTTTGGCCACTCTGACTGGCGTGAGGTGATACCTGAGTGTGGTTTTGATTTGTATTTCCCTGATAAGGAGCGATGCTGAACATCTTTTCATGTGCCTGTTGGCCATCCGGATGTCTTCTTTAGAGAAGTGTCTATTCATGTTTTCTGCCCATTTCTTCACTGGGTTATTTGTTTTTCGGGTGTGGAGTTTGGTGAGCTCTTTATAGATTTTGGATACTAGCCCTTTGTCCGATATGTCATTTGCGAATATCTTTTCCCATTCCGTTGGTTGCCTTTTAGTTTTGTTGGTTGTTTCCTTTGCTGTGCAGAAGCTTTTTATCTTCATAAGGTCCCAGTAATTCACTTTTGCTTTTAATTCCCTTGCCTTTGGGGATGTGTCGAGTAAGAGATTGCTACGGCTGAGGTCAGAGAGGTCTTTTCCTGCTTTCTCCTCTAAGGTTTTGACGGTTTCCTGTCTCACATTTAGGTCCTTTATCCATTTTGAGTTTATTTTTGTGAATGGTGTGAGAAAGTGGTCTAGTTTCAACCTTCTGCATGTTGCTGTCCAGTTCTCCCAGCACCATTTGTTAAAGAGGCTGTCTTTTTTCCAATGGATGTTCTTTCCTGCTTTGTCATGGATGAGTTGGCCATACGTTTGTGGGTCTAGTTCTGGGGTTTCTATTCTATTCCATTGGTCTATGTGTCTGTTTTTGTGCCAATTCTTAAGTCTTTTCAATCTGACTTACATCCCTACCAAACCACTGAAATTGTTCTCATTGAAGTCACCAATATCCTTCCAGTTTTCAAATCCCAACAGCACATTTTATTTAATCTCTATGATATTTCTGACCCTTTCTTCTTTAAATTTTTTTTCTTCTTTGATTTCTATAAAACTCCCTTACTCCATCATTTTCTTACTTCAATAATGGTTTCTTTCTTCTTCAATTCTCTTCCTTCTTCCACCATTTGTGTACTGGTGCTCCCAGAAGGTCATGGTCAGACTTTCCCCTCATTTTTACCTTAATTATGACCCTAGCTTATTATTATCATTTCTACATCCATGAGATTGCATATTTCTGAAAATTTCCATATGGTCTGAATATAATCTAATTATCTATTATCTATTTATCAATCTACCTTATATTCCTATCAACATCTTCAAGAAAGATTTTCCCTAAAGTGATCATTTGCACCTCCTATCCTATATTTCCTACACTCTCTATCACAGAGAATGCCATTTAGCAGTCCCCAAGTCAGAGATTTAGAAACCATCTTAGATCTCTCTCCATTCTTAACCACATATATTCAATGGATCAAATGGATAACAAGGCTTGTTAAATCTCTGTCATAAATACAATTTGTATAGACATCCTTTACACGTATACCCACTACTGCTACCTTATTTCAAGTTCTCATCTTTGATCACCTAGTTCATAAAATAACCTTTTACCTATTTCCTTTTCCTTTTCCTTAAATTGGACTTCTATATTACTGCCAGCATGATGTTTAATTTTTTCAGAAAAACTGAGTGAGATGCCTAAGCTCAAATCTCACACTCATTATTTACTCACTTTGTGCCCTAAAGAAGTAACTCACATCCTCCTCATCTCACTTTTCTCATCCGCAAATGGGAATAATAGTATCTATTGGAATTATTTATTAATATATTTCTTGACCTCTAGCTAGAAAGAAATTTGTGGTTCATCTCATTTACCTCATCAATCTATAGATAAGGAAAGAGCAAAATACATTTTGTTTTCCCAATATCACCTGATGATTTAATGTAAAAACAGAAATATACTGTTTCCTGGCTTTCATCCAGTGTTGCTTCAATGTACCTATTTATTTTTTTATTATTTTTACATTTATTTATTTATTTTCAGAGAGAGAGAGAGAGAGAGAGAGAGAGAGAAGAAGAAGAAGAAGAAGAAGAAGAAGAAGAAGAAGAAGAGGAGGAGGAGGAGGAGTGAGTGAGTGAGTGCCAGGAAGGAGTGAGGGTCAGAGACAGAGAGGAAGAGAGAGAATCCCAAGAAGGCTCCACACTGTCAGCACTGAGCCTAATGCAGGGTGTGATCTCACAAACTGTGAGATCATGACCTGAGTGGAAACCAAGAGTTGGAGGCTTAACCAACTGAGCTACTGTCGTGTTCCTCAATGTACCAATTTAAAGGATATCATGTACATTGTATCATGCTATTAAAATGTATCAAAGAGAATATCCTCAATACCCCAGATGAAACATTATAAGTACTAAAGATTGAACAATATATCTATAGAACAAGTTTTTTAATTAATCACACTAAACTGACAACTACATCCTAATCTATCACCTTTTGTCTTATTATCATGTTTAGCTTTTGCCCAATGGGCACCAAAATATTACATCTCTAAATTTAGGTCTATAGCTACATCTGTATTCTATATCTATATGTTTTTTGGCCCAGTGTACTGGGTAAAAACAAATACTGGACAAGGACCAGCCACTGGATGGTTTGGAATAAGATGTACTTTCTATGTTTCCAAGGCTAGAACAAACAATGTCATTTGACACACACCATGTTCAGGGTTTATTATATTTTACATACTAGAGATAATCAACATATTGAAATCAACCTTCATTCAATTTACAAACAAACCAAACCCACCACCGGCAGGGAAAAAGAATCAGGAAAAATACAGATACAATATGTAATTTTCACTGAATCTCTCTGCCTTCTTACATTTCTTCATGTTGAAACACCATCTCCTTCCAGTACACATGCACTTCTAACTTAGTATTACTTTAAGCCAAAACTGCTAACATATACTGTTTGTCTCATAGGCTCAAAGTGGAAATCTAGCTCCAAAGATCATCAAGGTTAGAAAGATGTTAAAATCCTCCCTTCCTCCTTCTCACCATTGTCATTATCACCATCATCATCGTCATCAACTCTGTATGTGCCGACTTTTAAGTATTTTACCTGCATTTACATAAATAACCTTTTAATATAGGTGGTATGTAAATATCCATTTTAAAAATAAAGAAAAAAGAAACACTTGCATGTGGGCTTGCAGTTACTAAGTGATGGAGCAATATTTCAAACCATTTGAAACTTTTTTTGTTTTTGTTTTTGTTTTTAGAAAAAATATCTTTTTATTACTTATCAGCAATAATCCATTCATTGAGTGCAGAGTGTATGTTGGGGAAGGGTACCAGATGGATGAGGGGAAACATGCAAGAGGCCAAGAAAGGGGGACAGTCCCCCCACTTTCCACAAAATGTAAACAGCAACATGAACACAGAGAATCACAAATACGAGGCTCCTTCCTCATGTCTCCTATCCCACTGTTTCTGAACTAGTCCCACTGTGGTCTCTAGAGGTGCCAGGGCCTGGATACCTCCTTTGATGACCATTCCAAACTCTTAACTACTCTGACTTACCTGCCTCTCTCTCTCCCGGTCTCCATTCCCAAACATTAAATTATTTGCTTATTTTCAAGAAAATAACAGATAACTTTTAGAGGGAATTTATTTTAAGAAAATAAGTTTTAGGGGCGCCTGGGTGGCTCAGTCCGTTGAGCGTCTGACTTCAGCTCAGGTCATGATCTAGTTACACGTGAGTTTGAACCCTGCATTGGGATCTGTGCTGATGGCTTGGAGCCTGGAGCCTGCTTCAGGTTCTGTGTCTCCCTCTCTCTGCCCTTCCTCTGCTTGCACGCTGTCTCTCTCTCTCTCTCTCTCTCTCTCTCTCTCTCTCTCTCTCTCTCTCTCAAAAATAAGTAAACATTAAAAAAAATTAATTCTATATGCAGGAAGACACACAGTACAGATACAATATAGAAGATGAACAATATAAAATGAAAATCAGAAAATAGATGGCTAAATAAAATATGGTACATTAATTTTATTAAATAGTCAGCACCTCAACCGTTGTGAAACTTTCTTAGTTTACATGATTACATGCCTGTAATACAATAAATGAAAAATGGAAAATACTTATGTCAGTACCTAAAATATAACTGTTGAGACTGTATTGGATATTTAGATAACAAATGAAGAGAAACATGGAATAATGGTATGCAGGGAACATATCCTGGCTGGGCTGCTCTTCCTTTTTGTTATTTCTGATACCACTAAAATATGGTTTTTGTAGTACTTAAAAAAAATTAGGTGTTGACCTGATTGTTGAATTATAATAGGTGATAAACATATTTTAAAATATTTCCAAAGAAAAGTGACATTTACAAAGAAAAGATTTTCTTAGAGGTACCAATTCTCTCATCTTTTCACAGAGATGAAGAAAATAGCTTTAAGCCTTATTTAGTACAAGGTTACCTGTTGTTTTGTTCTAGTTTCTTTGTTTTTAAACATTCTCTGTTCAATGATTAAAATTCTTCACTGTACTTCAAAAAGGTGGTGGAATTCAACAGGAATTCAAAGTTTATAGTAGTATTGACATCCTTCAGATAATATTTTACTCTTCTAATTTTCATAAATAAATCAAGATTATTGTTTAAAAAGTGTTTGTTTTCATTGTCAGTGGGCCCTTATTTTAAGAATGCATTTTCGAGCAAATCCATTAGCATGAACTCTTCATTTTTTTTCTGATGCCAGGCCCTGGCAATCATTAATCTTCTATTTTTATGGATTTAACTATTCTGGACTTCTTGTGTAAATAGAATTATACAATAGGTGGCCTTTTATGACTGGCTTTTTAACTGAGCATAATGTTTTCAAGGTTCATCCCTGTTCTATGCTCCTTTCCTTCTTATTGGTGGATAATATTACACTGTATGGACAGACTACATTTTGTTTACCCATGCATCAACTGAAGGACATTTGGGTCGTTTCCACTTTTTGGCTATTATGCATAATGCTGCTATACACATTCCTTAAAAGTATTTTTTTTTTCTTTTTGTGAACATATTCTTTTAACTCTCTGGAGACATACTTAAGGGTGGAATAACTGGGTCATATGGCAATTCTATGTTTAACTTTTGTTGGAACAAATTGTTTTCCAAAGTGGCTGCACATTTTACAACCCACCAGCAATGTATGAAAGTCCCAATTTTTCCACATATTCATCAATTGTTTTTGTTCTTTTTAATTTTAGCTATCCTAATGGGTGTGAAGTGATATTTCATTATAGTTTTGATTTGCATTTCCCTAATGACTAATAATGTTGAACATATTTTCATATGCTTATTGGCCATTTATTTGTATATCTTCTTTGGATGAGTGTCCTTTCAAATTATTTTCACATTTTTACCTATATTGTCTTTTTATTGTAGAATTATAAGATGATAGATAGATACATAGATAGATACATAGATACATAGATACATAGATGATGGATAGATAGAGATACATGACCCATAGCTGTTAGGATAAACAAATATATGCTCCCACTTTTTGAACTGCCTTTTCACTTTCTTGGTTCTTTCTTTGAAGAACATAAGTTTGTAATTTGGATGAAATCCTTTTTATCCTTCCCCCCCCCCTTTATTTGTGCTTTTGCTGTCAAATACTAAAATTTGTGGTCAGATTTAATCAATTTGTTCCTCCATTTTTTTTTTCCAAGACTGTTTTAACTATCTTGTGTCCCTTGTATTTCCATATGAATTTTAGGATCAGGTTGTCCATTTATGCAAGGAAAAACAGGTGGCTTTTTTATAGACAATGCATTAAATCTTTGTGTTTTTGGAGACAGTATTGGCATCTTAAAAATATTGTCTTCTGATCCATGAACATAGAATGTCTTTCCATCTATTTAAAGCTATTCTTTCATTTCTTTTAACAATACTCTGTAGTTTTCATATACAAATTATGTACTTGTTTTGTCAACTTTATTCCTAATTATTTTATTTTACTATTTTTGCTGTTCATTGCTAGTGTATAAAAATACCATTGATTTTTGTATAATGTCTTAAAGGCTGCACACTTTCTGAGCCAGTGTATTAGTTCTGATAGATTGGTGTCTGCATGTATTTTTTAAATGTTTATTTATTTTTGAGAGACAGCAAGAGCAAGAGAGAGGCAGAGAATCCCAAGCAGGCCCTGCTCTGGCAGCTCAGAGCCCAATGCAGGGCTTAAGCACATAAACCACGAGATCACAACCCTAGCAGAAATCAAGAGTTTGGACACTTAACTAACTGAACCACCCAGGCACCCTTGTGTGTGTATATTAACTAGGGTTTTTTTCTAGACAAGAACAAGTCATCTATTGAAAAGAGATTGTTCCATTCATCCTGCATGCCTTTATTCACCCCATCCCCACCTCTGTCTTATTACTCTCTATAGAACCTACAGCATATGGGGCGCCTGGGTGGCGCAGTCGGTTAAGCGTCCGACTTCAGCCAGGTCACGATCTCACGGTCCGGGAGTTCGAGCCCCGCGACGGGCTCTGGGCTGATGGCTCAGAGCCTGGAGCCTGTTTCCGATCCTGTGTCTCCCTCTCTCTCTCTGCCCCTCCCCTGTTCATGCTCTGTCTCTCTCTGTCCCCAAAAAAATAAATAAACGTTGAAAAAAAAAATTTAAAAAA